>NC_141685.1:1960230348-1960850149 GCF_964263255.1 Lissotriton vulgaris | reverse complement strand
TCCAACGACATCACCCCCTCTCAAGCCCTCTGCGACTCCCTAGCCTCATTCTTCCACAACAAGATTGCAGACATCCACAACAGCTTCGACAACCAACCCGGAAACCAACCCACCCTACCATTTGCTGAACATTCTCCCCCCGTGAACACCCTTAACGACTGGAACCCAATCTCCATTGAGGACACAATCCGCCTGATGAACTCCATCCACTCAGGATCCCCCACAGACCCATGTCCTCACCACATCTTCAACAAAGCAGACTCCGTCATAGCACCGCACCTCCGAGACGTCATCAACTGCTCCTTCAACTCCGCCACCTTCCCGGAAGACTGGAAACACGCTGAACTCACCGCCCTTCTGAAAAAACCCACAGCGGACCCCACCGAACTCAAAAATTACCGCCCCGTCTCGCTCCTTCCATTCCCGGCCAAAGTCATCGAGAAAGCTGTCAACAACCAGCTCGCCGCCTTCCTCGAAGCCAACAAATCCCTCGACTCCTCACAATCCGGCTTCCGAGCAAAACACAGCACTGAGACCGCCCTCATCGCAGCAACAGACGACATTCGAACTCTACTGGACAATGGAGACACAGTCGCCCTCATCCTCCTCAACCTCTCTGCAGCATTCGACACAGTCTGCCACAGCACCCTTCTACAGCGCCTCAGAAACATCGGAATACAAGGAAAAGCACTTGAATGGATCACCTCCTTCCTCACCGGAAGAACACAGAGAGTCCGCCTTCCACCATTCAAGTCCGAGGCCACTGAAGTCATCTGTGGCGTACCACAAGGATCCTCACTCAGTCCCACCCTCTTCAACGTATACATGAGCCCCCTCGCGGCCATCGCACGCCAACACAACCTCAACATCATCTCCTACGCGGATGACACCCAACTGATCCTATCACTCACCAAAGACCCCAACACCGCCAAAACTAACCTACACGAAGGAATGAAAGAAGTTGCCGAATGGATGAAACAAAGCCGTCTGAAACTGAACTCAGACAAAACAGAAGTCCTCATCTTAGGTACATCCCCCTCTGCATGGGACGACTCCTGGTGGCCGGAAGCCCTCGGAAAAGCACCCATCCCGACAGACCACGCACGGAACCTAGGCGTCATCCTGGATTCTTCACTCTCAATGAACAGACAAGTCAGCGCCGTATCCTCTTCCTGCTTCAACATTCTTCGCATGCTCAGAAAAACATTTCGCTGGATCCCCACCGAAACAAGGAAAACAGTCACCCATGCTCTGGTCACGAGCCGACTGGACTACGGAAACACCCTCTATGCAGGCACTACCGCTAAACTCCAGAAGAAACTCCAACGAATCCAAAACGCCTCAGCCAGGATCATATTAGACATTCCACGCAACAAACACATCTCTGGTCACCTTAAAGACCTCCATTGGCTACCCGTCGAGAAGAGGATCACTTTCCGACTGCTAACCCACGCACACAAATCACTCTACGACATCGGACCAGAATGCCTCAACTCACGACTGTCCTTCTACACCCCCTCCCGCCAACTACGTTCTTCCAGCCAAGCCCTCGCCACGGTACCTCGCATCAACAAGACCACCATGGGAGGCAGATCCTTCTCATACCTGGCTGCTAAAACATGGAACTCACTCCCCGCTTACCTTCGCCTTACCCAGAACCACCTAGCATTCAGAAAGCAACTTAAAACGTGGATATTTGACAAGTAATCCTCCTCCCCTTTCTAAGCGCCTTGAGACCCTCTGGGTATGTAGTGCGCTATATAAATTCTCTGACTTGACTTGACTTGACTTGACCCGCATGCTATTAGATGCTGGGCTGCTATGAGGGCTTCCCTTACAAGGGGTTATGTATGAGGTGTTATTCCAGGCCCTGGTTTATGTACCAGATTGATGGGCCAGACAGGCTGATTCATTACAGGTGCTCCTGTCTATTATTAAATGTGCTGTGATGCTCTGTTTTTCCCTTACAGGGGTGGGGTTTGGCGTTATAACGCAGGAAGTGTGTTTATGCTTAATGTTGGAGTTTGCAATTACAGCCTTTCCCCGAGGATGAGAGCCTGAGTTGGCCCCGCCAGATTGGCCACAGGTCTAGTGTTTAATTAACCATCCTTTTTCCTTCCAGCATGGACTTTGGACTCAACCCTTTTTGTCCCATGTAAATAATCCCCCTCTGAAGTACTTGGCTCTGGTGCCAGTTGGCGCCTTGTTGTGACTACCACTATTTTGTTCCTTTTTACTTTGCAGGTTGGAGACATCACTAAACTTAATCTTTTTCCAACCAAAGGTGGTGTCGTGACTCTTTTGTGGTGTGATTGGTGTGTCGTCTGTGGGTACTGCGTGAATGCTTCACATGTCCTCGAAGTTTGGCCTGCCCGCTTGATGCCATGCTACCCCCTTGGAGATTTGGGTAACCCCCATTTCTTACACGTAGGCAGTGCTGCCGACAGACAGATGGTAGATGGTTAAATCTTTGTCAACGGTAATGACCTCGTTAACAGTGATGACGCAACCAGTACCAGCTGTATGCCTGATAACGCTGCTGCCATCGACGTCTTGATCGTCATCGTGGTGTCTGTCACTGACGAGGTCATCAAGGGTGCAGAAACGTCGACTTTCTTCAAAGACGGGGGCATCTTCGACTATGAAGCTGTTGATGGGCGAGAAGAAAGGTCCTTGAAAGGAGGATGGGGAGCAGAAGCTGGTGCTGAACCAGATCTAGTAGGCTCCGCATGGAGTTTTTTGAGGTTTTTCCCCTCAGGTTTTTTCTTTTCTTGAGACTTGGATTGTTGAGAGTCCTGGAAGAGGAATGAGCTGTCTCCTCAGGGCCAGACCCTGAGTCTGAGGCAGCCTACCCTTCGTATCCTTGAGGGTTTGGGCTTAAAATGTGGGGCAATATTTGCATTCCCTTGGTTTATGATCAGGGTAGAGGCAATACAGGCACTCTTTGTGAGGATCTTCTTAGAAAAGTCTATATTTCCCACAGGTCTTGTAGAGCCTAAACAGCCTTTTTTTAGGCCCTGGTGTTTTGCTTGAAAAAACAGGCAAAGACACTGTTCAAGCGGACCTAAGATGTTGCAGAATAGCTGAAAGCTGGAGGTCAAAAGTTGAATGAAGAAAACACTGTCACTGAGCAGAGCTCTGAGACTCCCTACAACATGACGTGCGGTAAGAAATCTACGGTATGGTGGCTCTGTAGGGGAAGGATACTCTAGGGTCTCTGCTCTGATTAGCTGAACTTTGGGTGCTTTAAAATGATGTTGAGGGGTTATTAAAACTGTTGTTTTTTTCTATGGAGGTCTATGCTAATGTTTCAGCACTGCTATTTTTACTGTTACTGTGGGACTCCCACCATGATGATGAGGAAGATTCAAGCATGCAAATCTATAAAGGGATACTACAGGAGAAGAGTGCATTTCTGTTAAAATTGGGGTCCAATTACTGCTGTTTTAATTACTGTTAACACACCATTAAGTTTATGTTAATCACTATTGCCAGTGGCAGCAAATTCATTAAGTTTATGGTAATCACTATTGCCAGTGGCAGCAAACCTTATTGGTTTGTATAAAAGTACATACAAACCAATAAGGTATACACAATACATAATACTGACATACAGATTTAAATCAGGCAACAGTCTTTCCAATTGTAAAATAAGAGTAGTCAAAGATTGTCCATCATTTTTCGAGCACGTACCGAGGTCGTCAAGAAAGTGCTAGTGCGACAAATTATTTCCTCATTTCCCAATGAAAGCAATAATTGATAAGATTCCCCCATAGTAATTGGTCTGTATTTTTTAAAAAGGGGAATTAAAAACCATTTTATATATTTTAAATAGTATTTACAAGTAAAAAGAAAGTGTAAGTCCGTTTGTGCGCTAACTCCATCGCAGGGGCATTTTAGGTTATCAACCATTGATGAATAACCTAAAGGAAAGTTCAATAAGAATCTAACAGACCCTGATCTCAATCTAAACAATAAACTTCGTTCCCAATTTGCTATGGGTAGCATAAGGTAGAACGGCAGAGTACAGCTAGATGTTTCCCTGCCCATGTAAATAAGGACCGAAGATTTCTTGGACTCTTCCCTGATCCTGTCCGTATCATAAAGTGAATAAAATGCTTTCTTCAACTCATTCTTATGTACGGATATAGAAGGGCCCGGATCCAAAAAGATGTCCCCTTTGTTTATACTGCACAAACTTTTGTACACCCCTGATAACCAGGGGATCTCCAGCCCTCTTTCACAACCAAGATAGTCTTTTATAATGTGGCTGCGTCATTCCTCCAAACTGAATGCCAGAATAGCGCAGGACGAGCCCTGATAAAATCACTAATAAAAGACAGACGTAATTCTCTATGGGAAATATATTGGGCGGTAGAGATCGGCGTGCCCAGCAGCTTTCTACAAAACCGGTTTTCCTCCTGCTGGATACACCTGGTCTCCGCCAAACCCCATATTTCTGCACCGTAAGTAGCAATGGGGACACACTGCAATTTAAAAATCCTTAAAATAGCCTCAGTGGCACCTATTTTCCTTGGTCGGGGGAGACTCAAGATGGAATTAATGACCTTTGAGAATTTGCCCGTGGCCTGGGCAACATGCCCAGTCCACGAGCCATTCGCAGCAAAGATCATCCCCAAATATGGGAAATTCTGTGTAGAGGTAAGTCTATTACTCCCTACATTGATAGAATTAATTTGTCGTTTCCCTGGGCCACAAGACATAATAAATTATTTTTTTAAATTAACACATAAATCTAAACTGTCCATGTAATCTACAAAACTTTGGGTCAAGGAGCGCAAGGCATTTGGAGTGCGGGCCATTAAAACTGCATCATCTGCGCAAAGAAGTACAGACAGCGGTTTACCATTAATTAGGGGGACGTCTAAAGTTGCATTCTTTAGGTGGCTGCTTAGTCCATTAATATAAATAATAAATAGGAGGGGTGCTAAAACGCACCCCTGTCTAACTCCCCTTCCTATCTTGATGGCCCCTGACAATTCCCCCCCTTGGCCTATCCGTACCTGTGCCTTGAGGTCAGTATGCAGGAATGCTAAAAAGTGGACTAAGGATTCATCCAAACCATAATTTAATAAAATTAGCCAGAGTTTGGATCTATTTACCAAATCAAATGAGGATGATAGATCCATAAACACTAAATAAATGGGGGAAGAACGGGCAATATTATACTTGCTAACCAGATTTAAATTCAGACACTGTTCTACTGTGCCAACCCTGTTTCTGAAGCCCAATTGACATGGTGATAGAATACCACTTTCCTGTGACCATGTCAGAATCCTATTATAAATAATACGACCCAAGATCTTAAGGGTGGTGTCCAGGTCCAGCAGGGAAATCGGTCTATAATTTGCTGCTTCCGACCGATTGCCCTTTTTATATATTGGGACAATTAATCTAGTTGCCGATGAATCATGCACAGGGGCTTCTGGGAGACTATTGAAGACGTTCAATAAAACTGGAGCCCAAAGATCCGGTTTCCATTTTATAATATGTATTGGCAGCCCATCAGGACCAGGGGCCTTATTGCCAAGGCTCTGTGCGATAGCCTCCTCTACTTCTAATAATGTCACTTGTAAGTTTCCAGAGTGGCCCTGCACATACTGATCTGGGATATATGTAGGTGATGCATACATTTTGGAGAAGTGATCCTCCCATGATTTACTAGTGATATTACAGCTGATGGGGGTTAAATGCTGACCCTTATTTTGTAGCTCTCTAACTGCAGACCAAAAAGGCTTTCCAGTGATCTTCCAGCTATTACCACAAGAGCTCCCCATCGTTCCCTCAAAAGGGTCCCCTTCCGCTCAAATATGGCAATTTTATAAGCTTTCCTGGCTACTCTAATATCAGCATTTACTCTTGGTTTTGTGGTCAAAGCCATACGCAAACTTCTATTTGCCTTTGAACAGTTATGATCAAACCATCTTGGGTCTTTTCGCCCTTGACAAACTGGTACTGATAGTAGAGATCTAATCTTCGAACAGAGTATAGTAAAGTCTGCAATTATGCTAATGGGGGATGCTCTGTTCGACAGACATGTGGCGATTAAAGGAGAGTATTTTTCTAGTAAAGTCTTAGTTATTGCCCCACTATCTACTCCCCTCCATTTTAGTCTTAGTTTATCTGTAGTTAGGACTAAATCCCTCACCCCTAAAGCACTACTATACACAGGGCATTGTGCAAGTCTTAGTACCACTACAAGCGGGTTATGATCCCCAAAATCAGTTTCAAGGACTTCTTTGGTCAGTAGACAATCTGCAAGTCTCGAAGTTATAAAAATAAAATCAATAGTAGAAGAAGCACTATCCATGCCTCTAAACGTCGGTACTAACTGATTAACAGGGATTTGACCTAGGTCCATTACATTGTACAAGATATGTTCCTTAAGTAACGAATATAGTTGTACTCCTCTCCGTTCTGCTTGGTCAGCGTGCCGTAATCCTATGCCTTTTGGGTCCAAAGATATTTTTGCGTAAAAATCCCCACCCAAAACAATCCCCATACCATCGTCCCCGACTTTCTCTAATTCGGAAATAAATTTATTTGGTATTGAGTTAAAGTCGTTATTGTAAAAATGTATTAAATAAAAGGGTACTCGACTTTTAAACTCTATTGCTTGGAAATTAAGACTGTTTGTATGAACTATTTTAATACTTCCACCTAGCAATACACTAATGCCAATGAATAGGCCTCCAACAGCTCTTCCAAAATTGGGCTTGGGTGCCACTAGATTAAAACAATGGAAACCTTCGAGATATAGATCACGTGTTGCCCATGTTTCTTGTAACATGTCTATATCCTGAGAGGATATTATACGCAACCAGGCAGTATTTCTTAATCTGGATTATAGGCCAGCAACATTCCAACTCAGAATTCTCAAGTCTGGATTGTTTTTACTTCTAACCTTATTGTGGGGTATTTTTGCTCTAATGGGTCTATATATTTCTGCAAAAGGATTGAGTTCCTGTGGCCCTTGGCCATTAGGAATGCATGTACTAGATTCTATTGTGCGGATTATTCCTTGTTCCTGTACTTGCCCACTTACAGGTTTATCTTTAATTGTTATTACATCAGTAAAGTTTATGGGTATCTCACACTCCCTCATAATCTCATCAATCCTATTTAAAGGTCAATCGACCCCCTCGATCCCACAAAGTGAAGAGAAGTGATTAAAAGTGGCAATGTTATACATTGGGGTAACCAGACTCCGAGTATTTAGATGTTCTGGTCGCATGAAATTTCCTATTAGGGCCTTAGATAAAAATAGCTGAGATCTCGGGTGATTATGCCTCCTTCATAGCCCTCAGAATACCAATCTCTGATATGATTTGTTGCCCTGTAGTCCTTGAAATTTATGATGACAATATCCCCAGGTGCATCCTTCGGTCTTCGGCCCACCCAGCCCAACCTTCTAACATGTAGAATTCTGCCATCTGTGTGTGGGGGTAATGGCCTGTTTACTCATAACCAGTGCATAACCTTATTCTTTAGCATTTGGTGACTCTCAAATTTCCCCTTTAACAGTTCTGGTACCCCAGTAAGTACGATGACATAAGGTTCTGACTCTGGTGGGAGATCTATGTGCTGAGCAGGACTTTTAGACTTTGTGTCCATATGGAGGCTCCTCACAGTATTACAATGTTCGTTGTCTAAATTTACTACTTGCCTACTTCCACTTGCGTCTCTGGGCTTGTTAGATTCAGGAATTGTATCAGAGGTCTGCGTGACTATAATGCCATCTTGATTAAGGAGTGGCAACTTGGCACCATTTGCCGGATTGGCTGGTTTTGGAGCTATCACCGGGGCGAAAGATATCGGGGTGCATATTTGATGACAATTCTTTAAGTAAAGATGTTTTAACAGACCCAGTATCTTGAATAGACCCGAGTTGCTCCGCCATTCTCTTTACCCTCTCAACAAGAGGCAATAATAAGGATTTAATCAGTTGTTCTATATCTCGCATCAGATCTTGGTGAGAGGGCATACTCGGGCATTCATGAACAGTTTTATTTTTTACCGGTCCTTCAAAATTAATGGGGCTCTTGGTAACTCTCAGAGTTTTTGATCGACTTCCCCTTTGCTTATTTCCATCCTGCTTTCTTTTTGTAGTGATACCTAAACCTGGAAGTTTTGTTATAATTATAATACCCTTTTTATTGATAAGTTTGCTAGATATATCTGGTAGTTGTACCTCAGGAGAGGGTACAGTTAATGATTCTAGGCTAAGATCTATGGCATCGTCTTCCCCAGATCTCACTGGTCGTTCATGTAAGTCCTGTAACTGGAGGGGAATGCCTATCTCACTTGTCCGTTCTCTGCTAATTTCATCGTGCAAAGGGGTAGTTACCAACTGGATAGCCCCTAAGGAGGAGCGTTTGTTCTGCCATTCAGAGGATATGCGCCGCTCGGTGTATGCAATTTCACGCTCCAGTACAGAGGCGGCCCTCGTAATAAAGGTATCCAATGTGCCTCTGACAGAACCCCCTACCAGCAATTTCCGGCCTATATTAGACATAATGATCGATTCCTACAACATATATATCACAGCGCCCAGCTAGGCAATTATATGACAAACAGGGAGCCTCCCAATAGTGCGTATAGGGTAACTGAAAGAAATCAAGAGGTCTGGCCCAGCCCAGCCCGACCAGCCCCGGACGGCCAGCCCTTTGCCCGGGCTTAGCCCGGCTATTCCCGCGCGCGTCCCGCGACGCGGAGGAAGCAACGATGATTTTAGCGCCTTCGGGCGCGGCAGTGGGCGTGGGTAGGCGGGGCCGAGTCACCAGGAATTCTAAGAACTGTAGTCCCCCTGCTCTGCGGCCGCTTGATGGAGACTGGCGGCGGCGGGGGGGAGCTACAGTCACAGTCACCACGCGCCTGCAGCGCTAAAACAAACAGCGTCTGAGGGATCTCAAGTGCAGCAGGGCTCCCACCACTCAGCGTAGGTAAGGTGCAATCTGAAAAGGGCTCCCGCTCCAACGAGGGAGCAATGATGACTGGCGGCGGCGGGGGGGGGGGGCTACAGTCACAGTCACCACGCGCCTGCAGCGCGAAAACAAACAGCGTCTGAGGGATCTCGAGTGCAGCAGGGCTCCCACCACTCAGCGTAGGTAAGGTGCAATCTGAAAAGGGCTCCTGCTCCACCGAGGGAGCAACAATGATTTTAGCGCCTGCGGGCGCGGCAGTGGGCGTGGGTAGACGGGGCCGAGTCGTCAGGAATTCTGGGAATTCTGGGAACTGTAGTCCCCCCGCTCTGCGGCCGCTTGATGGAGACTGGCGGCGGCGGGGGGAGCTACAGTCACAGTCACCACGCGCCTGCAGCTCGAAAACAAACAGCGTCTGAGGGATCTCAAGTGCAGCTGGGCTCCCACCACTCAGCGTAGGTAAGGTGCAATCTGAAAAGGGCTCCCGCTCCACCGAGGGAGCAACGATGATTTTAGCGCCTCCTGGCACGGCAGTGGGCGTGGGTAGGCGGGGCTGAGTCACCAGGAATTCTGTGAACTGTAGTCCCCCCGCTCTGCGGCCGCTTGATGGAGACTGGCGGCGGCGGGGGGGAGCTACAGTCACAGTCACCACGCGCCTGCAGCTCGAAAACAAACAGCGTCTGAGGGATCTCAAGTGCAGCAGGGCTCCCACCACTCAGCGTAGGTAAGGTGCAATCTGAAAAGAGCTCCCGCTCCACCGAGGGAGCAACAATGATTTTAGCGCCTCCGGGCACGGCAGTGGGTGTGGGTAGGCGGGGCTGAGTCACCAGGAATTGTGGGAACTGTAGTCCCCCCGCTCTGCGGCCGCTTGATGGAGACTGGCCGCGGCGGGGGGGAGCTACAGTCACAGTCACCACGCACCTGCAGCGCGAAAACAAACAGCGTCTGAGGGATCTCAAGTGCAGCAGGGCTCCCACCACTCAGCGTAGGTAAGGTGCAATCTGAAAAGGGCTCCTGCTCCACCGAGGGAGCAACAATGATTTTAGCGCCTGTGGGCGCGGCAGTGGGCGTGGGTAGACGGGGCCGAGTCATCAGGAATTCTGGGAATTCTGGGAACTGTAGTCCCCCCGCTCTGCGGCCGCTTGATGGAGACTGGCGGCGGCGGGGGGAGCTACAGTCACAGTCACCACGCGCCTGCAGCTCGAAAACAAACAGCGTCTGAGGGATCTCAAGTGCAGCTTGGCTCCCACCACTCAGCGTAGGTAAGGTGCAATCTGAAAAGGGCTCCCGCTCCACCGAGGGAGCAACGATGATTTTAGCGCCTCCTGGCACGGCAGTGGGCGTGGGTAGGCGGGGCTGAGTCACCAGGAATTCTGGGAACTGTAGTCCCCCCGCTCTGCGGCCGCTTGATGGAGACTGGCGGCGGCGTGGGGGAGCTACAGTCACAGTCACCACGCGCCTGCAGCTCGAAAACAAACAGCGTCTGAGGGATCTCAAGTGCAGCAGGGCTCCCACCACTCAGCGTAGGTAAGGTGCAATCTGAAAAGAGCTCCCGCTCCACCGAGGGAGCAACAATGATTTTAGCACCTCCGGGCATGGCAGTGGGCGTGGGTAGGCGGGCTGAGTCACCAGGAATTCTGGGAACTGTAGTCCCCCCGCTCTGCGGCCGCTTGATGGAGACTGGTGGCGGCGGGGGGGAGCTACAGTCACAGTCACCACGCGCCTGCAGCTCGAAAACAAACAGCGTCTGAGGGATCTCAAGTGCAGCAGGGCTCCCACCACTCAGCGTAGGTAAAGTGCAATCTGAAAAGAGCTCCCGCTCCACCGAGGGAGCAACAATGATTTTAGCGCCTCCGGGCATGGCAGTGGGCGTGGGTAGGCGGGGCTGAGTCACCAGGAATTCTGGGAACTGTAGTCCCTCCGCTCTGCGGCCGCTTGATGGAGACTGCCGGCGGCAGGGGGAAGCTACAGTCACAGTCACCACGCGCCTGCAGCGCGAAAACAAACAGCGTCTGAGGGATCTGCAGTAGTGCTCCCACCACTCAGCGTAGGTAAGGTAAGGTGACTACTCAATCAAAACTATAAAATACAGTCTGAAAGTGGTGGTAATCATGACAAAAATAAAATAACATTTGCCATGCAGGTCACAGATGTCTGCAGGAGCTGCAGAAGAGAAGGAGAATATGGACTGGTGGGGTCCGGAGTCAGTGGCAAAGCAGGATCCCCACGGTTACAATAAAGAGCATTTGGTCTCAGTCAGGTGTACCAGGGCTGGACTGGCCGTAGCAGACACCGGGCATTTCTCTGGTGGAGCACCAGGGTGGGGTCCAGTTTTGGGGCCCTGGGAGGCAGTTTTTATTACCGAGGGCCGGCAATATGTGCCCCCTGTAGCAAAATCGGACGGAAGGAGCCCTAGCAAACAGCTCGCCCCAACCCTCCTAACCCCCATGAGGGCTGGCTGAGCAGTTTGCCAGGGCCTGTTTTGGCTCCCAGTCCGGCCCTGGGTGTACCAACACCTACATGCTATATTGAACAGAATAATTCAGCAGAGGTTGAAGCTACTCCAGCATTTCAACTATAGGCCATTGCTTTTACAAGGAATGTAACAAACGAAACCACTAAAATCCATCACCACATTCTCCCCTTATTAATCTTTGACTTTAGCACTGAAAAGTGCATGGGTGCCTAATTTTCTAGCTGAAGACCTAGTTAGTATGCATTCATTTTGCATTCTTTTTTAAACAGAACTAGAGTGTAACATAGTTTCTTCCACTAGATAGAGGTTCAGGACTACATTTCAAGGCCCATACAGTATTTTAATTTCTTGCTAGAAATTCCAAAATCATCGGCTACACGAACTGTGCGCTTTGAAGTAGGAAAACAGCTTCTTCATTTTTTAATGGAGAGAATCACCAAAGTTCTGAAAAAAATATGCAGTTACAGAATCACGTCACTGGTATCCAGTAATGATGTAGCTTAAGGCACCCCAGGATTGTTTTGACGGCGCACCAAAATGCAGTGGCGCACAGATTGAAACTGGCTGTCTCAAAATGTACTCCTATCATCCTGAGAAACCTGGGACTTCAAAAAACTTTTGGCTCCAAATACCTTTGGAGGACTGGGACACACATGTCAAGTCAACACAATGAAGGAGCGTTGCTTTTGGGCCAAAGATTCAGGTTGCTCCCACTTGGATCTCTTCCGCAGCAGCAAATCTGTTTCAACAAGACATGTTGGAGAGGGTATATGGTCCCGTGGATCTGTGTTCGGCTACAGCTTGCAGAATTACTTTACTGGAGGAATCCGCGCTCCGAAAAATAGACTACGTGCGAACGTAGAAATCTTCAGCAGGCAAAGGCACCAAAAGTATCTAGCCAGAGAGGGATCTTCCTTGAGGCACATTTTGAATGTCTCCCTCTCTCAGCTTTCCAACCAATGGTCAACAGCTTTACCGAGACCTCATCCAATGACTATCCGCCTTGTGGAGCCCTTCTCGGCCACAGACTTCTGCCTTGTCCCGCTAAGTATTTTTGAATTGCATTTCAGAGTATAAGGGCTTGATTTAGATCTCAGCGGACGGGTTACTCCATCACAACGGTGACGGATATCCCATCAGCCAAAAAATGGATCACATTATATCCTATGGCATTTATATTTATATCAACGTAGGGGATGGATATCTAGGGGCTTAGTAATATGTGGCATCAAACCTGAGCACAACTGTTACACAGATCCCAGGGATAAATTGGACATCATAGTGAGGGACAATTGAAGGGAATCTAGATCTTCGCAAATCACTCTCCTGTTAGTAGTGAATGTGTATGTCAATCCTACCGTTCTAACTACATTGTCAAGACTTAAAGAGCGTCTTAAAAGTATGACTCACTGAAGACTCAAAAATAAAGAGGCACAAATTATAGTCAGAGGAGACTTGGATGCAAACATGATCCCTACATAGATGAGCACATATGTGCAAAAAGAAGAACAGCCATGAAGCCCAAATTATACACACATTCAAAATCATGGAACGGTGTTTTAGATTATATAGTTTGCTCTTTCTAATTTTGTTTTAGCTCTGAAAATATTTGAAGAACGACAATGCTTCTTCGCCTTCTTTTTGTGCTTCGACTTACCCGAAGACGAAGACTTCGACGATGAGTGGTGGTGATGGCTCCACACCTGTCTGCAACCTCCCTCTCGACTGGGACCTCGAGCGGAGCGGAGTGGACTGCCGGGCCTCAAGAAGCTTTCGGGACCGCTCCTGCAAAGACTTCTGATTCATGGCCCGGCAGTCGGAGCATGACTTTAGGTCGTGGTCGTGCTCTAAACACCGAAGGCACACGTGATGTGGGTCCGTAACCAACATAAATTTGTTACAGGAGTCGCAAGCCTTGAAGCTGGTTCGAGGATGGGACATCCCTATGTGCACCAGGAGTCCAAAGACTCGAAAAGATGCCGACAAAAAGCCGGAAAAGGAGAGTAAAAAAGTAACTCGAGGTACCGCTCACTCCGGAACTGCGTTGGCTGATGTGGAAAAGAAAGAACTGCTGTCAGCGTGCAGGGGCGGCGTCTGAGTAGATACCACAAAGTCATTCTGGCGACCACAACGCCAACGCGGAGTCGATCGACGCCACCTACCGACAAGCAGAGGTACTGCTGAAGAAAAATTCTCCTGATCCAGTTTGACGCCTGGGGGTAATTCTAAGGTGAGGAATCCATAACTAATAGTCTCTTTCAGATTAGTCTGTTAACTATGGGCATGTGTAAGGTCCCCAGCTGTCCTAGAAAAGGAATTCCCATAATGAAGCAACATCTTGTGTTAGAGCGGTATGGAGCTGGAACTAAAGACTATTTGATGAATAGACTGCATTAACAGAGCTAAGCTCTTCCATCCCAGAAGTGTGTTATCAAACAAAATCAGAAGATGAATTGTGGCAATCAATCAATTAATCAATCAGGATTTATAGAGCCTGTTAATCACCCATGAGGGAATCCAGGCACTGGGTCCAAGGCTGCTCAGAGGCTTCAGTCGAAGAGCCAGGTCTCCTACTGAATTCCTGGAGGGAGAAAGAGGTCCTAAGGTGGATGGGAAGGCTGTTCCAGGATTTTGTGGAAAGGCAGAAGGATCGACCTCTACTGTTGCTGTGGCGGACACGGGGTGTGAGCGAGGATGAGGGAGGTGGAATATATTTCCCCACATGAGCGTTGCCGTTGCTGGTGACAGGTCGCCCACTGGTTCTTTGGTGTCACTGGTCCTGATGAGTTTGTGGATTGTCCTCGGCTTCCGAAGGCTAGGAGCAACACAGTTCACCCCAAATCGCTCCACAAACTTTTCTACCTCCCTGTAGTATTGTGTGAGGTCCCAGTTAAATGTCATGCCATTCTCCCACTTATTCCACCCCAGTCGTCTCCACGCCAAGAGAAGGAAAAAGCGGGACACCTTGTAGGTGGAGTGGTTCTTGTACACATTTGACAGGGTTCTTCGGACACAGGCACACACAAAGAAGACCCTGAGGATTGTCAGGATGTTGGGACTGCCTTCCCCCCTTTGCGGTGCTCCTTGTGCATGACTGAACTTTTAACCCTGTCCATCTTTGAGTGCCAGGCAAAATGGAAGACCAAGCTGTTTATTGCCCATGCTGCGTTGGCCAGGAGTGGCCAGGCCTGTGTCACAAACTGCAGCACGGGCAGTTTGTCGTTCCTGAGCACCAGAGCCTTCCCTTCAATGCTCAAGTTTCTCATACTCCAGAGGCCCAGTTTTTGCTTCACCTTGGCCAAGTGTTCATTCAAGGTCTTTGCAGCTACCCCTGGTCCTCCAAACCAGTCGCCGAGGATCTTACCAGTCCTGCCTCGATAGGGAAGGGGAAAGGCTCATTGAAGAGGTCCCATTGCCTGAAGAGTTTCACCTGCGATTTGTCCACGTTGATTTTCACCCCTGATGCCAAAGTCCTTGCATGCTTCCAGCAGGGATTGGACCGATTTCCCATCTGCACAGAAGAGAGTGACATCGTCTATGTATAGCACACACTTGACCTCTTTCTTCGCTTTGCCGGGTGACGGGATCCCTCTGATGTTCGGGTTCTTCTTGATGTATTCAGTGAGGTGCTCTATAACCAAAACAAACAGAGGGGGCGAGAGCAGGCAGCCTTGTCTTACCCCAGACCTGACAGGAAAGGGGTCTGTGTTACAACCATTTACAATGACTGAACTGAAGATGTCTTTATACATTATTTTAACATAACCGCAGAACCGCTCCCCCACCCTAAATCCATGCAGTACCCTCTCCATGAATTCATGGGAGACGCTGTTGAATGTCTTCTCCTGATCTAGACAGACTAGGCCAGCCGGATCTTGCAGTCCATGATGTACTGGATCGTGTCGCTGATCAGTGCCAGGCTTTCTGCGACTCTGCGCCCGGGACCCGCAGGTTTGGTCTGGGTGAACTAACTCTCCCATGGTGCCCTTCAGTCTATTTACCAGTGTCTTAGCCAAGGTCACATCTCTTCCCTTTATGTTTATACAAGAGTGCGATCGTTCCTTCTCTTAGAGTGTGGGGCATGAATCCCTCCCTCTTCATCTCCATCTCCTCATACAGCTGCAGGAGGTCTGGTCCCACAGTGAGGCATAGAATTCGACTGGGAGAACGTCACTACCTGGCGTCTTTCCTGACTTGAAGGATCTAACTGCAAGGTGCAGCTCCTCCAAAGTGAGGGGGCTTTAAGGGCTTCTCTCACTGTTGGGGAAACAGTTCTCGGGATACCAGACAGAAGCTTTTCTGCTTAATCTCCCTCTGCCCTCTTCTCTGTGAGTAGAGGTCCCCATAGAAGTCTGTCAAAACCTTCCCAATATCCTTCCTGGTGTCATAGAGGGTTCCCTCCTTATTGCGCAGTTGAACCAGAGGGGTGTGTGCAGACTGGATTTTCCTAAAGAAGAAGGAGTTGCATTTCTCCCCATTTTCCAGGTTCTCCACCTTTGATTCATCATGAAAGTGCTCGCTCAGCTCTTTCTTGACTTCCTTCAGAGGGCTCATGACGTTCCATCCCCGGAGTTGGAGGTCGTGCAGTTCTTGCAGCTCTTACTGTAGCCTACTGAACTCCCTCTTTCTCCCCCTTGCAAATTGTCTGGCCACATTCTTGAAAAAATCCTGGATCCTGCCTTTGACCCATTCCCACCATTCTCCTGTGGACTGGAAGGTGTCTTTCATGGCTTGCCACTGGATGTATGTCTCCCTCAGCTCCTCCTTCACCCCTCTTTCTCCAGCAGAGAGCTATTCAGTTTCCAAGTACCTGGACCTGTCAGGAACTTGCCCATCAGCTTCTCTTGGAAGTGGTTAGCTCTGTGGTCAGAGAAATGCACTGTCACCATTGAATGTTGCCGTATCTTCACTGATTGAGAGGTAAAGGTGAAATCTATCCAGGAGAGCAAGGAACCATCATGGTGAATCCAGATGAAGTTCCTGGCATTCGCCCCCATTGACCCAATAACATCTGTCAGGGAGGCCTCACCCACCATCTCCACCAGTAGTTTCGCAGCATCATCAATCCATCCTTTCCCAGCCCTGGCCCGCATTGTCTACCTGCTTCTAGAATACAGTTGAAATCCACACCCATCAAAATTGTTCTTGAGGTGACCAGCTGTGGCCTGAGGCGCTGAAACAGCTCTCATCGCTCGCCTACGTCAGAAGGGGCATACACATTGATTTGATAAGTCTAATGGCTCTCCTGCCCTCGAACCGTCAATGACAAGAGCCCTGCGGCCCTCCAGTTTGGTGATCGGATCCATTGAGAAACGCCTCCCTCTAACTAAGGTAGCCACTCCTACAGACCTACTGTTGTTCCCCCCCAGACTAGAAGGAAGGCCCTAGGGTCCACTGCTGTTCTGGGTGCTTGTATGATGTCGCAAAATGGATGGAGCATTCCTGGATCATGTACACATCACACTCCTGGCTGGCAAGAAAACTCAATGTACTAGCACATCTGCGCCTGTCTCGAATACTTTTAAAAATATATATATTTCTTTTTATTGTATCAATTCCCGTGCACCTAACTTCTCAACCCTGATTGTAAAAATGTTTGGCCTGTCACTCAATTGAAATATACTAACTAGTAAGTCCCAACAACCCCCCTCCCTGCCTCCCCGGACTCCGGACCTAAAATTGCCCAATTCCCCAATGGTGCAGAGTGCCTGTCGCCCTATTGCTCTAAAGTAACTAGAACATTTGGGGGGATGGAGGGAGGGGGGATGGGGGTGGGGCGGCTATACCTTCCCCACAGCCATCCGCCTACTGTTTCTTATCCCCGTGCCATTTATTAAAACAATGAAAATGCAAACATAGGGCTATATGTAGGTAATCACTATTTACCGATTCTAAAATTACAGAATTTAACCGATTCGGTATTTCAGAATCGGTAAATAGTATGTAGATAAAAATTCGGTAAATTTTACCGAATCGATAATATTCGGTATTGCTGATTGGGTATTTACTGATTCGGTATTTCCCATTCATTCCTATGGGCCTGGAGGCTCATAGGAATGAATGGGAAGCCATTCACTATTACCGATTCTGTAAATACCGAATCGGTAATAGGGGGAACATATTCAAGGATGGCAAGGTGTCACATTGACACCCTGTTGCACCCCTGAATCATGCATGTGTCAGACCCTCCAGGATATCGCGATTTGCCGCGAAATCGGCACTTTAGTAAAAATGCCGCGATTTTTACAGAAGTGCCCGCGAAATCGGCACTTTTGTAGGAATCGCGGCATTTTTACAAAAGCCGCCTATATCCTGAGGGGGTCTGACTTAGTTGTTTATTGGGGCGGGCGGGAAGGACACAGAAGCACGAAAGAATAACTTTCAGGGCTTAATGGGGCATTAGCAGCTCACTGCGACGGGCTTTGAAGTGCCCCTCCTGCGTCTGGCTCCCCGCTGGAGACCCTCCCGGTGACTGGGGTGAGGCCCCGCTCTCTCCCCTGGAGCCGAGGGTCGAAAGAAAGGGCGATTTACAATTTAGTGAATGTCCCTCTGCTCAGCACATCTCTTGAGATGGGTGTTATTTATACTCTGAAAGGGGGGGAGGAGTAACTCACAGACTCGGCCTTTCACCCGTGCAATGTTAGTAAACATTCCGTAATAGGGGTGGTTATTTTCAGTGCCTGGGAACAGCAGGAGTGCGAAATGAGCATCTTGGTACAAAAAAAGAAGATTAAGTATTGTGAACTCTTATCATTGCGCTGCACATACTAATTCATGAAATATGCTTTTAGCTCTTGCAGTCTCCCCGTAGAAGTTCCTGATGTTATTATCAACACATCTACCGGGGCTGAGTAAGCTGCCACGTGACCTCACGCACCAGAATCCTTGCTTTGGAGGAATCATATCTCTTTAAGCAGACTGCCCGGCTCGGTGCACGATCAGACAGCAGGAAGTGCAAGCTGCAGTCTACAGCGCCTCGAAAGCAGAGACTTGCTGCAGAAGCCGCGCTCTCGCCGCCCGTGATCTTTTAAATCAATATAGATATATTGTAATCGTCACGGTTAGAATCGGAAATGGGGCGGAAAGTGACCGTGGCCAGGTGTGCCCTGAACCAGTGGGCTCTGGATTTTGAAGGAAACTTGGAAAGAATTGCAAAAAGTTTTGAAATTGCAAAGGAGAAAGGTGCCAGGTACAGACTTGGACCAGAACTGGAAATATGTGGTTATGGTTGCGCAGATCACTATTACGAAAGTGATACCCTTCTACATTCATTCCAAGTCCTGGCCAAGCTCCTGGAAATGCCTGTCACCCAAAACATAATCTGCGATGTGGGCATGCCTGTGATGCACAGAAATGTCCGGTACAACTGTAGAGTGATCTTCCTAAACAAAAAAATACTCCTGATTCGACCAAAGATGGCCTTGGCAAATACAGGGAACTACAGGGAACTACAGAGAGCTGCGCTGGTTTTCACCCTGGAGCAAACCAAGGCACGTGGAAGAATACTTTTTACCAAGGATGATACAAGAGGTGACCGGACAGGAAACAGTGGCCTTCGGGGATGCAGTTATAGCCACTGTAGCACTTCGAGTACTGTACTCCAAGGCGCCCGGTTTGACGAGAGCGGGCACGTGAGTGTGGGTACCTATGTATAAATATTGATGGCATGCCCATGTAGAAGGGGGCACTCAAGCCTTATGCGGGCCTCAAGCTGTAGGAAAAGGGAATTACTTAAACCCACAATCAAGAGTGTTTCTATGGAGGAATGCTTACATTAGTATACATACATAGCTTCATGTTGTTAAATAACTAAAAAAACGAAGATATCTGTGTTTGTTGTAGGAAAAATGGCCAAATAAAATGCCGCAAAATTGCCGCTAAATTTCCATATTTGTGCCGCTAAATTTCCATTTATGTGCCGCTAAATTTGCTAATCCATGCCGCTATATCCTGGGGGGTCTGATGTGTGCACGTGTGGCACACATACATGCCCTAAGGGCATGTATGTCTGCCACATCACACTTTTCAAAAAGCGCAAATTTGCTTTTTGAATGGTTTTCGATATTTACCACCAACTTGTAGTTGGTGGTAAATAACGAATCCTCAAATCACAAATGCACTCACCTGAGTGCTCCCTACATTGAGGATTCGGTAATTTACGATTCGATGTCTTAAGGATTCAGTAATTTACCGATTCCTTAAATTACCGAATCGGTAAATTACCGAATCCTTATTTATACCCACCTACATTGGAAAAAGCTAAATACCGGATGGTAACGGCAAATTTACCGATTTTCGGCCGTTACCGACCGGTATTTGGCTATCTACATGTGGCCCATAGTCACTTAGCATCAGTAGTGTCCTCCTAATCCGCCGGTTTCACTGTGCCAGGGCGCCATCTGAAGAGACAGTACTGCAGCCCAGGTCCACTACAAACAACATATTTTGCGGGACTGCTCTAATACTTATGACATTTACGGAAAATAATGAAATAGCCATTATTAATTAGTTATTAGGAGTTTAACCTTAATACTTAAAGACTAATTATCAAGTCAGAGTAATTGGTTCCAAATACAAGCGACAAGGATATTTACAGGGCTGTTGGGTCTCTGGTGCTGGGCCTTTCTGCTTGACAGCTGTTGCTTGCTGTTGCATGATAGCTGGTCCATGCTCTTGCCTGGGCTTGAGGTCCTCCAGGGTGGCAGGCAGATCTTGCTCTATGTCCTCGATGGAGGTCTCTTCCTCTTCCACTGTTGCTGGCGACAGGGGAGGGGACGCTTCCATGGAGGTTGCCAGTGCCCTCATCTCCATTAGCACTTTCAAACCTTTCTCGAGTTGGTCATCCGGGATGTCTTTTTCTGACTACTCTTCCTCTTCCGAATCCTCAAGCACAGAGTAGGGGTTGTGGTTGCTCATGAGTCGCTTGCTTGTAATTTTCAGTGTCCTGTGAGTGCCTCCTTTTCCTGAGCTCCTGTTTGTCCAGGGGCCTTGACCCTGGTCTGCAGCGGCAGCTTGGGCGTGAGCCTCCATTGGCTAACTGTGCTCACTTGGCTCAGAGATGGCAAGTGGGATGTCTTCAGGTGTCTGTAGCTCCAGGGCCTTGGCGGTGTCCTGGTTGGACCTGGGTTTGTCCTGTTTGGAGCCTTTCCCTCTCCCATTTACCCTGACCTGCCCCAGGGCTGGGACTGGAGGCCTGGTCTCGTCTGCCTTCTCCTGTTGGTCTCTCCAGGGGGGTTTGGCCGCCTGGAAATAGGATTTGGCTCTCTTTGGGCAGTCTTTAAAGAGGTGGCCTACACCCCCACAAAGGTTGCATGGGTTCTCCTCTTTGCAGGTCTTTGTCGTGTGGCCTTCTTGTTTGCAGTTCTTTCATACTTGCGCTGTGCAGTCCTTGCCAGTGTGGCCTGGTTTGCTGCACCTGTTGCATAGTTTGGACTGCCCAAGGTAGTACAGGTATCCTGAGTTGCACCCTAGGGAGAAGCAGGAAGGGGTGTGGTCCTGGGGCTGATGGGTCCTCCTTCAGCTTTGCCATGACTGTCCATTTACCATCCCAGGTGCCGTCACTGTCCAAATCGCAGGAGGGTTCTTTCGTCATGGTGCAGTGGCAGTGTAGGAAGGTTGTCAGGTCTTGGATATTGCCTTGTGGGTTGTAGATTTGCACAGACATTTTCTTAACCCCCAGCATGAGCTGGCATTCCAGGTGGAAGTCAGAGAAAGGTTTCTCTTTCCGTCGTGACCAGAACATCTGCCAATACCTTCTGTAGATTCTGTGAAACCCATCTTAGTTACCAGCAGTTATGTTCTGAAGTGGTATGGAGCCATCTTATTCCACCTTCCTCTGCCACTTTATGGTGTTGTGGAACCATGGACTCTGAGGTCTGCTCATCCTGCTGTTGTTCTGCTTGTTCTGCTGTGATGTGCCCAGAAGAAGAGGGATTCCTCAGGGAGTTGGCAGCCGGTAGGTAATCATCAGCCCAGTAGACTGGGTACCACTTTAGGTGGGTGGAGGACGCAGGTAGACCCTCAGCTACAAAAGGGTGGGTGTCCCCCAAAGCAGGCGGGGGCCCAAAGGGGCTGGCAGTGGTATCCTTTAGGCTGGCAAGGGATCCCCAGCTGGCAGGCAGCTCCAGCAGGTAGCCCACAGCAAGCAGGCAGTACACAGCAGGCAGGAAGGTAGTCAACAGCAGGTACGTAGCTCCAGCAGTCAAGGCAGCCCCAGCAGGTTAGGGAGCTCCAGCAGGTCAGGCAGCCCCAGAAGGAAGGCCTCCTCAGGCAGGGAGTTCCAGTAGGCAGGCAGCTTGAGTAGTCAGTAGTCCTCAGCAGGCAGTGGTCCAGAAAGCAGGTGTCCTTAGCAGGCAAAGCTTCAGCAGTAGCAATTAAAAGTGCATTTGTGTGCATAAAGCACCAAGTAGCTCTTTTGCAGAACAGTGACAACTAGAGGTACTGCAGGCAGGTAATAGTGGCATCTCCCCTGCCAGGTAAGGCTTGCTTGCCCTAAGTGCGCCGAGTATGCCCAGATGTGGGTCCCGGGCTTACTGTGCCACTGGAGTCAAGCTATCCTGGCTGATAAGGGGTGAAACCCCGAAACTGGTCCTAGGATGCTTGTTTCCAGTCCAGGGAGGACCTGGCATGGCAGTTCGGACTGGACACAGTGGGCACAGGGTCAAGACTGATTTGCATATGGCTGGGTTCAAACTGGAATGGGAAGCAAAAAAACAATGGATTTAGGCCCAGATCTCTGTACTGGGGTGAATGTACGACATTTTTTTGCATTCTGTCCATCAATTGTTCTTTTTTCATTTGTCAACTCGAGTGGGATCGTTATGACCAGACGTGGCTCCCGTGCTCTCCATACCACTGGAGTCAATCTATCCTGGCTGATTTATTTATTTATTTAAGAAGCTTATAAAGCGCGCGGCTACCTCCAACGGGGGTGTCCCGGCGCTAAGATTACAGGTTTATCACAAGAGAGGGTTGCCTGGTTCAGATCCATCCGAAAAAAAGATCATGGGCTGCAGAGGAGTTTTTAATCAGCGTTTGGTAAAAAGCCAGGTTTTTAGTTTGCGTCGGAAGACTTGCTCAGACTCAATGAACCTAAGGTCCAGAGGTAGGCTGTTCCAGAGTTTGGCTGCTGTAACGGTGAATGTTCTGCCACCACTACGGGTAAGCCTGAATCTAGGAACATTCAGTAAGCGAAGGCTGTTTGATCTCAGATGTCTTACTGAGGATGATATCTTGAGTCTTTTGCTCAAATAGGCTGGGCCAGTTCCATGAATTGCCCGGAAGGCAAGGATCAGGATTTTGAAATCAATGCGTCGGGCTATGGGAAGCCAATGTAGCTCATCCCGATATCCTCTGACCGAGTTGCGGGCGGGGATGTTTCCAATAAGCCTTGCTGCCGCGTTCTGAACGATTTGTAGTCGGTCTATAAGATAAAGGGGGGCGCCGGCATATAGGCTATTGGCGTAATCAAGATGTGCCGTAATAAGTGCCTGGACAACCGTTTTACGGGAGGTCTGGGGGAGATAAGGAAAAATCTTCCTGATCATACGCAGCTTATTGAAACAGGCCGCAGTGACTTTATTGACCTGGGCTTTACAAGACAAGGTGTTATCAAATAGGAAGCCAAGGTTGCGAGCAGACTGCACTGGTATGGGTGAGGGGTTCAGGACGGTAGGCCACCATAAGGTTGCGGGGGGAGACGATTTCTGGCTAAAAAAAAGAACCTCAGTTTTGTCCGTATTTAGGGCCAGATGATTAGCAGCCATCCATGCGCAGATATTGCCAAGGCAGTTTCTGAAGTTGGAGAAGAGGGAGTCAGAATGGTCTCTGAATGAAAAAAACAAGCTGAGTATCATCAGCATAAGAGACCACCCTGACCCTCCAAGACTCAACTACCCTGGCAAGCGGGGCCAAGTATGCGTTAAATAATAGAGGGCTTAAGGCGGAGCCCTGAGGCACACCGCACATGAGGGGTTTGTTCTCTGATTCAAATGGGTGCAGCAATACCCTTTGGGACCGTCTGGACAAAAAGGATTTGATCCATGCCAGGACTGTACCACCAATCCCTAACTGTTGTAAACGGGCTGTAAGTATGTCGTGTGATACAGTGTCGAATGCAGCGGACAGGTCGAGGAGGACCAGCATGGCCTCCTCGCCCCTATCCACTGATTCCCTAATAGTCTCTGCTACTTCCAGCAGCGCAGTCTCGGTGCTGTAGCCGGTTCTAAAACCGGATTGAGAATCGTGCAGCAACTGATTTGTTTCTAAATACTGAGCCAGTTGTTTCTGAACTACCTTCTCCAGCACTTTGGCAGGTTTGGGCAAAAGCGAAATCGGTCGATAGTTGCTGAATTGTGAAGGGTCAGCATCAGGTTTCTTCAGGATGGGAAGTAGCCTAGCATGTTTCCAGACTGAGGGAAATTGACCACAGGTCAAGGAGGAATTCCAGATGGAAAGAAGAGGGTTGATTAAAACAGGGGCAAGATTGCCCATTACTTTGGCAGGGACTGGGTCTAGTGGCGAGCCAGACTTGCCTTTATGTAAAAGAGACAGCGTTGAGTCAGGGGTTAGTTCACTGAAAGAATTAAAAGAGCAATGTAAGGGATGTGAAACAACTGACTGGAGGCTAGGTGAGGCGGAGTCAAAGGAGGAAGAAAGTTTGATGATTTTTTCCTGAAAGAAATCAGAGAGACCGTTGCATAGGACTTGAGTGGGAACGCATTGGGTTTTCAAGGCAGGGGGATTCACAAAATCCTTCACAATGGTGAAGAGAGTTTTAGAGGAGTTCTGCGCCTGTTGGATGAGTTTAGAGAAATAAGCTCTCATCGAGGAACGTTTAAGTTTTTGGAACTTGTTTAGGGCAGTTTTGTAGGCCAGTTTGGCAATGGGATCATAGGCCTGGCGCCATTTGCGTTCCAACTGTTTACACCTGCTCTTTTCCTCACGTAGCATGGGGGAGAATCAGGGGGCGGAGGGGCGAGATCTGGAGGAAGTCAGAGGGGCTAAAGGGGCCATGGTATCCAGAGCAGAGGTAAGGGCAGAGGTATATCTTATCGTTTCCTTATCAAGATCTTCCGACTGATTGAATTGAAACTGAAAACAGGAATCAATGGACTCACAGGTGACTTTGGTCCATTTGCGACCACTATCTCTGTTGAGAGAAGAAGGAGGGCGAGAGGAAAGAATAGTGATAACAATGGGGAGAAGAAAATGGTCTGACCAGGTAAGGGGGAGGGGAGGAAGGGAAGAGATACCAGGATGATTTGTGAAAATAAGATCAAGTGTGTGGCCTGCTTTGTGAGTAGGGCCTTTAACTAATTGGGACAAAGTAAGGCCTTGTAGGGTTTCCAGGAGAGATGATGCTTGTGCACAGGAAGGATTATCGATATAGAGATTGAAGTCTCCCAGCACTGTAAAGTGGGAGTGTTTGAGTGAGAAGTCCGCGATTGAGTGCATCAAGGCATTGAGAGATGAGGAGGTGGCCGAGGGGGGATTATAGACCAGGATACCGGCAAAGATAATGCTTGCGGAGTCCATGATCGTGAGGTACATGGCTTCAATAAGGCCAAGATTAGGAATTTTTGTGATCTTCATTATTAGGTGGGATTTCGCAATTACAGCGAGGCCCCCGCCTGGTTTAGAATTATCTCGATTAAAGCCTAGTAGTCGGTCGCCAGGGGGAATGGCCAGGTTTATGTCCGGTTTGGACGAGTCTTTGAGCCAAGTTTCAGTAAGAAATAATAGGTCTCATTTGTGAATGTCTAGCGACAGCCAAATATCAGAGGCGTGTGCGGGTAGAGATCTGCAATTTATTAAGGCTGCTTTTAAGGTAGCCGGGGGCTGGCTATTCATGACATTCAAAGACTGAAGAATCGGTTTGATAAAAGCGGGGATAGAGATTTTGCACCGTGAGCAAGAATAAGTGGAAGTTTCCAGGCTTTGGGGAATACAACAAGTAGCAGGGCTGCAAGCGCCTTGGCGTATGAGAAAAAGTTGATCAGTGGTCCAGGAGATTATTGGGGGGCGAGATGCAGGGGGTCTGGCGCTGGGCGCGGGTCCGGCGCGGACGGGCGCAGACGGGCTTGCCTTAGGCGAGCCCGCTGCGCTCACCCGCTGTGCGGGCGGGATGATCCCTTGCTTTTATCCATATCCGTCTGAGGGTGGGAGGAGGGTGGGAGGCGCCCAGGAGCTGGAGCGCTACCCTGCCTCCCCCCAAGATGGCGATTCCGCGTTCTCCCGGCCGGCGAGAGCGCTGTGCTCGGCTGCGCCGGGGGAAAGAGAGCAAGGACCCCTGTGACGAAGAAATCTCGTCAGGTCAAGCAGAGAGGTCTTTATCTAATTTAAAAGTGCGTCAGTTTAAAATATTTACAATTTTTAAAAGTCACAATCGTAAATACGTCTGTAGCCAAGTATTAATCACCATGCATACAAAATTCTGATTCACACTCCGCTGAAATGCTTTTCCGCTCAAAAGTCAAGAGAGAAGGAGATGCCCCCGGCTTCCGCCTCAGGGGTGAAAACAGGTAATCTGCTGAGTGATAGGTGAGCGATCCTTAAGTAGCGAGGGAGGGCGGGAGGCGTCCAGGAGCTGGAGCGCTACCCTGCCTCCCCCCAAGATGGCGATTCCGCGTTCTCCCGGCCGGCGAGAGCGCTGTGCTCGGCTGCGCCGGGGGAAAGAGAGCAAGGACCCCTGTGACGAAGAAATCTCGTCAGGTCAAGCAGAGAGGTCTTTATCTAATTTAAAAGTGCGTCAGTTTAAAATATTTACAATTTTTAAAAGTCACAATCGTAAATACGTCTGTAGCCAAGTATTAATCACCATGCATACAAAATTCTGATTCACACTCCGCTGAAATGCTTTTCCGCTCAAAAGTCAAGAGAGAAGGAGATGCCCCCGGCTTCCGCCTCAGGGGTGAAAACAGGTAATCTGCTGAGTGATAGGTGAGCGATCCTTAAGTAGCGAGGGAGGGCGGGAGGCGTCCAGGAGCTGGAGCGCTACCCTGCCTCCCCCCAAGATGGCGGTTCCGCGTTCTCCCGGCCGGCGAGAGCGCTGTGCTCGGCTGCGCCGGGGGAAAGAGAGCAAGGACCCCTGTGACGAAGGAATCTCGTCAGGTCAAGCAGAGAGGTCTTTATCTAATTTAAAAGTGCGTCAGTTTAAAATATTTACAATTTTTAAAAGTCACAATCGTAAATACGTCTGTAGCCAAGTATTAATCACCATGCATACAAAATTCTGATTCACACTCCGCTGAAATTCTTTTCCGCTCAAAAGTCAAGAGAGAAGGAGATGCCCCCGGCTTCCGCCTCAGGGGTGAAAACAGGTAATGAACAGCTGATGAGGGGTGAACCCCGAAACCAGTCCTAGGATGCTTGTTTCCAGTACAGGGATTACCTGGACTGGCAGTTTGGGCTGGACTGCTCCTTTTGGGCACAGGCTCAAGATTGATTTGCATATGTTTGGGTTCAAACTGGAATGGCATGGGGAGCAAAAAAACGATAGATTTAGGCCCAGGTCTCTGTACTGGGGTGAATGTATGCCTTTGTTCAGCATTTTGCTTCTCAGTTGTTCTTTTTGCATTGATCCATTTGAGGGCATCGTCTCGGATGTCGATCTAAAGGAGTCTTTTGATTAGGGTGTTGTGAGAGACAATGTTGAAATCCACAAAGAGGTTGAGGAGGATCAGGTCGGCCAGTCTCCTCTGTCCAGGAGTATTTTTATGTTGTCTGTGACAGCGATCAGTGCAGTTTCAGTGCTGTGGATGGATATGAATCTGGATTGGGATGCGTCCAGAAGGTTGTTGTTCTCCAGGCTTTCCGTGAGTTGCTGGTTGATGGCCTTTTCAAGGACTTTGGCAGGAAAGGGGTGCAGGGAAATTGGTCAGTAGTTTTTGAGCTTGTTGAGGTCAGTGGATGGTTTCATAGGGAGGGGTTTGATCTTGGCGTCTGGGAATGTGGCTGAGCTGATGGATGTGTTGAAGATGGCTGTTAGCTTGCTGATGGTGATGCTGTTGCCAAGGTTTAACATGTGGTGTGGGCATGGGCCAGTGGGAGATCCATAGTGTACGGAATGCATGATGTTGGCGGTGTTCTGCAAGGTGAGCTGGTTCTAGACGATAATCCTGTTGTTGGCTGGGGTGCCAATGGGGTCTAGGAGGCAGGGGTGTCAGCGACGGAGGGTTGGGGTTTAACGTTTCTGTAGATGGTAGATATCTTATCATGGAAGAAGTCAGCGAGATTGTCGCAGAGTTCCTGGTAGGGGGTGGTGATGTTTTCAGTCACTGAGGGGTTGGAGAACTTCTTGGCGATGATAGTGGTGTTGGAGCTGGCTTCTATGCAGCTGGCTAGGGCATTCCTTCTGGTGTCTTTAAGGAGTCTGTTGCACTGGTTGAGTAAACTCTTGTAAGTAGTCCAGTAGGTCAAACATAATCAGAAGATGAATTTTGTGTTTAAGTGGTGAATCAAAAGTCATACATAGCAAGATACATGTGTCAGAACTGCAATCTAGTATAACTGTTGGAGAAAATGTGTACCATCAATGAAATAAGTTTTGTATTGTTGATGAAACATTGTAAAGCAGAAACGTGGTGCCCAACAGCAGTGAAGTGTATGCTAATTAAAATGCTATGGGTGGGATGCTGGAGACTGAATGAGGGTTGTATCCCCATTTCCCCTCTATCTGGTACTAATTATAGTATTTGTATTTGTATTTGTATGTCGATTTATAGAGCGCGATTGCTGCCCGGGGGCGTCCAAGCGCTAAGAAACCAACAGAACAAGAGGAGGTAGCCAGGGCGTTATTGGGCAGTATTGAAGAGGAATGTTTTTAGCTGTTTCCTGAATGAGGTAAGATTAGGATTTTTCCTTAGGTGGAGGGGTAGGGTGTTCCATAGCTTGGAAGCATTGTAGGTGAAAGTCCTACCGCCAGTTCTGGATTTTTTTATTTTGGGAATTGTGGCCGTGAAGGTCTGGTTGGATCGCAGATTCCTAGTGGGAAGGTAGTGTGACACTAGGTTGCGAGTGATGAGAGGGCCCGTTTTCCAGAACGCCTGGTGCGCAATGCATAAGGCTTTGAATTGTATTCTTTGGGGAATGGGTAGCCAATGCAGTTTTTTCAGTCCATTTTTGACTGATTGACGTCGAGGAATCTGAAGCAAAGTGCGCGCGGCACAGTTCTGCACCGTCTGTAGTCTCCGTATCATGTACTCTGGGGCGGCGAGATAAAGGGCGTTGTTATAATCCAGTCGTGACTGGATAAGGCCCTGAATGGCTACTTGTTTTGCCTCCATCGGTAGAAGATGGAGTACCTTCCTTAGCACTCTAAGGAGGCCGAAGCAGGTGGCTGCCAGTTTGGTGGATTGGGTGCCGAAGGACAGAGATCTGTCTAGCCACACCCCAAGGCTCTTGATGCTGTCCTTTGGGGCCGGAGGGGTACCCAGGCAGGGTGGCCATAGAGTGCTGAGGGAGTTAGGGTTGGCAGGGCCCAGGAGCATAAGCTCTGTCTTGTCTCCATTCATTTTTAATGAGGAGGAGGACATCCAGTCCTTGACTTCCTCTAGGCATTTCCTCAGCCCTCCTTTCGAGGTATGGTTAGCCTCCTGTGCCAGTGAGACCACTAGCTGAGTGTCGTCAGCATATGAAATGATCTTAATTCCATGCTGACGAACAACTTCAGCCAGTGGCCTCATATATATGTTGAAGAGCGCCGGGCTCAGTGAGGAGCCCTGCGGGACTCCACATTTTGATGGTCTACTGGTAGAGGAAGATGTTCCATCAAATACCCGAAAGGATCTGTCCTGTAAAAAGGATTCAAACCAGGACAAAGCTTTGTCCTTTATGCCGATGTTTGCCATGCGGTCCAGCAGTATGTCATGGCTGACAAGTATATTGATGTTATACGCAAGGTTCTGTGTGTACCAAATGTTTTCTTAATTGAGAAGTCCAAATAGAAGGTGAACTTGCATGATGTAGAGCAGCAGCTATAAAGTGAATAGCTGTGGTGGTTACTTCTGTAAGTAATGAAAAATAGTAGTAAAGTGGAAGCAAGCATAATAGGGGTAGAAGAGGGCCAAGTTCCTCACCCAGCCCTTCGCTTAGGAAACGAACGGAAATTTAGTGACTTCATACTTGCCATACAAATATTGATGTCAGTGAGCTCATCACAAACATATTAGTTATTATGGAGTTCTAATGAAATTCAATGAATTATATGTGGATCAATAGAGGTGCTTTTATTTTGTAGGCAAAAATGACAGCGGCACAAGTAGAGTAGTCTCTTATGTATCACAAATGAAAGTAAAAGAAAGTAATGGATTTGGCTAGTAATTAATTTTGAGGTTTAGAAAATACGTTTATTTTTTAGACAGTGGCCCATAAAACATTCTAAAAATACAGTTAACACTTAAAATCAATAAAAAGTCCCCTCTTACTACCCGGCAACCCCTCACATTATAATTCATTATAAAATTCTATTTAGCTGACCATAAAAATGAGCAATTCCAACTGCCACATCTAAATAGCACATTTCTGATAACAACTCCACAGTTTTCCCCCTATCGGGAGTACCATATTTAAAAACAAAGGTCTTAAAAACTTAATTTGATTTGCTGAATAAAAAACACAATCCATTAATATATTCAGCAAAGAACATTTTAAATTTAAGGGCAGGAACAGAGGCCACTATTATCCTGGACCCAGGACCTGTTTGGGCGGGATGAATAGTTTGGATTACATCCCATCCTGACCCTTAATATTTATTTTCACAACTGTGGATATGGTAAAAGCAACACATAAGGAAAGACAGTATCCTGCCCCACAGTAGGAAGTGAAAAGATGATAGATTGTTTCTTGCCCAGGTAAAATAAGTCGTTGGATTTCCACACTAAGGCAACAGACTCTTTTAATACCTGCTTGCCTGGAAAGGGATACCAGGATGTAATTGTATTAATATCTGTATGGAGGTTCCTAAGGGCAATTAGTCTAGTTCTTACATTCTTTGCCCATCTTCTTCTGCTACCTTGGATCTCAACCCAACACAATTTGGAAACTTTGGACACTTCATCATCAGCAGAGAGTGTGTTAAAATATCTTAGGGCCCGAGTAAAGGCCATCAGGCTCAAGAAAGCCAACATTCACTCTCTCCTTACGGCTTGTACCATAGTGCCCTGGATTAGAAATAAAGGCCTTCTAAGTACTGCAGCCTCCAATCTATCTCATTTATATGCCGAATCAAGGGAAATGACCTCTCCTGCGTACAGACCCATTGGGGGAATCTTCCCTACGTAAGCCTTTAATAGTGGAGTAGCCTCCCAAAACTACTATTGCATCTTGATAGGCAACTGGCTTGTAATAGGGCCTTCTGCTTAATATCATCCTGATGCAATTCCCAATTCAAGTTCTTCCTAAAAGTCTGACCCGATATTTACACTGGTCAACTTTCTCCACCTCCCGTGTATCTAAGTGCTGAATGAATTTCTTTACCCTTTTCCCAAAACTCACAATTTTGGTCTTTTCCAAGTTGATGCAGAGCAGGTTTTGCTTATTATAAGTTGCTAAAGTATCTAATCTCCTCTGCAGACCAATTGGAGTACAGTCCAGTAATACCAAATCGTCTGCATATAGCAAGCAGTCAATATTATGTTTCCCAACTTTGGGGGGAAAGGACTTAGATTGAGAGATAAAGGCAGGAAGGTCAGCTAAACATAAACTAAAAAGCAGGGGAGCTAAAACGCACCATTGTTGGAGGCCATTCTCAATGGAGACTCTTTGGGATAACCGATATGACATGTCTAGCTCCACCTGAGCCCAATTACCAGAATGCAATGATCGGAGTACAGTCAAAAGCTGTCCTGAAGTCTACAAAACAACAGCACAACCTTTGATTTACCTCCATTGACTTTCGTATAATGGCCCATAATGCAAAACAATGATCTATTGTAGAATGAACCTCCTGTTCTATTGGTATTCTCTTAGATTCAAGGGCCCAGTCTTTTAGTTTAGATAAAATAATCTCAGAGAAGATCTTTAGTGATATATCTAGGAGGTTAACAAGCCTATAATGTTTGGGGTCTGCCCCACTCCTTTAAAAAAAATCGGTTTTACTTTAGACCCCTTCCTAGAAGAAGGATGAAAGTGTGTTTGGCAATCCAACAAAACAGGGAGGAATAAACAGTGGCCCACCAAACACTATTTGTCTTAATTATTACTGCTGGTAAATTGTTGGGGCCCGCAGCACGGGAGAGCTTTACTCTTTCGATAACAGCTTTTACCTCCTTAACTGAAAACCAAGTGATTGGGAGTTTTAGCCTAGAAAATCTCTGGAATCTATCTGAACCAGTACAACCCCTATACAGGTCTGTCAAATAAATAGCCCACTGCTCTTCCGGGATCACACAAACAAGAGTATCCCTTTTTGGGGCACTAAACTTGTTAACTTTAGCCCAAAACTTTTGCTAATCTTTTGGAGAAGATAATTCCCTGCATCTCCTCCCACTTATTGTGGTAGAAGGGTTTTTTTTTCGCCTTCACAACAGATTTATATTGGAGTTTAAGCTTAGCGAGCTCCTGGGATCAGTTGTCTCAGCAAGGTAATTCCGTCAGTTCCAGTGAGGCCCAGCTGAGCAGAGTGTTCACAATACATGCTCGTAATAAGACAGACTGACCACATGAGGAGGCCAGAAGCCCTGTACGAGTCCCAATCAGTCCCGGGGGATTGCCCGGTGCCCGCAACGGCCAGTCCGGGCCTGCTTACAGCAAGAGGCACTGCAGCAGGAGGGGTGCCCATTCCGAGCAGCCCCCCACAAGCAACCCAGATGGGCCGATCCACGGGCCTACAGGTGTGGAGCATTACAATTCAGGTCCTGCACCGTGTTCCACGGCCTCAGGATACCCCAGGATGTGCCTCCAGGAAGGACTGCCACAGTCCAGGAAATGTTCATCGGCGCTAGGCAAACGTCCACTTGCCGATCCGGCCAAGTGGAGCGAAGACCGCCAGCGGATTCCGCCGGCACACCACCACCAGACAGCGCCTGGAGAGCGACGGCCCAAAAACCAGGCACACAGAACTCCAACTCAAACCGCAGGCACTGAGGTCTGTGTGGAGGTGAGCCTGGTCGTATCCGGACGCTCGTCAGTTGTAGACTAAGGTCATTGAAACAAAAGAAGGACCACCAGTGCAGTGATATTCTCCAATCCAAAATACTGAATTATGTTTTTACAAATTGTTAACTTGCTATAGACAGAGTTGTTATAATTGTGATAATTTTTGTTTTTCAAATAAACACATATATCCAGTAATGCATGCTTATGTAGACACACTCGTTGTCTCCAAGTAATGTAGTTTGCTTCACACAAATAAAAAATGCAAATGAGCAGTAACATATTGACACTCAATTAGTGTACTACAACCTAAACTCTGCGTGGTTAGGATGTATTTCTGTAATAAACAGTGAACCAGATCGCTAGAGGATTGGTGCCATGTTCTGCAATTATGAAAATATTGACAATTTAGTTGATGAGGCCTTGTACAAAACACGTAATAAAGGTAAACTGAGTATCAGCTGCAAAATTGTAATGCACTTACATTATTTTCTGCACACAGGGACGCTGAAGCTTGTGTATGTAGCTGAGTCCTGGGTGAAGCAACCATGGGTGTTTTTAGGTCTCGCGAGCTGCGTTGCACTGCAAAGCAGTGCTTCGCAGTGCGAGGCATTTTGTAATAAAAAACTGGGTTTTAGCACTGACCTAGTAATCGCACACACGCTCGTGCGTGTGCGATTCCTTTTGTGCTACCTCATTGGCCTTTGCGTGCGTCTTTTTATAAAAGACTGCACGCAATTGGCCAAAGGAGGGCGCGTTGCTCCGCCCACGGCCTATTGGTGTCTATTACGCGCTTGGTGTGCGTAATAGACCCCAATAGGCCGCCACGTGGTTTCTATTAGCGTGCACACACGGGCGCTATAATAGAAACACATGGCTTACAGTGGTGCCCGCTCGCGCTTCTTCTTTATTCTTTATTGAGTTTCCTGCTGTGTTTCACTTTGCTCCCGCCCCCCTCCTGTTGTGCGCATTCCTATTTCTCCCGCCCCCCCCCCCGTTGTCCGTGTTCAACATGCTCCCGTCCCCCTCCTGTTGTCCCCGTCCCCTCCCATGGCCGATGGAGAAGGAGCCCTTCTCGCAGGCTCCGAGGATAAGGGATCGTCATCGGAGTAAATCCCCGGGAAATCCTGCCCATCGAACCCTGCATCCAGCTTGGGATTCAGGGGAAAGCAGAAGCAAGCTTATATGTCATTACCATCAAATGTGAGCCCCAGACGTACTAAATGCTGCCCTCCGGTCCTCATGGGTAGTTCTGCGACGATCTCAATCCCCATGACTGAGTATCCAATGAAAGACGATCCTTCATCATGACGACCTCGGACCTGGATCCTTCTTTGGTGGAGATCTCGTCCTCTTCCCTCCGACCGACCCAGGTATTGCTCTCTTCCGGGGTTGTGACGGCTAAACGCTGCTTTGTCTCTCCGGCACTGGAGGCGACCCCCCTCTTCCTTGCCTCCCGCGCTCCCGACGAGGGCGAAGTGTCCCCTTCTGCTATGCTTGCCCGTTTCTAAGGCAGTTATGGCTGAACAGGATTTGCACCCACCCTGGCCACAGGGCCCTGTTCAGAACCCCATCTTGGTCGCCATGCCACTTGCTGCACCGCCTACGCCGTTACCAGACAAGGCTAGGGTCTGTTGGAGCTTGTTATGTCTCCCGCCCACCCGCTCTAACCAGTCTAGAAAGTCCAGCTTGGAACTTCTATGCCGACCACCAAGCCTGGTTGCTGATCCCCACTGGGTGCCACGCTACCTGCTATAACGCCTCAGCTGACACAGGACTGAGATGGGCCGAGACGGAGCGTGTTGGATAACCCGCCCCACCCGCTCTAGCTTTCCGTAGCACCCTGCTTGCTGGAGCTGCTACAATGACGCATCCTGGACGTGGCAGGGGTGCATCAGTGCAAGAAGTACCTCCTTCTGCCCTTGCCTGTCGTGGCTTGGCTGTTGGGTATAATTCCTGACCAGTCCCGCATCTGTGCTGCCTGGCGCTCTCTGGCTACACAAGCCTGACCGCCGCGCTGATTAGTGCGGATCTCCGTGAGGTGGTGATCGTAACGGGCCTTGCTCCTCTCCTGGGCTCTTGTTTGGGTCTTTCTTGGCCCTGGCTGCTACTCCGACCCTCACGACATAGGTGAGCGCCACGCCTGGTGTCCTCGCCATTGAGCTCTGGTGTGCTCCCCCCCACTGGGGTCTTTCTACCTCATATCTATCGAATTCGGGTGGGTGTTCCTGGCTGCCCGCTGGGTTGCCACTCTTGCCTTGCCTTTTACGCTGCCCGTAAACCTCACACTCTTACTGCTGGTTTTAGTAAAGGGGTGAGGCTCTGGAATGCTCTTCCATAAGAGCTTTTAAGTCCTCATTTCAAGTTTTTTCTTTGTGGACAACCACAAAGCTGTCTGTCTCATCTTGTGCCTAATTCTTCTCGGTATGACTTGTGTAAGTGCTTTTGCATGACGAATAGGAGAGAGCGGGTAAACCGCATGCCACTGTCCCTCAAAGTTAGCTCTGGCTCACTTATTAGTTGCTTGCCTGGATCAGGTGATTAGCATGCACCGCAAAAGGCTCAATTTTAAATGGAGTTGCAGGTTACTTATTGTAGCTCTGTTTAGGATAAAAAAATAAACATATCACAACTTACTTGGAAGCTACATTGACATTTAGTGTCCGGGAATCCTGCCTCAAGTAGGTGTTTGAGGAGGCGCTAGGGGGCGCACAGCGGAATGGCTGAGTGATTGCTCAGCTCGCCGGACGACTTGCAAAAACGCGTCTATAACCATCTATATTCCCCCAAGATCGCCGAAAAACGCGGATTTGGGAATGGGAGGACCTCTAACCTTGAATGTGCAGAGAGACGGTGCCTTCACAGCGAGCCATTGATGTAAACCAACAACATCCTACGAAGTTACCGGCGCCAGTGGACGAGATGGCGGCCGGCGCCGCGAGCGTCTACTAAACAACGAGATGCTGCGATCCTCTTGGCACCTATGGCTTTCCCGATGATGAACAGCAGGTACTGTCCATGTGTACACTGGATCTCTGCGTGTGCAATTGCTGGATGACCGGAGACGACACGTGAATTTCATGAGCGGCCCCTTTAAGAAATCCTGCCCGGCGTTGCACAACATGGCGGCGCCCACAGGCATAGCGTGACTTGTTATGGACCTAATGGAAAGGGCACTGTGGACTGGTGCGCTTCCCGCCGAAACCAGCTCTTTGGGACAGGAGCGGGAGTGACATCCGAGGCTCGAGGGAGAACTGCGGCATGGGACTCCTGCACTCTCGACCACTAGAACAAGGGATACTCTGTCCGCTGGGGTGAAGGTACAGAGTGCATTCATTAGCATCTGCCTCCTATTGTAAACTGTGTGAACCCCTGAATCCGGGTGAATGAGAAGTTTAAATCTCGGAGGCTGCCGCCTGAAATTCGGTAAAATTGCCGACGATTGCCTACAGCTACGGAGGCATTGACTTTAAGTGTAGAGAGCCGGGTGGATGCTTGGATCATGTGACGATGAGGCTGAGGCGACGTGAAGAGGATTAATGAATGGGCTAAGCACAGCATAGTGGAGCATGAGCCGGAGCAGGGAGGATATTCACGACACGAAACAGACCGCTGGCAGGAATACCTCACAGTCCTGAGGTTGTTACGCAATTAAAAGCGGATGCACTCAGGGATGCTGTGCGAACAGACCAGTTGCATCGGAAAGAAATGAACATTTAATGTACACAATTCAAGGCAGGACTGAGGGTTGAGCTGCATTAACAGAACTGATCAGGGCAGATACCCAAATCTGAAGAGCCATACCAACACACCGCCAGACAGGCTCCCTGACGGATCCTGATAGACAGGGGGACGATGGACAGCAAAGGTGGACTCTGAGGACTGCTGTGCGTTGGGGCCCCCCGGATTCGCCACTCAAGGTGCAATTGCGGAATCAACGACCAGGACCACCAGATCCGCGCGACAGCTGGCGATTAGGGGCCATCCTGGAACAGCCAGAATGGGAAAACCGGATAAGCAACAACAGAAAATCTCCTTCGAGAACAAGAAAACGCCAAAAAGCACAGAACACGCGCCTGAGGGGGACGGGGCGCCATCTGTGGAACCTATATCCAACATGGAGAAGATACTGCTGTCTATACAGGCAAATGTACAAGATATCAACGGTAAACTGGACAGCCTGACGTGCAGAATGGACGGACTGACAGACAAGCTGGAGAAACATGGCGAAAGACTAGATACTGCCGAATCCAGACTATCCACAGTGGAGGATGAATCGCACGCCACGACTAGCAAATGTACAGGTATGGAGCGCGTCTTGGAGGTAATTAAAGCGAGGGAGGAGGATTTGGAAGCGCGCTCCAGACGCAATAATGTACGCATCACGGGCCTGCCAGAGTCCACAAATACGGGAAAAATGGAGGTCTACGTAGAGCAACTATGCAGAGACATCTTTGGTGCAGAGGCGCTGTCTCACATTTTCATAGTCGAGAGAGCCCACAGATCCTTAGCACCCAAACCGAAACCGGGAGCGACGCCGAGACCAATTGTGGCAAGAATACTCAACTACCGTGACAGAGACACCATCCTGCGGTTGGCTCGTGAAAAAGGGAAGATCACACATCAAGGAAACACCCTAGAGTTCTACCCAGATCACACGGTGGCGGTACAACAAGCGAGGAAAGAATTTGCAGCCGTTAAGACCAAACTCAGAGAGTTGGACGTGGGATATTCCATGCTGTACCCAGCGAGGCTACGTGTGACTTGGAATGACAAAGTCGTGGTGTTGCCGTCCCCAAAGGCTGCCCAGGAATTCGTTAAGAAGGTGATGCAGCAGAACAAGCAGCGAGCAAGAGACAATCAACATACGGATTCAGACGGAGTAGAGTAAGAAAGGGGGTATAATTCTACTGGATTATGGTAAGACTCACTTTTTCTATCTCCCCAGACGCCCGGACGGCATGGACCCAAGGGTCCTCAGACTTGGAGGCTCTTTGATCATGTGCAGAGGGTCTGACCCGAACTCAGAACCCGCGCAAATAGGGGTCACTACAGGTGGACAATAGGTCTTCTAACCTAATTCGAAAAGATTTAGCGACATACACGTGATGATGGCGTTATGCCATAGGCACATAAAGGTGATCACTAAAGGGTCATTAATGCTATTTTCTGTGTAGAGGGGTGGGTACATGATTAGAAGCCAAGACGCTCAAACTGTTGGCATGATACCAGTACCACCTGCATTGAACTTTTCCTACGAGGTACCGTCCTGACATCACGGGACCCCAGCTATATTGCAGGACACTGTATACTGTAACATGGGGTTGGTAATTCAGAGGGTCAGGATAAAGTGATTCCTGCACTGTGTAGCGGGGCAGGTATAGACCCACAGTGGCGAACACCTTATGAGTCTGCTTATCTGCTGCCCCCACAGATCCTACTTTGGTTCGAGAGGTAGTAATAATGACCACTGGGGCCGAGCACATCCCGTCAAGCGTGGCATCCCTATACCCGTTTATTTCTATCCTAGGCACTGATACTTAACAGTCGATTGCCCTGCAGGAGTCATGTACTCATATCTCTGTACTGTTAATCTGCTAGGAAATTTACGCTGGTAACCAGTGATGTATGAGGCAGTACACTTTCGCTCTACTGTGGTGATGTCCAAAATGGGGGTATCTAGACATCCAAATAATAAGTCACTATGTTTAAAGGTTCTGTTGATGCTTCGGACCCACCCTCCTCTTGGGTTGATGTAACGTTACTTAGATGTGCAGTTAGACTCACTGCTTGCCGGGTCCTACATAGAATCACCAGAGTACCCGGGGTCTGTGGGTGGAACCGGGATGGTTGGGCAAATTACACATGCATGTAACATGAAATGCAGGTCGTCCGCACCCATTAAGTTGGGTGTGGAGTTGTGTCCCGAGCGGACCTCCAAAAGGGTAACCCCCACTACAGTTGTTTGTATTTAGCTATTTTCAGGGGAGGTTTCTGATGGGAAAGTGGCTTCGGCAGAGTTGGGTTGCTGGAGTGGGTGGGGGTGGGGGGCATGGGAGAGTTGTTCAAGTTTTGAGACCGAAGCGGATACCACATGCTCCAGTACGGGGTGTCGACGGGCGGGGGACTAATGGGGCACAATTGTTCTCACCTGGGGGTACGAATCTATGTTTTGTATCTGATTATCGTTTATTACTGAGATGGACCCCTAAGTTTTATAGATGGCACAGGTAACTGGAGGTACCAGTAGGAATCAGCTCAACCTCCTCACGTGGAATGTCAGGGGTTTAACACAGCCAAAAAAAATTCGACAGGTGTTTGCCTACTTGAGGAGATGGGAAGTGGATATAGCTGTGTTGCAGGAGACACATATTGCACCTAACACACATACATTAATGGGAGGGCGTTGGTCGGAGTCCTCGTACATGGCTAACTATTCCTCTTACTCGAGGGGAGTGATCACACTAATCCGCAGAGGAGTGAACTACACGATACATAAGGTTATAAGTGATCCCAATGGCAGGTATGTTATTGTATCGGGCACACTACGTGGGCAAAAGGTAACACTTCTCAATGTGTATGGTCCGAACACGGACGCCCCAGATTTCTTCCAAGAACTATGGGTGCATCTCCGAGAGCTAGCGTACACCCATATCATATGCGGGGGGGATTGGAACGTGACGATGGAGGAAGGGGTTGACCGCTCTGCACACTCATTTGAACCACATAAACAGGCCAGAGCTAAACTTCAGCACATAATTTCAGACTTATCACTGACAGACATCTGGAGGCACAAATACCCTGATAAACTGGGAGCCACACACATCACCGCGGCCCATCACAGCTGGTCACGCTTAGACTACTGGCTAGGTACAGACGGAGTTACGTTGTGGTCACGTGAGATAAGAATCCTACCCAGGTCACTCTCAGACCACAACCCGGTGATGCTGGCTCTCGTACTCCCGAACTATACCACGCCCCCATTCCATTGGAGATTTAATTCCCGCGCACTCACAGACACGGTCTACGCAGACACTATTCACAAAGCGATCAAAGAATACTTCACACTAAACGAACCTGTGGTGGAAAACCCGGGACTGTTATGGGAAGCATTCAAGGCCACGATACGTGGAGTGTGCATGAGCACCACGATAGGTATTTTAAAAGATATCCGGAGGCAAATTGAACGTTGTGAAACACGCATGCGGGAATTAGAGTTGGCCTACGAAACCACCCAAGATCTCACCCTGTTGGGCGAATTGAGAACACTGCACTCAGACCATCAGACTTTTGTAGATGACGAAATTAAGTACTTAGATAAGAAACACTCAGCCAGACTGTACGGCGAGGGTGGCAGACCAGGCAGGGTACTGGCGGACAAAATTTGTGATGGCAAGGGACACACTCCTATACTACGTATTAGAGCGGATGATGGCTCGCTCCATACACAGGCTACAGACATCTTAAAATGCTTTGCAGAAGGGTATAAGGAACTGTACAGGTCACGACCGACAGCATCGAGGGACGACATTTTTAACTATTTGGAGGATGTAGCGATAGGATGGCTGTCGGACGGACAGAGGGAGCTACTAGCGTCACCCATAACGGTTGAGGAAGTAACTGAAGTAATTGGGTCTCTCCCTAATGGGAAAGCACCAGGCCCTGATGGGTACACTAATGAATTTTATAAAAGATATGTGGACCTTATCGCCCCACACATGGTAGAAATGTATGGAGCAGCATTTGAACAGTCGGAATTACCCCCAACATTACGTGAGGCGGCGATAATAGCGCTCCTCAAGCCTACTAAAGACCCGGAGGTATGCGACTCCTATAGGCCGCTTTCACTTATCAACACTGATTCTAAAATATTGGCGAAATTACTGGCCACGCGACTGAAACCACTAATGACAAGTCTGGTCCTTCCAGATCAGGCAGGGTTTATACCAACGCGCTCCACTTCCCATAATACTAGATCATTATTCGCCCTTTCACATTATCTTCAACCGAACACAAAGGCAGTGGCGGTTATGCTAGACGCCGCCAAGGCCTTCGATTCCATTGAGTGGGAATATTTAATTGCTATTTTACATAGGATGGGGTTCCCCAAACGGTTTGTACAGTGGGTGTCACTCATATACACCAAACCGAGTGCCAGGGTGCGCATCAATGGTTATGTATCAGATTCATTCCATATTCGACGTGGCACCAGGCAAGGATGCCCGCTCTCACCCCTGATATTCGCGCTGGCACTTGAACCACTAGCCTGTGTAATACGTCAAAACTACAAAGAATCGGCGCTTCAGTTCCCATCCAGGCCATTACATATCTCACTATACGCCGATGATATGCTGCTATATGTCCGCGACCCCAACACACATTTAAATCCAATATTGCGTGAATATATCAAGTTCGGTGGACACTCAGGTCTGGCCATAAACTGGTCCAAATCTTCCATTATACCCCTGACTGATACGACAACCCCCGACGACACTGAATATCCTTTGGAGTGGCAGTCGGACCCTGTGAGATATTTAGGAGTGTTATACCATAGAGACCCCGAAGTGGTTATCAGATCTAACTATGGTACGGTGATATCCAAACTAGAAAATAAGATAACACGCTGGATACAACTGCCCCTATCATTAGCGGATCGTATAGCGATTGTGAAGATGAACATACTTCCTAAACTATTGTACCTCTTTAACAACATCCCTATTGAACCACCAGCGGAAGTCTTCCGCCGTATAAAATCGCTTGTACTGAAATTGATATGGGCTGGGAAACAGGCACGCGTCGATCTTCAGACACTAACACTTCCGTATATCAGGGGGGGTTTCGGTGTGCCGGACTTCCCACTGTACTACCTATGCGCTCAAGCGCAATACGCGGCATATTGGTTCCACAATATACCATACCTCACACACACTGCTATTGAGGAGGGGGATGCGTCACCCATACCATTGACGGCGATACTAACTCATGTCCGACAGCCCCTGCATGCGAGGGACATTAACACAGTTGACACCACCGTCAAGGCCTGGAGAAAGTTGGGACAATTAGCACATAAGACGCCGCTGTACGCGCCTGCCATGCCTTTACATCACCATCACGCTTTATCGGTCACGGGGGAAGCTGTGGGCATGTCCCTACTGCGACAAGTGGGTATGGTGAAGATGGGTGACATGTTTCATGAAGGTTCATTTGTAAACACAGAAGACCTGACATTTATCCAAAATAAAACGCCCATGTTTCAGTTCACGCATTATAGGCTGAAGCGTGCAGTGCAGGTCCACTATCCATCATTTCCTACTGAACCCGCTAGCCTGAACACACTGCAGTTGGTTATTACAACACAAAATCTATCCCACCTAGTATCTAGATTATACTCCTCAGCACAGGCTGAGATACCGTACACCACTGATAAAGCCAAGGCAAGATGGGACGGGGTACTAGAGGAACCACTATCCGAAACTGAATGGCAGCAAACCTGTGCCTTAACGCAAATCCTTACTCCAAACGGTAATTTAAGAATTATTCATTACAAGTTTGTGCATCAGGCATATTATACACCAGCACGTATGTACAAATTTGGACTACAGGATAATGACAGGTGTAAAAGATGTCAGGGAGTGGGAGCAGGGTTTGCACACTTGGCTTGGTACTGTCCTGCGGTACATGCTTATTGGATGGAAGTTGTAACTGCACTATCCACTATGGTGGAGGTTGAAATTGTAGGCACAATCCGCACCTGTCTGCTGGGTATAGTTCCGCAAATCAGAGCTACGCGGCGTAAATTTTGTGCCATAGCCTTGTTGCTGGCCAAGAGACAGATTGCACAATGCTGGCACAGCAAGCAAGTACCCAAAATATCCAGATGGTTGCTAGATATGGCCAGCTGTAGAGACAAACTACTGACCTACGAAGAAGAGTTGCCAGCAAGATCCAGGCCCAAAGACTTCTGGTGTTATCTCACGGACTATATTTCGTCATTACATACAGGCGAGGAAGATTGACCCAGGTGTGAGTGCTACTTGCTGGGAGTTGTGCAGCATTCGGCCCCACATACCTATAGACACCCTGATACAATTTCATACTACTACTGAACAAGGTTGCTTGTGAGAGTCTCATTTGTATGTTACTAGTTTGTTCCGAGTGTGTTTATAGTTGACAATCTACAAAATTATAAAAAAAGACCTCATGATCTGCACTGTACTGCCGGAATTAACGTGATTATGATGAGGAATTTATGTATACCACATCGCTATAACCTGTCTATTGATTTGCAGCCGGCCCCAGGGTTGTAGGCACGCGGCTGTGTATAATTGAAAAATTGTAATAAAGGTCTTGCAAAAAAAAAAAAAAAAAAAAAAAAAAAGTAGGTGTTTGAATATATGGAGAACGCTTTGAGGCGGAGCCTCTTTCATAATGTCAGCTGGTCCACATACCTGATGCACCATTTATTAAGGAGGGAAGTTTAGACCTCGATAAACCCTTCTGTAGCACTGCAAGATAAGTACAGCAGGGCCAGATCCATGCCAGATCACTATAATAACCACTTAAAATTTCATTTACAGGCAGAGATTCTGAATGGAATAGGGTTATTCAGTGGCTGTTTATCTCGAATATCTGGGATTAATGCTCCAGCATTTCTGTTTTAAAAAAAAAATGGTTTCTAGCAGCTTGGTTGATATTGTCGATGCGCTTAGCCTGGATGTACATTTTCGAGGCTTGAGGTGTGGTACGAAAACACTATCTATGCTCCTGATAACTGCAGTTTGCTGTGAATAAACATGACATCAGGGTTGGAAGTGTGTGCTGCTTGTGCTCGTACTGTGTGCGTTTTTGTGATTGTAAGTCTGATGTGCTGGACTGAGCGACGCTGGCTGAAAGCCCTCTCTACATTTTGTACCCGTGTTTGGCTTTTTTTCCTGATTGTGTATTTTTAATTTTCACTCCGAAATAATGGCAGTGAATTTTTACCAAATGCATACATAACATACAGCCATAGCACAACAGAAGCAAGTGGTGAGGTGTAAAGTAATGCAATACTGCATTACATGGCAGTGTTTGTGAAGAACTCCAAAACTGCAGGCTCTCGTCAACTTTATTCGCACAGTCGCTCTTTAACCCACATTAACATTTTATTCACATTTAAAACAAGCATTTGCAATGCAATAGGTCTCGCATTATTAAAGTTTGAGCTATAGGTGTTGCATTATTTACCAATGCCAATAGCTCAATTGTTAATAATGCGAGACCTATTGCATTGCAAATGCATGTTTAAACGAGTTAAGTCAATTTCTTGCATGAATGTTGCAGGTTTTCTTTCCAGTACTACAGGGCAAGTGTATAACTTGACTTTTGAACCAATACTGCCACCTTTAGTGGAGAAAATCCCTTGTTCTGTGCCGCAGAGAAGTTAGAGAAGAGGGGTGGATAGATGCGTGAAGTGGGAGAGTTGGTCCTGGAATTTCTGAGTTAAGAAGTTAATTGACTGAGCCTATCCACAATCCTGCGTGGGCAGTACAGAGAGAGAACCTCCATACCGTAGGTAGTTATCACTAAAAACAAAGGGGAGGAAAAACGTTGTAAATAGTTCTCGGAAGATGATGGAGAATAGAAGCTCTTGATTGTCCCTAACTTACGTTTTGAAAGTACATACTTGTAAGATATACATATTGAAAAATTGCATGCAGTTACGCCATAGGTATCGGGCAGATGATTCAAAAAGTGTATTGTTACGAACTACTAGGAGGGTCATAGAGGTCATGTATTTCTGCGGTTTCACTCAATACTTCAGAATTATTTCAGATGCACAACATTCCAAGCAAGCACCAATATTCATTTGAATGAGATCGAAACAAAACTCCTTGGGGGCGTGGCTTGGACGCCGAGGAAGATGGAGGTTTAGAGCGTCTCTCCTCCCGTCACGAGCTTTTGCATCCAGATTTGGAACGCTTTTCTGAATCTGCAGCTGAGATGTGACCATAGAATCAGGCACGGGATCACTCCCTGACTGCGATGAGCTGCCCCGCGTGACCGTAGCTGCAGCGGATCGAGAGCTGCGCCGAACGAAGCTCGGACACACATGGCGGCAGTGCGAGCTGAGGAGAAGACACGGGGCGCGAAATAACCTCCAGCGTGGCACTGCGGTGAATCTGCCATAACGAGGGGGACTGAAGCAGGAGGAAAGAGTACACAAATGAATGCGCACCTGAGCGGAAAGGCGAAAACACTGGTCGCGTGAGTACAGTGCGATCGGCCATGTCGGGGCTTCCTCCGCCTTAACCAAGATGGCGGCCACCACTCGGTAATGCCCTGAAGTCCGAGGCAAAGTGACTCTCCCCACTGTCTCTGCCCAAGTTAGCCTGCATTCAACACCAGGAGAGCGATGCTGGCAACTGCTCTACCGTATGGGGGAAAATAAGCGCATATTTCTATTTTGGCCATGGGAGGTTAATGTTGCTACGCTGTGTGCCTGAAATGCCGGCCATTAGATTGCAATGAACTCCCCAAGCACACGATCAGTGCTCTATACACAATGGCTGCCAGTCTGGTTATGGGGGCTTAAAGGCTCTGCGCTGAGTGCCTGGATTGCCTGACACCAAACTACATTCGGCTCCCTACTATACCAGTGTTATCCCCAAATGACGGCAAGTGCCTAGAACTCAGTTCTCTTCTTACTGCACAGCAATCCATATGCGGTGATCTCCTCAACGACAGTGCTGTCTTCGCAGTGATTTTTTCCAATGTCATTGCACACACCACGTGCACATTCTGAATGAATGCATGAGGCGCCCTGTACCTAAGATCCCATCTATGATGTGTTACTGCTTCCAGTGTACTGAGATCTAGCTGGCCACTCTCTTGTATGGACTTGTGTTGTATACTCTACTCCACGTGATTGCCGAAGGGGGGCTTTCAGGGCACAGTTCAAGGATCTAAGCAACTCAGAGAAGGATCTAGCGGCCACGATGGATACCAAAGACCAGGGTACCCTTAAAAGACTTAAGTCAGATCACTCGAACCCGGGATCACCAAATAAACCAAAGAAAGTTACTCCGGACGCACTTGATATGATATTGAATAGGCTACATTATTATTTTTATTATTAAATGGGTTTTATTAAGCGCAGACAACCCGGAGGCCTCGTAGCGCTGAAATGACTGGGGGACAGGTAAAGGCGGTGTAGTTTATTTGAAAAGGAGGGTTTTCAATTCCTTCCGGAATTTTAGGAGATTAGGTTCCCCACGCAGGGAGACTGGCAGAGAATTCCATGCCTTAGCTGCATTCCAAGAGAAGGAGCGGCCTCCCCATCTGGCATGTTTGACTTGGTTTTCGGTGGCCAGAAAGGCTGTGCTGGAACGCAGCGACCTGCGGGGGAGATATGGAATGGCCAGCGAGCAGATCATTGCTGACGCTTCCTTCCACATAGCCCTTTGCATAAAGCACATTGATTTAAACAGTGTTCTAGCTTTGATGGGTAACCAGTGAAGTTTTTTTAGGGCAGCAGTCCCTGAGTCCCGCCTGTTTAGGCCCAGCAGGAGACGGGCTGCTGCATTTTGCGTGACCTGGAGCTTCTTTGTTGTAGTGGCTGGGGCCCCTAGGTACAGCGCGTTCCCGTAATCTAAACGGGACAGGATGATAGCTTGCACCATGATCCTGCGGGCTTGTGGGGGGAGAAGTGGTAGTACTTTCCTGAGCATACGCATTAAGCCAAAACAAGTGGCAGATACGATTGTTGCTTGGTAGGTGAAATTCAAATTGGCATCAAGCCAAATGCCCAGGCTCTTTATTTGAGGTTTGGACTGGGGCTGGGTGCCCATGCATGGGGGCCAGTTTGGTAGCAGGCAGGGGATGTTTGGATTTCCCAGAATCATCAGCTCCGTTTTATCACCATTAAGTTTTAGGTGAGAGCTGGCCATCCATTTGTTAACTGCCACTAAACATTCCTTGAGATTGGGCGAGGAGGCGATGGTTTGGTTCACGGAGACGATCAGTTGAGTATCGTCAGCATATGTGACCAGCTACAGGCCAAATGAGTGAACGATGTCTGCCAAGGGGAGCATATATACGTTAAAAAGGGTGGGGCTCAGGGACGAGCCCTGAGGCACACCCTGGTTAAGAGGCCAGGTCCTGGATTGTGTGGTGCCCTCAACTACTCGGAAAGAGCGATTTTCTAGGAAAGATTGTAGCCATCGAATGGCTGTTCCTAATACCCCTATTTGCTTAAGACGGTGAATGAGGATGATGGTGTTTACAGTGTCGAAGGTGGCACTAAGATCCAGCAGAATAATTGTTGTAGTGCCGCCCGAGTCCATCTGTTTCCTAGCTAACTCTGTTACTGTCAGGAGAGCTGCTTCCGTTCCCAACCTGGGGCGAAATCCTGCCTGGGAATCGTGAAGTATGCTGTTTGATTCTAGGTAATGAGTGAGAGATGAATTGATGTGTCTCTCGAGCAATTTGCTTACCCAGGGGAGCAAGGATATTGGACGATAATTGGCCATGTTGTCTGGATCTAAAGAGGGTTTTTTTAGAAGAGCTCGTACTTGTGCTTTCTTCCAGGCCGTGGGAACTATACCAGTAGTGATGGAGTTATTAAGGATGTTAAGAATGACTGGCCGTATTGTATCTGTGACCTTTTTTAAGTGGCATGGGGGTGCGGGATCGCTTGGGGATCCAGATTTAACTTTTTTTATAATAAGCTCCAGGGCGTCCACTTCTACTGGAGGGAATTCTACCAGTCTGTGGGGTGTGATGCCGGGTGGCATGGTTGCTTCAAGGTCAGCTGGATCTGGAGCGACAAATGCCGATGAAATTAATTGTATTTTATTATAAAAATATTCTGCTTGATTATTACATCGGGATTGTGCTTTACTGGGGTCAGGGGGGATAGATGGGGTATCAATTAGAGATTTTGCGATTTGAAATATTTCTCTGGGACAGTTGTGGGCGTTATTAATTTTGTCTTCAAAGAAGCGGGCCTTGGTTGAGTTAATCTCTGCTTTGTATTCTTTTATGGCATCATGATGGTTTATTTTGGCTGAACTGCTGCGAGTGGCCCTCCAGGTTCTTTCTAACTTCCTACAGTGTCTTTTCATTTCTTTGAGTTTGGGGGTGTACCATGGTGATACCTTAGATTTAGTTTTTTCCCTTAGGGTTGTTTGTGGCAACACATCGTCAAGGGCCTTGGAGACCCATTGAGAGTAGTTGTCATACAATAGGATTGGGTCATCCATAGCTTGTGGGATGTTGGTAAGTAGGGCATCTGTCCACCTGTCACCAGAGAGCTTAGTCCATTCTCTCCCCTGAAGCAAAGTACGCGGAGGTGGTGGGGCAGAGGTGGTGTGTTGCCACCGTAGGGGGACCAGGTAGTGGTCAGACCAAGTGAGGGCCAAAGGGGTTCCTACTACTAGTCTGTGGTCATTACTAAGTACTCCATCCAGAAGATGGCCTTTCTCATGTGTCGGTTCGAAACCCTTCTGAGTGGGTTGGATAGCTTCCAAATTCTCTAACAAGGCTTTGGTTGAGGGATCATCTAAATTATCCAGATGGATGTTGATATCACCTAATATGGTGAGGTGTGGGCTAGTGACAGCTAAGTCGGCAACTTTAAGTTGTAAGGAGTCAAGAAAATCTCCCATTTGGTTTGGGGGGGCGGTAGATAAGTATACCTGAAAAGGTCGCCGTAGGAGAGAGGTCAAGGGCAAATTGCATGCTTTCGCAGTTAGATATAGAGCCTGCGTTAATCCTACATTGATATTGGTTTTTGTAGAGGATTCCTATTCCTCCTCCTCTGCCTTCTGGCCTGTCGACTCTTTGTAGTAAATATCCCTGTTGTAAAAGGGAGGTGATGTCAGGGTCTGACGCCTCTTTGAGCCATGTTTCTGTGAGAAAAATGGCATCGGGCTGCTGTCCTCTAAGATAGTAGTGAAGGACCTAGCCAAGGTCACTAAAGAGGAAGTGGTGGCAATCCGTCAAGATATCCGAGACACTAATGCGTGCTTAACAGAAACAGAATCCCGGATCAGTCGCCTGGAAGACATGGAGGTTAGAACCTCCGCAGCTCTGAAACACCTACACATCTCTTCTGACCAGACAACTAGACGTTTGGCCGAGTTGGAAGACAGGAATAGGAGGGGGAACCTACGCATTTTTGGGATTCCGGAAGGATCCGAAGATTCGGATGGATCTTGCACTCGGTTCTTGGAATCTTGGTTTACTAAAGCCACGAATCTGACTTTTACCAACCCTCTTGAATTTGATAGAGCACATAGAGTGCCAGGAAGAATCACCAAGACACAGAAAGGACCAAGGCCCATCGTATGTAAGCCATTACGCTACCAGCATGTGGAGCAAATCCTTGCCTTCGTGCGGAAGCACAATCATATCCTGTGGAAGGACGCCAAGGTCTATATTTCTCAAGACTACAGTAAGGAGACCGTAAAAATAAGGAAGGCCTTCCTTGCCCTGCGACCACAATTGTCTTTGAAGGGATATCAATTTGGTTTTGTGGGCCCGGCGAGGTACAGGGTGACAATACGTGGATCTTCTCACTACTTCACGGATCCTTTGGAGTTAAAACGCATGCTTGAGGATTTAGAAGAACGAGATATGGAACGCGACATGGAAACCAATAACCCAGACAGTCTGGTAGCTTCAGCTTCAGGATACAAGTGACCACATCTGGGTGTTGGTGCGCTGATCAGGCTATCTCTACCCTGATAGACCTACAGGCCTAGTGGGCTTGTCAATTGCTGGGTGATTACAGGGTAAGATCTCAAGTTTACAGGCGCCTTCTGACACTGGGAGCTCTATCGTGAGCCGCTATGTGGCGCATGGGTTCGAACTAAAGTCCTGGAGGTTCCTTTGCTTTCCTTTTCTCGCTCTGATCTGGCATCGATCTGCTGTTATTGATATAAACTCTTGATCTGAATACTTGGATTGGGACTGACTCGCATTGTTTTATTATTACTGATGCGGGTGCTGGAGAAATGTTACTCGTAATGTTCTGACTGTGTCCACACTCCGGCACACCAACAGGGTACTTCGGAGTTGGTCGGATCTCACATCGACAATGCTGAGACTATTTGACTAAATGAATGTTCACTGGCAATTTATTGCTTTTGCTTAGGTTACTTCTCATTAATGACAATGAATAGACCTAGAGTCTACCAGCCCTTAAGGGCCTTTTGATGATGGGTATGAAGCTATAATACCCTCCAGTGATCCGTGTTGTGCTTTATATGGCTTCTATCCACCGTTCTTTAGTTACACTCTAGTGGGTATTCTGGTTTATTTCTGGCTAAAAGGAATGTACTGTGGAAGTGCTTTGCTGATTCCATGTTGGTTTTACCACACCAGTTCAATGTTCCACTGCTTACGTAATGTTCATACGCATTATATGCATTACGCATTGTGCATAGCTGTTCCAATGTTTATACAAGACTAGTTTAGGCGGGAGGGTTACTGCGGTTTTCCTCACGTCGCCATGCTTCTGTACTACAGTTGGGGAGGGCGGGGTGGGGGGATGTGGGGCAGAGGGGGGGTATGTGTTGTGTTCTATGGTTTGCATTTTTTCTTTTTCTTTTTCTCCTTTTTCTTTCTCTTCTTATTCCTCTTCTCTATTCTCTGCTACTCCTTTCTCTTCTGCTCTATCCCTTTGCTCTTGACTGGACAAGTTGTATCATGCACGTGCTGTATCTGTATACCCACACTCAGATCTTTCGTGTCCTATCTCTGGGCACCCAAAGCTCTGATCATGGCTTTTGTCCGTTTTGCAACATATGGGTCAAAACAGGGTGCTCCTCACATAAAGCGCTGTGTAACATGTTTCTCCTTGGGTCCCATAAAACACTCATGATACATGCACTAATGTAAATGTCACATCCAACGCTTTCCACTCCGCTTGGGACAACCTCACTTGACCGGCTGAAGATTCTGTCTATGAATGTTAAAGGTCTGAATCAACCCGTAAAAAAACAGAAGATATTAGACTATGTACGCAGGCAGAAGGGGGATACTGTTCTGTTGCAAGAGACCAAACTAGACGTTAAACAGTTCTATACTCTGCGCAACAAGTTTTATTCGGAGGTTGTAGGATCTAGTGCACTTGGTAAAAAGAATGGGGTTCTGTTATCGTTATCAAAAAGATCCAAGGTAGAATTGTTGTCTTCCTTATCAGACGAAAAAGGACGCTGGGTCACGGTAAAGCTTGCCAGAGACAACACGGAATTCTTTGTCACTAATATTTATGCACCTAACACTAATGACTTAGACTTTTGGCAGGACTTAGTCAAGCAGATTGTAACGATACCAGATACGGCGGTACATATACTAGGGGGTGATTTTAATCTTCCATTTGACCCGGCATTAGATAGAGATTCGATGTGTGTATTTAGACCGAACAAATCACATAATGCTTTCATCAAATTATGTCAACGTTTCAATTTGATTGACACGTGGAGAATACAAAACCCTACTGATAGGGATTACACGTTCTACTCTTCCCCTCATGATTCGTTCTCCCGCATTGACTACATTTTCATTACACAAAATGGCGTTGCAAGAATAGAAGATACATCAATTGAGCCGAGAGTGCTTTCAGACCATTCATGCATATCCCTGTCCATTAGCAACATTAAACCGTCCCCTAAACAAACGTCATGGAGACTCAATGAGGAAATCTTACACAAAGAACAAAATAGAACTGACATCCTAGCAGCTATTAGGTCATATTTGGAGATTAACAGGAGAGGGGACACCTCAGATCTAGTGCGATGGGAGGCTTTGAAAAGTACCATAAGGGGGGTGTGCATCAAAATTCGTTCAGCAATGAACAGAGATTGTAATGCGAAGTTGGAAGAGTTAGAAGCTGAGATAGCTACTCTGGAAAACAAACACCAAATGACAAGGGACCGGGAGACACTCAATATCATGACTAACAGAAAATACGAATACAACAAGCTGGTGAGCGAAAGGGCGGGAGTGTGGCTGGACAGAAGGCGAAGATTTAAGCTCTGTGAATCTAACAAGGCTGGTAAAAGCCTGGCGGCATACTTAAAATTTAAGGTGCAGAAAAATACTATTAATGTAATAAGAGATTCTGCGGGAGTTGGCCACTCGGACCCCCAGAAAATAACTGAGGTCTTTAAAGACTTCTATGAGGACTTGTATGCTAAAAATGAATTGGTTGCTGAGGACAAAATTCAGGGGTATCTGCAGGAATGTGACCTGCCAAAACTAGGGCTGGAAGAACAACTTAGTCTCAATGAGCCGATCTCGGCCACTGAGGTGGAAAGAGCAATCAAGGGGTTGAAAACTGGTAAAGCACCGGGCCCGGATGGCTTTACGGCTAAATTTTATAAAAGCTTTGCAACAGATTTGGTTGAACCTCTTCTGAACCTCTTTCACGAATTCACGGAGTCAGGGGAAGTGAGGGGCACATTAGCAGAAGCGACTATCGCAGTTCTGCCAAAGGATGGCAAAGACCCGTCGTTACCAAAAAATTATAGGCCGATTTCCCTGATTAATCTAGATTGCAAGTTGCTAGCCGCTTACAAAAAGTCCTTCCTACCCTCATACACCCATCTCAAGCGGGTTTCTTAAAACATAGACTGTCTAGTGATAACACCAGAGTACTAGCCCACGCCCTAGAAAAAGCAAAACTTCTGCATACTCCCACGGTAGCTGTCACACTAGATGCTGAAAAAGCCTTCGACAAGGTGGATTGGACCTTCCTTGAGGCAATTTTACACAACTTTAATCTAGGGGTGACATTTACTAAACTCGTAATGGCTCTGTATGCCGGCCCTACTGCTAAGGTCAGAGCAGGTGGCTCCTTCTCTTCTTCTTTCTGCCTGAAACAGGGAACAAGGCAAGGATGCCCACTATCACCATCTCTGTTCTTACTAGCGATAGAACCCTTTCTGTGGCATATTCGAAATAATGAAGCCATTGCTGGCGTTCCATTTGATGACTGTACTGTAAAATTAACTGCATACGCTGACGATGTGCTGATCCTGACTGAGAAAGCTGATGAAGCTATCCCGGCCTTAATGGATACAATTGAGGGGTTCTCTAGAGTTTCAGGGTATAAGCTGAATAAGGACAAAACAGAAGTCAAGCTGCTAAACAACATCGGGGGTAAAGAAATTCTGGGCTCATCTGGTCTCACCTGGCAGCCAAAAGCGTTTAAATATTTGGGCCTAGATTTTGAGAAAGACTTAATTACGACTCTGAAATTGAATGAAGACTTAACGTTAAAAAAGATATCTACGCTGTTAGATAGCTGGTCACCCAAATTTTTGTCCTGGTGGGGTAGGGTTGAGACTCTTAAAATGATGTGCACACCACAAGTTAACTACCTGGCTTGTATGCTCCCCATGACTTTTTCGGACAAATTCATTAAGAAAGTGGACAGGTTGTTTGGAGAGTTCCTGTGGCGAGGGAAAAAGGCCAGGATATCACTAAAAAAGTTGCAATTAGCAAAGGAAAAGGGCGGCCTGGGCCTGCCTTTGTTCAGGAACTACCAGACGGCCTTCCTCTGTAAGCAGGGGGCCCTTTGGCTGGTTGACTCTACATCCTATACCCCAGTGTGGCTGTCTATCGAACGGTCGTTACTGGCACATGCACCCCTCTCAGCTCTCCTCAGCATGGACTTGGCCCATGTACCCCACTCCAAATACATTCTATTAAACACCAGAAGAGCACTCCTCAGGCTTGACCAGTCCCATAAAACTGCTTCGGTGATTAAGAAATCTACCATACTCTCATTATGGTATAACCCTATGTTCCGGATAGAGGGAAAGACACTTTACTGGGAGTTGTGAGCTACAAAGGGTATCCATATGGTGAATGACCTTTATGAAAATGGCAGGCCCCTACCCTTCTCAATATTGCAAGAGAATTTTAAATTACCACCCATAGAATTCTACCAATTCTTGAAACTGAAAGCCACTATCTCTAAGTGTACCCTCACTACAGACTTACCCTGGTTGGTGACCCGTCTCCGACTATTGTACCATGCTGACCATTTCGTATCTAAAATATATAAACTGCTCCTCCCCCTGCCCAAGAAACCACATAAGTTAACGGAAAGCAAGTGGGAGTCGGAACCTAACTCGACAGGTATAACAATAGATTGGGAGGTAATACACAACACCGCATTAACAAACAAGATATCACCGATTCTGTGTCAAACGAAATACATGTTGCTGAACAGAGTGTTCTGGACCCCTCAGAAATTGTTTAAATGTAAACTAAGGGACACGCCTAACTGTTGGAATTGCCAGGAAGCACCTGGAGACTTGGCTCACATGCTTTTTGATTGTCCCCTATTACGATCATTCTGGGAAAAAATATTTGCATATATCCTTCAGGTATTCGGAATCACGCCTGTGCAGGAATTTGTGTATGTCATCTTGGGCCCTTTAGAGATACAATTACCGGACATCCATGACAGACAATTGCTTGATCTCATGTTGACACAGGCGTGCAAGGTCATCCTTTATAAATGGAAAAATTTTACTGAAGTCAACTTTAAAATGTGGCTGGAATGGCTTTCCTTCTTGAGAGGGGCGGACAATCCGGCGCTACAGTCGGCCACATGGAAGCCTTCGAACAACAAACTGTGGTCCTCCCTAGATGCGTCATCTTCCCACTTTGAGCCCCCATGATGCACACCTCAATGGACAGTCTGTTTATATAGAAATTAGTGTGTTTTAATGTGCATGCTTTATTGTGTACTTCCTGTTGCCTACACCGCGGCCCAGGTCTCTGTAAACCGATTACTATTGATTTATGGATACATCTGTCCTCTCTCTTTCTCTTCTTTCTCTTTTTTCCTCTCTTTCTCTCTCCCCTTTTCTTCTTTCTTCTTCTTTGACTTTGACTTTGATTATTGTAAGTGTTATTGTGCCAACCCTTTATCCATCTGTACCTTGGAAGATTTATTGTATTGTCTTTATTTTCAATTTTATCTTTAATAAAAAAGATTTGAATTAAAAAAAAGAAACAAAACTCCTTGGGTTTGCTATACGTTTTGCATTTATGTAGATTAGCACAAGGCTATAACTGATTATAGTTTGAAAAAGTTATGGGTTTATGTGAGTTGGGTGAGTCTAAAGTTGCACTAAATAAAATATCATGTGGAAGTGAAGATTTTGCAGGAAAACCACTGGATTCACCTGGACATAGACTCTTGCCTGCTCTTAGCTTTCTTTGTAAGCTGGTTTTAAGGACTGCCCAAACCAATACCAGAACACGAAAGGGAGAAAATACACACTTGATGTAGTACAACATAATTTTTTAATTTGTTAACAACGTTTTCTAATCCTAAGAGTTTTTATACTCGTCAGGGGCTTTGATCGAAGCAACAAAATAGTTTTTGTAATCTTTAAGCCCTAATGGCCCTCATGTGTCAAATGGCAACAGCAGTGGATCATACATAAAAGGCTAATATTTTAGTTTCATCGTTAAGAAACGTATGTGCATAAAAATCTTTACTTTGTGAACAACGGAAACATAACTCCAGCAACATGTTATATTGTTTTTTTTGTTATTGTTCGCAGCATAAACCTTAACAATTCATGCAGTACAAATATTAAAATCAAGCCATCAAAAAAAAATCGAAATCGAAAAATACATTTACAAATATAGATTATATCAAATATAATCAGTAGCCTTCTGCATTTTGTGGTAGGAAGAATAAAAAAAAAAAATTATAGGCAATTCTATTCTTATTAGATGATATATTCAGTATTTATGAAAGGAACCGGAATTTTAGACACAAGGCCGCTCCTTGTTAAGCGGCTGTGAAGGGTCGACCCTTACCTCGAGGGGACAGCGGAGCGATATGGACTCTCATGCCTCCGGAACTACTCCTCTCTCTGTCTTCCCACAGGCAACATCGGTAACACCGGTACATGCCGGACCGGAAACGACCTTTCGTGACCCCGGAAGTGGGGACGGTAATGAAGGACCGGAAGTGACCTCACCTAACCCCGGAAGTCATTCTACCAGATACCGGCTGGAGGGTAGAAAAGCCGACGACTCGGACGAATCAGGGTTCCCAACAGCGGACTCGTGGCAGGAGTTAGCAGAACGCGGAGAACCAGCAGCGGAAAGCAGTGAAGAACCGAAGAACCGGAAAGAAGAAGCAGACGAAGAAGACGTTTGGTGTGAGGACTGGTGGCGTCCTCAGGAGGTGGCTGGAGAGCGGCCGTAACTCGGAGGAGAGTTACGCCAGGGCACGTGAGTACCTTGTTACCTTTCTCCGTGTTTCCCCCTTGTAGCAGTGTACATAGTATAAATAGCCCTCTGAACCACTGTCACTGTAAAAACGTGCACCGACACTGTATAGAATTGCGCACTCTTTTCCCTCCCAAGCACTCTCCTCCCGCTACCCGTCTTTTCCCCCCTCTCTGCCTGCAACCCCACCCCCTTCACGTCCACTTCAACCCCTCTCACTCCCAGGTGTTGGTGTCAGTGTTACGACATTTTGTTATCCTTTGGACTAATCGCCCTGTTTCGTTCTCTTTTCCCTCCGAGGGGCTCACCGTACCTACACCACGGAAAGACGACCGCAGCCCAGCAGCGGACACCCCGACGACATCTTCCCGGAACCTTGTCCCTACAACCCCACCTGGACTTCCACCCGGACCGCCTCACCTTCTGAACTGAGTTTCTTTTGTATGAACAATAAAGTTCTTGCTAATCATAGCGCACTTCATACGGCCTCCACGCCTGTTATTCCGGCCTGCCCTAACCCCCGCTCCACAGTTGGTGTCAGAAGTGGGATCGCCCGGAAGCATGGAGGCCGCGGTCAAACAGCTCGCAGAAGGCCAGGAACATCTCGGAAAACTAATGGAACAGTTCCTTAAAACTGCAGAAGATGACCGGGGACAACTGTATGACGTCCTAAAGGGTCAGGGCACGGCTCAGGATAAAACTCTTGAGAAACTTGCAACAGTCATGGGGCAACAAAAACCGATGGCCTCTCTTCCCTCTGTAGTACTGCAGAAATATGTAGCTGGTGAGGATCCCGATTTTTTCTTCACAAACTTTGAGCGCCTGGCTCAGGCCGCAGCATGGCCAGCCGATCGTTGGGGTCATTACCTCGGCCCCCTGTTAACAGGGGAACTACAAGCGGTTTACCAACAGGCGAACATACAGGGACAGACCCCATACGAGGATATCAAGACTTGTATTTTGGAACGTCTCGGGATCGACGATGAAACGTACAGGGTTCGCCTTCGTCAGGCTAAGGAAGGTCCCCAAGAGACTCCCCTGCTTCGGAGACTTCGTCCAAACCCTTGAAGTCCAAAAGTCAAAAGAAAAAGGAAAAGAGGGACTTCTCCCTGGCCTGCCCTGCACAGATAGACACACACCCATGGGAAACCGACCAAGAGTTTCGAGCCGCACAACAAGAAGACCTGGTTCTCCAAGACGCATGGGGGCGTGCTCTTCCCAATGAGGACCCATTGCAAGTAGGTCCTTATTTCCTTATAAAGAACGGACTCCTATATAGGAAGGGGGGACCCCAGACAAACGCCCAATTAGTCATTCCTGGACTATTTCGAGAGAAGGTACTCTTTCTGGCCCACAGTCACCTACTGGGTGGGCATTTCAGCGACGAGAAGACGGGTGAAGCAATATTGGAGAAGTTTTACTGGCCAGGAGTGTACGCAGAGATTAAACGTTACTGCCGGGAGTGCCCGGTGTGCCAGAAAACCAGTCGATACAGGCCTCCAAGGGTTCCCCTCCAACCTCTCCCACTAATAGACATCCCCTTTTCTAGAGTAGGAATGGACCTTATAGGTCCTCTCTTACCGTGCAAGAGTGGATGTAGATATGCCCTAGTGCTAGTGGACTATGCCACCCACAAACCCTACAAGAAACACTCCTAGGGAAAGGGAATGTGAAGGGTCGACCCTTACCTCGAGGGGACAGCGGAGCGATATGGACTCTCATGCCTCCGGAACTACTCCTCTCTCTGTCTTCCCACAGGCAACATCGGTAACACCGGTACATGCCGGACCGGAAACGACCTTTCGTGACCCCGGAAGTGGGGACGGTAATGAAGGACCGGAAGTGACCTCACATAACCCCGGAAGTCATTCTACCAGATACCGGCTGGAGGGTAGAAAAGCCGACGACTCGGACGAATCAGGGTTCCCAACAGCGGACTCGTGGCAGGAGTTAGCAGAACGCGGAGAACCAGCAGCGGAAAGCAATGAAGAACCGAAGAACCGGAAAGAAGAAGCAGACGAAGAAGACGTTTGGTGTGAGGACTGGTGGCGTCCTCAGGAGGTGGCTGGAGAGCGGCCGTAACTCGGAGGAGAGTTACGGCGGGGCACGTGAGTACCTTGTTACCTTTCTCCGTGTTTCCCCCTTGTAGCAGTGTACATAGTATAAATAGCCCTCTGAACCACTGTCACTGTAAAAACGTGCACCGACACTGTATAGAATTGCGCACTCTTTTCCCTCCCAAGCACTCTCCTTCCGCTACCCGTCTTTTCCCCCCTCTCTGCCTGCAACCCCACCCCCTTCACGTCCACTTCAACCCCTCTCACTCCCAGGTGCTGGTGTCAGTGTTACGACATTTTGTTATCCTTTGGACTAATCGCCCTGTTTCGTTCTCTTTTCCCTCCGAGGGGCTCACCGTACCTACACCACGGAAAGACGACCGCAGCCCAGCAGCGGACACCCCGACGACATCTTCCCGGAACCTCGTCCCTACAACCCCACCTGGACTTCCACCCGGACCGCCTCACCTTCTGAACTGAGTTTCTTTTGTATGAACAATAAAGTTCTTGCTAATCATAGCGCACTTCAAACGGCCTCCACGCCTGTTATTCCGGCCTGCCCTAACCCCCGCTCCACAGCGGCCCAAATCAAAGAGAGAATTTACCAGACCACATCCATAGTGCCGTAATATAGGAGGCACCCCTATCATAGATCTCGATCTGGTCAGTCCTCTCGCATAATTTCAAAGCCTCAAGGGGAAAGCGCTATTTTGTGTGGGCAGCTATTTTCTTGGGACACAAAAGCATATAATGCAGAATGGTTTTGCTGAGGGATGAACGAGGACATACCATGGCCAGCACCTGGAACTCATGATTACCCTACCATGTTATCATGGTAGCAAATTATCAGGGCAGCAAAATCAAACAAATGAACGTGCAAACGTGATTAAATAATAACACTGTGCCTGTGCAACATGCCAGTTTCATACAAACAGCACCCACTTCCTAAACGTAATAGGTTTTAATCATACATTAAAATGTTGTTGTGCTAGCAAAGTAAATACATGAAGAAACACATAGGCGGTCAATTGCAAGCTACATGTCACGTTAAAAAACTTCTCGATGCCAAATTACCAAAACTCTATTAGCAACATAATGGGATAATGCCCCTGGAAATGGCAAACCACGAAAAACACATGAAAACCAAAAGCCTAAGGGGATCGACCAAAGTGCTTTTTATTTGACCTTTTTGAATAATTGACGACATTAGGTTGCCAAACATCTAAAGCTGTCAGTAGTTAGACCTAAAAACAGCTTCTGGACTTGTTGCAACATGGACCAGACTAATAGTATTGAGGGTATTGATGCCCCAGTGAATGGTTTAATTTGATACAGTGAGGGCTCTCTGGGAAAAACAGCAAGTTGGGGTGACAGTGCTGAGGAACACACTCCTTATCTTCTGTAACACATTAACTGGTAGAGACTCTTTCTAGCTGCAGATTCTTCACCTTGGAAATATCCCCAGGCGTCATACTGAAATACGGAAACTTTTTGAGCAGCACCATTGCCTGCTGGTAGGTGGTGTCGTTGAGCTCAGCAGTGTCATCCGCACCAGAACTGGCATAGCCAGCGTGCTGACATCAGTTACTTTTCACAACCTGTCCATGCAAGAAGCGCAAAACCACAAGGTTTGCTGATGTACCAGTGTGCAAACACTAAGGATTACCCTATTTTGAGAAATCGGTTTGCAGGGAAGGGAGGATGAAGGGTCAGTAAGGAATTTGCAGCTAGAGAGTGTCTCTACCAGATAAGGTGTTACCAAAGGTAAGTAACTTGTTCATCTGATAGAGACTTCTAGCCACAGATTCCTTACCTTAGAATAGATACCTAATCCATACCTCTGTGGCGGTGGGTCTGTGAAAGATTTAGACCAAGACGCCTTAGAGAACAGAACAGGCAAAGTACCAATCATGTCGGACATGACTATCCAGGCAATAGTGTTTGGTAAATGTGTGCAGAGATGCCCGCATTGCAGCCTGACAGATGTCTAGGACAGTGACTGTGTGAGCTAAGGCATTGGTCGCAGCCTTGGCTCCGGTGGAATGAGCATGCAAGCCCTCAGGGGCTGCTTCTTGGCCAGTGGGTAGCAGATCTGAATGCAGAGCACTATCCATCGTGATTGCCCACCCATAACTTTCTAGACGATCAATGTAGAACGACAGCGTTCTTTTTGGGTCCAGTCAGTGTGGAGTCTTCTTTGGAAGAGTGAGGTGGAGCAAAGAAGATAGGCAAGGTGATGGTATGATCCACATGAAAAGGTGTCACCACATTTGGGAGTAAAGCGGTATGTGTTCTCAGCACCAGTTTGTTTGGGAACAAAGATATGTAAGGAGGGTACACAGAAAGTGCTTGCAGCTCACAAACTACCCTGGCCAATGTAAAGGGCACTATAAAGGCATTTTTTAAAGTTAATAAGCGAAGAGGGCAATTGTGCAAGGACTCAAAGGGCACGCAGAAAAGGAAGGTTAAAACTATGTTTAGGTCCCACTGGGGTATGATGAAGGGTTTTATAGGAAACATATGCTTTAGTCCCATGAAAAAATGACTCACAACCCTTGACTTAAACAGGGAGGGCTGATCTGGCAAGTGTTAGAATGCCGATATAGCTGAAAGGTACACTTTAACAATGCCCAGAACAAAGCCTTCCTGGGCCAGCGAGTGAAAAATAATAAAACTTCAGCTAAGGGTGCAGAAAGGGGATCAGCCTGTTTCAATGCTCTCCAAACCACAAATTTATCTTAATGGCAGGTTTACACTGTCTTGGTTGAGGGACGCCTGGTTGCCAGAATGACAACACAAACGCCAGGAGGGAGGTCAAAAACTGTCAATTGTCATTGCTCAATCTCCATGCATGGAGGAGGAGTGTGCACAGGTTTGGATGCAGGACACTGTCCTGTTGCTGTGACAGCAGATCTTACCGAAAAGGCAGTCTGACTGGAGGATCAATGCTTATGCTTAGGAGTTCTGGACACAATACCATACTCTCAAAACCGAAACCGATACTGGAGCCACAAGAATAACTTGAGCCTGGCCGTTTCTGATCTTCTTGAGAACCCTGGTCAAGAGTGGTATCAGCGGAAAGGTGTAAAGGAGGCCTGAGGTCCACTTGAGATGAAAAAGTGTCTCCAATTAAGAATCCCCTTGGAAACTCCAGCTTGCAGAAGTGCTGACAAGGTGCTCCCTAATCTGTGAAGAGACCTTACACCACCTTCAGATGGAGCCGCCATTTATGATACACTAGGCATCAAAAGCTGAGTTTGTTCACTCTGGGGATGAGAGCCCACTAGATGTTGAACCACCAAGGAAATGTCCGACGTTCCAGCCATATACATAGATGCAGTGTCTCTTGAAATAGGGTCCATGACTCCACCCTGCCCTGTTTGTTGCGATACCACATAGCAGTGTTGTTGTCCATGAGCGCCTGATCTAGCCCCCCCTTGACGGAAGGAAGAAAGGCTTTCAATGCTAGTAGATCGCAATCAACTCCAGCAAGTTGATCATAGGATCTCTTCGGTCTTAATTATTTCAGTAGACAGGTCAAGTAAGACTAGCACTTTCATGTCAGAGCATAGGACCTCTACTACAATTTTAATAGGAGGATTAAGCAATAGACAACGTCATGTGAAGAGTGGTAGGCGAGGGTAATATGAACACTAATGATTGGCCTAGTGTGGTATTTGTTGAGTAGCTGGTGTTTGCTCTGCCTGATGCAACATGCTTGCTTGTAAATATCTATATTTTCAGTATAAACCTTGTTTTTAGTGGAATACATATGTAATGAATAATTAATTAATTGTGATTATTCCTTCAGCTACACATTTATTCTAAGAATAATAAATTTAGTTGGGCGCGTGGCTGGGAACAAGAGCATGGCAGACGCGTAGACGCTGAGCTGTCCCGGCCAGACAAAAATCCTGTACATCTTGGACAACGGAGCGGGATTGCCAGACCTAAGGGACATATTACACTCCCTAAAGCTCCGTATCAGGCTCGGAGGGCAGAAAATTGAAACCCCGAGCTGGAGAAGCCTGTGTGATTCGAGCGGTGTCCCTGGGGAGGTGGCAGGCCCAGAGACCCAGAGAGCGTGAAAGTGAAAGCGGATGCTGGGGAGGAGCCTCTGGAACTGGCACAACTTGAGCTGCTGTGCTCTGGAAGACTCACCTGTTGCGACAACTGTTTGCCCGCGAGGATGGAGACCATCAGGGTTGGGGCCCGGAAAAGCAGCTTCACGGATGAGGATATGATTGAAGAGCCTGGAGGAAGAGGCAGGTGACATCGGCAGCCGGGGCGATGCCTCCGGGGCCGGTGCTGCGGAGGCTAGGTCTGCCACTCGCCAGGCGACCTTTCTCCTTTGCCTCGTTTGGGCACCGAGGGTGTGACTCGACGGTGTCGCAGGTCCTGAGTGCAGAAAAAGAAATACAGAGGCATGAGAGAAGCTCCTCAGCCCTGTGAAGAAGTGGATTGCGGTGTTTCTGATTGGGAGTGGGGGCCTTGTGGACCTTGCAGCTGATAGCAAGAGGCGGCATGAAGAGCGGTGCCAGGTCCTGTGGCCTGAAGGGGGTGATGGACTCTTATTGTGCAGCGAGACTCTCTATGGCGGGCAGAGTTATGTGACAGAAATCGGAATGCGACTGGAGCGCTGCGACAGTTGAAGTGACAAGAAGATCGGACCGTCGTACTGAGGCCTAGCTCTGGAAACGGCAACAGCAGAGGAGCCGAGCTTAATTGGCCTACGCAGCGCAGTACTAAACCCTGGGAGAATACTGGAACCTCCTCCCTCCCCTACTTCTATGGGGAACAAACTTCTCAAGCTCCACATCTGCGACACAGGCATAGAACGAAGAGAGCGTCCATTAAAACCACGGCAGCCACGATGACCCTCAAGCGAGGCAGGGGAAGCTGTACAGCGGCGACGACATCCGAGGTAACTCAGACAGGCAGAAGATTGGGACAGGTGAATCCTACCTACGTCTTGTTGAGTCCGCTGGCAGTGCTGCAGGCAGGTGGCCCGGGCCCTCTAGAATACTACAGCAGGAGGGAGAGGCAGAGCCTGAAGAACTGCGCCACACGGCCTGCTGGGCCGCAGTGGGGGCCTGCCTGGAAAAGGCCTGGACCCCGTGGTACAGGTAGCCTACATATGATCGTTAACACTACTGGCAGCGGGAAAGGCGTGACTAGACCCTGAAGGTCTTTCATTGGGCCCCCAGTAAGAAGATGAGGCCCAAGGGAGGGAGGGCGCACTACGGAAAGGCGAGACACAATAATATTGACAACGTCGGTTCCTGGGACCAACTGGACAAGAGAGAGAGGAGGTACGGGAGGTTGACTAGCCGAGCCACTCCTCCCCAATCCCGACACCATGCCGAAATCAAAGGGAAAAACGGGGGCACACCAACTGACCACGTGATAACCTCCCCAACACATCCTGACAGCAAAAGTGGGGACCCCCCGAAGAGCCCACGATGTGCTACACTTAAGATAGGATAAGATACTTGCTGCCATAGAGGACACAAAGACAGCTCTGCAGCAAGATATAGGGGCTGTGTCTATGGGTCTAGGACTCCTACAAGCTGAACACAGGAAGCTGGCTGATAAAGTTAAGACGGTGTAAGTCACAGTGGAGCAGAAACAAGGAGCAGCACGCCTTGATTACCTTACTTACAGAGTAACCGAATTGGAGCGCCGGGCGGAAGATGCAGAGGGTAGGAACAAGAGAAATAACATTTGAATAGTAGGTATACCTGAGGAGAAGGAAGGTACAGACATGATAATGTTCCTAGAACATTGGTTAAGCAATAATATCCCCCCGACTCCCTTTCTAATTTCCTCGTTTTGGAAAGAGCCCACCGAGTTCTGGGAAGGACGCTTGCCCCAGGGAGATCACCTAGACCAGTGGTGGCCAAACTCCTGCACTATAGGGATAGGGACGCGATTCTACAACAGGCCCGGATCCATGGGCCCTATACCATGGATAACAGCAAGGTAATGCTGTTTCCAAATTTCACTGCAAGAATGCAGACACAAAGTGCCTCCTTCACCGAAGCAGGGAATGGCCCTTTGGAAGGCCGGACTGCAGTACACCCTGATTTTCTCGGCGAAACTTCAAATCAGACTGGATGGTACCACGCATTTTGCCTCACTCCTGAGGAAACATGAGCCTGGCTAGATGTGTACAAAACAGGGGCGCCCCTACCAACACCACAATGAGGCCCCCGAGGGATAAAACGAACGGCAAGGCTCAGACAACAGCACCCCAAGAAGATAAAAACCCTCCCAAAACCCTCAATATCACAAACACATAACAGGAAGGCCGCTTTGCAGGCTGTAGCGTTGATGATGTCCTCGTCAAGTTCGGAGAAAATAATGGACTCCGCCTCAGATCACTTGGCCCGCTCATCAGAACCGGGCGACAAATCTGGGACCGACTCGGAGCTACCGGAGCTACCGAAAGTAACAGCAGAATCAGTCAATGACATTATATACTGGGAGTTATAAAGAGCAGCTTCTGGCCGTATGAAGCTCCGAATAGAGACTATGCTCCACTTGACCCTCAGGGGTGAGCAATGGTCGGCTCCCCCGCGAACTGAGGAACCGGGATGGTAATAACCCCCTACAGGGTTTCTCTCTATTTTTATTTGACTTTCCCACCCCCCTCCAGAGTGTCCCGCCTGAGAAGTTAAGACAGCATTCTAATTGTATCAATGTGTGTTAATTGGTTTGGGCAGCTGGCCGTTACCGGTCTGCTCTTGGGTTTGGGGTTTATGGTTCTTGGGTGTGTTGATTGCTGCGTTGGGGTCCTACATATGAGTGGCAGGGTGGGATTGGATGGGGGTGTGGGGGGAAGGACCATGGTTTATGGCTGGTCACATGGCTGGAGCTGTAGAATTTAAGATGCTCTCCTGGAACATTAGGGGCATGGGTTCTCCCACTAAAAGATACTATATCCTAGGTTACGTTAAACGCAGGGGCGCGCAGGTGGTGATGCTCCAGGAGACACACCTCACGATAGAAGAAGTTGCCAGGCTCAGGCGCAGATGGCGAGGTCAGCTGTTTGTGACGACCTACTATGCCTGGGGGGCTCGTATATGGGTCAGGCCAGGAACCCCCTTCCAAGCAACTCACACAATTATAGATAGAGAGGGCCGCTTTGTGCTAGTAAAAGGAGGCTGAAGGGGAGGGAAATAACGCTAGGGGGCATATACACCCCAAACCAAGAACAGTTGCAATTCCTCCATAACATCTCTGGACCTTTATCCGAGATAGCAGCAGGGTGTCTATTATTGGGAGTTGACTTTAATTGCGTTGTGGACATAGTCACAGATAGATCCAGACCACCCCTAAAGGGCACGGCAGGGGCAGGGATTGCTAAAGGCCTAAGGGATTGGATGTCATATGGCACCTGCAAAACGAACAACAGCGAGAATACTCTTATTACTCGTCACTCTGTGACCTTCGTACTAGGCTGGATATGTTCCTCTGCTCCAAACAACTGGCCCCCAATTTGGGGGGGTCAGAATATTTGGGTCACTCCCTGTTAGACCATAGCCCCCTCTTGCTGAGATTTGCTCCAACCCTGGAGAGAGCGGCGGTCCAACCTGGCCTCATTGAGGATGGCTTCTTTAGGCAGAAAGTGTCTAGCTCCATTTTAAATTATTTTGAGAACCACCAGTGTTCCGTTAGCACCCCCTTGATAGAATGGGGAGCATTTAGGTAGTAATCAGGTGACAATGTATGGGACAGACTGTGGGCACCAGGTGAGAAATACAGAATGAGCTGCATAGCCTTGAGACACAAATGCAGAAGTGAGATAGGGCCGCTGAGAGTGATATGGGAGACAGGAAAAGACTGTCAGAAATAAAGAGTGAATACAGCAAAATCTGGGAGAGGCTAAGGCTCTTAGACTCATGAACATACTACAAAAAAACAACATACGGAGGGGGGGAAAGGCTGGAATAATGTTAGCATGGTTGATCTGACCTGAAGTGAGTCCCCGATCCCTAAGTTGGTAACACCAGCGGGGTATACACTTTTCTCACCTTAAGCGATTAATGACACTTTGAGGGCTTATTATAGTGAATTATACGGAAGCCCGAGGGAAGCATGAGAGGCCAATATGGTAACATATTTAGAGGACATAGGGCTACCAGAGGTAGATAAGGCAGTGCGGGAAGACCTGGAAATGGTGAATACTGCATAGGAGATTAGTGCAGCGATCAAAGATATGGCCAAAGGTAAGACGCTGGGGCCAGCGGGCCTCCCAGCAGAATGCACTTATGCTGACACACTAGCCCCGCACCTAGGTAAAATGTACACAGTGGCACTACAGGAATGCCTGCTACCAGCTTCCACTAGAGAGGCTCAGGTAGTCCCCTTGCCAAAAACCAAGACTGAGTCACCGACCACAGCAGACTTTAGGCCGCTGTCAATGCTGAATCTGGATTTCAAAATCTTGAGCAAATTCTTGGCAACCAGACTCTTACCGCATATGCGGCAACTAGTCCACACAGACCAGAATGGGTTTATCCCGACAAGGTCGACATCTAACAACCTGAAAAAATTGTATCAGGTGCTATTCAATAGAGATCTAGAGAGGTACCCCGATCCGGTAATCATGGCAGTTGACTTGGAGTAAGCCTTTGATTCTTTGAGATAGGATTTCTTTCTCCAAGCAATGAGAATTGTGGGCTTGGGAGAGGGATGGCTGCAGTGAGTACGCCTGCTATATTCAAAACCTACAGCGAGGGTATGGACGGGAGGGGTGGTATACTCATCTTACCCTATATTTAGAAGAACGCTGCAGGGCAGCCCGTTGTTGCCACTGCTCTTTGCCCTCGCCATGGAGCCTTTGGCGGAATGTTTTTGACACGAGGGAGAGACACGCGGAATCAATGGAACCATACACATAAATAAATAAATTTGTATTTGTAAAGCTCAAACTACTCACCCTTATGGGTCTCAAGACACTAGGGGCCGTCATGGAAATTAAGTGAGCTATTGCCCAGAGTCACATGGTGCTGAGCTGAGGCCGCAGCCGGGGATTAAACCGTGAACCCTGTGCTCCAAAGTCAGCTGCCCTGGCCGCTGCACCGCACCTCTCCAAGATCTCACTGTATGCAGACCACACCCTGCTATACATAAGGGAAGTAGAGCAGGGGTGACAGAGGGTATCTCAGATCATGGAGGAGTTCCCTAGACTGTCTGGGCTCTGTGTCAATAGGCGCAAGACCCATATTTTCCCAGCGAGATCCACACTGGCTAGGCCACTGGGAATACCAGAGGGGCTGGCCTGGTCGCCATATATTTTTAAATACCTAGGTATTCAGATTTATCATGATCAGCGAGATCTCCTGGAGGGGAACTGGGTAAAGCTGTCCATGCCTTAAGGACAAGTGTGGCTTTTTGACGGACGCTCAAGCTCTTAGTCATGGCCAGAACAGCGCTCTTTAAAATGGTCATATCACCTAGATTGCTGTATTACTTTGTGAACCTCCGGTTATGATCCTCAAGACATTGTTCGAAGAAATGGATGCCCAGCTACAGGAATTAATCTGGGATGGCGGGAGACATAGGGTGTCCCTTGTCGTGTTGCGACAACCATTGATTATTGGGGGGGTCTGGAGTACCAGACTTTGAAGCGTATTACATGGCAGAGCAACTTTAATGGCTGACTCAAATGTTGGAAGGCCGGGGACTAGAGACACTGGCACTAGCTGGGAAACCACCCCGTGAGACGCTACTGCCCAAAATGTTGCAACTCAAACATAAGATGGAACCAAAGGGAGTGTTGCCTCAGGTGGCCTTGAAATGCTGGAATACATGCCACAAAAGGGGAATGCAAATCCCTCTATATGCCCCAGACTTGCCTTTGATAGGCCTCCCTCGAGGGGGCGATGGGAGCCCCCTCACACATGGTCAACTGAAAGAATGGGAGGAGGCTGGGGTGATTGCAGTCCGAGATTGCTACCAAGACGGAGAGTCAGTTCTTAAATTATCATATAGTTAGGGGAGCGGTGACAGCACTCTGCGGTAGGGATACATGAGAACCTGATACACACCCAGTGCTTCAGGCAATGGTGATGTTGGGCACTGCCAGACACCTAGTTAAATGGCTGTACAGCGCGATAATGCATACGTTGAAACAAACACTGACACACTCGCAAGAGAAATGGGGGGAATTGATCGGTAGACCTCTGACTGATGCAGATTGGGGAAATGCTTGTGAAATTGTCAGGAGAGTAACCAGGAATTCCAACTTTAAATTGATACAATTTAATGTGCTTCACATTACATACCTCACACCGCACAGATTAAATGTCATACGAAATGGCAGACGGGAAATGCCCTAGGTGCGAGCAACTAGATGCTAACTTCACACACATGATGTGGAGCTGCCCAGAAATACAAGGTTACTGGGGGAAGGTAGTGGAGGCCCCCACGAGAGTAGAGGTGTAATCCTGAGGTCTGTCTGCTGGGGCATTTCCCAAGGCTTAAAGCCCGGAAATTTGGCCACAGGTTCATAGATCTGACGTTGATACTGGCGGCAAATAGCACTTAGATGGCAAACAGTAGAGGGCCCCAGAGTGTCAGTCTGGGAGACAGAGGTCTCAACCTGGGCTAGAGCAGAGGAAAAGGCACTAACCAGGGAGGACAAAATAACAAATAGGTGCAAACACCTTGCAGAACCCTGGGCTGAAATACTGCGGGCCTGGGAATCGAGGGGGTCTGAAGATATAGAAGAGAATGAAGAGGGTCTTGCAAGCACAGGGGAGGAGAGATATCCCTTGGCTCCACCTAAAATGTAATAAGATTGAGAGAGTACAGCAGGACATACGAGTAGAAGGGAAAAGATTGCACAGATAGATCCGCGGGCCCCTGCCTGGGCTTGCTTCCCCTGAGGGGCCTCCCCCCTTGGCTCCCGTCCTCCCCTCCTCCCACGGAATAAATACAGAGACCTAATTGGAAAGTGACTTAAGAGAGAAGAATATGAGAGGTGACCCCAGGGAATGTAGCAGACAATGGTTATAGTTGGCTTTTTCCTTTTTCGTTATCAAGAAATACAGAAAGGGAACGTCTTTCGATAAAGAGAACAATATGAGAACACTACATACCCCACACCGCGGACATTCTTTAACCAAGAACTTGAGGTTTACACATTTGTGATTTCCTAACCCAGGAATAGATTGCTATAGAGTGGGTGTGGGAAATTAGAATATGAAACAAGGTTGTTGATTTATGCGCTGTTACAACTCACTCTACCTAAAGATACAGCAACAGTGAATACTTAACTTTGAATGTATACTGGATAATACAATGTATGATGTTCAATAACCGAAATGCTAATAAAAAGATATTTAAAAATATATATATATTTAGTTAGAATTGTATTTAAACTGTCTACACTGATCAACATCTAGGTTTGAAAAGTAACTCATAACGAGAACCAAATAATATTATGTTGCCTCATTCATAAGCAAAACACCCTCATAAATGCTGTGTGCCCCCTTTGGTTAAACTGTTATTCTCTATGACTATGCAGTGTACCCATCTTTGCCTTCCACATGAACTACACAGTAAAGTTACAATTTGCAAATGTAGGAAACATTTTTTGTGCCGCAGGTTATAGTTGGTTCCAGTTCCACCCTGCCCTTTGCATAACAGGGTTATTTTCAAGATGCACTGGTTGAATCAAGTCTTTTTTACTCCTAGATCCTTCCTTCTTCTACTGGGCTGCGTGTGATGATGAACAAAGAAACAGCAAAGCACCACTTATATGGTGAGTGGCTGATTTCCTTGAATAGGTTCATGTGCTGAGCAGATGAAGAACGCACAAAGAGAAAGCTGAGTTTTGATACCACCAGGAACTGTTACAGGGATTAATATTAATCTCCATTTTAGTTTTCCTTTTTATTTTAGCATCTTTTAAAATGGTGGTATGAACATGTTTTCCACCAACACAAGAATATACCACAAACACATTTATTTTTGGTAGACATTGCTGTTCTGAAGTCTGCACTGTTAGTTTCAGGGGACACACATACTAGAATGCAATGTCTTTGCTTTACTATGTGCTTGTAGGAGACAACTTCTTTTCCCCAGACTAAATAAAGATGTTATTCTGTATCTCTAACAGAATGTGATAAGGCAGGTTTTTTATTATTTGAACAGTGTCCGTTTTGAATATGGTGAGAGGCACTTCACACCAGAGTTATCATGAATGCTGTGGAGAGCTGTGACTGAGATGCAGCTCAGTAGGCCTCGAGATTCATCTTAAGAAGGAAGATAGCAGCACAGACAGATGTGGAATATTAGGCTGGATCGATCAAAGAAAACTGGACATTATATTGGACCCAAATAGTATTGAACAAGTGTTGGTCATGGGGAACAGCGAACACCATCGTTTGAAAGTCAGGAATTTGTTTGAAGAGGAATTTTCTGAGAAAATTGGTATTATGGAAGGTTATTTCCATAAAATCATTTTAATACAATATGCTATTCCAAAGGTACATAAATCAAGAGATATTCCTTGGATTTTGAGAGAGGAGGTAAATAAAAAACATGATCATTTACTCAAGGGAGGAATTATTGAGGAAGTGGATGCTGAAGAGGGGATTGCACCATTGGTCATTGCCAGATGAGCTCATGGGAAAATTCGACTATGTGTTGATTTGAGGGAACTCAATAGAAATATAGTCGCAGATAAATTTCCATTACCTAAAACTAATGAGATGTTGGAAGTGACAAATGGGATGAAGTGGTTCACATCGGTAGACTTATCATCTGCATACCACCAGGTGAAATTACACAAAAATAGCAAAAATGTAACCACCTTCATTACACTTTGGGGATGTTATCAATATGTATGCATGCATGCTATTTTGGCTTGGCTCTGCAGTGGCAGTCTTTCAAAAATAGATGCATATGTATTTGCTAGTATGCCAGGCACTATATTCTTTCAAGATGGCATACTGGTCATGGGGGAGAGTAGAGAACTGCAAAAAGAACAGATGATAGACGGAATGCTGAACAATGCAAACATTCACCCCTAGTCAACAATTCTGGGTTTAATCCATTGTTTTTTTCCCACCACGCCACCCCAGTTTGGACTGAGCCATGTGGAAACCAGTCTTGACCCTGCTCCTCATGGGAACATTCTAGCCTGAACTGCCAATCCAGGTCCTCCCTCGACCACATTGTTCAACATTCTGTCCATCAATTGTTCTTTTTGCATTTGTCAACCCGAGTGGGATGGATAAGCTGAGACATGGGTCCAATGCTCTCCATGCCACTGGAGTCAAGCTAGTCTAGCCGAGGAGGAGTGAAACCGCGAAACTGGTCCCAGGATGCTTGTTTCCGGTCCAGTGTGGACCTGGGCTGGCAGTTTGGGCTGGACTGTTCCCATGGAGAGCAGGGTCAAGACTGAATTCCATATGGCTGGGTTTAAACTGGAGTGGCATGGGGGCAAAAAAACTATAGATTTAGGCCCTGATCGCTGTACTGGGGTGAATGTTTGATATTGTTAAACATTCTGTCCATCAAGTGTTCTTTTTGTAGAGAACAACATGACATCAGAGTGGATGAAGTATTGAAGAAATTGTGAAAAAGTGACTTAGCTGAATTTTCTAAATGCAAATTTGGGGTGCAATCCTTAGATTCCCTGGACATGATGGATGGAATAAAACCTAAAAAATAATAATGATGGCTGTGATGGAAGCCCCAGCTCCCAGCAATAAAAATGAGCTAAGGTCATTTTTAGGCTTGGTGGAGTTTTACTCAAAATTTGTCCTGAATTTGAAAATATACAACTTATGCCAACTCCTAAAAAAACGAATGTAAATTTGTGTGGAATGCTGCGTTGCCAAGTGATTTCGAGAACATAAAGGAAAACTATTGCATGGCAAGGAACTATTTGATTTTGATCCCAAACTTGATTGTAAATTGACAATAGACACTAGCAACAAAGGATTTGGGGCTGTGTTAAGTCAAAGGGATGTTAAAGGTGAAGAGTTATCCATTGCTTTTGCACCCAGGGCATTGTCACTAGCAGAAGAATGTTATTCTGTAATAGAACAGAAGACTCTTGCAGTAGTGTGGGGATTATAGCTCTTTAGATATTTCGTGTTTTCAAGTAGAGATAAGATGTGACAATGTCTCTATTAAAAGTATTGTCTACAGAAGGCCTACTCAAGGCAACACCTAGGATTGCAAAAACTTCCTTAATTTTATTAGACTACAGGTATAATTTGATTTTTCTTGCAGGTGTTAGAAATAAGGTAGCAGATTGTTTAAGTAGATTGCCATTGCCATTGGAAGAAGTTCCTAATTAGAATTGGGAAGAATTGAGTGTAGCATGGACTGTGAAGAAATGACGGGTGCTATCACTGACAAAGGTGTAAGGAGAAATTTAAGAACTTATTGTGGAAGGGTGGCCAGAGAAAAACAAATCTTGCACAGGAGTTTAAAAGTTTCTGGGAGATACGCAGTGAATTATCTGTGGTTGATGACAATATTTTTAAAGGATCTGTATTTCACATTGGTAAATTGGGACATGAAGGACATTTAGGTATCGTCAAGAGCATAAAGAAGATCAAAGAGAACTTTTGTGGGTGGGGTCAAGCTATTGAAGTGGAAGGTGTTATTAGACAGTGTGAACTGTGGTAGAATGTAGTTGAATCCCAAGTTTTACTAAAACCATATCTGTCCCCAATACCATGTCCTGGGAAGGCATGGGAAACCATAGGGATTGGTATTATGGGACAGATAGGGGAGAATAGTGGTGAGGGATGGTATATACTGGTACCAATAAATTCTTTTTGAAAATGGCCAGAGGAGAAATTTGTGAATACAGCCAATAATGAAAGTGTAATATTGTTTTTGGATGAAATCTTTCAGAGAAGGATTACCCAAAGAATCATCATAGACACTCAAGTGCAGTTTAAGAGTGTGGAAATAGAGAATTTTCTTAAACATAGAAGCATGGAACATAAACTGACTTCAATGTACCATCCTAGTGGGAATGATGAAGTGGAAAGATTCAACCAAGTGGTGAAGGAATCTTTGCAATTTTCTAAGTGCAAGAATTTAAAATGGATGGTGAGCATAAAGAAAATGGTGTGGATATATTGTACTACCCCTACAGTAACAGGGTATGGTCCTTTTACTGTAATGAGAGGGAGGGTGCCTTTCACAAAGGATAATCAGAGTCAGATGATAAATTCTAGATTACAACAGTGGTTACCTAATGTGGTAAAAAAGAACATTTGGAAGACATAGGAGAGGTATAAGGAATATAAAGATAAGAAAAGTGATGCAAAAGTCAAGGAAGGGAGATGCGGTGCATGTTAAATTACAATTTAAAGCGAAAAAAGGAGAAAGTAAATATTCTGATCCATTGGAGGCGGCAAAGATATTTTCTAATTCCACAAGATTGAGTGATGGTCGTGTATGGCAAACAAGTCGATTTGTGAGGTCTAAGGAGAAAAAGAGGAAGCTGTTGGAGGAGGTTAAAGAGAAAGATTGCAGTTGGTTAGATAGACACCATTTGGATAATAGGATGAATGAGAATGGATGAGTGTGTGCTTAATTTAGAAAGAAGTCTAGACAAAACAAACTTAGGACCACAATGTAATAGTAGCTCTGGAAGAGAAATCAAACGGCCTTCATAGTTGCAGTATTATGTTGCTTGAATAGCTATTCATGGCATTATATTATTCTTAGAAATGTATATTTAGAGTTATAGTTTGCCAAAGAATATCTTAGCAAAAGTTAGTCTTTATCAATACTATTTTGTTAAATTCTATGTCGCAATGCTTTAATAAAGGAGGTGTGTTTTGCTACTTAATGCAATCTCCCCATGACGAAGTGTAGGATGTATTGAGTCTGCACTGGTAGACTTTTTCTCGTCATGCATAATGTTATGGGCAAGGTAGTTGAAGATTAATGACTTCCATCTGAATCGGACATGTTGGTCCCTACTTATGTATAATGCTTCTACGTTAACTGCAACTTAAGAAACAAACCACATGTGGAGGAAATTATCTTAATATTGATGTTTAAAAAGTATCACTTCTAATAACTGCCACTCAATGCAGTGATACAATCTAGTATATTAAGTAAATATTCTACACATCGTTTGCTGCTCACATGTCAAATATATTGTAGGCTAGGCTCGCGTTAAGGCTGTGCCCAGTGTGTGGTTAGCTAAATTACTTTGCATAAGGGTACTGATCCTTAGCGTTCTGCGTGGGGGGCGAAGAGGGGCAGTGTGCTCTCTAGAGAAACGGTTTCAGAGGTCTTGGTTTTTGTCGGATTCGTTTTAGAAGAGGGTGTCGGGCTACATACTCAAAGTTTGGGAGGCCTATCACTGGACTCTACTGGCCCTCCTTACATAGCATTATACAGTATGAACTACTATACCTGCTTCAGTGTCACCGCTGTTTTTGACACGTGGGACCCTTCGTGTTGCTTACTCTCAAGCAGGCTAACCGACTCGTCCTGTTGCCTAGGTGCAGTTGACAGCCGTCACCTTAGCAACGTGACGCAATTCGGCACCCAAGTGCATCCCCGAGTAGCTATATCAATGTCAGCCATATTTAAGTGTTCAGTGAACTGAATGAACGAGTAGAATAAAAAAACATCAAACGCGAACAACCCGATACTCTTCCTCTAATGAGAGGCAGGCATTTGAATTACCAACCAAAGCGAAGCCTAGACTATTGCGACGAAAGAACAGAGGAAGACGGCAAAGTATGATAATTCCCCTTTATTACGTATAAAGTGAAGAGATAGGCACTGGACACCCCTTCTTTTGAAGATGCATGTAACACTTCTCACAAAAACATACCACACTGTAGCAAATACCAACCCGAGAACCCGCACACGCGCAGTGAAACAAAGAGCAGACGGTTTAAAGCACGTGACAGTCTCTTAGAAGCTAGTAAGGGAGTAGCTAAACTAGGGGATGTGAACACGGTTGAAGGCTGCGGACATCTTGGGTTTTTCATCGTAGTCAGAAATACAGAGTAGTCCCCCCCGACCCCAAACACACACTCACACACCATTGGGATCTGTGCAGGAGCGTAAAGTTGACTGTTTTTGGTGGCCTTTGCCTGGTGGTCGTAGAGTCTATCCGGGGCTTTGAGTTTGTCCTGGGTGTACGCTGAGAAGCCCAGATGAGTTGGGCCGTGTTTGACTTTTCTCCGCCTCTTTAGGGCGGTGCGTTACTTCCGCGCAGTGAGATGCAGGGCACAGGCGGTGAGGTGATCTGTTGCTTGGGTCATCATGAGCACCTTCCAGGGTCGCATGCGGGAGTATCCCAGCATTTCCATAGACCGCTTCGACAGGGAGAACTTAGCGGCCAAAGCCTACTTCCTTTCCCACTGCCACAAGGGTGAGTGTTGGAGCCCAGACGGAAAACGCCCCCTTCCCCCAGCCGGCTGAGGAGAGGGAACTCCTCACTTGAGGGTTCACTCAGCATCGACGGACTTCACTTCCCCCATAGAGTTTTGTTTTAGTTCCCTTAGTGGCGGTTTTCAGCAATTTGAACAGACGCAAAGCTTGGATGTAACCGTAGCGCACGAACGTGCATTCAAAAAAAATTCGGCAAGATTGGCAGCTGTGTGTCTTACTTTAGGATTTCTCAAGACTGCTCCAAGTGACTCTGGCCTAATAGGGTTAAAGTAGTATTAGCAATTTATTTTATTTGAACAGTTTTGTATAGCGCTAGCTAGACCCGTAGGTATCGGAGCGCTTCACATACACATTGTGAAAAACAGAAGGGGCTTACATTACCTAGAAGGCTGACAGTAAGTAAGCAAACCATGGATAAAGAATACAGCATGAAAAATAAATAACTCTGCAACGGAGGGCGAGAGAAAAAAAAGAAAACAAGGTGATTAGCATAGTCCGTTCACCATCAATCCTTGAATGGGAGTCAATTCGGAATATTGAGGTCTAGGTTAGTTGACGTTGTTCAGGAAAGTATTTGTTAAGGAGATGGAGTTTGAGGTCCATTTTGAAACAGGAGAAGGAGGGGTTGCATCTGAGGACTCTAGGGAGATCGCTCCATATCCTGGGAGCGTTGCCAGAAAACGATCGGTATTGGGTGGTTTTCTTTTTCATTTTTTGCGGAATGAAAAGGAGTGAGTTGGAGCTTCTCAGTGTTCTGGCTTGACCTGCTCTTACCAGTTTGTTGTTCAGGTAGTAGGGGGCCTGAGAGTGGAGGGTTTTGTGTGTGATTCAGGCCAGCTTGTAAATACATCTTCCTTCTATGAGAAGCCATTTGAGGGAGTTGAGAGCTGGAGTGATGTGTTCAAATCTTTTTACTCCAGATATAAGTTGAGAGACCATGTTCAGCACTGCCCTTAGAGGGGCTAGGTGAGCTTTTGGAGTTCCTGTAAGGATGGCGTTCCCGTAGTCTATTTTAGAGAGAACCAGGGATTGAACTACTGTCTTGAGGTCATCATGGGGAAGAAAAGGTTTCAGTTTCTTGAGGTGTTTTAGAGAGAAAAGAGCACTTTTTGCAGAGTTTTTGATGTGGGCCTCCATTGATAGGTTCTTGTCAAGGGTGATGCCCAGAGACTCGGATAGAACGAGGGGGCAATTTAGGGCAACCAGATTCTTGAGCCACTCTTGGATAGGACGATGGTTGCTTTTTGGAGAGAATAGGATCAGTTCCGTTTTATCTGGGTTGAGCTTTAAGTGGTTGACGTTGAACCAAGTTTGGATCTCCGTTAGAGTGGTATTGAGGTGTTCTTTGTCATCGGGGGACTTGATTTTGAAATAGATTTGGGTGTCACCCGCGTAAAGGTGGTAACTCACTCCAGCTTTTTCAAGATGATTGTGAGGGGCTCCATGAAGAGATTGAAGAGGGACCGGGAGAGGATCGAGCCTTGTGGTACCCCAAGTGTGACTTTTGTTGGCTTCGAGAGACAGGAGTTGATTTTAATTTGTTGTGAGCGATGTTGGAGGAAAGAGGTGAACCATTTGAGTACAGTACCATTTATGCCGGAGCGCTTCGACAAGGTCTCCAGAAGAACTGGATGATTTACTGTGTCAAATGCCGCAGATAGGTCAATAGGGATGAGTAGGCAGGCATCACCATCATCTAAGGAATTGCGAATGTCGTTTGAGGCGTTGAGTATGGCTGTTTCCGTGCTACAGCCTTTCCTGAATCCCGATTGAAAGGTGTCCAGGAGGTTGAACTCATCAATGTGTTTATTGAGTTGGTGGAAAACACATGACTCCAATGTTTTTGCAAGGAATGGGAGGGTTGAGAGAGGTCTGAGGTTATTAAGATCATTAGGGTCGACCCCTGGTTTCTTGAGAATGGGCGTGATTGGTCCTAGTTGAAGTGAGTCTGGGACACAGCCTGAGGTGAGAGAGGCGTTGATGATTTTAGTCCAGAAAGGGGAAATGGTGTGGTTGAGTTCTTTTATGATTGTGGAAGGGAGGGGGTCGATCGTGTGGGAGGAAGGTTTTAGATTAAAAATTATCTTGAAGACCTCGTTTTCCGCCATTAGCTCAAAGTCGGACCAGTGCGCATAGTTTTTTAGCTAGAGGCCGGTCTGATTGTCCTTATACAGAACTCTTTCTGCGTGGTCAAGTGAAGTAGAAGGGGGGCAGGTTAAGAGGGAAGGAGTGTTTGCGATTTGTATGAAGGATTGATCAATTTTGGAGACTTTATTAGTGAAGAAGGTGTCAATTTCTTCACATCGGTCATTTGTGGCTTCGATATCTTGAGAGGGAGTGCAATACTCTTCTGTGTGTGGAAAACTAAAGAATAATTTCAAACGCGTCCAGTTTCTTTGCGCACCAAAATCTTTAGGCGCACTTTTTATGTAATTAAATATCTAGACATCGCTCACGTTCCATCTTGAAATCAAAAGTACGCTGATTAATGTCTACATTCCTACAGAGGATTAAATACTTGGTAGGAGCTCTGGTCAATGTTGCCTCATTGTGCGATACAGCATTGTGCAAGACTGGATAAAATGATCGTTCAACACGTGCCCTGTCAAATGGAAACCAAAGCAACAAAATCATTTCTGGTGTGCTTGTCTGTGTGAGTGAGACCGTGAAAGCTCGTGGAAGAGATAGGGTCTGAGGAGGAATGTAGAGAAAACAGCCTGTAAGGGATCACTTAAAAAGGAGGATGTGAAGGGATAATATTTATTAAAATAGGAGGATATGAAACAATATTTGCCAGAGAGGTTAGGAGCCTGGTTGGAAAGGTGTCTTAGAAGATGTGAGAAGCCAAGACCAGGTTTGCGGGTTATGGTGGTCTGAGATTACCCTGTGAAGGGTGTCTTAGAAGGCCATCAAACATTCTCACAGATCGTTAAACAGAGCCATGCACAAGTTCACAGAACAGAGGGGTTTTGGCTTTATAAGACATGGACTGTTGAAGGCCAGCACCAAGGGATACTTTGAGGAAGACGAGGTACACCTATCAGAGGTTGGCATGACTTGTTCCTGTTGGACCTGGACGAAGCCATGGTAACTGCGTGTTGTAAGGGAAGCAAATGTCTACTTTGTTTGGGGAACCCTGTATGTGACGGCTGCCACATCCAGAGCGGTGGCAGAGTTACAGGGCGATCAGGAGGCTGATTGGTACTTGGGGATACCATTTCTAGGAGCACAGCAGGGGTACCCTATGCCAAACTCCAGGAGTCTTTGTGGCAGGACCCTGAATGAAACATCGGCGCCCCGCAAGTCCTTTAGGCGGTTGTGCGCATAAACAACCAGTACTTGCCTTACAACGCTCCGCTGTCTTGGACTGGGTGTCCACGGTATTTAACTGGTGGGAAATCCCCCAGATAAATGGTAGCACCAATCGGGTTGCCTGAGGTGCAGTTTGGCTCATCCGGTGGGCAGGGCAGCTTAGGCCATTAACCGCTGCCTGCCCCTGTATCTCATGTAAGTTAAACCACTACATTGGCATACTTCTTGTATGAAATAAACCCGCAGCTAACTTTTTCCAACAAACCTTGTGTGGAGTGATTATTTATTGCAGTGTATACTAAATAACTCATTATATTTTGGGGAGGGTTGGCAATATCAGCACTATGTGACTGCCCGTGGTGTACGCAGTGCACCTATGAAGGAGGGCGGCCACCTTAGTGTCGCATTCTGGCACATTTGTGCACACCAGTCTTGGGGACCTTCCCCTGGGGACTACCCCAAAGTCTTGTGCCTTTGCAGCGTCACTTCCGGGGCACACAGCGCAGGGGCCAGGTACTTAAACTTGCCCCAACCAATTAGCCTTCCTCTTTGTCCCTCCTGGCCATGCTGTCTCCCTCCCTACCGCATACCCGCTGTGCTGCAGAAGAGCTAGGCGAGGTAGGGCACATCTAATATGTTAATTTGTGTTGTAGGCAGATGTAACACGGGGATTCGGAGGCTGATTGGTACATAGGGGTGCTATTTTTAGGAGCACAGCATGGGTGCCCCATGCCAAACACCAGGAGTCTTTACGGCAGGACCCTGCACTAAGCATCGGCACCCCGCTAGTCCTTTGGGCGATTGTACGCCTGAACAACCGGGGACTTGCTTTGCAATGCTCCACCCCTAAAAAGTAGTTGTGTAAAATCATGGACTTGGGGTCCATGATAATTAACGGGGGGGAACCCCACAGATAAATGGTAACACCGATTGGGTTGGCCAAAGTGCAGTTTGTCTCGTCAGATAGGCAGGGCAGCCTTAGGCCATTCACCTCTGCCTGCCCTTGGATCACCCATTAGTTAACCCACCACATTGGCATACTTCTTGTATGAAATAAACCTTCAGCAAACTTTTCCTAACAAACCTTGTGTAGAGTGATTATTTATTGCAGTGCATGCTAAATAACTCATTAGGTTTTGGGGAGGGTTGCCGATGTCGGCACTAAGTAACAGCAAGTAAGAAAGTGTGTGGATTTGGAAGAGATAGGGTGTGAGGGTAAGGAGGAATTTAAAGAAAGCAGCGTGTGAGATGACACTTAAACAGGAGGATGTGAAACAATATTTGCCAGAGTTTGGGTGCCAGGTGTGAGAGGAGTCTTAAAGAATGTGAGAAGCCAAGGCAAGGTGTGGAAAGAAAGTTGCGGAAGATAAAGTTGTGCCAGACGATGATGAGTGTGTGTGAGGGGAGCTACAGGAAAGAGGGGGATGAGAAAGCGTTTCGGGGGTCGGAATCAGTTGAAGCATGTGAAAGAAAATTATGTGAGAAAGAAGTCGCCAGAGGATAGTATGTGAAATAGAGGAGTGAGAAATGAGAGGGCTTAGGGACAGGTACAGTTTCAGGGCGGTAGGACTGGTGCATCCGCACTGGATGCTGATTTTGGTGGGGCACTGCATTTAAAAATAACTTATGGGTTTGAAAGCATGTGCTGGAGAGTACCCTGAGTATCCAGCAGTTTTCAGGCATCAATATAAATCTCAACATAACTCTGGTGAGATATTGGAGTTTTTTCTGGTGGCAGTTTTGACTCCTCATAAAGTAGCGCAGAGGGTTAAGGATCTGCTGCAAAGAACGTTTTCCATGAAGATCACAGAACTGAGAGTGAGTGAACTATGAGCAGCACTAGCAAAACAAGCATTAGAAATGCAATAGGTCTCGCAGCATTAGAGTTAGTGCTTTTAGAATTGTTTATGGGTTTTTTTGTAAATCTTTAGCATGAGGTTGAGGGTGAGTGAGGGTGAGTGAGGGTGAGGGGTTGAGGGTGAGTGAGGGTGAGGCTGAGGGGTTGAGGGTGAGGGTGAGTGAGGGGTTGAGGGTGAGGGGTTGAGGGTGAGTGAGGGTGAGGGGTTGAGGGTGGGTGAGGGGTTGAGGGTGAGTGAGGGATTGAGGGTGAGTGAGGGTGAGTGTGAGTGAGGGTGAGTGAGGGTGAGGGTGGGTGAGTGTGAGTGAGGGTGAGTGAGGGTGAGTGTGGGTGAGTGTGGGTGAGGGTGAGGGATTGAGGGTGAGGGGTTGAGGGTGAGGGGTTGAGGGTGAGGGGTTGAGGGTGAGTGAGGGTGAGGGGTTGAGGGTGAGGGGTTGAGGGTGAGTGGGGGTGAGTGAGGGTGAGGGGTTGAGGGTGAGTGAGGGTGAGGGGTTGAGGGTGAGTGAGGATGAGGGGTTGAGGGTGGGTGAGTGTGAGTGGGGGTGAGTGTGAGTGAGGGTGAGTGAGGGTGAGGGTGGGTGAGGGTGAGGGGTTGAGGGTGATTGAGGGTGAGGCGTTGAGGGTGAGGGGTTGAGGGTGAGGGGTTGAGGGTGAGTGAAGGTGAGGGTGAGTGAGGGTGAGGGGTTGAGGGTGAGTGAGGGTGAGGGGTTGAGGGTGAGTGAGGATGAGTGAGAGTGAGGGTGAGTGAGGGGTTGAGGGTGAGTGAGAGTGAGGGTGAGGGAGAGTGAGGGTGAGTGAGAGTGAGAGTGAGAGTGAGGGTGAGTGAGGGTGGGTGAGGGTGGGTGAGGGTGGGTGAGGGTGAGTGAGGGTGAGTGAGCGTGAGGGTGAGGGTGAGTGAGGGTGAGGCGTTGAGGGTGAGGTGTTGAGGGTGAGGTGTTGTGAGTGAGGGTGAGTGAGGGTGAGTGAGGGTGAGGGTGAGTGAGGGTGAGTGAGGGTGAGGGTGAGTGAGGGTGAGGCGTTGAGGGTGAGGCGTTGAGGGTGAGGTGTTGAGGGTGAGTGTGAGTGAGAGTGAGGGTGAGGGTGAGAGTGAGGGTGTGTGAGAGTGAGAGTGAGGGTGAGTGAGAGTGAGGGTGAGGGTGAGGGTGAGGGTGAGTGAGGGTGAGGCGTTGAGGGTGGGCAGAGAGAGTGAGGGGGCGGAGCGGGGGTGTGCTATATGGTTGTGGTGCCTTCATTCTCGCTAAAACACTCCTGTGGTAGCTGATGGGCTTCAGCATTTTTTGACAACCAACTTTTTTTTTTAAGATTCTAAGACTAGAGCTTGCAGTCAAATAACATGCTTGACTGGCCAATATTGTGAGCATCTGATAAATATATTGAAGATTAATAGTATCATACTTTCTTTTTAAAAAAAGTGTGATAATGAAGCATGATAAATTAAGGCTACTTAAAGCTGCAGAGCTTATCTTTCAAGTAATTGGGGAACCATGCAGTGGTCAGACGTACTGCAATTCAGGTATTCCCCACCCTCGAGTTAAATAAAAAAAATTCTGCAAACAGCACATTTTATTTTAGAAGTTGTATTGGTTATATAATTTACTGTACAATCAGACACATTTTAATTGTTTCATAAGGCATAGAATCCGTATATATTAGGATTTCACACCGTACCCAAAGCATTATTTATATGTACTAGTAAGATTGCGAAAAGTGACATCACTTCTTTGATTCTTAATATTCAGGTGCACGTCAATTACCTCAAGTTATGAGACTAGAAAAATGGCCTGTGTCTGATCCGAAATTAGAACTGTTATCCGAGGCTTGGTTGGAAGAGGCCTTAAGGATAAGTTAAGGTCCAAGTGCAAGTTGTTCCTCTGGGAGTCACCCTCTAATATATAATATGTGCACATGAAGAGACCTAAAACACACGATCTGTGATTTATAATTGGAAAACAGCACCAGCAACTCTCAGAGGCCTTTTTATGAGCAAGAAAGAAGATGGTTTATTTTTTTTATGAGTTCTACTGGGTTTGTAAAAAATTGAATACAATTCTGGGAAGACGAAGTTTTAGGGTGGTTGCCAGTTTGGCAGAATACTGCAAGCATTGTTAGAGTGGCTGTCTAGCATATTTCCATCCTAATGGCCTGGAGCAGACTCTGCAGTCAGGCATTACGTTTCTTCTAGCTCCATGCTTGTCTAGCCCCGGATAACTCTTTTTAATCTGTTCATAAGTCAGGGTGCAGGGTAAATGTTTAACCGAAGTTTGGAAGCAACAGATTTCAGGACACAGGCTACCTTTCACTAACAACACCCAAGAAAAACCTTTTCCGTTAGGCAAAGCCTCATCTGCTGCACTTTTAAGAGGACGGAAGGGAAGGCACGCTTTCCTGAAAATCATGTTTTACTTACTTGACCGTCGGGTTGAATTGTGTGGTAAAGCTCGAATTTCTTACGTGCAGAAAATGAAGAGTTTAACACGCCGACAAAAAAAATACGAATTCCAGGACCTACCTATTGTAGAAATATTCACAGAATTGTGTGTGTGGTACATTTACAATTAACTACCGAACTGCGACTCCCTTGCACAAATTAGTTAACGATTGCAACACAGCTGCCAAGTGGCCCTGTGCCACAGAAGCGAGACCGGTTTTCAGGCAACAGTGTTACCATGCTCGGGACTTGTAGCCGCATGTTCGAGGGGGACAGCCTGAACAAGTCACGGAATGAAGGCACTGAAAACTCTCAAAAGCAGCAGAGGCCTTGTCCTCCTCGTGGGCGGTTTCTGAGGGGTGCTTGGGGGCCCCACTTACCTCTACGTGCCTTAGGTGTTGCTGAATGTGCTGGAGCCGAGAGGCATACATTGAGACGCAGCAGCAGCAGCCGTCTCTCCCCGGACAGGACTGTGCTTGCACGTTAACGATTAGCAAAGCTTCGGCAGTGAGGAGGCTGTTGAACCCTAGGCAGCAGGTTCAATGCTACAAGCGCTGGCAAAGTTCCTTGCCGAAAACGTGCAGGTCAACAGTTTCTGTTTGCCCCTTCACAATGGGGTTCAACTGCTGGTGGGGGGGAGGGGGGCTTTGAGGACAACTGCCACCTGACCCTAAGTCCTCAAAGTGACATTCAAGTAATCCTGGGTTTTTAGCCAGAACATTTTGATTCCGGGGCTTGTAGTTCATATTTACTATTATCCGTATCGGCCTACAACTCAAAGCATGTAAATGGCAATTGGCAAAACAATATAGAGCCTTTCATAGACAGCAGCAGTGGGTTGTTCCCACGTCATTTGGCAGATACCATATGTGTGGAGTTTAAAGATGGATTTAGAGGAGAAAATCAGGTTAAAAGGAAAGGAAAGGAAATTATGTGACATATAGTGAAGAGAGTGAGGCGAGGTGCGACACGGCAGGAAGACGGAAGGAAGAGAGGGGAGGGGGAGGAGAAATGCGACACGGCGGGAGGGGGCGGGCAGGGGAGGGGGCGGAGAGGGGAGAGGTGCGACACGGCAGGAAGACGGAAGGAAGAGAGGGGAGGGGGAGGAGAAATGCGACACGGCGGGAGGGGGCGGAGGGGTAAACAAAGACGGACGTGCACGCGCACGCGCTTTTAAGGTCAATGCGCATGCGCATAAGCTCAATGCGCATGCGCATTGACCTTAAAAGTCACGGGCACTGCAAGGAATCGCCACGATTCCTTGCAGTGTGGATAAAGAGTAGATAACTCGCAATAGTCTCGCTTGCTCGATGCGCATGCGCATCGACAGGCGAGACCTAAACATGAAATGTATGATCAGGGAGGGGCTATTGAGGTGAGGAACACTGATAGAGAGCGGCAGTGAGGGAATTTGTAAAGAAAGTAATTGAGGGTGTACCAAAAAAGACTGTCCCACCTGGTTCATCCAGTGATTAAGCTGGCCCTGCATAGGGAGAATGTGCAGAACACGAGAAAAAATAATAAGATGTAAGGGAAAGTAGGATTGTATTTCAGGCAGATGAGGGAGCAGCGAGGCAGCACTGTCAAGGATGGGTGAACGTGTACTCCGTGGCACATTCTATAAATGGCCAACTTCTGTTCTACCAATGTCCTGTGGCTTATTCCCTAAGCAACAGCACCCAACAAAATGTATGAACATTCCCAGTTTTGTTACTTTTAAAGTGGACACAGGCACTGTAAACCCTTCATTAGAAGATTCCAGCCACTAGGGTAGAACATTTCCGCTATAATTTTGCAGGACACGGTATACGTGCAGATAAACAAGTAATCGTCTGTTTGGGTGAAAGGTGACTGAGTCTTGGGACACAATTTTTGGGTTCCTTTTCATAACCACATACTCTAAATTATGCCCTTTCAAATGATTTAACTTAGCTGCATATTGAGCTTATTAAGTATGATTATCATACTGCATTTGAGTTCCAATCTCTTTACTACTTCCCGGAATAAGCCTTACTTGCTGGTTATCGCTGTCTTAGCAAGGCAAGTTTACAAAGTGAATAACTTAGTCATCCAAATGGAACAAAAGTCTTAATTGAAATGCCAGTGGTAAACAACACTGTCCACTACGCATACTGCAGAGTAACCACCAACTGCCTCAAGACCCAAAGAAGAGGTGTTATAATCCACTTCTACATTTTTTCCTGTTTATGAAATTATATTGGGAATTTAGATATAGGCTCAGTGCATGTGGTCCAGTAGGTATATTCTTGCCATCAACTTGACCTCTAATCCCAGCTTTACCACTTTACTGAATTATTCTGGAACTAAGTACTATATTATAAGTTCAGGCAGACCCGCAAAACATAGATATTTCCCTGAGACGGGTAATCCCTTGGCCTTGCCAACAGAGTCACCGTTACCCCAGTAGTGATCTAGTCAGCGAATTGGAAAGTGTGGAACGAAGAGTCATGTTTTTTAATCCTGGCCAAAACATTTGGCCAAACAGTGTACTATTTCAACTTATTTTCATGCCCTCATTTATTTGCCTAGCTTGGGACTCTTCAGGATTGATGTAAAAGCTCATATTAAGGGTGTGGTTACAAAAATAACTGGACTAGAAATTACCTCATGGTAGTTGAAGGCAAAGTGTGTGTGTGTGGGGGTTGAGGCTGGAAGGCACCAATTTTCACGGCCTACTCACCAAAATTCCCCAAAATGCAATATGATAGCAAAGTTGTCCTTTTCAGTAAACAGTACTGTAATGTCCTGGTTTCCCCCCCAAAGATGACGCTGCAACCTTGGTGCTAGTTCAACCGTGCTTTATTAGATACGTCTGTCCCTAAAGAGCGCCGAGCCTCAACTGCCAGTACCGGCTCTTCGCGCCAATGATTTACGCAGCGCGCGCAGCCTTACGCGGGCGTGGCACGTCACGTGGCTTACGTGACGTGCGTACACTAGAGCGCGCTACTACATATCTCCCCTTTTTCCAACGCACAAGTTATTACTCATAGTCCACTGTTCATTTCATAGTCTCTGAATCTGGCTGGTTTGACCACCACCCTACCCCTGCGGGTCAGTCTTACCGGGGTGTTGGTGTTCTCACTTTCGTTGCTTCCTTCACTCTCCTGCGCGGCCGCGCCTCCTTCTCTCTCATTTCGACGTCCTCCTGCCCACTGCTCCTGATCATGTACCACTGTCTCTAGTTCTTGTGGGCATTCTCCATCCTCCCCAGCCATGGTCTCTGGGGGCTCCTGCTCAACCGATTCAGTCTCTTCGTCTCCAAAGTCTGTGGTTCTCTGGTCCCAGTTCAAGATTTTGTTACATCTTGCCATGCGGTCCTGCGACCACACGTTTCCGTCGCTCAGCAAGGCTGCCCTGCCCAGGACTTCTTTCACTTGCATGGGCTTGCTGTATTTGCTCTCCCCCTTCCTCTGCACTTTGGCCAACCTCACTCGCACCCATTCTCCTTTCGCCTGGCCAGTACTCCGTACATTCCTTCTGTTGTCGTAATGCTTGGTGTAGACTGCCTGAGCCTTCTCAAAGTTGGCTCGCACCACAGCGGGTGACCATTCGCTAGTGACAGTCTTTTCTTTCCACACTCTGTTGTCTTGTGTAAATGGTTCGCGTCCTCTTAATATTTGAAACGGGCTGTAGCCCGTGCTTGTGGGCGTGATCCTGTAGGCCCAGACCATGTGCCAAATTTCCACTTCCCAGTCCTTGTCGTCGGATATGGCAGCTTGGATCGACCCCATCACCACCCTGTTGAACCGCTCCACTAAGCCGTTCCCGGCGGGGTGATATATGGCTGTATGTTTGGCTACAATGCCATTCCTGCTCATGAAGTTATTCCACTTCTCTGACTTGAACCGGGGTCCGTTGTCACTGAGCACCGCCTTGGGGATGCCTTCCCTCACAAATGTATCTGCCAGGAACTTGATGATGGTTTCCGCGTCCATGGTCTCTCCTATCTTTATCTCGGGCCATTTCGAGTACCGGTCCACCATGACACACACGTACTTTTGGACTCCCCGTATGTCCAGAACCGGGCCCAAGATGTCCACGCTCAGTTCCTCCCAGGGGTTCTTTGGCAGTTCGAACTTACCCAGTTCGGGGCGGAGTGGTTTAAGGGCTTTATCAGCCCCTTGGCATCTGCTGCAGTTTCTTACGTGTCTTTCTGCCCTCAAGTCCATTCCCGGCCACCAGTAGTCTTGTCTGGCCCTCAATCTTAGTTTGCAGATTCCAAGATGTCCCTCGTGGAGTGTGTCTAACAGTCTGTTGATGATGTTCGCGGGTGGTATTACTTTCTCACCCCTGTGCACAAACACTCCCTTGTCGTCCATCGACAGTTCTTCTCTGATTTCATAGTAGGGTTTAAGTTCCACTCCGAGTGTTCTCTTCTCAGGCCACCCTTGGATAACGAATTTCTTCACTTCCTTCAACGCCAAATCCTCGTCGTATGCCTGTCTCCATTCTGGGAGGCTGATGGAGGCCTCCTGGTCCTCGGTGAGTGCCACCCATTCCTCAGTTCCTGCATTGTTCTCTTCACTTGGTTCCATGGCGGCTGCCCTGCTTAGGTAATCTGCCACTCTGTTCTTGTTTCCTGGTATGTGCTCTACGTCGTACCTGAACTCTAGTAATTTCAGTGACATTTTTGAGATCCTGGGTGTAGCCTCGGCGTGTCCACTCGACGTTAGCACCTTCAGCAGGGGTTTATGATCCGTTCTCAGTAGGAACCGTGTGCCCCACAGAAACTGTCTGAACCTCGATGTAGCCCACACCACTGCCAACATCTCCTTCTCTATTACGCTGTACCGCTTCTCAGTGTCCGACAGCGTGCGTGATGCAAAGCTTATGGTGTCTATTTGTCCTTGTCCCCTGTCCTGCATAAGGACTGCCCCCAGTCCTTTATCGCTGGCGTCCGTGGTCAGAACTGTTCTTCCTTGGGGGTCGTACCCTTGGAGTGGAATGGCCTCAGTGATTGCCTTCTTGATTCAAATTCACCTTGTGCCTCTTCTGACCATTGAAACTCTGTGTTATCTCTTGTCAGTTGCCTCATGTGGTGGGTCCTTGAGGCGAAATGTTGCACAAACTTCCCGTAATATTCGGCCATGCCGAGGAATGACCTGACTTCGTCTTTATTGGTAGGTGGGGGTGCATCGCAGAGTGCCTTGACATTTTCAGCCTTTGGGGTCACTCCCTCTACCCCTATTTCATGGCCCAGGTACGTCACTGATGCCATTCCAATGCGGCACTTGGACCATTCCGCCGTGAGGCCTTTCCCTTACAAGATCTGTAGCACCTTTTCAAGCTTTGCGTCGTGGTCCAGCTTGTCTCGGCCCATTACCAGGATGTCGTCCTGGAAGTACTGGACACCAGTGGTTTTGTGGAAGAGCTGGTGCATTAACTTCTGGAAGACTACTGTCGCTGAGGCCAACCCGAATGTCATGCGGCGAAATTGATAACATCCAAACGGGGTGATAAACGATGTGAGATGGCGGCTCTCCGGATGTAGGGCAATTTGGTGGTAGGCCGAGGTCAAATCGATGGTGGAGTACCATTTGATGCCCCGGGTGCTAGCCAGCATCTCCTCAATTCTTGGCAGAGGGAACTTTTCCACCACAATGTTCTTATTGAGCTCCCTGAGGTCCACGCACAGCCTGACCTTTCCGCTTGGTTTTTTAACTACCACCAATGGCGCCAACCATTCCGCGCACGTGATGGGCTCGATGATCCCTTCCCTTTCCAGGTCCTGGAGTTCTTCTTGGACTGCCTCCCGTACCGCAATGGGGATATTCCTGGCCCTGTGAGCCACGGGTACTGCCTTGTCTTTCAGAATTATTTTGTGAGAGAATTTCTCTAGCTTCCCCACCGTGCCTCCAAACACCCTGGGGAACGCGTTTCTCCATTTGTCCAGGTCCGGCCATGTTCCATGTTCCGTTAACAAGATCTGTTCCTTGCCTCCAGGATCTAGCTTGATGCCTAGGTCGCCCTGGTCCAGCCACCCCAGCACAGAGGGACCTTTCTCTGATACATAGAGTTTGCAGTAGGCAGATCGGCCCCGGGAACTCGAATTTCAGCGTCCGAAAACCCGCCATTGGAATGCGGTCACCGTTGTATGTGACTGGCGGATGTCCAGTCTCTCCAGTTCCGGGCCTAATCGTGGCGCTAACTTCTCCTCCCACACTGCCCTCTGGACGATGGTGTACGGTGAGCCGGTATCGGCCACCACGCTGATCATGATTCCTCCTATGGCCATCTCCAAGACAGGTTTCATGGTTCTTTTGCCATCAATGCTCATTATTTGTCCATCCACTCCCAGTACCTGGTCATATATGCATAGTACCGTGACCACATCTTCCTCCGTTGCCTCCTCCTGGGTGTCGCTGTCGTGGCCAACTAATCTCACCATGCTTTTGGAGGCCTTTTTTCTGCACACCTTCTCATAGTGTCCGATTATTCCACAGTACATGCATTTGGCGCGAAACGCCGGACATTTCCTATCGTGCGCTTCGTGTGCCCAGTTTCCGCACCTGTAGCATGGTTTCCGGTTAGTTCCCGCCTGCTTTCCTGGCGGACCACCATTGCTGCTCCACCTGGTGTTACCTCTGTCTACTGCCTTTTTTGTCTGGTGGTCCTTACGGGACTCCTCCTCGTCCACCTTGTTTACCATGGCGCTGGACGCCGTCTCTTTCTTTGTTGCGTCCGCACACCTCCTTGCCAGTTCTGCCCTCTTAACAATGACCATTACGTCTTTCAGGGTGGTGTCTCCACTAGCCCACAGCTTATCTTGTACGGATGTGCATGTGGTGTGCATCACCACTTGGTCCTTTATGAACTCTTCCTCCCAATTGTCATACTTGCACGTGGCTGCCAGCCGTTTTAATGCTGCCACGTACTCTTCTACAGTCTCTCCTGGGCGTTGCTTTCTTTGTTGGAAGTTAAATCTATCCACCGACACACACACAGCCGGTCTGAAATGTTCATTGAGGTCGTCGATCGCATGAGCGTACACGTCATCGTCTGTGCTGTTCCTTTGCTTCGGCACCAAGCTTTTGTAGACCCTCAACCCTTCGGGCCTAAGTTCAATAGCAAGATGCGTTTCTTCCTCGATGGTTTAAATGTCTCTTCGTTCTCATCTTCCAGGACCCCGATGAAGTTGTCGATATACTCTCTCCAGTCCTCCCACTTCATTAGCGGTTCTCCCGGTCTGGGCAGGAACTGCACCGGCGCTGTCGCGTATCCTGTTTGCGCGCTCATCCTTTCGCTCTTGATCGTGGGCTGGTGGCTCATTTGGCCCCTGGGGCTTCCCGGCGCGCTGTCTTGTTCTTCCTTATATGCGTGGTCCTGGGGACTACCTGTGTCAGTCCCCTCGCTCTTTACCAGGGTATCCAGCTCGTTCCTTTGACTCGGTGGACGCTGGCCTTGTATGGCGCACTTCTTGCCGTGTCTTATTCGGTTTGCACCGTCGTTCGACCTCTTGGGATCTCCGGGTTGTTTGGCCCTGCCACGCTCTTTAGGGTACCTGCTAGGTGGTTGCCGTCGGTGTTTGCTGTGGGGGGGTAGGGATCGGCTATCCTACTCTCGTCGCCATTGTAATGTCCTGGTTTCCCCCCCCAAAGATGACGCTGCAACCTTGGTGCTAGTTCAACCGTGCTTTATTAGATACGTCTGTCCCTAAAGAGCGCCGAGCCTCAACTGCCAGTACCGGCTCTTCGCGCCAATGATTTACGCAGCGCGCGCAGCCTTACGCGGGCGTGGCACGTCACGTGGCTTACGTGACGTGCGTACACTAGAGCGCGCTACTACAAGTACTGAGTTGTGGTCTGTTGTGAGCAGCTGGGAATGAGCAAATACGAACAACAATATCTCAACTAGTATTATTTACTAGACTGGTAGATAAGCATTCACAAAACATTGCAAGACCGGAAAATAGGGAGACTCATTGTTTGGTTAAATGTGCCGAAAGCATCATATATTTGAGAAAATACAAGGAAGAACATACATTTTGAAAAAATTCAGACAAATTGGAAACAGCTGTAACAGCACTGTAAGGCAATAAATACGTAAATAACCAGACGGACTTTGTGCATGCAAGTGCTCGTGACACTTAAGGTGGATGGCGCAGGTGACAAGTGAAACAGCGGCAGGTGGCGCAAGGTGAGAGTGTCACAATAATAGAAAGTACTTATGGTTCACAGGTAAGTATTTACATAAATTTGTACATAGCTAGGCATTTTGGTGAACCAGAGTATAGGTGGCACAAGTTGCGCTGGGATGTCGATGGCGTTTCGATCCTAAAGATTAGGATCATCATCAGGACCAAGTTACAGATTGATGGGCGCTATACAAGTAAAAATTAATGGAGAAGTGAGGGCAATTCGAGAGGTGGGTGGGAAGAACTCAGGGAGGGAGGCAGCAAAAAATTATCTGAGCGCTTTAGGGCGAGGTGGTGAAGAAGGAGTTAATCAGATCTGGTGAGTCGGCGGGGCTAGATCTCACCAGAGCACTGCCCAAGGTGAGTGGCATTGGATGCTGCAGGAGACGAAAGGAGGAGTTGGGGGTGGGGTGGATGTTTGGTATATGGAAAGGAGCCAGGAGCGTAAGTAAGCACTTGGTCTGGTACTTACCGGAAAGGCAAGGGGTTTGGCAAGGTGTCCAAGGTAGTGTAAGTTGAACCCAGTGCATTATAAACATAAGGGTTAACACAATGGTTATTAGATTACATGAACATACTATATGCAAATGGGCCCCTATCCAGGCATCTCCACCCCTGGTCCTGCCCTTCAATCATGATCTTCGTTATTAACAACCAGCCCTGAACTGCCATGTATTTTCTTTTATATTCCTGATTTCATGTTACTTTTTGCATGTAGTACGATCACTGTAATCTAATAACCATTGTGTTTACCCTTATGTTTATTGTTTATTAATCACTTATCCCTTTCGCAATTCATAGGCGCTTCTGAACTGTACTTTGTAAACTGTTATTCAATATGTGTGCTTTTTCACAGAAAGCTCTTCTCATTTCATCCACTACGTGAATTCCTTTCTTAACTCTTCTGTTCTGTTTAGAAAACTTGACCCGCTCCCCTTTTTCCTGGACCGGGCCGCTTACACCCCTCTCCGAGTCCCACGCAGATGCGTTGACATCCTTCTCCCGCGACTTTCACCATTTAGTTGCTGCATCCCCTGTCTCACACGCCTACCTGTCCTGAAGCCGATCGAATCAGACAGCTCTCTGAGGATCGGGGCTCCGACCTCGGACCATCCCCGATAGAAGTCCGTAGTACCCGGCCCCCCACTGCATCGTCCGCATTCCTGTGAGTCTCAGCCCGCCGTGACCGCTGCCAATTTGCCTCAACTGTGTGGTTTCACCTGAACCCCCGCGCAACTCCCTAACTCCATTCCCCTTTTATTCCAGCTCCCGCCTCTCCCGGACGAGCCACTGACTCTGGTAAACCTTTCTTCCCCTGCATTGCCGCCTTGCAATTGCATGCTGGTTTTCCAGCCTTCTCACCAGCCCCTTTTTAGGTCTCGGCCTAGAGACGCGCGAAGCGCGTTCTCGGCAGATAACTATTGTAATCGTTTGAGCCGGCAAAGGAGACAAGAGCTGGGCACGCGCCCAGCATTTTCAATGGGAGAGGAGCGACAAGAGCTGGCCACGGTGGATTCAGTCGCACGCACACGGTGCCAGCGTCTCCGCCGCGCGCCGATGACTGCTCTCTTCTGGCACCATGTTTGTTTTGATATGTCCCTATTTTAGATGCTGATTATACTAATATATTTAATTTAATAGGTGAGTGGGAAAATATATTCGAACCTTAAGTAAGTTATAATTTAGAAGAATACTTCGTCATTTTTTGTCAGGCCCTCGAGGCACTTGCCAAGTGCTGTCGGTGATGGGGTTATTTGCCGGCATGTTCTTCTTTAATAAGGTTTCAAAGTGCAGTTTATTTTCCCCACCATGACTGGTGCACCCACCTGTTAAGACATTTTATCGGTGATATTTTTAAATTCTCGCATTGCTGTTTATGAGTCACTGCCGCACATCATAAGAATTAGTTCGGTGTTTTTTTTTTTTTTCTCCTGCAAGTTTCATGACCGGGCCTCGATATAGTAGAGAGAGGCAAAGTGCTATTAAAACTCAGCTGGCACGGGTTGGTTGCTAGGCGCAGAACCTGCTGGAGCTGCTGCATTATCACTTCTCAGCGAGGTACCAACATACGTCTCCCCAGTTGCCATGGTTTCTGTGTAGACTGTGCCCTCTTAGAATGCAATCGATTAGGTTTGATTGTACATTTACACCTTAAATCGGAAACCGTGGCGTTCGCAGCAGCCCTGCTTCTTAGCGTGCATGGGCTCAGTGTCAGACACTGATTTGCTTGAAGTGCATTTCGCACGTCAGACTAGGAAAGGTCGTGCAGCCTTTCGTCTGAAGGGATTTAACGGCGACACAGATTCAAAGTTGTTTTGTTTTACTGCACTGGTTCTCCAAAGTCAGTCTGCAATAAGACTGACTAAACAGAAACAATGGGCGGATATTTGGACACCTGATCTTGTCGTAGCTTTCAATTGTTGACCCTAATAATGTTTTATGTTCGTCATAAACACAACACCTGTTGTGTGACTAAATATCTTTAAATTACTGTAACCCAGTCGATGTTTTTTTGTAGATGCAACATCCCCTTTCTACTCGAGCATCAGTTTGGTGACGTGACTGACCGAGGATCTCTACCATTTGGTCTAAAGTCAGTTATAGAAATGCCTTTAAACAACTGATGAAAGAATGTATTCATATTTATGCAAACTAGCTTGAATTAAAAGCTACAGTCATGGACAGAAAGTGGCACCAGTTAAAAACAGGACATTTTATTTCGATACACGCTGTATTTTTAGTTTATAAATACACTGTTTTCTTTGTTTGCCTAAGCTCGGATTTTTAGAATGTTGTGCCTTTTTTCTTTCGGAAGCAAACACTCGCCAATGACTGCATTATTATTTGAAACTAACCACTTATAAGGTCCCAAAGGCAAGACCTATTGGCTATGCCAATGCTTACATTTAAAAGCATTCCAGCTCGAGGCGCACATGCACGTTTATGTTGTGTGCCCGTCCCGGGTACATGCGCTCTAACTCTATGGAGTCTCAAGGTAAGAACGGCATGTCCTGTGCCCTGCCCCAGCACAGTCTGTGTGTGTGTGTGTTTGTGTGTATGTGATGTGAGAGTGTGTTCGTATGGGTATGTGTGAGAGTGAGAGAGAGTATGTGTCTGTGTGCATACCCAGAAGCACACACTGCACCAGTGCACGGGCCTCTCCTTTTATTTAAAAGGATTCACAGCTCGAGGCCCACAACCACACACACACACACACACACACACAGCCACACACAGACACAGCCACACACAGACACAGCCACACACACACACAGCCACACACACACAGCCACACACACACAGCCACACACACACAGCCACACACATACAGCCACACACACATACACAGCCACACAGCCGCCACACACACAGCCGCCACACACACAGCCGCACACACACACAGCCCCACACACACACAGCCGCATACACACACACACAGCGGCATACACACACACACACAGCCACACACACACACAGCCACACACACACACACACACACACACACACACACAGCCACACACACACACAGCCACACTCACACACAGCCACACACACACACAGCCACACACAGCCACACACACACAACCACACACACAGCCACAACCACACACAGCCACATACACATAGCCACATACACACAGCCACACACACACACAGCCACACACACACACACACAACCACACACACACACACACAACCAACCACACACACACACAACCTCACACACACACAACCACACACACCAACACCAACACACACAACCACACTGTCAGTGCACACTTTCACCAGGCACCATCAGTCGTCAGTGCACGCTTTCACTGGGCACAAACACCACCAGCCGTCAGTGCACGCTTTTACCGGGCCCAAACACCACCAGCTGTCAGTGCACGTTTTCATCAGACACACACCACCAGTCGTCAGTGCACACTTTAACCAGGTACACACACCACCAACCGTCAGTACACGCTTCCACCAGGCACACACACCACCAGCCATCAGTGCACAATTTCTACAGGCACACACACCACCAGCCATCAGTGCACACATCAATTGTTAACGCATCCACAAATAACTATTGTAGCAATCGCGGTATGGCGCACTTTACTTTCAAACATATTCATCTAAAGCGTAGCATGCCACCACTGCTACAAAAATAAATACACATTTTTTTGACCTACAATTTATAGACTTTTGGTGGAATTGGTGTTGCAATATTAAGCAATGCCAATAGCTCAAACTTAATTAACCTGAGACCTATTGCATTGTAAATGCTTGTTCTTGGAGGGTCCGTCTCATATTGTTTACCCCAAGTACTGGAGCCTACGGGGCCCTGCCTTTGGGTTTGACTTGCACTACCTTGGACACCTTGCCATGCCCCTTGCCTCACCTGCCCTTTGCGATAAGTACCTGACCAAGTGCTTACTTGCGCTCCTGACTCCTTTCCATATACCAACCATGCGCCCCCTCCAACTCCTCCGTTCTTCTCCTCCAGCATCCATTGCCATCAACCTTGGGTGGTCCTCTGGTGCAATCTAGCCCCGCTGACCCACCGGATCTGATCACCTCCTTCTTCACCACCTCGCCCTACCGCGCTCAGGTCATTTTTTACTGCCCCCCTCCCGGAGTTCTTCCCGCCAACCTCTCGAATTGCCCTCACTTCTCCATTACTTTTCTCTTGTTCAGCACCCATCAATCAGTAACCCAGTCCTGATGATGATCCTAATCTTTATGGATCGAAACACCGTCGACATCCCACTGGAACTTGTGGCGCCCTATACTCTGGTTCACCAAAATGCCTAATTCTGTACACATTTATGTAAATACTTAACTGTGAACCACAAGTACTTTATATTATTGTCACACTATCACCTTGCGCCGCCTACCGTTGTTCCACTTGTCACCTGCGCCATCCACCTTGAGTGTCACGAGCACTTGTGTGCACAAAGTCCATCGGGTTACTTACGTATTTATTGCTTATAGTGCTGTTAAAACTGTTTCCAATTTATCCATATTTTTTCAAAATTTATGTTCTCTTTTGTATTTTTTCAAATATATGATGCCTTCTGCACATTTAACCAAATGATGAGTCTCCCTATTTTCCTGTTTTGCAATGTTTTGTGCATGCTTATCTGCCAGTCAGGTAAATAATAGCAGTTGAGATATTGTTGTTCGTATATACAATTTGATCTGGTCTATGGGTTTACTCCTGTTGCTAATACGTGAATGAGCAAAGGCATGCTGTTGTTTTTTTATGTAATCAGAAAAATTCCCACAATAAATGCCTTGCTTACAAAATGGGTAATAAAGTTCTAAAAATTGACATTCAAGTTAACGCAGGGAAATATTTATTGATTCAGAGATTCTGAAGAATGTTTTTCTTTTCTGCTAATTTTATGTTTGTTAATCTCATCTACATATATTATTATAATTATAATGTTTTTATTTTATGTTTTTCAGATCATATGAGAGGACTGCGAGCCCCTTCATTGAAACGAAGGCTGGAATGCAGGTACACTTATCACAGCTGTGTGTTTTTTGCTACTACTAGTCTATAGTACTTGAAATTAAACACATTCACTTCCTCTTTTGTTTCTTTAACTATAGCTTGAAGGTGCACCTCTACTGTTCTCCAGTCACCAAAGAGCTGCTTCTTACGAATCTAAAGTACAGTTTTTGGGCGAAACGTATCGTAAGTATTCTTGTTCAGACCGAATATTACTCTTTGCATTGTGATAAACTGGTTTCAGAACAGTGAGGTCCGAATATGTGAGTCATAACAGGTGTAGTAGAATGTCGTACAAGAGTAAATTAGTTGACTCTGTTTCATAGTTTGGTGTAGTGGCAGTGGAGGCAGTTGACTTTAAATATGGCACATTTACAATAAGCAATCCCATTCTGTATGTTGAAAATAATCATACAGCTCAGCAGCATTTGCAAATTCTACAATTAACTGTGAAAATTAATTTTCTGTGACTGCTCAAAAGTAGCCCATTAGTCATGTGTCTTATTTTTTTAATATAATTTATAGGTTACTATCGAAGTTGATACACCAACTCAAATATCTTTGGTTGATGAAGCATCTGGAGAGGTAAGCATTAATACAGGTTTTGCTCTGGTATAATTTAACATTACCTACCTGCTAAAGTCATGGGACTCAGTTGATGTTTGGGAAGTAAAAAAAGATGGGGTCTCAAAGGAATCAAATATTTCATTTATGGTTTTTAATCACTCTCAAAATATATCCATCTCTACTCCCACTCCTCTAAAAAAAAAAAATGTTAAGGTCTCGGGTAGACGGCTCATGCGCTGTATATTCGAGACATTTTGTTTTCTGTTAGCAGGCTTGGAGCTCTCTCATTAATTACCAGTGGAGGGCTTCAAAGCTACTCTCAATTGCTTGCTTCCTGCTGGTCCATTCTGCGGTCAACACTACCCTCTTCTTACTTGTGACCCTCCTATAGAGCAGGATCTAAGTGCTTGTGTCCTATCAGTGCTCGCACTTTTGGAACCTAATTTTTTAGGTCTTGCCTTGGCAGCGCATGCGCTGCCTCAGCGAGACATTTAGTAATTAGTATGTTGGGTGACATTTCATGTTATTTGTTTCCTTGCTTGCAATTGGCTTAGTTGTGTTACTGTTTTTGCAATGTCCTTTTCCATTGATTGTTGGTGTTTTTCTAACTTCTGTGTAGTTCCAATACAGCGGTGCCTAACTACAGTGTTCTTTACTTTGTCGCACTTCTCTGCTATCTGGGTAGCATGCTCCAACAGTGCGTGGAGATCAATCAGCTGCCGCTGCCGGCCCTCTCCCTAAGGAGGCTGACACCGTGCGGTGACATTGGAGTGATTGGTAGCTCTGCCCCCCGGTCCAGACAATAGACGCTGCTGCCGCCTCTCAACGGCGCAATGCAGGAGACAGTCAGTTTCCGTGAGGGCACGGGCCGATAGGTCCCCGGGGTTGGGGCAACCAAGGAGCCTCCCTTTCACCAACATCCTTCAACTGGGGCTCCTAAATCAGCCAGCAGTCCGCAGCAATGCTCTGCAGGGCGCACAGGGAACTTTCTTTTTAAGGCACCATGTGGCTTGTAAGGCAGGCGCGGTCTTCAGCAGCGCCTGCCTTACAAGCCACATGGTGCGCGGGCCCGTGCTCCAGCAACGCGTGGTGATCAATCAGCTGCAGCTCCCCCGCCCTCCCCCTACGGAGGCTGGCACCATGCGGTGACGTTGGAGTGATTGCCCCAACGTCATCGGCAATAGATGCTGCTGCCGCCTCTCATGGGCGCAATTCAGAAGACAGTCAGCCGATAGGTCCCTGGGGGTGGGGGAACCAAGGAGCCTTCCTTTCACCAACTTCCTTCAAGGGGGGCTCCTAAATCAGCCAGTAGCCTCATCAGTGGTCTCCCACGGGTGTGGTCAAAGCTCCAGAGACGTGCAATCTAGGAGGCCACTGGCTGCAACAAGGTTCCGAGGAGGGGGCGAGACTGGTCCCTCGCCACAGCTCGCGGAGATGGCAGCTCTGCCGAGTCGTTGTGTGCGGCCACCTTTCCTCTATCGCTGAGCTCTGCCTCCGTCTCTCCAGCCGTCTCTCCGTCTGTCTCTCTTCCGGGCTGGCCTTGTTGGCTGTAGGTGAATGTTTTGTGTGGCTCCGACGCTGGGATGACTGCCGGGAAAAACCGGGGTGTCCATCATCAAGCAGAAGGGCTGCCGGACCACAGCGCGGGCCCCTGTCTGTGCACTGCTCCCGGTGTGTGCCCGTGCAGTGCCGGTCTCAGCACTGCCCGAGGCTTGTTAGTATTCGGGCTGGGATTTGTGCAACTGTGAGTCGGACCCGGCCTATTTTCGATCACAATCCAACCCTGTTTTTTTAGGTGGAAGGAGCGTATGTACAAAGCAGCTTTGGAACACACTTTTACATTAAAGGTTACTAATAAAAAGCAACACTGTTGTGTTAATAAACCACAAGAGGTCCGGCACCGGTGCCAATAATCCGGCCAAACAGTCTGACATGATTCAGATTGAGTTAATGGCCGGTGAGCCTTTGGGAAGGGAAACTTCAGGAGCTCATTTTTATAATTTTTCTGTTGAGGCAGCCGCCGCAAAACACTACTAAATAGTTGTACACCTGCCCAAACAGCATGGAACTGTTTTAATGTGTCCTAGGATATTGTGGCTTGCTTGTGTGTTACAGTATAACCCCCTCTCGTTGCCCTTCCTGGAAGAGCGGTGCGCCTCGTCACGCTCCAGTGTCATGTTGATATTTCATCTTCTGCAACGGAGGAGGCTTGCTCTCGACATGAATAAATCACTTGACGAGATCTCGAAGAAAACCGGTAGCACCGATCCATATCCAACCCCCTCTGCAATGTGCTTAGGGTGCTCGGCACTGGGATCTGTTCTCGAGCCGTTCTGAAATACCTAGCGCGCAAACATCTTAAACACCATCAAAGAATCCAGTGCAGAGACACACAAAGGACATGTTTGAAAATATTGTACGCCAGCAGAGATGTATTTAAAACACATCGCAGCAGTATAGCACTGCTGTTAAATGCAAGTGACACTCTTACTCAATATATTTGTTTTATCATTTTCTAACACGTTCAACATGTGGAGGTTTGATGAAAACCCAAGTATTCTACGGCAGCTGGTCTGTTAAACACTATCATAATTCACGATTATTACTGCTTGCAATAACATATGGGAGAGGATGTGGCGCAGTGGTCAGAGCCGCCGTCTTTGGAGCTTTGTAATGCAATAGGTCTTGCATTTGCGAGAGTTTGAGATATTGGAATTGTAAATGATAATGCCTTTTATTTATGTGTTTTGAAACCCTGCAAGTAGTGCTTAAACACTTACTTTGCACTTATAGTCTTTGCTTACGAGAAGCAAGGCTGGCAGTAACTGTGCCTCTTTTACTGGCAGCCTTTCTCCTCATAAGCAAGGACTATAAGTACAAAGTGCGTGTTTAATCACTACTTGCAGGTTTTGTAAATACATAAATGAAAGGCATTGTCATTTACAATGCCACTAGCTCAAACTCTTGAAAATGCGAGACCTATTGCATTGCAAATGCTTGTTCTTTTTGCTGAGCCACTCTACAAAGTTAATTTTCCTAGCAGCCTCTGTCGTTTTCTTGTTGTTTTAGGCTGTCCAGTTTAACTTAGTCTCTCCCATGAGTACTCGCTATCTGTAAACAGGCCTTTAAATCTTGTTCTTATCTCATCTCATTTGCTGTACATGCAAAGATAGAGCTCAAATGTCAGCTTTTGTATTCCAAGGTAATTGTTTACTTTTCTTTTTCTGACTTCAAAGTGAGTGAATGTATGTGGCAATCAGTCGTGCTGAGTACCCATGTGAGAGGACAGGCTGTAGGATGTTATCGTTCCTAGCACATGAACTGTGGTGATATTTCAGAATACATCAGAACAGTAGAAATGATGCACATGTTTTTTTTTGTAATTCTGAAGTGTGGTCGAAACAAATATTTTAGAACAATCAAAACAAATCATTACATTTGGTGATGACATTTCCACACATTATATTTTGTGTGCATTAAAACTGTATGTCTGTGCAAAGGTAATGGCCATTTTCTAGTGGAAATGTGTTGTCTGTAATGGCGGTGGACTATCACACCATGCATGTTCCACTCTGCCCCACTCTACTTTACACTACTCCTCTCTACCACATTCGACATCACATCACTCTACAACACCCAGCTCCACTCTGTGCCCTCCCACTTTATGCCATGCCACTCCACGACTCTCACTGTAAGACACTTTGCGAATATTCTACACCACTCCACTCTAATCTACCCCAACCCAATCCACCCCACTCCAATATACTCCACTCCATCATTCCAATATGCCATGCTGTAATCGACCTAATGACGCCACTCCACCCTAATCTACCCACACTCTACTCCACTCCAATCTACCCCAACTCTAATCTACTCCAATCTACCCCAACCCAATCCACCCCACTCCAATATACTCCACTCCATCATTCCAATATGCCATGCTGTAATCCACCTAATGACGCCACTCCACCCTAATCTACCCACACTCTACTCCAATCTACCCCAACCCAATCCACTCCAATCTACCCCACTCGACTCTACTCTAATCTACTCAACTCCACTCTACTCGAATTTAAACTACTCCTCCCTATTCCAATCTCCCCCCTCCACTTTACCCAACTCCAATCCATACAATCTACCCCACGTCACTCAACTCTAATCCGCCCAATCTACCACACTCTTCTCCAGTCTAATCTAGCCCACTCCACTCTACTCCAATCTACGATGCCCCACTCTACTTCCTTCCAATCTAACTCACTCCACCCCAATCTACCCACTCCATTCTAGCCTGATCTACTCCACAATAATCTATTTTACCTCAATCTACTGCACCACTGTACCCCACCCCACTCCACTCCAACCTACCCTACTCTACCCCACTTCAAGCCACCCTACTCCACTCTACCCCACCCCACGCCATTCCATTCTACATGTCTCCACACACCCTGCTCCACTTCAGTCTACCCCACTCCAATTTGCCCCACTCCCCTACTCTATTCCACCCAATCTACCCCACTCTACTCCAATCTATACGCCCTAGTCAATCTACCCCAATATACTCACTCCAATGTACCCCAATCTACCAAACTCCTATCTACTGCAATCCATCCAAATCTACCCTATCACTCTTTAGTCTTTCCCACTCTACTATACCCCATCCCACTATAATCTACCCCACACCAATCTACCCCACTCTGCTGTAAGCCAATCTACCCTACTCCGTGCTACCCCAATCTACCCTGCTGTAAACCAACCTACCCCACTCTAAGCTACTCCAGTCTACCCTACTCCACGCTACTCCAATCTACCGCATTCCACTCTACATCAATTCAATTTACCCCACACTACGCCACTAAAGTTAACCCGTGTTGAACAGCAGCCACACTGATGTACAACATGGCTAAAAAACACATTGCCAAATACCTACTCCGGTGGCGTAGCCACTCGCGACGTTTAGGCATACTACATGGCTTCTTACCTACTTGTCCTCTATGATTGGTGGTATGGCAGCGGCGAGGATCCGGCCTATGCTGTGGAACGTTGGCTACTGGAATATAATGCTCTCTACATGGTTCTGTACTCAATGACGCTGCTTCAAGAACTGCCACTCGCTACAGCTATGGTCTTCAGGATTTGTACGTTGGCGCTCCGTCAGATGGGCTGGTGGGAGAGACCCACTAGGGAAACTCCACTATGGAGCAACGGACAATTACCACAGCTGTTGCATTTGTCCGGCTTTCAAGGCTGGGACATCTTTGGGACAGATAGGGTGGGGACAGTTGTGCGTGGATGCGCTCTCGAGTCCTTTCTTGATCTACAAACAGAATACAGCATGCCCCGCGCACAATTCTACCACTATCTCCAGTTCCTGCATGCCTTTACCCCATATATATCTCATCTAACCCAGATTCCTGAGTTCAACCCCATCGAGGCTAAGGTTTTCATGGGCGACCATAAAATAACTAAAATATATTGCACACTTACCAACAATACCTCTACTACCCTGCACAAAACTAGAGAGACATGGCAGCAGGACCTAGGTCCATTAGAGGAAGATGACTGGGTGGAGGTTCTAGAATTCCCTTGCAGAGCAGCAATCGCGGCCTGTCTGCGTCTTATTCAGTTTAAATATTTATACCGAGCTTATTTTACTAGACACAGGCTGTGACGTGCTGGGCTCATCGTGTCCCCGCTCTGCTTAAGCTGTAAATCCATAGAGGGTACCTTCCTGCATTCTGTCTGGTCCTGTCCAACACTGTCGTGATTCTGGAGCGGTGTGTTCACGTGCTTGTCGGAGGTTCTGGGGAGGGACATTGCATCCTCAATGCGGTTAGCCATGCTGCATACTATGGAGGACATCGGGGGGCAATTGATACAAGCGTCACCTCCTATTTTTGGGTCTCACACTGGCAAAGCAAGATATTGCCCGGGTCTGGAAAGATGAGTCTCCACGGTCGCTTGGGGTCTGGACTTCTGCATGGGCCTGGAACTCTCGGTCTTTGAGACCCCTGCAAGCACAACAACATTTGGAAAAGGTGGGCCGACTACAGGGGATTGTACCTGGAACCTCCTCTCCCCCCCTCTCACACTGACAAACAGTTGTTATGGTAGTGCTCTTACTCAATGTGACTGTGAGTGGCAAAAACTCTCTCTATATTCAGGATTGTTATATTTATTAACCAAAGGCAATGGGACACAGTTGTTTTTCATTTTCCTTTTCTTTTCTTTACTTATAATTTTCCTTGTATATTATTTTCTGTGCATTTAATCCTATATCATTGCTGAAAATGTTGAATCTCATATGTATCACCCTATCTATCTACCTCGGGTGCTCTGTACGATCCTTGTACTGTGTTGGCAGTCAACAATAAAAATATGTTGTGAAAAAAACCACATTGCCAAAGCCAATAGTTCTCGCATGGGTGAGACCTATTGGCGTTGCATATGCTTGTTTTACTTGCTATCACTTTCTATGTTTATGGACTCTTTGAGTGGTCTTCATATCTCTTTCTGGCGATCTCTATCTCACATTCTCTCTCTTGTACTTTCAGGAATTCTCTATTCCACTCACCCTCTTGTTCTTCGCATTATGGTTGAACAAAAGTAAGAAGCATAGTGCATCTGGTTTTATGGCAGTACTTAAATATAATCAACTGAGTTTAACATCTAGATAATGTGGCAGGAAACATGTAGTAGCATTTGAAGGTCCTGCTCCATTGACAGAACTCTTCCATTTCTTTATTATACATTTTTATATAGAGAGATATAAAGCATACATTTAAATACACATATGTATATATGTAATGTAAATGTAAATGTAAATTAGTATTTCTTAAGTGTAAGCTGTCACTCCGCAAGGAGTATCCTGGCGTTGGAGAGATAACGATGAGCGCGGGTCCTATCGCATACCAGCTTATGTTACTACTAGATTAGTGCAAGGCAGCGGATATCGGAAATGTTGTATATCCAAGTTTTCAATGCCTTCCTGAATTGAGATTCGGTTTCCTGTAGTCTTAAATTGGTTGAAAGGGCATTCCATGCTTTAGACCCCATGACAGCGACAGTTTTCCCTCCTTTAGTAATCAATCTAAAGGAAGGGGCTTTCAGCAGGTTGGCTGTGGATGACCTGAGAGTCCTAGTAGTGATATATGGTGAAAACCGTGCTGAAAGGTACTTAGTGCCACGTTTATGCATGGCTCTGTAAGTAATTAAAATAATTTTAAAAATAATTCTTTTATGAATAGGCAGCCAATGCAAAACTTCAAGCGCTGCTGACAGGGATATATATGCTCATGTTCATGAGAAAGAGGAGTGGTGCAGCGGCCAGGGTGCCTGTCTCCGGACTATGGGGTTCACGGTTCGATCTCCGGTGCTGGCGGCAGGTTAGCCCAGCACCATGTGACTCTGGGCAATAGCTTCCTTAATCTTCCCAAGGGCCCCCAGCGCCGGAACACCACTTGGGAGGTAGCTGTGCGCTTTACAAATACTAGTATTTAGTTTCATTTCATACACATAGCCGTATTTAAACCCTCAATTGAATTACCAAAAATAATTACATATATGTACCTACATGCAAAATGCATCCTTACTACCCTTGATGGGATAAACATTTTGCATGCTGAAGACAGCAGCTGTTTTATTAAGGGTTGGCCAAGAATGTGTATTTTGATGTGGCGGGTTGCTGTACAATTAATAACTAGTATGGTGCTGAAAAAGACACCTGGTAATTTATATTAGAAATTAGAATGCGAGTTGAGAAAGGCATGTGAGGCTTACACTGTGCAACAGATGTTGCTGCAGCGGAAAAGATGGTCTGTCATGTTTTACGAGAAATTGCAATCTCCTTTAATTGAATATTGCCACTTAAGGAGAGTCATATGTATCATGCTTTTTCCCACATACGAATTATACTCCTCAGCATCCCTTCACCTTTGAAGGTCTCTTGTATTTCCATCCTTGAGGATTTATCCTCATTTTCAGTATAACTCTTTTACACTTGTTTGCTTCTATTATTGGCTCTTAAGGAGGTAGAAAAGAAATTGAAGGGTGTGTGGTTCCACGGTCCTCACTGTGGACCAAGGAGTGGAGGGCACTGAGTGCAAGATGCAAATCTTTGAGGGTCTTGTGAAAAAACTGGGTTTATGCCTCGTTGAGGCGAAATCCTTTAAGGCCAAAGTTGTTGTTGCTCTAGTTGCTGTAAAAGAAAGATTTGAGATCTTAGACAACCTGCTGCTGAACATTTGGGAATGCAGCAAGCTGAAAACTGTGACATTGTGAAAAGTATTGAGAGCAGCAGTGCAACAGAAAGAGCTGAAATAGGGAGCTGTGAGATTGCGGGCGTCTCCAGACTAGAGCCTGCAAATATTAACTAGGAAAAAGCACTTATGGATATACCACAGCAGCTGATGGAGGAATGCAGCATCAGTGGGCCACCCATAGATATTTAGCGCAGAGCTGCAAAGGAAGACGTATGTGTTTTCCTAGGTTGACTGTGTAAAGACTTTTCTTACCATTATAGATTTTTTGCTGGAGTCCTTTTGTTTTTCACAGCAGGAAGATGGGAGGGTATACCCAGACGTGGGTCCCTTACTCACTTTGAATAATGGTTCAATCCCAAAACAATGGGGTGAACCCCCTGGGCACAATCGAGAAAACCCAATGATGGGTGTAGTACATTCGATATGGTAATAAAATCAATTAGTCATCACATAATTTTAATCCTTGTATTTCTCAACTTTTATTTGAATCCTTTTCGATTATGGGTCAAAGAAATATGTTGTAAGAATATGCATGTTAGTAGACGAGCCCGGTGAGATCGTCTACAACCATCGTTTACTTCAAGCAATAGCTTATATTTTGACCTACAAGAATGTATCAATTCATCAACTGTTTTCATTTAAACATTGGCTTATGCAAATGCAAAGCGATAATTATGTAGCACATGTATGGCATTAACCTCACAGGATGGTTTCCTCATTAGATGTTTCATTATAGATACATCCCTGATGAAGGGCACAATGCCCAAAATGCATTGGATCGATTTAAAGATTCAGGACAGCCCAAATTATCAATTATACTTGTATTCAGAAAGTGAAGGGAGGGTTATTTGGGATTCCGACATGGACCAGTAGCACAGCCCATCTTTAATACAGATTGGGCAGGGGCGGTAGGGGCAGCAGGACACCATCAAAATGAATGCCCACTGAGGCTCATTTCATGGAAAATAGCAGGCATTAGATCTAGACTATCAGATGAGGTATGGCTACAGTATATCAAGACATTCGATATCATTTGCACAGAGGAAACATGGAGAAGGGATGAAGTTAATATCAATGGTTTCTGGTCATTCACTGTTGAGGCAATTCCATCCACTTCAGGGAGAGCGAAAGGAGGATTGGCGACTTTGATATCTGTTAAATATGGACCTATAAAGATTGAGAATATAGTCAATTCCCCCAGGTATCAGATCTTTCTGATCTGTAATTTGATTGATGTCCCAATATTATTGATCAACTTGTATTATAATATTTTTGATCCGAATATTTGTGGGGTCATTAATATCCTCAAAGCAGAAATTGAAAAGGCTGCGGTTATCAGTTTTCCTCTATGTATAATATGGGTTTGTGATTCCAATTGTACTTTGTGTCAGCATAGTTCGCAAATGGTATGTGGGCTCTTAGACACCAAAAACCAACCGCTTTTCCATTTTAAGCACTCTCCACAGGGTGAAGCGTTAAACACCATCATTGTTGTAAATGAACTATGTTTTGTTGATTCTTTGGTTTGCCCCCCACCTATACAGTACCCCATATTTTTGGGAGGAGTTAGGTCGAGTACTATCGACTTCATGCTGATATCTAGAAAATGTGCCCATCTGGTAGACAGCTTTGTGGTAGAACCTAACCCTACTAATGATCACAATCCCCTTATTGCCTGTCTGTACGGAACGGAAAACCACCAGTGGGTCTGGGCTCCCAACAGCAAGGCTTAGCCACTGACTATTATTTAACGAAAAGAGTGCCAATGCTGTTCTACAATTTGGACATAACTCAGCTCAAAACATACGATTTAAACAATATGCTTTGTATCCACGTTTTTCTATGAATAAATCTTTTTTATTATTTTGCAACAAATGTTTTCATGAATTTGGTTATTATTTCACCAATTTCCACATTTCAAGACATCAACTGTACACAACATATACATTATGACATAAAATTCTCTTGACACATTAATTTATGTACATTTCCAAACATTCATTCATTCAGACATTCCCTCTCATGCATCCACAGACATCACACATTCGTATATTTACACTGGAATGACGATATTCACAGAGTGCCATAGATTACTCCTTTTAAAACACTTTTTTTGTGCAAGTATGAATTGATTATTTGATCTTATGGCTCTGACAGTCTACGCGTTTTGAACTCGCGATATTTATGGAGTTCTCATCAGGACAAGAGCTCTGTTATTCTGAGTATATGTGATGGCTTTCAATAATCCCCGGCGCTGAACCATTTGTGTTTTGAATTGAGCATCCGTCAATGTTTATGTGAACTGCCTGGCTTGATATATTATATATCAAAACAAGAACCACTGCTGAGAAGTTCCTTTGGCCTAAAATTTGTACAAGTAGCTGTTTTGAATCAAGCACAAACAACCTGCTTAACGTATAGCAACATGCAAAATTTAATCTTTTTGAATTTTTACTTGTTTTGACACTATATTTTAGTGCATGGAAATACAAACAGTTTTATATACAATATATACATTAATAACGTGAATAACAAAAAAGACATTTACACACTTCAAACATACTTGGCCATTCAGTCATACACAACACATTCATACAAAATGATCTAAACTAAGAAGACAATGGGTCCACGTATCGGTGGTGAATAAATGGAAGTAATCCCTTTGTGATTTCACAATTTTTTAGAGTCTTTGCAGATCGCAATTCAGAAAGAGTATCCACTTCTCTTGCTGATGGTGAAGGGACCGTTGTCACACAAAGAGTATGAGCCAGATACATGACTAGGGTGGTCGACGCGTTTCGAACCCTTATTAGTGGCGGGGTTCTCCGCAGGACCAAAAGGGTTCTGTAACAATAACAAAAAACACTACTTAGGGAGGTGTTTTTATGGGCAAAAGAGACGTAACCCCTGAGTAAGACAACAGCCGCACCCTACCTTAACCACTTGGTCAATGATCCAAACGTGAAAAGATAGAATTTCAGGCACGAACCAAGGTATTTCCAACAATGAAGTACACGCGGGGGCTGCAGAAGAGAAAAACAGACAAGCGCGCTGCATTTAGTCACAAGCACTCTCAGTCGATCACTCTGATTTACCAGGGTTGAGGGCGGGTTAGTATTGTTACCTGCTGAAGTGGTGGCTTCTAACTCGCCAAGGGTTCAATGACTTTCCTTAATCCTGGAGGGGAGGGCTGCTCCGCCGCTGGAATGTAACGGACAAGAAACGTGAGTCTATCAGTACCGTGTGACTGATCCTCAGAACCATAGCTGGTAAGAAGTTTGACAAAACGTACCGGTGGAGAAAAGGCTTCCGTACTTCACTCAGGCACATGGGATGAATCACCTTTGCCTGCTATCGTGGCTGGCACTTCCTGGTTAAAAGACCTCCCGAGCGTTTCTGGGACTTGTAGTTTAATGCACAAGTTGAACGGCTGGTCGCAAAGAGAAAACCTTGGGGTGGAGTCATTGTTACTTGTTGTGACCTAGTGTTGACGGGCAGTGCCCTAGAGGGATCAGGTGCTGGGTTTATAAATTTCAGAAATTTCATTTAAGCCCCGTAGTGCTGTATTGAATTTCATTATTAACAGCGCTTCACGCTGGGCTAATTTTGCGTCCAAATCGCCTCCCCGTGGGTCTCTTTCAATTTTGGAGAGGACTGTCCATCTTAGGTCAGTTTGCTCATGTTTCAAATTAGTCCAATGATTAACTAACGGGGCATTTTCGACCCCTCTCCGAATTCGGGATTTATGTTGCGTAATCCGATTCCTGACTTCTTGCGTGGTTTTACCGATGTAAACCAAGGGACACGGACAAACAATGGCATACACCACATTTTTGGTTTGGCAGTTTGTGAATGTATCATGCTTCCAGTGAATGTTTTCAAAAGTGAACACAGAGTCCTCAATGGTTTCGTTACAGGAGGTACACGTCCCGCATTTGTGATGTCCTTTGGTGGGGGGTAGTCCAAATAGACTTTTTAGTGTTGGAGCTTTGACAGTCGGGAGAGCAGCTCTTACGATGTGGTTGGCTACACTTTTCTCTTTTTATACGCAAATAATGGGGGTGCGGTGAAATCTTCATGGAGATCTTTCAATAAATGCCAATTGGACATTATGAGTTTCTTATGTTGGTTTGCTGCCGGACAGAAAGTGGTGACACACACCATCCTTCTCAGGTCTGGTTTGATTTTCTTTTCAAGTAAAATTTCTCGTGGGGTCCACCAGGCTCGTTTGAGGGAGTTCTTTAATAGTTTTTTAGGATAACCTCTTTGAATGAGACGGTCTCTTAAGTGGCCAGCATGTTTGAAATAATCCTCTTTTCCTGAGCAATTTCGACGGATCCTAAGAAATTGTCCGTATGGTAAGTTTTGTTTCTATGTAACGCATGTAGTTGGAAATGCAGTTACTGTATGGATTGTTGTTGTATATACATTTTTCTTCGAACAGTCCCATGAACATTATAGCTAGCTCTGGAGCAAGCACTACATGCGTTACATAGATGACGTGTTTCTTATTTGGACAGGAGGCCATGAAGAACTGAACCAATTCGTGGGTTGGCTTAACTCGAGAACAAGTGACATCAAGTTCTCAGTTACAGCATCCAATGAATCCATCACATTCCTGGACGTGAAAGTAGAACCCCACGAAGAGGGCCTAAGTACCACCTTATTCCGTAAGCCATCTGATAGGAATAAAGCGTTGCACTTCACCAGCAACCACCCACGTAGTCTGAAACAAAACTTACCATACGGACAATTTCTTAGGATCCGTCGAAATTGCTCAGGAAAAGAGGATTATTTCAAACATGCTGGCCACTTAAAAGACCGTCTCATTCAAAGAGGTTATCCTAAAAAACTATTAAAGAACTCCCTCATACGAGCCTGGTGGACCCCACGAGAAATTTTACTTGAAAAGAAAATCAAACCAGACCTGAGAAGGATGGTGTGTGTCACCACTTTCTGTCCGGCAGCAAACCAACATAAGAAACTCATAATGTCCAATTGGCATTTATTGAAAGATCTCCATGAAGATTTCACCGCACCCTCATTATTTGCGTATAAAAAAGAGAAAAGTGTAGCCAACCACATCGTAAGAGCTGCTCTCCCGACTGTCAAAGCTCCAACACTAAAAAGTCTATTTGGACTACCCCCCACCAAAGGACATCACAAATGCGGGACGTGTACCTGCTGTAACGAAACCATTGAGGACTCTGTGTTCACTTTTGAAAACATTCACTGGGAGCATGATACATTCACAAACTGCAAAACCAAAAATGTGGTGTATGCCATTGTTTGTCCGTGTCCCTTGGTTTACATCGGTAAAACCACGCAAGAAGTCAGGAATCGGATTACGCAACATAAATCCCGAATTCGAAGAGGGGTCGAAAATGCCCCGTTAGTTAATCATTGGACTAATTTGAAACATGAGCAAACTGACCTAAGATGGACAGTCCTCTCCAAAATTGAAAGAGACCCAAGGGGAGGCGATTTGGACGCAAAATTAGGCCAGCGTGAAGCGCTGTTAATAATGAAATTCAATACAGCACTACGGGGCTTAAATGAAATTTCTGAAATTTATAAACCCAGCACCTGATCCCTCTAGGGCACTGCCCGTCAACACTAGGTCACAGCAAGTAACAATGACTCCACCCCAAGGTTTTCTCTTTGCCACCAGCTGTTCAACTTGTGCATTAAACTACAAGTCCCAGAAACGCTCGGGAGGTCTTTTAACCAGGAAGTGCCAGCCACGATAGCCAGCAAAGGTGATTCATCCCATGTGCCTGAGTGAAGTACGGAAGCCTTTTCTCCACCGGTACGTTTTGTCAAACTTCTTACCAGCTACGGTTCTGAGGATCAGTCCCACGGTACTGATAGACTCACGTTTCTTGTCCGTTACATTCCAGCGGCGGAGCAGCCCTCCCCTCCAGGATTAAGGAAAGTCATTGAACCCGTGGCGAGTTAGAAGCCACCGCTTCAGCAGGTAACAATACTAACCCGCCCTCAACCCTGGTAAATCAGAGTGATCGACTGAGAGTGCTTGTGACTAAATGCAGCGCGCTTGTCTGTTTTTCTCTTCTGCAGCCCCCGCGTGTACTTCATTGTTGGAAATACCTTGGTTCTTCGTGCCTGAAATTCTATCTTTTCACGTTTGGATCATTGACCAAGTGGTTAAGGTAGGGTGCGGCTGTTGTCTTACTCAGGGGTTACGTCTCTTTTGCCCATAAAAACACCTCCCTAAGTAGTGTTTTTTGTTGTTGTTAGAGAACCCTTTTGGTCCTGAGGAGAACCCCGCCACAAATAGGGGTTCGAAACGCGTCGACCACCCTAGTCCCGTATCTGGCTCATACTCTTTGTGTGACAACGGTCCCTTCACTATCAGCAAGAGAAGTGGATACTCTTTCTGAATTGCGATCTGCAAAGACTCTAAATAATTGTGAAATCACAAAGGGATTACTTCCATTTATTCACCACCGATACGTGGACCCATTGTCTTCTTAGTTTAGATCATTTTGTATGAATGTGTTATGTATGACTGAATGGCCAAGTATGTTTGAAGTGTGTAAATGTCTTTTTTGTTATTCACGTTATTAATGTATATATTGTATATAAAACTGTTTGTATTTCCATGCACTAAAATATAGTGTCAAAAACAAGTAAAAATTCAAAAAGATTAAATTTTGCATGTTGCTATACGTTAAGCAGGTTGTTTGTGCTTGATTCAAAACAGCTACTTGTACAAATGTTAGGCCAAAGGAACTTCTCAGCAGTGGTTCTTGTTTTGATATATAGTTCTGGTTTGGCTCAGCCACGCTGAGTTAGGAGTCAAGGCCCTTGTGTGTTTTTTGGCTTGATATATTGGCGCTGGCTGCTGTGTACAATGAACGGCACCAAGGGGCAACAGTGATGAATGTCCATTAACATACAATCCTAATCAGGGGGTGAGAGTAAAATGGAGCAAAATAAACGCACTACATTTTGAGAAGGCGATTGTGAAATCAAATTTTAGTCAAGTTATGACATGTTTATCGGACGATTCTACGCCGTAGGTGGTTATAAAGTGCTTTGAAAGAATTTGTAAAGAGGTGGTGTTAGACCTGGCACCATTGGTGTGGGTCTCCCTTCCATTTTTGCTGTTGCCTCATGTGTTTTTGCTGGTGTTAGATGCTTTGGGCACTGTGCCACTGCTATTCAGTTGCAAAAACCACAGGTGATGGACAGAATGCAGAACAATGTCATACATTCACCCCAGTACAGAGATCTGGGCCTAAATCAATCGTTTTTTTGCACTCTACACCACCCCAGTTCAGACATGGCCATATGCAAATCAGTCTTACCCTGTGCCTCATGGGAACAGTCCAGCCCGAACTGCCAAGCCATGCCTTCCCTGGACCGGAAACAAGCTTCCGAGGACCGGTTTCTGGCATTCCAGGCGTCGGCTGCCCGGCCTGCTTGAATCCAGTGGTGTGGAGTCCATGGGACTGGCATCTGAGCATACCCATCCCACTCAGGCTGACAAATGCAAAAACCACAGGTGATGGACAGAATGCAAAACAATGTCATACATTCACCCCAGTACAGAGATCTGGGCCTAAATCCATTGTTTTTATGCACTCTACACCACCCCAGTTCAGAGATGGCCATATGCAAATCAGTCTGACCCTGTGCCTCATGGGAACAGTCCAGCCCGAACTGCCAAGACATGCCTTCCCTGGACTGGAAACAAGCTTCCGAGGACCGGTTTCTGGCATTCCAGCCGTCTTCAGCCCGGCTTGCTTGAATCCAGTGGTGTGGAGTCCATGGGACTCACGTCTGAAGATACCCATCCCACTCGGGGTGACAAATGCAAAAACCACAGGTGATGGACAGAATGCAGAACAATGTCATACGTTCACCCCAGTACAGAGATCTGGGCCTAAATCCATCGTTTTTGTGCACTCTACACCACCCCAGTTCAGACATGGCCATATGCAAATCAGTCTGACCCTGTGCCTCATGGGAACAGTCCGATTTACAAAAACGGGGTGGTGATGAACAGAGTGTCTGAGTTAAACAGACCACTCTTACCCAGTCCAAAGATCAGGGCTTGATCCATCACCGTTATTTATCTCACTGCCCCATCCCAGCTCAGAACATGGCTATATGCAAATCAGTCTGTCCCTGGCCCAGTGCATCATGGGAACAGGGCAGACTAAACTACCAAGCCAATTCTTCACCAGAAAGGAGACAAGCTACCGGGGACCGGTTTCTGGCATTTCAGCCTTCTTCGGCCCGGCTTGCTTGAATCCTGATGGAGCAGTGAGAAAGGGACTCATGTCTGAGTATACCCTGCCACACCTATAGTGGCCAAAAACGATTTACAAAAAGGGGGTGGTGATGAACAGAGTGTCTGAGTTAAACAGACCACTCTTACCCAGTGACTGGGTGAGAGTATACTGTTTAATTCAGAGACTCTGTCCCTCACCACCCCTTGTTGTAAATATTTTTGTCCACCCTAAGCGTGGAAGGGTATGCTCAGATGTGAGTCCCTTGCTCATTGCACCATCAGGATTCAAGCAAGCCGGGCCGAAGAGGCTGAAATGCCAGAAACCGGTCCCCGGTAGCTTGTTTCCTTCCCAGTGTAAGAATTGGCTTTTGTAGTTTGGTTTGCCCTGTTCCCATCATGCACTGGGACAGGAACAGACTAATTTGCATACAGCCAGGTTCTGAAACTGGGATGGTGCAGTGAGCTAAAAAACGGTGTTGGATCTAGCCCTGATCTCTTGACTGGGTGAGAGTATACTGTTTAATTCAGAGACTCTGTCCCTCACCACCCCTTGTTGTAAATATTTTTGTCCACCCTAAGCGTGGAAGGGTATGCTCAGATGTGAGTCCCTTGCTCATTGCACCATCAGGATTCAAGCAAGCCGGGCCGAAGAGGCTGAAATGCCAGAAACCGGTCCCCGGTAGCTTGTTTCCTTCCCAGTGTAAGAATTGGCTTTTGTAGTTTGGTTTGCCCTGTTCCCATCATGCACTGGGACAGGAACAGACTAATTTGCATACAGCCAGGTTCTGAAACTGGGATGGTGCAGTGAGCTAAAAAACGGTGTTGGATCTAGCCCTGATCTCTTGACTGGGTGAGAGTATACTGTTTAATTCAGAGACTCTGTCCCTCACCACCCCTTGTTGTAAATATCATGGGAACAGTCCAGCCCGAACTGCCAAGACATGCCTTCCCTGGACCGGAAACAAGCTTCAGAGGACCGGTTTCTGGCATTCCAGCCGCCTTCAGCCTGGCTTGCTTGAATCCAGTGGTGTGGAGTCCATGGGACTCACGTCTGAAGATACCCATCCCACTCGGGGTGACAAATGCAAAAACCACAGTCTGGTCCTGTCATGCTGACTGGGCAAGTGCACCCACTTGCCAGTCCCTAAATCTTCCCTTGTCTTCATATTAGTCATCCCTATGGTTGGCCCAAGGGCAGGGTGCATTGTAAGTATAAGGTAGGACAAGCCCTAATGTGTGTGGCAGGTCCTAATAGTGAATTACAGCCGTTTTCATTTTTCTCTATTGCAAGGCTACCTGTTCTCCATAGGCTAGAATGGGCTGTTAGAATTGTTACATTTTATAATCGTAACAGGCTCAGAGAACATGGTAGAAATTTGAGTTTAGTATGCCTGAACTCAGAATAATAAAATACATCTTTTAGCAAAGTTTATTTTAATATTCTGTGTTTGCAAATACCACTTTTAGAAAGTAGGTATTTGCTTGTCTAACCATTCAAACCTGCCTCTGCTAGTTGTGTATTCCTATGTCTGGTTTCTGTGAGTGACAGGGCTGGGGGATTCCAGGAGACAGGTTGAGTCACCCAGTGGTGAATAGAGAGATCTGCATCTTGATGGGAGGGAGGAGTGCACCTGAATTCTGAAATGGGCTGGGCCTGCCTTCCACAATGCTGGCTCCACACCCTGGGGAGCGGCTGATGTCTCTGCCATGCACACTGAAAGAAGAGAAGGAGTCCTATAAACAGAGTGCTCCAGGACTGTACTTGCCTTCCACAATGCTGGCTTCACCTCCTGTCTGATGTGAATACCCTGCACTGTGAAAGGAAAGGAGAAGTCTAGTAAACAGAGTGCTTCAGAACTGGTTTGGACTGGCCAAAGGCCCCTCTCCCCTCAGAGAGAAAAGGATTTCTGGGTATAAGTATTGGGACCCTGATCCCATGAGATTAGATCACTTTGGACTACAAGAAGAAACTTTTACTAAGGAGAGGAACCTGAAGAAACTGAGGAGAGACTATTCCCAAGCTGAAGTGCTGCTGGGGGATTGGCCTGCAGTGGTTGCCTTACTGCCAAAGGAAGGAGAAAGGAAATTTGTGTTCTTTGCTTTCAACTTGTGAAGGATCTCCAATGACTTGGAAAAGAGCTTGCTTCCTGCTGAAGTCTCAGGGACAACAGACTTCACCCCTAGCTCCCCAGAGTTCTTTTGGAAGTGCCTGCTGCTGTTCTGGGCCTTCTTAGAAACTGCGTGTCGCAAGGAGCTGGAAGCGTGATTCAACGAGAAGAAGCGTGTGGCCGTCGCTGTGCCTGCCGTCGCAACTCCGGAGAAAGGAAGGTGTCGCCGCTGGAACTGTCGCACTGCACCGCATCGGAGAGAAGCGTACCGCAACGAAGAGGAAGCGTGTCGCCGTCGCTGCTGCTGCCGTCGCAACTCCGAAGAAGAAGGGTGTCGCCGCTGTGGTTGTCGCACTGCACCGCATCAAGAGAAGAATCTCGCAACGAGGTCGGAGCGTGTCGCTGTGCCTGCCGTCGCAACTCCGAAGGAGGGTGTCGCCGCTGGAACTGTTGCATTGCAACGCATCGACCAAGAGTACCTCGCATCCCCGAGAAGCGCGCCACCGTCGGAGCTGCTGCCGTCGCATCTTGGATGTCGCCTCTGTAGTTGTCGCATCCAGCGGAAGCTTCACGCATTGTGGAGAAGAGCTTCACCGCTGGAGCTGTTGCCGTCGCATCATAGGGGTGTTGCCGCTGCAGTCCACGCATCGAACCGAGAGTTTCTCGCTTCCCCGAGAAGCGTGCCGCATCTGGAAAATCTTCACGTCTTTATTTCTTTGTATCTGAACTTTGCCGCATTTCCCATCACTGCGACATTGCTTGTCGTGGAAGCGCCACACAACTTAAGGTACATTGACGGAGAGTGTCGCATCTAGAAATGAACTGAACTAAGCTTAATCTGCCATCTTAAAGTAGTCATAGTGTGTATTTTTGTTGTTTATGGTCTTGTGGTAACTCTATATAAAGTCTACTTATTTTTTTATACAAAACCTGTGTGGTGTCCATTTGTAGTGTTGTCACTTGGTTACTGTATGTGGTCACAACTGCTTAACTTACAACGCCTCTGAAATAAGCCTTGACTGCTCGCGCCACGCAACCTAGAGGGTGAGCAGGGGTTGTTTTAGGTGTGTAATCTACCTTTCCCTGACTAGAGGGGAGGGTCCCTATAAGTACTTACCTGTGCCAACCAGAGACCCCCAAATCTAACAGGTGGCCAATAAATTAATAAGAACAGTAAGAAGAAAGGACCCATATGAAACTAGATGGTTTAATGTTTGGTGTTCCAGAGCACAAAAAGATCTTAAAAAGGCCCTGTATATAGCCCCATGTGATAAGGAACTAATTAGGACAGCGAGACAAACCTATAAAAATGTAATTGGATTCAGGAAAAAGGAACAAAGAAGACTTGCCTGGGAAGATCTTGAGAGAGATGGTGCCCTCAATAATTCAAAGGGCATTTGGGAAGTTATAAAGCGTCTCCTCTTCAACTATGAAATAGGGAATATTGAATCAACGATAACAGGGCCTGTTTGGAAATCACACTTCGCAAATATATTTAACCCAAAAGGTTTATCACCGTATGATCAAAGAGATTAAATAGTAACTAATTCTGAAAGTGGCGAATCAACTCAGTTTATCTATCCCTCTTGGTGAGGTTGAAGACACTTTGACAAAGGGTATTTCCTCAAAAGCTCCAGGACCAGATGGGGTGCCCTTGGATTTGTTCAAAGGCAATGTACAGTTCTGGGCCCCACTGTTGGTAAATGTTTTTTTTTTCACAACCAATTTTATTGAGCAAGTAGGCAATAAAATTGTGGCACCCCACAGTTCGGAGATCACCACCAACAGTACAGGTACAGTATATCAAATGAGTAGCAAATGTTCAAGCAGGCACCGAAAATAGGCTCAATATGAATAAACCCCCAACCCACCCTACCCCACAACCCCAGTCCCCCCCAACCTCCAGAAACTCCCCCCCACCCCCCCCCACGCACGTGTACATATAGCAGCAGATAAAGGGTGTAGGTGTAGTGCGACAGGAGTGTCGCAGAATCGGCCCAACAATGTCCGTACAATCAAATGTCCTCTTCTCGCTCCGCTGGGGGATCCAGTGACAGACCCCGGTAGTCGGCCCACCGCTTCCAAATTTTGTAGTGTTTGCGTGGGCAGCCCCTCACCTCAAAGATCGGCTTTTCAAGGCCCATGTAATAGTCCAATCCAGCTTTCCACGCAGACAGGGGAGGGGCCCTTACACCCTTCCACGCCCGGGCTAGGTCCCGCTTGGCCACAACAAGCCCCAAAAGCAGCAGATGACGTTTATAGACGTTCCCACCAATGCCCTCCATAACATGTAGCAACCCCAGCCGATGAGTGCGGGGAAGGTCCCAGCCTAGGACCTCAGATAGACAGCTCCACACGCCTCTCCAAAAGCCAGACAGCCGACCACACAGTATGTAACAAGGATCCAGGCACCGCCCCACAGCGCAGACATTCCGGGGATTCAATCAACCCAGCTCTCCACAATCGTTCACGGGTGTAGTAGGCCCGGTGCAGGTACTTGAATTGGATGAGCCGGAGCCGTACAGCAATGGCGGTCCCACGCGGGGATTCTAACGCCTCCCTCCAATCGTCCTCATCTAGGGGGCCTACATCCACCTCCCAAGCCGCCCGAAGAGAGTGCAGGGTAGAGGAGCAATGGATAACCAGCGTCTGGTATATCCGGGATACCTTCCTATCCCCCAGGTCTCCCATAAAGTCCTTCGCCTCGACTGGGCTGAACTCTGGTAGGGAGTCCAGGTTGGCAATGCCCGGGGCAAGGGCATGGCGCAGCTGCAGATAACGGAAAAACTGGGACTGAGGCATTTGGAACTCCGTGAGGAGGTCCTCGAATGATTTGAGGGTAGTGGTTGGTAAATGTTTTTAAATCAGTAATTGTGGGCCATATCCCCAGTTCATGGAAAGAGACAGTGGTATAATATACAATATATAAGAAAGGTAAAAGGAATGACCCTGTGTGCTATATGCCCATTTCTTTAATTAATGCTTCATGCAAAGTCCTGGGGAGGGTAATTCTTGCTCGCCTGGAATCATGGGACAATGACGCTGGTCTTATGTCCCCTACTCAATACGGTTTCAGGTAGGGAATGAGGGCAGGTAAACAGTGTCTTAGTCTTTCTCTAATTATGGGTAAGTACATGAAGGCCCAGGGGGGCTCGATCCACCTGGCCTTCATGAACTTATCCAGCTCTTTTTATGCAGTGAGCCGGGTTAAGCTGTGGACACTTATGGAGAAAATGGCTTTGAGGAAGCTCTTATTACCCTGTTACGCAGGTTGCATGCGTCAACCACTGTTACCATTCATTACGGCCCAGGAGGAGAGAAGACTAGGCCAATTGCATCAACAGAGGGCGTCCGACAGGGCTGTATTTTGGCCCCTTTTTTATTTCTACTATATACAAATGGGGTGGAGAATATCTTATTAGACCAGCAGTTGGACTATCCCAGTATAGGAGGTCAGCTGGTCCCTTTATTGTCATATGCTGATGATGCGGTTTTGATTGCCTTAATGCCCAATAGCCTTCAAAAAGCATTGATTGCTTTTACTGATTTTATGACGGCATTGGACTTAAAAGTACATTTTAGTAAATCTTTTATCATGGTAGGCGGTCCCAAACAGACTAAAACAAGAACATTTGTGGTAAACGAAAAAGCGTCCCCAATTCAACATACCTGTGGAATGTATTTAATAATAAACTGAAATGGGACCATTTGATTGTAGCTAGGGTTACACATACCAGTAGAATTATAGAGGGGCTGTTCCGCTTTGCGTGCAAACTGGGACATAAGCCAGTAGCAGAAATGTTAACTCTATATAGATCAAAGTTCCTCTCAGTGGCAATTTACGGCGCAGGAGTATGGGGTCATCAAAAAAGCAGCCAGATACAAATCTTAGAAAATACATTTTTGAATAGATTATTGAGGATTCCTATTAGTTCTCCCACAAAATGTTGTCACGCAGAGGTGGGTTGGAGATAGACTTAATATTTCCCCGTTGATCCTATGGGGAAATATGTGGATTTCGGAGGAGTTATCATTCTCCAGAGCGATTTATTAGAGATTGTATACATTTGGAAAAGGCCCTATCTATCCCCTGGCTTTGTTATGTGAAGAACACTTTTTATAGGATCGGATTGGGACACTACAATGTTAATCCTGACGGTATACAATCTAATATGAAATTCATCATATGGCCGGGATGCCTGTCACCCCCTCCCAACACAATCCCCAAGGATGGGAAGACGGACGCAGTTCTGAACTTTTGGAAGGCGGGAGGGAGTTACCCTCCCGGCCGTATTTATTAAAATATGAAACAAAATTAAAACATTAAAATAACAGTTTCATATCATGTACAATTTTCATTTATTACATTATGATGAAGACACGTTGATTGGCTAACCTTAACAAATCTCTAGTACAAAGGTTTTCCTAGCCGAGTCTAACATCCTGCCAATGCATACTTTTCTAAATTAAAATTGTACATCCTAGCATTACGGGCCAACGGCAAGGTCGCAACCGGTGTCAGATCCCAACTACCAGAACTCCCCCCTCACGGTGTGAGGGCGGGCGCACAGAGGACTGTACCTCTGTGCCAACTCCAATTTCCCTTGTCTTCGCGGGGGCCCTCTATTTAACTCGACGCCATCTTAATGGTCGTCCGAGGACTCGTGTGAGGTGTCTAGAAGGTAGCGTGGACCCCCCTCCCACCCCAAACTGCTTCTCATATCCGCCGTCGCGGATATCCTGGCCCCCGGAAATTCGTAGGAGGGGCATCGAGCCACCTCCTCCCCTGGAAGGGGCCTATGACCACCTTCCCTTAGGCGACCCCATACTTAGTGGGTGCCGCCTCCCCGTTTGAGGGGCCAATGGCCGCCTCCCCCCGGGCGCTCCCATCCATAATGGGTGGCGCCCCCCCTCTAGGGATCTTGAAATTACTGCTCACCGATCATGACCTTACCGCCCGACCAAATAATAAATACGTTTGTTTACCTACTAAGAAAGAAAAAATAACCTCTAAATTGCAATCCTTTATTACTTATACATTCGACACATCCTTCAACTAGACTGTTATACTCCGCTCTATCAAGGCAGGAAAATTGTTATGAACAAATCACTTTATTGCAGTACCAACATCGACATTTTTATTAACGACTAAACCAGGAGAGAAAAGATGTTTATCAAAGCAAAACATTTTATTGCAGTACTAACTTTGCCATAAGGGGCTGGTGGGTGGGTTCAAAATTGCTCCTTGTTCCGTCGAGGGCTCACGTGCAACGAGGGGTGCAGCTTCCTAGCACAGGAACAAGAGGATGCTTCTTCGGATTGCTGCTCCTTTTATTCCTCTTCGGGAGGGCGTGTACCCTCCTCCGGTACGCCTACGGGGCGTGGCCAACGGTGTAGGTGTCTAGGACAACCCCTCTTGGGCGGGAAAAGGCGCGCCCCGGCTACGCCGCTTCGGGCATACCAGCCGTGACACGCCCCCCCGCACAAAATGGTTTCCCGGGAGGATCCGGGCCCCCGACCATACGTTCGGGGGGACCGAGTGGTCGCCCCTTTCCATATGGCCGGGATGCCTGTCACCCCCTCCCAACACAATCCCCAAGGATGGGAAGACGGACGCAGTTCTGAACTTTTGGAAGGCGGGAGGGAGTTACCCTCCCGGCCGTATTTATTAAAATATGAAACAAAATCAAAACATTAAAATAACAGTTTCATATCATGTACAATTTTCATTTATTACATAATGATGAAGACACGTTGATTGGCTAACCTTAACAAATCTCTAGTACAAAGGTTTTCCTAGCCGAGTCTAACATCCTGCCAATGCATACTTTTCTAAATTAAAATTGTACATCCTAGCATTACGGGCCAACGGCAAGGTCGCAACCGGTGTCAGATCCCAACTACCAGAACTCCCCCCTCACGGTGTGAGGGCGGGCGCACAGAGGACTGTACCTCTGTGCCAACTCCAATTTCCCTTGTCTTCGCGGGGGCCCTCTATTTAACTCAACGCCATCTTAATGGTCGTCCGAGTACTCGTGTGAGGTGTCTAGAAGGTAGCGTGGACCCCCCTCCCACCCCACACTGCTTCTCATATCCGCCGTCGCGGATATCCTGGCCCCGGGAAATTCGTAGGAGGGGCATCGAGCCACCTCCTCCCCTGGAAGGGGCCTATGACCACCTTCCCTTAGGCGACCCCATACTTAGTGGGTGCCGCCTCCCCATTTGAGGGGCCAATGGCCGCCTCCCCCCGGGCGCTCCCATCCATAATGGGTGGCGCTCCCCCTCTAGGGATCTTGAAATTACTGCTCACCGATCATGACCTTACCGCCACAGGCCGGATAGTTGACCGGCTATCCGGCCCCCCCACAAACTCCTACTAAAGGTCATGCTTTTACAAACCCCTTAACCACGCTATGAAATCTCCTATGAGTAAGACATTCCCCTCCCGGGATAAATGGACCCCATCCTCGATATACATGTGATCCCCCGAATACATCCATGCGGAATACAGTGCAACTGCGCCGAGCGAAACAACCTACTAAGTTTGTTATTGACCTTTTTTACTGAATTGTTCAGCGCTGACACAGAGAGGCCCCCCCGCCACACCTTCCTGGGAATCATGTGTGACCATGCTATCGTGCACCCCGGGATCCTTCTCGCCAGCCAGCTAACAGTAGATAGAACCCCCTCGAGTAGCACTCGCCGACCAAGTGTCACTAAGTCATTGCCTCCCAGGTGTACTATGATTACAGACGGCGGTGACCTTGTCCGCCCGAACAGTCCCTCAATAAAACATTGAAACTGGTCAATACAGAGCCCGCCCCTTCCGTGGAAGGTCACCCTGTACCCGTATTCCCCAGCCGCGTGAATCACGTCACCTGCTTTGAATACGTCCCCGGCCCGCCTCACGTATGAGTGGCCCACGACCCACACCACTTTTTCCTCAGCCGGTGATCTCTGACCGCTGGCCCCCAGGTGCCGGGTCGACGGCACAGTCCGCCCCGCATAGCATGCTCGCGAAACTGTAAACCAAACAGAAGACAAGAGGCGTGAGTGCATGACAGTGGCTTCATAACATGTGCAACCGCACATACCTCTTATAACAGTTCGAGGACCATCACCCCAGTTGTTTCACCTTCTCAACACTCTGACCCCTGGCTGTAGCTTCTGTAGCAGCCCCTATCCTAAAGGGATGGGTCCCCAAATCGCCCGGGTCCAAGCCCGCCGCTGCGATTGCCATCGTTAGCACACGCTGGAACTGAAACCTTATCAGTGGGGTGGCGTCGATGTGTCTCAGCAAGCTTCCCCCCCATGCATCCGCCCTTCGCGCCAAATATTCCTCAACGCACTTTACCGGGCACATGGGGGACCCTCGCATGCGCTGGGCAACAATACTGTCTCCCATAGCACCCTGATCGGTCTTGGACCTGGCTATCGTGATCACCATTGTATCACCCTTGATCAGAATGTGATTCCGACACAACCCTCCCTCTACATCTTTCTTATTTCTTGCTACCAGCTCGCTCACCCGCATGGCCCCATGGAACGCTAATGCGAAAGCGGCCTGGAACAGCACTGCTTCAAACTGGGAGGAACATGTCGTGGGGAGTATCGACATCATCAGGGACAACCTTTCTAACCCAATCGGGCGCCTTTCGTCTACTTTCCGACCCTCAAGGCGTTGCCAACCCCGAAGGGCCTTCTTTACCAAAAAGGAAGATGTGGGGTCCTTGATGCCATGAGCTTGCGCCATGAATGAAATGGCGGCTCGGTGCCTATTGGCTGTTGCCGCTGATCGGCCTGCCCTGTGTAGTGCTACCAGAAAATTCAAGACGCACTCCTCCTGACCCCACTTGACCTCCCCTGCCGGACCCAAAAATGCACAATAGGAACGAAACGCTCCTTCGTATGCCTTCCATGTCCTGGGGGCTAAGCTTGCTGCCACGAGGTCTTGTAATCCGGGGCACCGAGTAGCCAGAGTGCTTCGGGAAATGGTGCCGCCGCCAGGTCCGCGGAAGGTATATAACCCCTGAACGCCTGCATGTGTGAACGAGAGAGTGCATCAGCCGCCTGGTTCAGTACACCTGGCACATGCTTCGCCCTGAATTGTACGTTCAATCTCATGCAAAGGAGTACAATTTCCTTCAGTCATCTCAGTATCCACTTGCAGCGTGCTGCCTGACTATTTATACATTCAACAACAGTCATATTGTCGGACCAGAACACCACAGAGCGATCTCTAAACTCATCTGGCCACGCCATCAGGGCCACAAGAATGGGGAACAACTCGAGAAACCCAATGTTACCTGTGAGACCGCTGGTGTGCCACCACGTCGGCCATGTTTGCGCCGACCATCGATTACCAAAGATGGCGCCAAATCCCACGCTGCCCGCCGAGTCGGTCCACAAACCCAGCTCGTCCGAGGACGCTGGTGGTTTGTTCCACACCACTCGACCGTTGAAATCCGCCAGAAATGCCAACCATATGCGCATGTCCTGGCGAACTTCTGCAGACAGTCTCGTGCGATGGTGTCCTTCCTTGAGACCGACCATGGCTTGTGCAATAGAGCGGGAAAAGGGGCGGGCCATTGGTATCACTCGGAGGGCAAAGTTAAGCTGGCCCACTGCTTGTTGTAGCTGATGGAGCGTGACTTTTTCTTTGCTGATGCACAATTCCAAGGAAGCCCTGAACTTCGCTACCTTCCCCACCGGCAAACGGAAACATCCCTCCACAGAATCGAGCTCAATGCCTAGAAACTCGAGTGAAGTCGATGGTCCAACCGTCTTACCTGGTGCCAATGGCACCCCGAATCACTCCATGAGAGTGCAAAAATCCCGTAACGCCTGCGCGCACTGAGTGTCGCCGGCTGCCCCCAAGAACACGAAATCGTCTAGGTAATGCATAACCTGGGTATGGCCAGTGGCCTTGGTGAACGCTCATTGCAGAAAAGAACTGAACTTCTCAAAATAAGCACAAGAAATGGAGCAACCCATTGGCATACATCTATCCATGTAGTAACGTCCTTGAAAAACAAAGCCTAACAGACGCTGATCCTGTGGGTGTACCGGGAGCAACCGGAACGCTGACTCGATATCTGATTTTGCCATCAGCGCTCCGGGACCCAGGCGATTCAACATGGCGACGGCATCGTCAAAGGATGCGTACCGCACCGAACAAACTCCTGGGTCAATTGCATCATTCACTGAAAGACCCCTCGGAGCTGACAAGTTATGGATCAGCCTAAATTCCCCCGGGTCTTTCTTGGGGACTACTCCCAATGGGGAACAGATAAAATTAGGTACTGGCGGGTGCCTGAATGGGCCAGCAACTCGTCCCAGGGCAACCTCCTTTGCAATCTTCTTTTCTACCACCACAGGATTATGCAGAGCCGACAGTTGGTTCCTACACAGTGACTCCCCATGAAAATCACCCGCCGGGATGTGGAAACCATACAAGAAGCCGTTCCTCAACACCCCAGCGGAGACATGATCAGGGTATTCATTTAGCCAGGGGATCATTGCCATGATATCAATGGGGGAAGGTGGCGGTACGCCATGGTCCCCATCAGACCTGCTTGGCCCCCCCTCTACCCCCTGTATCACCATTCTTGGCTCTGCACGAACTCTCGGGGTGCAAAGAATTTCCGCAACCTGCACACTCATGCCTGAACTTACATGTCCCCTGAGGTCTCGTGCACTTGCCCCTGTTAAAATTCCAACAGACCCCTTTCCTACCCCCATTCCCTACATTCCTTGGTTGGTGGTCACCATTGGGGCTCGCTCGAAAGGGCGCCGCTGGCTGACGGCGGGAAGGCCCGGACCCATTCCCGCCAAGCGACAACAACTTCGTCGCGCCCGGCAGGAGCTGTTTCTGCCAAGATATCGAGTCGAGACAATCCCACGTCAGAGATGAATCGAACTTCTTGGCCTTACGAAACTTCATATCATAACCTATCCATTCATCACCTTCATATGTCTCATAAAAATCCATTATTCGTGCCTGGTAGCAGGACAATTCGGTCAAAACCTCGGGCTTACGCTCCCCAATAATTGCAGTAAACATCGCAAAGGCCCTGGCCCAATTAGAGATTGTCTCATCAACCCTGAAACCCGCCATCTTTGCTCGCCATACACTCAGGTGCCACAAGTCTTTTTGTGTCTTAACATATTCCATCTCGCGGTGGTCGGTCAACAGGGAAAACATATTAACGTACTTATCAGCCCAGATCATCTCTTTTGTGGCCAGCGGTATATGCTGGACCACCTTTTCCCGTCTTGAGGGCAAAGACCCCTCCCTTGCCATTGGCAGTGCATGCTTACCCGGCTCCATTGCTGTTCCCGCCGTTTTTTCCACACCAACTGCCGGTCCTCCTGGGGTCACCTGTGGGGGGACACAAGGGAGATTCGCCTTCGCGGCATCTCGCGACTGCCGCAACTGCTCTATTAGTAACTTGGCCTCCTCGGCCGTGTCTGTCGGTGCCGTAGCACCCCCTGATTTTTTACCAAGCCATGCGGCCAACTGGGCGGCCAACTCGGGAGGCATGTCTTCCTCGCTGGCGGGCGTAACAACAACCGGAATCGCTTGACCTGCGTCTGGGACCGGTACCGGGGCCTCGACTGGAGTGACCGGGCTTGCCGGGGGTACCTCGGGAATCGGGACTTCACCCCCTGCCGCCCTATTTCTGGCCCTTCTACCTCGCCCTGCAGGGACAACGCCCGGCAATGCAGGGCCTATAACTTTCTTCGGTCTACCCAAATTATTCATCGCTGCCATCTGCTTCTTCATACTTGCCATGTCCTTTATCAGCATTCGAAGCATCTGGTCAGTCCCAGACTTCTTTCCGACCTTCTTGCCAGGCATCGTTCCACGGATATCCGATCCTTGTTTGCTCAACACGGTCATGGACCCTAAGGCCGAAGTTCTGAAAGAGAAACGCAAAAGATTACAAGTTTTCAAAATTGCTCCTTGTTCCGTCGAGGGCTCACGTGCAACGAGGGGTGCAGCTTCCTAGCACAGGAACAAGAGGATGCTTCTTCGGATTGCTGCTCCTTTTATTCCTCTTCGGGAGGGCGTGTACCCTCCTCCGGTACGCCTACGGGGCGTGGCCAACGGTGTAGGTGTCTAGGACAACCCCTCTTGGGCGGGAAAAGGCGCGCCCCGGCTAAGCCGCTTCGGGCATACCAGCCGTGACACGCCCCCCCCCCCGCACAAAATGGTTTCCCGGGAGGATCCGGGCCCCCGACCATACGTTCGGGGGGACCGAGTGGTCGCCCCTTTCCATAAAAAGTGCATACTAAAATGAAAGAACGACAAGTCACATTTCCTTTTAACTAGGTTTCGTCTTTGCACATTGCACTTTCTTGTGGCTTTGCCCCAAACAGGCAAGTTGGTGTGAGAGACTGACTTCCTGTCCTTGCAATAATTTAGCCCAACAAAGTACAATGTACTTTATGCTGTTTTGCACACTTTGTAAAGATATTAGGGAACGGTTTCTTAAGCTTCTTTTAAAGGAAATGTGCTCCTGTTCGTATCAAGAAGGTATTTACGATCCTTGTCTACTACTGCAATTTGCAGTGCTGTGCTCAACTTCATCAGAACTGCGTTGTTAATTAGGAAACGGTGTGAATTGTGAAAGGAAAATCATATTGATGAAATCTTGTATATTATCAAAATTTGTTTTTGATCGCGATTTATTGTATGTATCCACCCCTATTGTTGTGTAGAAGGTTTTAAGTTTTATCGAATTGTTTTTTGTGTTAATGGAACACTTCTATGATTCCTGCGAATCGAATAAAGTTATTTGAACTGAACTGGACTCATCCTAGGGTAATGTAATGTAATGTAAAAATTACTTCTAAAGCGCAACTAACACCTAGCGGTTTCTTGGCGCTCGAGCAGCAGGGAAAAGACAAACCGCAAAGCAAGGGTATTAGTGGTAAGCATTACAGAACAAGTGAGTTTTGAGAAGGGACCTGAAACGTGCATAGGGAGAGGCAGTTCTAACACTTAAAGGGAGTGAATTCCAAAAGGAAGGAGCAAGAAATGAAAATCTTAGTCCACCATGTTTCTTGCGTTTTAAAACCGGGACCTTAAGTAGGGCCAGGTGGGCGGAACGAAGATTACGAGTGGAAACATAAGAGTGTAATAGTGAAGAAATAAAGAGAGGGCTTGTGCCGGCGAGAGACTTAAAGATGGTACAGCCTAGCTTAAATTTGCACCGCTCGGACACAGGGAGCCAATGGAGGGATTTTAACAGAGGGCTCACATGTTGGTGTCTATGTTGATGGTAAATGAGGCATGCAGCCTGCTTCTGAACGAGCTGCAGCCTCTTCAATAAATAGGACGGGAGGCCTGCGTATAAAGAATTGGCATAGTCGATCCTTGAAATGACTAAAGCTAGCAGGACCCGGGTGAGGGCCTCAGTGGTCAAAAAGCGGGCAATCTTCCGAATTTTGCGAAGCTGGAAGAAGCTCGACGAGACTACAGCATTGATCTGGGGCTTCATCGTGAGATCGATACTGACGATGACTCCCAGACTTTTTGCTGAGTCGACAGGGCTCGGGGGAGACCTAGGCTCGCAGGCCAAAAGGTAGATTTCCATGGGTTAGTAGCTCCCCCGACAAGCACCAATTCTGTCTTGTCGGGGTTGAGCTTGAGGTGATTAACCCCCATCCATTCGCTGATGTGGCAGAGGGTAGTCTGGAAGTTAAGAATGACTCTGCAGATCCATCAATATTAAAAATCAACTGGATGTCATCCGCGTGATTGAACGCAGTGACATGATTGCCGCGTAAAGACCGGATAAGGGGAGTCAAATATAAATGAAAAAGAAGAGGGGATAAGGAGGAGCCCTGCGGGACGCCACATGTAAGGCCAACCCTGTCAGCAGTAAACTGAGAGAGCCGGACCGCCTGATGGCGGTTGGACAAAAAGGAGCAAACCCAGTCCAGAGCGGTACCCCGGATGCCAGCCTCCCTGACATGGTCGACCAAAATATCATGGTCGACCGTGTCAAAGGCGGCCGACAGATCCAGGAGCACCAAAACCTGGCAGATGTTAGAGTCCGCCCCTCTCCGCAGTTCCTCCATAATTGAAAGTATAACTGACTCCGTAGAGTGGGCGGCTCTAAAACCGGCCTGTTGGGAGTCGAGATATTGGGAGTATTCGATGAAAGAGCTCAACGTATTAGTAACCTGAGACTCTAGCACTTTACTGAGGTAAGGGAGAAGGGAAATGGGGCAAAAATTGCTCATGACCGCGGGGTCCGCCGTAGGTTTTTTTAAGATGGGCACGACCTTGGCAACTTCGAAAGAGCTGGGAACCAGGCCAGAGGACAGGGACACGTTCAAAAGTCCCAAAGGGGGGAGCGGACAGGCTGTGAAAGCCTCACGGAGAATCAAGGGAGGACAGCAATCAGTGGGGGACCCAGAAGTGACCTTGCACAAGAAGGCTAAAAATTAATCCTCCAAAATTGGGGGGGGATCAGGGTGATTTGCTGCGGATTAGGAGAGAGTAGGGAGAGATCGGGCCTAGGAGGGGAAGAGGAGCCAGCGAAAGAAATGCTCTTTTTAATATTGACAATCTTGTCCACTAAGAACTGATTAAGGGAATCGCAGAGTGCTTGGGAAGGAAGAGGTTTAATGGTAACCCTGTCTGGATGTGACAGCTCCTCCACAATGGAGAAGATGACTTTAGTTTTAGTGGCAGAGTTGACAATTGTTTGTGAAAAGTAGGAAGTTTTAGCAGATAAAATCGCTGTCTTGTATTCTTTAAGCAGAGACGTATACCGCAACTTTGTGTCCGCGGTGTAGCCTCGTCGCCAGCGGCGATCAGCCTGCCTAAGTTCGAGCTTTAAGCCTTTTAGGTCTTCGGTGAACCACTTTTGTGCGTCATGGAGACGCTTAAGCTTGATGTCTTTAAGCGGGGCTACAGTGTTACTGGCTGTTTCCAGCCAATGCGTAAGAGCTGAAGCTTGGGTATCTATGGAATTAGCTGTGGGGGGAAGGGAAGTTTTAAGTAGATCAACAAATTTACCAAGGTCAGCCTTATTCCAGTTCCGGGCTCGAAGATTGCTCTCCAAAACTTTGCTAGGATGGGAAGTAACTATAAGGGCAAAGGAAATTATAAAATGATCTGACCATAAGCAGGGGGAGATAAGGGGAACAGAGATCTCCACATTGGATGTCCAGACCTGGTCCAGGATATGGCCTTTGATGTGGGTCGGAACATTTATATGTTGACAACAGTTCATACCGGATAGAAGATCCGAGAACATAGTGGAACAAGCACTCTCCTTCTCGTCAGAAGGCCAATAGTTAAAATCTCCTAAGATTAAAATGTTGGAGTTATTAATGATTAGTTGGGAGAGCATATTGCCGAACAGCGTCGAGAAGTTAGGCATTGGTTGAGGGGGGCGGTAAGCTAACACACAGATGAGGGGTGTGGCAGAAGATTCCAGTCTTAGCACAAGATAATCAACCGATGGGATACAGGCCATAGTTAGAGAAGAAAATCTGATGGAAGACGCAATAATGGCTGCCACTCCTCCGCCTGGCCTGCCAGAGGCACGATCCGCTTGAAGGATATAGTAGCCAGGGGGAATAGCGGCAAGGATGTCTGGAGAGACTCCGCATTGAGCCAGGTCTCCGTTAACAGCAATATGTCGGGTTTCACAGAATCTAAATAATTAAAAATTTCCAACTGATGTCTTACCAGTGAGCGGGTGTTAAGGTAGCTCACTGTAAGCTTCGATGATGAGAGCCCTTTGGTGGAGGGATGTTAGTGTCGGAAAGGAGGGGTGAGGGGGGCTGGGGGGGACAGTAGAGACTTGTACGGGAGGCGACGGAATCTCAGGGAACGAGTCCCTTGCGCAGAATAATCCCAGTGACTCAAGTTTTAACCGAGTGGTTGGGGTAAGAGGCCAGTTAGCATGTAGGAGAGTGAGGCACGAGGATGAGTATCCAGGAGAACGGACAGGGGGACATGCCCCTAGCCCCGGCCAGCCGCAGACGGGCTTACCTTAGGCGCACCTTCGGCGCGCCATCGTCGCGCCCGCTGCGCTCGTCCGCTGTGCTTCCGGGGGGGCATTGCAGGGTAACGCAGAGAGTTAAAATGCCTGCTGGTAAGAACGTGTACCATGCAGATAACAAAGTGCATATAATGTAAAAAGGTCTGTGGGTTACTGCTTCTGTAAGAGAGTTCCTTTTGTTACTTGTCGTTTTTGAAGTCAAAATCTAAAATAAAACATTGAGCTATTAACTGTCATTAAAAAGCTGCATTTAAACTGCAAGGTATATGTTGGAGCTATATGTTTTTTGCCAAGTCTTTCGTTAGCCTAATCTTCCCAAAAGTGTTCATTTGGTTAGAAAACAATTCTTTTTTTTTTTTGGAAGACCTTTATTTAGAAAAGGGTGCACACAGCTATTCAGCCAAACATCCCGGAGGCATGGCAGCAAAATTAGAGCATCGAACTGTTTTGGCACACCCAGGAGAGCTGCTCAGGATAAGAGAGGTCAATTTTCTTTTAAAGTAAAACAGGATATCCACGGTAAATACTTAGTACTGTTCCATATATTAACGAAAAGAAGAGAGAGAAAAGGAAACAGGAGGGGGCCGGCTACAGGATCTAATGTAGATACAATCACCGGGTGGGCAGGGAAGCAAGTCCAACTGCAGAGACACCCACATTTTGAAGCGAACAATATAAGCAAACATACATTTTCGAAGACTCTCGACTAACGCCCCACCCGATGATTCCAATGACCGGAGAGGCTGAGCGGCCACAGTCTCAGCCCCGCCCCAAGGTCCGAACAGTAACCCGATACACTTACCCCCTACCCAGAGAGAGAGGAGAAAGAAAGTCCAGTCAAATTAAAAAGAGAAAAAGGCCATAGGAACAAGGAACGGAAAAACAAAAATACCCCACCCCCTACCCCCCACCCTGCACCCCTGCAGATGGCTACGGCCTACCCCCCTAGCAGCGTGCCTATCGCCCAGCGACCAAAAACCCGAAATATAGTAGAAAAGAGATTTATAAAGGAAGGAAACACAGAAAAAGAAAGAAAAGAAAAATGAAGGGAAGAGGAGAAGCACACATTCCCGGTCACACTGCCCCCCTCCTGCGACGTACAGTCCTGGTCATTAAACAATAAGCAACAAAGCAAAATAGATGCGGTAGAACCCAGGAAAGACGTCCTACCGCCCCGCCCCGCCCCAATACAGAAAAATGGCGGGTCCCGGGTCTCTCACAAACCCCTAGCATCCGAGTCGAACACCATTCTCACCCTTGACCTCTACGAGTGTTCACCATGAGTTCCGCACACCGCATCCGCCTATTCACAGGATAAAGCAAAAGTCCAGCTAGTCCACAAATCTGTGCGGCGAGTCCAACGGATATCCACAGTCCACCACAATCCTCAGCCGCCATGACACTCGACGTGGTACGACCAGATCCCGACCGTCCCATACTCCACCACACTGCACAGCTCACACGATCGATAGATGTTCGCTGTTTCCGTCGGGTCACAGTTTCAAAGAAGTCATTGGGGGACGAGCTTGTGAACATGACCCCAGGCGGACTCTTCAACGTAGGCGGGCGGTACACCATGGCGGCGGATTCAGCCGCACACTGCGGTACAGCCAGTGCTGTCCATGTTTTGACACTAGATGGTCCTCGAGTCGTAGATTCCGGGATCAGAGTCGGGGAAACAGCTCGCGTAGGGAGACCAGACAGATCAGAGTCATTGTACGATCGGGCAGTTTCGGTGGCATCCGCGATCGGCTTATATGAAAGAGCAACCATGTAGGAGCACAGACCCTGAATGGCGGCCATCACGGTTCGCAATGATGGCTCTTCTTCACCCCGCACTGCCGCGAACTGATCGACTCCAGACATCAGTGCACCCTTCGGGTCACCCGATTCCCCCAGGGACCGAAGTGCGAGGAAGGCAGGCGGGGGCAGGAGGCACACAGTCCAGTAGCGATAGGGCCTCTCGGATGGGGGCCCCACCCCGGCGGGAAGGGAACGCCGAGAAGGGGACCCCCGGCCACTCAGCCACTCACAGGATCATTACACCTCAGCAATGCGTGTAGAACCGCGGGTTCGCCACCAGTACAAGGGCAGGTTGCTCTCCACTTCTATCGACCGGGTCGTGTCGTGATCCCCCGGCCGCCGTTGTTGCACTGCAACCCGGCAGGGTCAGTACTCGAGGTCCCGGCTCTCGGTCAACGATAGGCCAAGAACTTCCACTCGATGTAACTCCGGCAATCCGGGTCGTAAGTTTCCCAGGACCACACCGCCAGTATCAGCAACGGGTCACCCACACGGGGGCGAGGCGAGAAAGCAGGATTTGTAGCAGGATATTCAAGCGGCAGGAGGAGGTCGACGGAGCCGAGAGCTTATGCGGCCATCTTAGTTCGTCGCTAGGCTCCTCCTCCTAGAAAACAATTCTTATTATTAAAGAGAACCCCTAACAATGGTGTTATGTTTTACCTTCTGAAATTGCGCTTTACCAGAATAAGGACTCTTAAAGTATATTGCCATGTCACTCCTACACTACACCTTGTAGTCCTGTCTGATGTACCGTTTCCTATACACTGATTTATACACATGATTGTCTCTGTGCAATGTGTGTGTGGTGTAAAGTGCTCTGACACCTTACACTGGTATGAGTGGTGCTAGAAAATTAAATAAATCTGAGAGACAGTGGTTATGGAGACTTGAGCGGTACTGTTAAAGGGTGCTAGTGAGGGAATCTGTGGCAGAGGTGGTTATTGGGGGGGCGCCAACAAACCTTGTCACACATGGCGCACCAGTGTTAAAGCCGGCCCTGAGGGCATAACTGCACCTGCCTCACTAATAAGAGCTAATGCCTTGTGAAGCGGGACGTCTCTTCTGCTCCTTGTTAACACCCCATTCTCCTTTCTGCTCTCTCTCTGAGGCCTAAGCTAAGGTGTCTCCTCTGCTTCAATGTTCTCCTCTCTGGTGCCTTTGGTTCAATGCTCTAAGGAACACTGGCACAGCAAGGGAGCATTACGCCCTACTATAAGAAAGGAATGATGATAAAACAGCTATAATAGGGGTTTAGTTGGTACATCACACCCTTGGGACCTAGTAACATTGCACCTGCAGCAGCAGTTACACCTACTCTTCTGCCCACACTACTGGGCCTCTACTGCTAGGCCTAAGGCCTAAAGCAGGCAGTCTGATCCTTTCTGGAAAAAAGGGGAACAAACAGGAAACGTCCCACATTTCGCCTCTCTGTGACTTGGGACCTGTTCCCTGTTGCGACCTGTTCTTTGTGCAGCAAGGGTAACTTGGGGCCCCAATACTAACCAGGAAAATGTCTCCCCTCTTTTTTGCTAGTGACATATCCTTAATTGGGGTGAAGTGATTCTTCGCACCATTGCCCTAGTACCAATGCACCTGCTGCACTAATGATAGTAATGGAACTAAAAAATAAATCAATCCTCATTTCTGAATCTTCTTCAGAGCATCTAATTCAGTGAGTGGGGCAGCTGCCTGTCCAATTGTGAATGAAAATAAGTAGAACCCCCCCCCACGTAGCGCCGTCTTTTCAGGGTCCTCTCTTTGACGCTAGCCATCGATTTTTCTGAGGTCCAAGAGGTCAGGACGAACAGAGATCTGAATATGACCCTGTTTGCCTCCTTCCTCCCACCCCCTCTACTCACCTTAAAGGACATGTGCATGTGTTGAAATTGGCTAGGTGTATGGGGACTAAGGTGTTCTTAGTTTTACAAAACCGTTCCCATCTACTGTGTTAAAAACAACAAACCCTGAATTGTTAATGGGGACCTGGAGTAGTTGGAGGGTGCCAAAGTTTGGAATCCAGGGGAGAGGACTCTAAAGCGCTTTAATTTAAGGAGTCACTTGGTTTTTCATTATGTCAAACATTTATAACTGAAAGATTGATAGACTTATAAAAATGTGTATACTAGGTTAGCTATTATGTAGTCTTGGAAAGTACTTAATCTTATTCACCAAATTACTGTGTGGCAGTCTATCTTATACTGTTACAATTTTAAAATAATGAATTAAATGTTGTAAATCATTAGTTGGTATGATGTGATTTACTGTCGCAGGAAAGCTTCAAGTCCATCTAACTTTCTTATCTCTAAAGAGGTGAAATTTCAACATTGTATCTGTTGCCTTGGATATAATCTCTAATGTAATCAAAGGAAATAGATGAGGTTATGATTGCGCCTATCTAATTAAACATTTTCTAAATTTGCAGCTGTAACGTATACTTCTATATATCTGTATATAGATGACATGCTTGGCAGTGAACACTACCGGTGGGCAGTGGGGAGATTGGGGCTTAACACAAAAAATGGAATTCTCGTTAGCTAACTCAATGTCCCCTCCCATGATGGTACTTTTACTTTAACAGCTTTATATTGGGAGCTTTATATTGGGAGGTAACAAATAAAATAAAGCTATTTTCAAGTATACAACAAACATTAATGCAGTTATTTCACACGATAATCATTCAAATATAACAGTCACTGGCAAAGATAACAAAAGCCCACATTGCAAAGTATAAAGAAAATCCACATTGCAAGCCAAAATGTATGCAAGCGGACAAAGATTTTGGTTACCTATAGGTTGACGTGTTCTAGAGGAAATAGTTTAGGCATAGGAGAACAACCAAATAAAAAGTGAACAAACGTTTACCCAATTTCATCTCCCTCCACCGGGCAGCAGGTCTCCCTTTCCTCCTCTCCCCCTGAGAAGATATATAATCAGGTGGCCATGTCAAAAAGGTACAAAAGGGGGTGGTGATGGACGGAGCATCTGACCCAATCAAACACTCACACCCAGTCAACAGATCTGGGTTTAATCCATCACCGTTCTTTAGCCCACTCTGCCACCCCAGTTCAGACATGCCATATGCAAATCTGTCTGACCCTGTGCCTCATGGGAGCAGTCCAGCCCGAACTGCCAAGCCATGCCTTCCCTGGACCGGAAACAAGCTTCCTAGGACCGGTTTCTGGCATTACAGCCGTCTTCGGCCAGGCTTGCTTGAATCCAGTGGCAAAGTGAGTCCCATGCTCTCCACACCACTGGAGTCAAGCTATCCTGGCTGAAGACGACTGATAGCCGGAAACCGGTCCTAGGATGCTTGATTGCCCACAAATGCTAAGAACATCCACCTATATTATTCTTTGTGCTAGCACAAAAAGGTTTTGAGTGTCAGTAAAGCACTGGGCGCTCTGCCAAAAGAGGACGCATAAGAAATTGTGGGGTGCTGGGAGTTGGTGGTGCAACTGGGTGAGTGGAAAACCCTTACAACCACTCAAAGATTAACCAGCAGAGCTGATTAAGCAAAAAGGTCAAAGCAAGAATACCCTATGCACACACATGTACAATCATAACAACGTATACAGGTAAATATACATAAGTAAAGCAAACCAGGCCGCAGAATGTAAAGGATCTCTTGTACAGTATTAATCCATTGGGGTTCTTTAATTTTCATACACAAGAAAGCAGCCAGCCGACACGTGTTTCATCGCTTCTGAGAAACCTCAGGGCTCAAAATCGGCTGTATCTAGGGAAAAAGGTTGGTCCGCCGGTGATACTTCTGACCCGGTAGAGCCCGTGACCTGGTCAGTAAAAGCAAGGAAGTAGAGACGGCACCCTATGGTGAAAAATCAACTGTCCCAATACGGAGTCAGAATAAAGATATATTAAAGTTAGAAGATGTTGATGTAAAACGGTCCTTCCTGTGTCCCCCGAATATGTTAATTCGGGCAGGAAGCCCAGGAGCTGCTTGAGAGGAGATAGAGCGGATAACTCAATAAAGTCTCTTTTAGGGTAGGCTTGAAGTGTGAGACGAGACGGTGCAGAGCGTGTAACTCTGTAAACCCTCTTTAGAAAGTAGCGCAGTGCGCGAAGAGAAGCTCACTCCCGGGTTGCCGTGTTCCTCAGGTCGATTTATTTAGTTGTATGAGTGGCACACAATCAAGAAAAGTATCTAGAATTAAATGTGGGAAGAACTGGGATCTGAGAGTCAGTAGGCTCGCATATTCAGAAGAGGCAGATGAGTGTTAATTCAAATGGTGAGCCATCCTAAATGCCTTTAGGTTTTCCATGCCGTTTCTTCCCTAACCTTTTCGAACCACAACCTAATTTTCTTAAAGAAAAACTTTCACAACTCACCTAGATTTAATGGACAGAAGGAGTGTGCAGGGCTGCGTAATTCCTATAGCCCTCAAGGACAACAAGTTTCCATGTTTATTTTGTCCTTGGGACAAGTAGGCCCAGCCCCCTGCAGCACAAACCATTTGGCAGCCAGTTTACAGTACCACATTATGGATCATGGAAGGGCATTTTATACAGTTAATGTAATATTTATGTCCACAATTTAATGCTGTTTGAACGTGTATTTATGGTTCATTAATGCAAAGTCTTTATTATTAGGGTGAGCTCTGCATTACTGACAAAGGTTCCAGTATAACAACTTCAAGTTGGTGATAAGTAGCGATTTCCTTACAAAAAGCACTTATTTGCTTTTTTTTAGGGCATGTATGTGTGCCACATGTGCACACATGCACATTTCAAGGGTGCAACAGGGTGTCCTTTGGTCACCCTTGCACCCTTGGAATACTGTGGTAAATATAATTTACCGTACAAGTTTTTCCATATAATTTCTGATAAGTAAAAGAATAGCTCAATCAAATGAGAGGCAGAGTCCGTGGTATCTGAGTCATACGGGCTTTAATTCGATGGCTCGAGCCACGGGACAAGTCAATAGGGTTTCAGGAAAATGACAAGACAATGTCAGGACAAGTCAACGTTATATTAACAGTGCACAATATATATAGTAAAACGGTACATTAGCATTGCATATAGGAGGCGTAACAAGTGAAAAGGAGAAGATAAGAACACATGTGCGTAGCAGGGGGCGTGAAAGAAGGCTTGTAATAGGCGTATACGGAGGCGTATAATGTGGACGTAAGGTAGACGTCACAGAAAGTGTCATAAGTGGGTGTATGCACAGAGGTAATCTGCAGAGTCAGCAGAAGTGCGGATGCGCGCGCAGCTAGCATGACGTGACATAGACGTGTAACTGGGGAGAACTTTAACACTAGTAGAGGAGACAGAAGTCTGGGATGTCAGAACGACCTGGACCTATAACATATCTGGTATCTTATGTTTGGAGGATGTATTATCTGGAGTAAAAGGTCTCTCGGGCAGAGGCTATACTATACTGAATGCTAGTGCGTGCATATGTGTCTACGTGTCTACGTGCGGGGCCATGAGCCTACTATGGCAACGGGAACTGTAAATTACTTGCATGGAGACAGGAAGACTTGCTCTTTGCTCTGCAGCCAGGGATATGTTTACCTAAATCACTAGACAGGAATGTATTTTCGAGGAGGCTGAACAGATAACTTGAAGGCAAAATACTGTCTTGGCAGGCAGGCCAGGTTGAGCCAGGCACCACTCCGCTCGGCAGGAAGTAAGGCAAAGGTCAGGGATACGTGTCCATGCTGCAGCTTTCAGAAAAAAGAAAGCAGAAAGGGCTCGGAGGCAGAAATCAGGGCCTAGCTCGGCAGAGCCAGGAAAAACGTAAAAGTGTACCATGTAAAGACGTTGGCATGGCATGGTTAGGAACTGAATTATCGATCCATTCATGGTGGATCTGAAAGAGGACATGTTAACGCTGGACGCAAATGTATTTGCGTCTTCATATTCGGTCATGGAGGGAAATTACATGTACTTTAAGCACGTACTTGGAGACGTTGGGGTACACGTTAGGGGACATACTTGACCATAAAAATTTCAATTACCTCATTCCCTCCTTGTCCCCTACGTTCCCTTCAAGATATATCAATCTTCATGAGTCCATCTATCTGTTCATATAACATCAGTTGCTCATCTTTTTTCATTCGGGTACGAGAACGTGGACTTGGATGGGGAATACATGATGTGGCGCACAAGCCGCAAATCGCTGGCCCACGTTGTAGACATAGACAACAACTGAATACTATGAGTAGGATTATTCCAAGGAATGATAGGACTTTCCATCCCCAGGCTGATATCACGCTCCAGAGCCAACCGGACCAGGTCCAGGTGCCTGGATTCTGGTGTATCTGACTAGCAATCTTGTGGAGCCGAGTTATGGCTCTATATACTGACGGTGCGTTATTAGGAATGAAAACGCAACAACTGGATCCGATGACTCTACAAGCCCCGCCCCTATCTACCAAGATGACGTCAAGGACGAGACGATTTTGAAGGACAACGAGTCTCATAGCAGACTGTTCTTCTGTTAAGTTACCTAGGGCAAAAGTAGTTTCATTCACTACTGCTTCAAGGGTTCTGGTCAATCTGCGTATCAGTTTACTATTTGAAACAGTTCCTAAATAAGGAAAGAATCCTTTATTGAAATCTGTGTATTGTTCCCATGTGGTTTCAGTGTAATTGACAATCGGGAGTTCTCTCTTGGGTCTAACATGAATGAGATGAGAATTTCTATGATAGTCAGGTGGGGCTAGAAAAACAGGGGGCAGTAGGAATGCAATGTAACAGGTACCATCCCAGTCTAGAGGTAAACGTATATAAGCTGTATGGCCGCAAATGAAATAGGAATGTCGAGAAGCTTTGAATGTAGACTTGCCTTTATCACTGAACTCAATAATGGTATTACAATCGCTGTGTCCTAGATGTACTGAACCAGTCTTTCTAACACATAGGTCACCTTTCACTGGTAAAACTGTAATTGAGGGTAAGTTCGAATTTTCTGACTGAACATTCAAAATCATGAGGCTAAGTGTAAAATTACCTAATCCATATACTTCGTTTTCTAGATCGGTACCTGTCATTTGGGGGAGACCCTCCTCGTCTGGGAAACATGCCTTATTCATAACTGTATTCAAGTCTCCCCATATCCAATTACCTTGGGAAACTTTGGACTTACTGTTTAACGAGGACATTAATGTAAACCATGCACCACATGAACCATTATGTGTAAACGGGTAAGGAAAAAGAGGCAAGGCTCCCGTCATTTTCTGGTAGGGAGGGAGTCGGCCACATACCCAGCAATTAGTGGCATTGCTGGTCTGGTGTGAATGATGTAACATACGGATGAAAGAATTGTTACGCAGGGCAAGTCGATAAGAAAGTTTTGTGCGGGGGCAGATCACTAAAGGTATGGTCTGCAGTGTCATTGAAAGAAGAATGTGCTTGTATAGGAAAATATACGTGTAACATATAGCTTAGGCATATAATCGTAAGACTCAGAAAAAACATGACAAGTAAAGTTACAATACAACGGCTTCGGAGATTCTTGCAATATTTCTGTTTCTTGATCTCCTGTCTATCTCTCTCACTATGTGGGTCTATCTTGTACATGTCAGGAACCTGTCTAACCGCTTCACCCGAGGGGGACTTAAACAATTAAACTGTCTGACTTACTAGACCTCAACTTTAATCTGTACTCCTGGGATGGAGTTTTCTCTACCAGGGGGAGTTTAGTATCAGTGGTTGGAATGCGGTAGTCCTGGGAAACAGTTTTTGGCGGAAGTCCATAACACTTTTTGACGTGGCTCGAATGGAGCCAGCCTTTTCTTCCTTCTAGCTTCACCGCGGTCCTCGTGGTCATCAAGACGATCTTAGGTTCCTTCCAGCGGGGCTCCAAAGGGCTCGACCGGTCAAAGTTGTGGACGTAGACAAAGTCCCCAGGGATGATCTTGTGTGGCTTCACTTCGGTATTGTCTGGAAAGGCTGCTGCGACCTGTGAACGACATGATTGTAGTGCAGACATCAAGGAAGCAAGGTAATCTGTCAGCATAGTACTGTCAACATCGGTTAATTTACGGGGCAGAGGCGTCCCCCACATATTTGGTGGCCTGCCAAAAACCACCTCATACGGGGATAGCCCTGTCCTAGAATGGGCTACCATTCGCATATAGAAGAGAGCGACTGGAAGGGCTACTATCCAGTCCACACCCTTTTCTGCACAGACCTTGGCAAGACGAGTTTTCGGAGTCTGATTGTGTCTCTCTACTAATCCAGCTGCTTCGGGATGCCGAACACAGTGGAACTTCCATTGGTAACCTAGCAAAAGGGAAACCTGCTTCATTAGCTCGGACGAGAATGGCTGTCCGTTATCTGAATACACAACACGAGGCAAACCAAACCTCGGGAAAAATTCGCGAACCAACTGCTTGGCAGTGGTCACGGCAGTGTAATCTGGGACTGGATATGCTTCTGTCCATCGGGAAAGTGCACATACAACTACGAGGACATACTTGAATCCTCGACAACGTTCCATCTGGATATAATCCATCTGGAGGACTTCAAAAGGGTGATCAGGAGGATGAAATCCACCTTGTTCTACGGGAATGCCTTTACCGGGGTTGAACTGACAACAGATCATGCAAGTACGCACTTTCTGTTTTGCTGCTGCTCGTAAATGCTTATTGAACCAAAGGTTTTGAATACTGTCTAACATGGCTTTTTCTCCTAAATGTGCAGGGCTATGTGCTGTGTTAATGATAACTTGAACCATAGAGTCGGGGAGAAACCATGTGGCTTTTCCCTTCGTCATCCATCCCTGTTCTGTCTGGATCCCTCCTAGTTCTGTCCATTTCTTGATTTCGTCTGGAGTAGCATGTGTCTGTATGTCAATTACATCTAGTGCGGGATCTTTAACCGTCATGCAAGGTGTCGGAACTACTGTCTTTGTCATATCAATCGTATGAGTATGAGTCTGAGCTGTATGCTTGGCTGTTCGATCTGCCAGGTCGTTACCCTGGGAAATGGTATCTGTGACTTTCGTGTGTGCCTTACACTTCATGATGGCTATGGCAGTAGGCAAATGTATTGCTTCTAACAGAGCTTGAATGAGGGGACCATGCTGTATTTTGGCACCGTGGGAAGTTAAGAAACCTCTCTCTTGCCAAAGGACTCCGAAGTTGTGTACAACTCCGAATGCATAACGGGAATCTGTGTATATGTTAACTTTCTTGTCCTTGGCTCGAATACAGGCGTGAGTCAGAGCGATGAGTTCTGCTGCTTGGGCAGACAGGGTGTCAATACGATGTGTTTCTATGACTTCAGTTTCAGTGGTTACTGCATATGCGGCCACTAACTCTCCTGTACTTGTTCTCATACATGAACCATCCACATAAAGTGTCAGGTCCGGATCTGGTAATGCGATGTCTGTCAAGTCTTGTCTGGGTTTTGTCATAGTGGTAATGACTTCTACACAGTCATGTGACATAGGGTCTGTTGTACTTAACGGTAAAAGTGTAGCAGGATTCAGTGTATTGCAGCGTCGGATTTCTATGTGTGGCTGGAATAACGTCAATTCATAACCTGTCAGTCGTGCTATAGTCAAGTGTTGAGTCTGTGTTCGGTTTAAGAGAACTTCCACGGAATGTGGAACCTGTACTGTCAATTGGTGTCCTAATACTATAGAATCACTTTGTCTGATTGCTAGAGCTGTTGCTGCTACTGATTTCAAGCACGCAGGCAGGGCCTGGGCTACTGGATCTAATGTACTGGAAAAATAAGCACATGGTTTGTGTGAACCTGCTTGATCTTGGGTGAGAACTGATAATGCAGTACCTTCGCGTTCTGTGACAAAAAGTGTAAAAGGCTTACTGTAACATGGTGTCGCTAAAACAGGTGCTTGACATAGGGCTTTCTTCAAATCGTCAAAAGCTTGTGTATGTTCCTGAGTCCAAGGGAGGACAGTCGATGACGCTGCCTCCTGGGTTGTCAACTGTATAAGGGGTTTGGCTAGATATGCGTACTGAGGAATCCATTGTCTACAGTAAGAAGTGAGGCCTATGAAGGCCCGTACCTCCTTTTGTGTCATGGGCTGTGGCATGTGTACAATTAACTGGATGCGGTCAGGTGTTAACTGTCTCCCCCTCTTGGACAGCAAGTGACCAAGGTAAACAACTTGCTGAACACAGAATTGCAGCTTCGAAGGAGACACTTTGTGTCCCTTGTCGGCTAGAAAATATAGGACTGTCAGAGATGCATGTTCACATTCTTGTTCACTTCGGGCGGTGATCAATAGATCATCGACGTACTGAAGTAGGGCAGTGTTAGCAGGCATGTGGATACTGTCAAGTTGTCTTTTCAATGCTTGGCTATAGATACTCGGACTTTCCGTGAACCCTTGAGGTGCACGTGCAAATTTAAAGCTTCGGCCATTTAAACTGAATCCGTAAAGGTACTGGCTTTCCGGATCAATAGGAACACTAAAGAAGGCATTCTTGAGATCGATTACAGTAAAGAACACCGCTTCAGAATCAATGGCAGTCAATAGGGATGAAATATCTGGGACCACAGGATACTGAGGGATGATACATTTGTTAAGCTCCCTAAGGTCAATCACTAGTCGGTAAACGGGAGGTGCATTTGGATCAGTACGTTTAAGAATCGGAATGATTGGAGAATTACAAATATTGGAGTCAGTTTCTACAACTACTCCTTGAGCAATAAGCTCGTCAATGATTTTCAATAAGGCTGCTACAGCCTCAGGTGGCAATTTGTATTGTCGGATTCTGGGCAGAACAACACCTTCTCTAAGGGTAACACGATATGGTGTAATATGCATACAACCTACATCAGTCGGACCTTGTGCCCATAAATGCTGTGGTACATTCTGTAATCGGGGATCAAAATCTCTCAACACATAGTGACCTTTAAAGTCACGTAGAAACAATCTCACTCCTTCCGGAGAACAACAAATTACAGCTCCTAGAGCTTTCAGCGTTTTAATACCAAGCAGGTTTTCTGGACATGATTTCGTAAGCAATAAATCTGTAGTACGGGACAACGGACCAACTGCAAGGGGAACTGGTTTCGATACTTCATTAACAATCGGTTTTCCTGAAAATCCAAGGGAAACATTCTGTGAGCCTGAGAGGGGTGCCCCTGGAACCTCGTCATGACTAATTGTAGTTCTGCTTGCCCCTGTGTCAATCAAAAATTTTCTGTCTTTTCCTAATACCTGACTATGTACATAAGGACCCTCTTGATCTACAGGAATCTCGATGAGAGGCAAACCTACTTCCCTCTCTAGGCTGTTTCATGAATACTGTTGGTAATCTGGATACTCTGACTGTGCATACTGATACATCTGCTGTGTGACATGCTGTGCTGCGGCAATGGGCTGGGGCTGTGGTACCGCAACCGTCTGTTGTGGAATAGGCATAGGCTGTGCATTTTGCGGAGTAAGTTGCTGGACCTGATCCTGTCTAGGCGGACGTGGTCTTTCTTTCGTTTTACCTGTAGCTATATTGTGTTTCAGAACGGTACATTCATTTATGTAGTGGCCTGGCTGTTTACAATAGTTACAGTTCCCTTTAACAGGAGCTGCCGAATGACTGGACTGTGTCGGACCCTTTCTCTGACCATCTGCTGGAACTGACTGGGCTACTAATACCTTCATTTTCGTGTCTTTCATACGTCTCTGTTCGTGATCATGTTCCTCTCTAATCCTGTTCTGGTGGTACTGTAACATTTGTAACATTTGGGAAGGCGTATTTGCCTGCCACGTACTCTCAACTTTCAATACACGATTCTTAACCTGGGGTAAGGAGTTTTCGACCAATTTGGTCACAAAAAGATGTGGATATGACTCACTACTTGTTTTCAGGCCACTATTAATAATAAAACATTTCTCGAATCTCGAATAAAAATCACTAGTGTCTTCGTCTTGTTTCTGCTTACAGGCTGAAATTGCATCCCAATCCTCTTTCTTAACTGTTAGTAATCTGGGCAAGACTTGTACCAATAATCCTGGTAACGCTTTAGTTTTGTCCCCAAGACCTAAACCTGGGGTACGTGTCTTTTCCTCGTCTTCTAATTCAGCCCATACAATCTTTTTATCTCCCACCTCCCATTCTTTCTCTTTGAGTTTCTCGTAAATCCCTACTGGCAACAATACTTTCAACATTTTAAGGATGTCTGAATACGTGTAATCTCCCATCAGTAACATATCCTTTAATTCACGGTGGAACCCTGCAGGGTCTTTATCGTGACTAGGTACTAGTTTCTTCATTTCCAATAATTCCATTTTAGTCAAAGGAGTGTATACAAATACGCGTTGAAACGTGTTATCTGGCTTCTGAATTGGATGTACTTCTCTTAAGGGATTCTGTCTGTCTAGGTGATATGGCTGTCTTACTGGGGGTGGGACTGGAACAAAATGTGGAGTTAAGAAAGTTCTGAATTTGTGACGTTGTTCTAGAATCGTATTAATCAAATCAGTACCTAGGCCTCTCCATTTTTTCAGAAGTAAGTCGTCTAATAAATCATATAAGGGACCTGGATCAGAATGCTGATTTTCATATTGTGTAATGAGATGTTGGATCATATACGTGCCAACTAATCGTTGTTCGTCTGGGGAAAGACTTAAAAATGTTTGCGCTACTGCGTCATCATTATATTCGTGGCTATCACCAGCCCACTGTACTGCGGACCGTGCCAGTTTCTGTTCAGGCATTGTATGGAGTTCGTAGTAACCTAATCTTTCTTTCAGTATATTATCGGTCTGTTGGAATACTTGTTCAAGAGAACATAGTTCTGGAATGGGGGAAAGGAAACGTTTCTTGTTTTCTAGACGAATGGGTCTGTCAAAAGGATTACCTAAAGGGTACTGTTTAGGAGGTTTCGCTCTACCTACATACGCTATCGTATCTTGCTGCACTTCCGGACTTTCTAATTCTTCTTCTTCTGAGGATTCATTCTTATCTGACTCGGCTGTCCTTTCGGCATTCTGTCGGGTATGTATGGCTACTATTTCTTTACGGATTTTTCTAGACATGGCATCTATACATTTCTCTCTGTCATGCTTACAATCTGCAATATTCTGACTCCATTTAGTCAATACATCCATCTCTTCCTGAACAAAACCTGGTCGATCTCGTTCTCTTATCAAACCATTAATCAAGAATCGTAATATTAACCCTTGTGTCTCGACTTTCTGAAATGCCATGGCTTCACGAATACATTCAGGGCCTTCTCCAGTTTGAATAAAATGATATATCCTGTCTAATTGTTCGGGCATCCCTGGTAGTGTAATCAAATAATCTGCAACACGTCATAAACGTAACGAGGCTAACATCATAGTCCCAGTCTTGCCTGGTACGGGATCATATCTACAATCTGTAATATATTGTTTAAGCTTTTCAGAAGGGGTCGCTTTCGGGGTACGCAGTGTAGCTAATTCTCTCATTGTCAGTCGCTGTACTTGTGGCGGGGTTCGGTGGTGGCCTCCTTCGGCACCTCCCGAAGCGGAAGCATGAGCATAACCTGACTGTGGTGTAGCTGTTGATGTCATAGCAGGTAGAAGAGGTACATGCAACGGAGTTGGACTCTGTGTTGCAGTTGTGCCAAACGGATTATGCGGACCAGGAACAGGGGGAACAGTGGCAGGCGGACCTGTGGCGGGGGAAGTGACAACATGCACGGGAAATTGGTGACGTGGAGGGGTCGTGGCCTGGACTTGAACATGCTGTTGTGCATTGTTACCGGGTGGTACGGTTACATTGGTATATGCTGGAGCTACACCATCTAAATAGGAAGAAAGGAATATATCTGCTGCGGTCTGATGGAGTTTAGCCGGGACCAAGGGTGGCGGTAAATTACTTGGCATTTCCGGGTTGGCCTTAGACAGGCCCTCGGTCAGGAGAGGATACATGCCATTAACAAGTGCATTTCGTTGTCGATCTAATTGTTCTGCTTTAACTCGTTCAGCTTCTTCTATTAATTCTTTTTCTCGGTCTTTTTCTGAATCTTCCCTATGTTTCTCTGCTTTTCTGTATTCTTTCTCTGTCCTTCTATGCCATTCTTTACGCCACAATTCTATGGCATCTTTCTGGGACTGTCTGGATTTCTTTTTCCATAATGCTTCTTCTACTCTCATGATGCATTCAGCATCCCATGTTCCTGAAACAGGCCATCTATATTTCTCGTCTAGGTGTTTAGTGTAATCGACCCATAAGTCTAAATACAGAATGGCATCTAAGCCGTGCTTGTGGTACATAAAGTGCCCTGGAGTGTCCCTAGGCGGAACGGGCACTGCTTCTTCAAGTATCCCTTTCCTGGTTCCTATCTGACGTAACTTCGGAAACAGTGGCATTATTACTTCGACTCGAACACAAAAACCACAGTAATGAAAAGCAAACAGTCATTCATACCACGACATAAAATACATTAAAACATTTCGAACAGATACACAATACTTGGAATCATGTAAGATAAGGCTAGAAGACTCGAATACTGGATCACTGAATTACTGAAACACTAGATGCACTGCCAAACAGTACAGACCGGTCCCATAAAGAGACACGTCATACCGTGCTCACCTAAGTGAACACGTACGGACCAGGACTGTGTACCCAGACCTGTCTTGACCGGACACAAACTAATGCACCTGTCTAGATGCGTCCCTAGCAACGGTACTCACAGGGAGCAATACTTGAACTTGAACTCAAAGGCCTCAGACTGGACTGGTTACTACGCATGCGCCTCGACACATCGGAACAGGTGGGCCTCTGGATACCTCGGACACTGCTACTCTCGGCTGGGCTCTGGTCGGGATCCTCCGCACTCCTCACCGCCTCGTCTGGATGTCGACCGCAGTCTCCGTCACCTCCGTGGGCCTGAGGGAGATACAGGAAAACCTGCAGATGCGCATAGGAGTCCGTCACGGCTGTGGCAGGGGGCAAGGCCTGCGACGCATCGCCGGCGCGTGGGGTGGGGGAGGGGTCCCTATTCGGGCGCCAAATTATGTGGTAAATATAATTTACCATACAAGTTTTTCCATATAATTTCTGATAAGTAAAAGAATAGCTCAATCAAATGAGAGGCAGAGTCCGTGGTATCTGAGTCATACGGGCTTTAATTTGATGGCTCGAGCCACGGGACAAGTCAATAGGGTTTCAGGAAAATGACAAGACAATGTCAGGACAAGTCAACGTTATATTAACAGTGCACAATATATATAGTAAAACGGTACATTAGCATTGCATATAGGAGGCGTAACAAGTGAAAAGGAGAAGATAAGAACACATGTGCGTAGCAGGGGGCGTGAAAGAAGGCGTGTAATAGGCGTATACGGAGGCGTATAATGTGGACGTAAGGTAGACGTCACAGAAAGTGTCATAAGTGGGTGTATGCACAGAGGTAATCTGCAGAGTCAGCAGAAGTGCGGATGCGCGCGCAGCTAGCATGACGTGACATAGACGTGTAACTGGGGAGAACTTTAACACTAGTAGAGGAGACAGAAGTCTGGGATGTCAGAACGACCTGGACCTATAACATATCTGGTATCTTATGTTTGGAGGATGTATTATCTGGAGTAAAAGGTCTCTCGGGCAGAGGCTATACTATACTGAATGCTAGTGCGTGCATATGTGTCTACGTGTCTACGTGCGGGGCCATGAGCCTACTATGGCAACGGGAACTGTAAATTACTTGCATGGAGACAGGAAGACTTGCTCTTTGCTCTGCAGCCAGGGATATGTTTACCTAAATCACTAGACAGGAATGTATTTTCGAGGAGGCTGAACAGATAACTTGAAGGCAAAATACTGTCTTGGCAGGCAGGCCAGGTTGAGCCAGGCACCACTCCGCTCGGCAGGAAGTAAGGCAGAGGTCAGGGATACGTGTCCATGCTGCAGCTTTCAGAAAAAAGAAAGCAGAAAGGGCTCGGAGGCAGAAGTCAGGGCCTAGCTCGGCAGAGCCAGGAAAAACGTAAAAGTGTACCATGTAAAGACGTTGGCATGGCATGGTTAGGAACTGAATTATCGATCCATTCATGGTGGATCTGAAAGAGGACATGTTCACGCTGGACGCAAATGTATTTGCGTCTTCATATTCGGTCATGGAGGGAAATTACATGTACTTTAAGCACGTACATGGAGACGTTGGGGTACACGTTAGGGGACATACTTGACCATAAAAATTTCAATTACCTCAATACCTCCCGCTATTAACGATTCGGTAATACCGAATCGCTAATAGGGAATCTCTTCCCATTCATTCCTATGGGCCTCCTAGCCCATCGGAATGAATGGCTAGGTATTCCTTAATAACGAATCGGAATTGCCGATTCGTTATTAAGGAATGGTAAGGAATCGCTAATATTTTAGTGATTCCTACCTACATTCCATTTAGCGAGTCCTTAATAGCGATTCGATAATTATCGCTATTAAGGACTCGGTAAATGGAAGTTACCTACATCTACCCAAAATGTTCACAAAAAAATGCAACTAGGAATAAAACATTGTGCTAAACTACTGTGAATTTTTTAGGTACCATTTCTCTTAAGCATCATTCAGTAAAATGTGTTGATGCATGCCATAATGTACAAAATATATTCATAATGGAAAACCAATGTCACTAGATTATGGGAAAGATGTTTTTTTTAAAAATAAAAAAACAAGCATTTACAAATCCAACAGGTCTGGCATTAGTGGTCAGCCTTTTTGGTTTGATCAATGCGTATCTTGTTTTGACTTGTTTTTTTGTAAAACGTTATTGTTGTAGGAGCTGCCTTACCATTACAACAAATATTGGTAAAAATATTTTTAGTTTCAAAAAGCATACATTGCTACAGTAGTTCCTGGAACTGAACAAAATATTTAATGTGATTAAATACTCCTTCTGATAGAGCAGAATGCTATCACTGACAGTGAAGCCAGCCGATAGATAGCTAAAGAAATAGACTTTTAATAAAAACAAAAAGTCCCACTTCGGAGCCCAATTCTTTAAGAAAGTCACAAAAGTTCACCAATAGTATATTTTCTTGCATTAGTGCAGATTTAATTAAATACTCCTTCTGATAGAGCAGAATGCTATCACTTACAGTGAAGCCAGCCGATAGATAGCTACAGAAATAGACTATTAATAAAAACAAAAAGTCCCACTTAGAAGCCCAATTCTTTAAGAAAGTCACAAAAAATCACCAATAGTATATTTTCTTGCATTAGTGCAGATTTACGGCTTTCATGATTTCACAGAAATAGGACATTTCCAACCTTCCTCAGTATAGAAAAAGTTTAGGGAAGAGCTGGTGAAAACCCTTAAAACATTCAAGTTAGGTTTGCACAGGCTCAAAACAGCATTCAAACTATTGCTTATCGCTACCTCCAGCCCCGGTATGTAGATTTGGGGAAAGGTGGCATATTGAGGGAATTTCTAGTATTCAAACCCTACGATAGTATGATCCATGGCATAATCAGGCTATTATCAGAGCTCCTAATAATGAGATTGCTTCCATAGTTTCTCACTACACTAAGTGGCACAAAAAGGACGTGTTTTTTGTTTTGACAGTTTAAGTACATGATGGAGCAACCTGTTGCATGGCTAGTGTATATTTTATTAAAATAGGGCAGTGTCGTGTACAGACAGCACATTTTGAAATAGCCACTACATTTTCACAGACTACCAGTTTTACAGATAAAACAATATTGCGCACAAGTGATATGTGAAAATCGGGATTCAGGGACTAGTTATCATTTGTGCTTCACAAATTAAAGTGTCATGATGTGTTAAAAAAATTACATCCTACAGACTTTCCTTCCACACTCATTGGTTTTATTTCTTTGACTGCAAAATGAGTAAATTTGTAAACTCCAATCCCTGTGTTAGAAAAATAAGCAGCAATCTGTCAGAAGACACTGCCTGACAGTTCATCTCTGTCTTTGGAGCACTGCAAATGTAACAAGATAAATACAAAATGTAAAGGCATCTTTATTTATTGCTTCAACTTTGGCGGCCCACCAAAAATCGGCTAGGGAACCACAGTTTAGGTAACATGGTTCCAGGGTGTTTTTGGTTCGTCGACAAGCCCTATCTTTGGAGAACTTGATGCATACCTGCTCCTTGATCTGGGTGGGTAATAACCCTAGAGTCAAATTGAACAGTTTGAAGTTGCCCTACGAACATGGTGGACTACTTGTTCCTAGCCTGGAATGGTATTGCTTGGTACCACAGCTTCTGCATATGGTGCGGTGGCTGAAAATACTCCTAATAGATAATATTCCCAGTTGAAGGGTTGTCATGTGTCTGTGGACCTAACAAATACCAGATTTTGAGTTTGGTGAAGGTGAAATTGAGAATATCTTATCTGGTGACCTCGATGTCCAGAATTTGTGGTAGGGCAACTAAGATAGCCGTAATGGTAACACAGTTTGCTACATATGGTCTTGATAAGTTGAGTAATAAGAATGGATGGAATGGGCTGCATGTTCATGGAGGATTTGTATGAGACCGAAGAATTTAGGTTCTTTGAGAATTCCAGGGCACACTCTGGGACATGCTGGACAATTATTTTTCTTTTCCAAAAAGGCAAAACAATGACTACCATTCTTGGAGGAGATATCCAGAACACGCCCTAACACAGTAACCAGAATATTCCCTGATATTGTTTTGCTTGTGGGAATGAAATGTTAATTGGCCTGCATATTCCAGGCACTCTGTGGAAAATGCCCACTGCACTAAAAAGGGTAAATGTGAGTGTAAACGAGACACAATCGATTATGTGGGCGATGCTACGTGGAGTGCAACCTCTTGTATTCTCAGTAGGTTTCTAGTAGTGCCTGTTTTGCTGCTGTTTATATAATTGTGCCTGGGGTTTACTCCATTTATGATACATAAGATACACCCAACGGGCCATGGCTCGTACCCATATTTCAAATAAGATGACAGCAACTTCCTGCACATAGTGTGGTCATGTGAAGTAGTGGAGTTGTATTTGACAAAAGTTGTGCATCAACTGAAAAGAGCAGGGGGAAATCAATGTCTCCTGGGGCTGATACGAGATTTAAGAAAGTCACCATTAATTATAGGTTTGCGGCACTTGGCACGTTACTCGCAAAGAGAAGAGTAGCGATGAATGATCGCAAGAAGTGGGACTAATCTTTTAATCCTGATCTGAGGATTTGCGAGAATGAGTTGTAGGTGATCAAATTCATTTACAATTTGTACTTATAAGAAATGAGAACAAGATTTGAAAATTTGGAAAAGTATGCCTGATGAGATTATTGATGTGGAGTAGGGCGAAGATCAGGAATGAAGAACACTATCGCTCTGTGTATTATTGTGTAGCAAAAATCTGAGCTGTAGCACCCACGAAGTAAAATTTCAGGGGTTGCGTCTTGTAAACCACTGGATAGTCCACTGGTTGAATTGAATCTTGTGCCATTTTTAAATTGTATGTTGCGACCTGAGTAATATTAATGTTTGTATAGTTTTTTGGGTGAAAATAATAAACATTAATTTAAAAACAATTTTGTGGTAAGAGAAGCGTGTCATTTGTTTCCAAAATTTCTATTGCCGAATTTGTATTCTGCAGGGGTACATAATTGTGTGTTTTGTGGGCTAATGGGAGGCCTGTCAAAATATAGGACAACAGCCATAGGCACCGAGGAGATGAACAGTTCATTGATTTGAACGTGTAAATGGTGAGGAAAAAAGTTGGTGGAGATTTACATGGGAAGCATGACAGCCAATGATTGAATGTCAAAAAACTAGACCATTCAATGGTCTATGGTGTGTCATGCTGGGATCCAATTACTTTGCCTATTCAAGTTGGAATGGTGCCAGCGGTTCAGCCATAAGCATTCAGGGAACGTTGAATGGGTATAGAATGTGGTGAGGAGAGATAAATGTATAACATTAGGAGATATTTAAATGAGTGCGGATTAGGCAAGGAAGTGGAGGTGGCATGGGAAGGAGAGATCAGTTTAGCCAAATCCCAACTGAAAATTAAGGCTCTGGAGGGTTTGGAAAGGGATGTAAACAGTTGCACCGTAGCACACTGAGCATTCTTATTTTGCCCATTATCAAGACTGAGATTAGGCATATGTAAACCGAGGCATACCATGCAAAACCTACACTTGAATAAAAACAGTGAATCTTTCTCTCTTCCTTTTCAGAAAGAAGATCTTGTGGTCACCCTTTTACCTGCTGGTCATTGCCCTGGATCAGTAATGTAAAGTATATGAATTCATTAACATAGATATAAGCATTGATTATATAATTCTCAGTCTGCTAGGTGTTCTTAACTCAAGCAATTTCAGAAATTGAAGGACGCTTGTTATAGTTACATTACTTAAATGTGGAAGACACTATGTTGTTTTGTAACGACATGTAAAGGTTTGCAGTGAAGAAAAAGTGTCACAAAGAAGTTGTGGCACAAAAAGGTCAAATCAAAATAATAGTGTGATTAAACTTTGTCAGAAAATTATTGTTCAATAAAATTGAAATGGCAGTAGTTGAATTAAACATAGTTTAACCTATTAAAAATGTTATGTGCATTTGCATAGTGCACATCGGACCCAAGAGGGTATCCTGCCTCTCAAGTGGGAGCTATATGGGCTGAGCTAGGGTTTGGGCTAGGTGAATAGCCAGATCTTCAGTTTCTTGTGGAATTAAAAAAATGAGAAGTAGACTGTGACTTGCAGGGGCAGGTCATTTCAGGTTTTAAGAGTGAGGTAGGAGAAGGCACGGCTGCCAGATCTAGTACTGCGTATGTTTGCGGTGGGGGGCAATAAGGAGTCTGGCTTATAGAATGTGTCTGGTAGGTTTGTGAAAATGTATACAGTGGTTGTGATATGTGGGGCCCATGTTATGTAAGGCTTCGAATGTGTGCATGAGGATGTTTAAAATTTCTTGTTTGTCGATTGGGAGTCCCTGCGGGGTGTGATGTTGAGGGTGAGTCTGGCTGCTGAGTTTTGTATGGTCTGGAGTCTTCTGGTCAGTTGAGTGTTCATTCCAGCACAGAGTGCATTGCTGTAGTCCAGCTTGCTAGTGATGAGGGCTTGGGTGATGGTTCTGAGAGTGTTAGTGGGGAGCTCTTTTGATTTGTTTCTGAGCATCTTAAGTGTGCAAAAGCAGTAGTCTGATACTGCGTTTACTTAGCCGGTCATAATGAATCTGTTGTTGATTACTATTCTGATGTTCTTTGTTTGGGTTGCTGGGACGGCTGTGGGTTCGAGTTCGGTAGGCCACCAGATGAAGTCCCAGAGCGAGGTGTCTTTGCAGAAAATTGCTGGTGACTGGGGTCATGTAGGCGTTGAACAGAGTGGAGCTGAATGAGGATCCTTGTGAAAGTCTGTAGAGGATGTTGTTGGGAACATCTCGGTCAAAGGGGTCAGGGTGACCTGGGTGTGGCTCTCATATATTAGAATACATGTCTCATCTTTGTTCCATTTTTTGGGACTACAATTAGTTCTATCTTTTTTGTATTTAATTTTTCTAAGCAAGTGCAAACTTGTCCTGAAGAGGACATAATTTGATAAGCTGAAATGCGTCTACCACACATTATGAGAAGCCCACGCTGAGGTATAAAAAAAGGAAATGTATTTATGGATTTCCGTCTAAATCTCATTGGATGTTTAGCACATTGATACATTTAATTTCCCAAAGTCACAATGGGCTATCTCTAGAATAACCTTTCGTTTAAAAATGTATTCTGTAGCGGAACGGGAAGGAACCTATGATGAAGCATGCCACCAAGTGGTAACACTGGTGGGTGAGGGTTTTACAAAAAACTTTGTTTTTCCCCTAAGTAAAGGAACAAAGAAACCATCAACTCCACATAGCAAGTGTCTGGGTCCTTTGTTTTGTTTTTGTACTATATACTACCTACAAGGAGAGTCCGTTTCATGTACTAAAGACTTTGGAACTTTTTTAATTTACAAATACATACAATGTATTCATTCGTACATGTATGAGGTATTCAGGCATCTTGAGAGGAGGTATTGATCTATGGCTATCTTATTAATGGATTGAAATAATATTGTACGTGTCCAATAATAATTTTTTTTGTTATTGTTGACTGAATAGATTAGATAAATCTGTCCTTCTAGAGTGACTATCCTTTTTTTTCAGATTGCCGCAAGTGGCACTTTGTGCTTTTAGGCGCTATTTTCACAAACATTTTTTTTACATGGAATATCTCCGGTTCTACTGATTGGATTTTTGTTGTTCTCATATCACTTTATTTATTAAAATGCTCTCTATTGTTTTGAATTGGTTTGGGGTTTTCTTATGTTATGTTTTCACTTAATTACTGTTTGTGTGCTACTCAAATACTTTACACATTGCCTGTAAGTTGAGCCTGGCTGCTTTGTGGCAAGATACCAGGGAGTTAAGCATAGATTCATTTAGGGACTTTTGTGGTTCACCCTGACAAGGACTGTGGTTATTGCCTAAGTGTAACTTCCACTCCCTCCCTCCCCTAACCAATATCCCTCCTAAAACAATGGAGCACATCTACCTTTCTGTTTCATATTTTACATATTTGATAAGTTATATAGTAGTGATTTTTCAGAGAAATAGTTGAGCATCCATATAACCTTTCTCAACCGTTAATTTAGTGTCTAATGATATTTTGTAACAGATGGTTGAAAATAGAAAAACTAGAAATTATTTAGGAAATTTGAACATAACTTTGCAGTGGCAAACTCTGTGTCTCTTTTTAAATTACCAGTAATTAAGAATCATAATTGCCATTCTAATCTTGCAGTTGCTTAGATAAACCTTCAGGATTCCCGAAATGTCTAACTGAAATACACAAGAAATCTATGCAGCAACCGCTTTACTGTTTGTTTTCCTTTCCTGTAACTTCAATGCGGAGGAGAAAAGCTGTCACATGATTTGGTTGTCACAGAGCCAGCAAAACAAAAGAAAGACATTGTGGCCTAACATTTTAACAAACATGTGAAAATGAACTTTGAGCCTGTAGGTTCCAAGTCGAAGCCCATCTGTATTGCTTACCATATTATTGTTAAGATACTTACTTATTGCACTAATTCTGGGTAACACTGTAGAACTGAATGAGATAGGCCAAATATACATGACTGAAGAACAGTAAGCTTGCAAGAAGTGACTCTGTTGAGGCTCAGGGCAGACCCATGGCATCCCCATTTTAGCCCATCAGAGCAGACCGAGTCCAGGACCAGACCAGGGCCCATTTTCTTCACTTTAATAGCCATCACTTTGTTTTACTGCTGCTGCTTTAATTTTACACCTAGCAGTTCATATACAATCTTCAAGAAGCAGGATATCTGACAGAGCCTCTTGGCTGGAGTCTGTAGTGCCCGATTTGCAGGTTTGAATGAGGAATGTGACTCAGGGATGTATATGTGCTTAGGCAAGAACAACACCTTAGCAATGAGTACACACTTGTGCTGGTCATGCATTTGCATTTTTTGTGTTGAATTTTGTGATTCAAGAGTCTCCAGCACAGTTCCTCCTAACACCCCCCAGCTCATCCTCCGGCCTTGCTAATACTACCTCCCCGAGACCTTTGGTCTTCCCCCCACGGTCTCCACGGTTTTCAAAACAGCACACCCTAACCCCCTCAGCCCTCCTACCAGCCTCCCGAACGCAATCGACCCGAGACCCTTGGTCTCCTCCCTTCATGCTCCCCACTCGGACTCTAAGACCTGTACGCCTCCAACCACTTTTTTTTGATGCAGGTCAAGCTAGCCCTGCTAACACACAATCCACCCCGCCTATGACCCCTAACACAGTACATCCTAACCCTCCGAGCACCTCTACCGCGCCCCCCCTTACACGGATATCGATACTCTGCACTCCAGAGCCACCACAATAATTGAGAGCATCCACTTCTACATCCTGGATCTAACGAACCTCCTTCTCCTCGCCGAACTCTCCTTTGTTAGCCTCAAGCCTCAGCTGAATCCCACTTCCCCTCCTATCCCATAGCAGGCCATACCCTAGATCCGATTTTTACTAACATCCAGGAGGCAGTTACAGAAACCCCCACCCCGATGGGATGGACGGACCACCACCTTGTTAAACTGATGGTTCCGACACCACAACGTCAGTATAAAACCGAATCCAACCAGCGTTTAAAAAGACCCTGGCACAAACTCTCCCCCCCTGCTCTTCATGAAACTCTTGGAGAGTTCCAATACGAAGCTAACCAGGAGATAGACGCGACCTACGCCTCGTTCACTACATGGATTAGCAATGGCCTCGATACTCTCATTCCGGCTAAACTGACCAAAGGACGTAATACACCCTCCAATCCGTGGTATGATGATACCCTTAAATCAACGCGTAAGGAGTGTAAAAAAGCCGAGCGCCAATGGAGAAAAAATTATGACAACCAGGATAAGGCAAACTATCTAACCAGGCTTAAAATCTATCATAAAGCCATCAGATCTTCCCGCGCTTCTTTTTATGCCAACAAAATTAGCTCCAACCCGAATCCTACTAAAATTATCTTCAAATTAGTTAAAGAACTCCAAAACCCTAGGTCGCCCCCACCGAAAATTTCTTCCAACGAACAATGTGAGCAGCTTGCAACATATTTCGTTGAAAAGGTCCAAAAAATCTACGCGACCTTTCCGCAGATCCCTCCTCCCCTTGGAGTACCTAAGACCCCAGCTTCCAACTTCACTCCTCTCTCCGAAATTTCTGCCATCACTGCTGATGACCTGACCAAACTATGTAAGAAAGTGAAGTCTGGCTCCCCAGCTGACCCCATGAGTCCCTCTCATTTCCTGGACTCGATTGATTTTTTTCTATCCCCCATGCTGAATATCCTCAACCTTTCTTTCACCTCTGGATCTGTACCCATAGCGTGGAAGCAAGCATGGGTATCACCGATAATTAAAAAACCTACCCTTGACCGTTCCAAACCGGAAAATTTCCGGCCAATATCCCTCCTCCCCTGGATTTCCAAGATAGCTGAGGCCCATGTCAATGGTATCCTCTCGAAACATGTGGATCATCACGGAATACTGGACCCTTCCCAAAATGGTTTCCGCGCAGGCCATAGCACTGAGTCTGCCCTACTGGCCACCACAGAACATCTCCGGACGATTTTAGACTCCGGTCAAAGTGCTGCGCTGATCCTCCTAGATCTCAGCGCAGCCTTTGACACGGTATCCCATGACATCCTTCTGAAACGTCTGGAGATGGCCGGTGTGACTGGCCTCGCTCTTGCTTGGTTCCAATCCTTTCTTAAGGATAGATCCTTCAAGGTGTCGGCCCCTCCATTTCTCTCTAAATCCCATCCCATAGCTCAAGGTGTCCCCCAGGGTTCAGCGTTGAGCCCATCCCTCTTTAATCTATACGTCCAGCCACTTACTGACGTGGCAAAAGAGTGGGGGCTCACGCTGGTCTCATACGCCGACGACACCCAGCTGGTTGTCACCCTCTCGGAAAGCCCGTCCACCGCGGCATCCAAGTTTAAAGAGGGCATGGCAGCAGTGGCACAATGGATGACGGACAATTACCTCCAACTTAACGCCGGAAAAACCGAGGTGCTCCTCCTTGGCCGAAACACCAGCCTATGGAACGAGCACTGGTGGCCGTCATCCCTGGGCGCCACTCCACTCCCTAAAAATTGTGTTAAACATCTGGGAGTCTGGATGGATGCCAACCTTAGTTTCCAGTCCCACACCAAAAAGGTGGCAGCCACCTGCATAGGTCTCTTAAGGAACCTCAGGCCTATTCTTGGGCTTTTCGACTCTAAAGCTCGCCAGCTGATTATCCAGGCTACCATCTTATCACGCCTGGACTACGCTAACGTCCTCCTTCTGGGTGCAAACAAAGTGGAAACAGCTAGGTTCCAACGTATCCAGAATGCGGCGGCCAGAACGCTGGTTGGTCTCCCGCGTAGATGCTCAGCCAGAGCTACCATCCGTAAGCTCCACTGGCTGCCCGTGGAACACCGAGTTAAATTCAAGGCTCTTACCACGATCTTTAAGATCGTCAAACTAGGAAATCCCCCTCTGCTGCGGAACCTGGCCCGACCTTATGTCCCTGGTCGTGCACTTCGTTCTTCCAACCAACTTCTTCTGACCGTCCCTAGGATCAGGCTCTGCCGAACTGGAGGCCGCTCCTTTAGCGTCCTTGGTTCCAAACTATGGAACGATCTCCCCCTCAGCATTCGTTCCATAGATTGCCTCTCAGCCTTCCGTAAAGCTATCAAGACCTATCTTTTCCCTGCTCTCTAGACCCCCTTTTCCCCCCTCCCCTTCTTTTTTTCTGCCCTACAGGTGCGTTTCTGTCTCACAGCGCCGGGACGCCCCATTGCTGGGGTAGCTGTTGCGCTTCACCAAACCTAGAAATAGAAATAGAAAAAATAGCTCTACAAACACCCACTAGCGACAGCCTTGAGGCACTTTTGCTCTCGTAAGCACCCTAGCCACCTATCGGAGGAGGAAACACTAGCCCTCACCCTCTCCTACAACCCTTCCCTCGTCACAACAAATCCGCTAGACCTCACTGAAAAGGAAATCCTTGACATTCTCCATAACCATAATGCAGTCCCAGTCACTCCTTGTCTATCAGACGTGAGTGCTGAACATCCCATCCTCACAGTCGCTATCAACCCCTGCAGATCAACTCACCTCTGTAACAGAAGGGTGATCAGAAGCAATCTAGCGCCTGTACACCTGTCTGCCCCGACTCCCGACACCACCTCCCTCCCCTCCCTGACTAGTCTCTTAATTAACTGCCGATCTGCAGTAAAGCATGCCGGCGATGTCGCTGCTCTCATCCTGAACAATAACTCCGACTTAGCTATTCTATCAAAATCATGGCTTAATGATTCCTCATCCCCATGCCTGGACCTCTTAGTCCCCCCCCCCCCAACTATAACATTGCTAAGCTAGACTGACAACATAGGAAGAAAGGTGGTGGCATCGCCTGCATCTAACGCTCCAACCTCCTTGTCACAGAGCTTCTGGCGGATACTACTGACTCCTGCGAATACCTATCCCTCTCAATATGCAGTAAAACCACCCAAATGTGCAACCTCTTTTACCTCCCCCCAGGTATGAACGACTCCTTCACTGACCACCTCATGGAAATTCTCACAGCAGAGTTCCTCCAACGCCAAAGACATTTTTCTCAGCGATTTCAACCTGCACTGGAACGATCCTCATGTCAACGCCATTAAAGACCTCCTGGCCGATCAAGCCCTGACCCAAGCTTGTTCACTCCCAACCCATTCGAAAGGAGCCACTCTTGACTGGATCATCTCTAAGGAGGCAATCGTCAAACTTATATCTATAGACCCCTGTGACTGGTCTGACCATCATGCCATTGCCTTCTTTCTACCTGGCACCCACAAGATAAGGACACCACAACCGGTGCTGCCTAAACGCTGGGTCAGAGTCACCAAGAACCTGGACACCAAGGAACTTGAGGTCCACTGCAAATCTGACCTCCGCCCCCCCACCCCCACATATCATATCAGTCAGTGACCTCAATGATCACTACTCTGCAACTATGTCGAACATTCTGGATGACCTAGCCCCTCTTAAACTAAAAAGAACTCAAGTCAAAGATAGAAACCCATGGTACACTGGTTCCCTCAACAATGAGAGGAGATCCCTCCGACAAGCCGAAAGAATCTGGAGACAGCACTTCTCGGCCGCTCACCTAAAACTCCTCCACCAAGCCAGAAATACATACAACAAGAACATCCTCAACTCAAAAAGAGTTCTTTAGAGCAGAACTAGGAAATTCCCAGAACAGACCACGCAAACTCTTCAAGCTGGTCGAACACCAATCGAACAAATTGGCCAAAACATCGAAAGAAAACCCCAAGTCTCTCATCTCATCAGAGGAATTCTCCTTGTTTTTCGCAAACAAAATCAAAACCTTAAGTAAACAACTTAGTTCTGCCTCACTCTCTCTACTGACCCCTGACCTCCCGCCTCCTCCCCCCTGCCTCCACAGTCTTCACCTAAGAATCAAGCACACTGGACCGACTTCTCAATCTACGACGAAGACTCTGCTGCCAAAATCCTTTCCACCTTAAACCCGAACAACCATTTCAATGACCTGCTCCCTTCAAACTGTCTTGCGACCTCCGCCCAATCCATTATTCCTAGCTGGTCTGCGATAATTAACGCCTCTCTCCGGCAGGGATCAATCCCTGACTCTCTGAAAGGGGGCCAAGTCCTTCCCATTCTGAAAAAGCTGTCGCTGGATCCAGCCTCCCCAGACAATTTCAGACCGATTTCCAACATTCCTCTCTTAGCTAAAGTGCTGGAGAAGTGTGCGCAACTGCAGCTAAGTCACCACATCAACAACTTCCACCTACTCGATGACTGCCAATCTGGTTTCCGACTTGGACACAGCACTGAAACCACCATGCTCCACATCGTCGATGATGCCCTACAAGCCCTCGACCAAGACAAAACCTGTCTCCTAATCCTCCTAGATCTAGCCTCGGCCTTCGCCACGGTCAAGCACGGGAGGCTACTTGAACGCCTCAAATTTAGGATGGGATTAGATGACCCTGTCCTTGACTGGTTTAGATTATTCTTCCAAAACTGATCTCAGAGATTCCTAATCAACGGTAACCTGTCCGCTCCCTCCTTGGTCACGGTGGGAGTCCCTCAAGGATCAACATTGTCCCCCACCCTTTTCAACCTTTATTTAGAACCCCTTGCCGAAGATCTTCGCACCGCAAATATCTCCTACCATATGTACGCTGATGACACTCCGATCTAGATAAAAATCTCATCTCTCAAGGAGATTCTCTATCTGAATGAGGCCCTGAAGCTGACCGTCCAATGGCTCTCCTCCAACCAACTCAAACTCAATGCAAAGAAAACTGAGTTCCTTCTTATTTTACCCGCCTAAAACCAACTCTGAGATCCAGACATGGATTAAAGCCATCACAGCCTGAAACTGTCCCCGACCATTGTGGACTCGGCCAAATCTCTGGGAATAACCTTGGATTACAATTTAAACATGCGAGACCACATCAGCTCAATGGCCAAATGTGCCAGATTCCACCAGAGCTACCTATGGAAACTGAAACCCTATCTTGATGCTCCAGACCTAAAACTTGCAGTCCAAGCACTAGTCATTTCTAGACTGGAATATGGCTGTTCCACCCTCTCTGGTTTACCGAAGATCTCCCTAGCACCCTTAAAAGCCTGCCTCAATCCAGCCGACAGACTACTTACCGGCACAAGGAAATTTGATCACATCACTCCTCTGAACGGGCTTCCTCTCGAGGTCAGAATACAACACAAGCTGGCATGCATCACGCACAAGGCCCTACACTCAAACTCCCCTGCGTATCTTGCACAGAAAGTTGTGCTATCCGGAGGAAGCAGAAACACCCGATCGGCCAGTGCCCTCCTACTCCAGCCTGCACCTTTCGGGGAAAAAAAACCTATAATCGGGTGTTCGCTGGGGCTCCACAAAGAATATGGAAGTCCTTCCCACCTGCCATCAGAAGAATCCCCTCTCTGGCACGCTTCAAAAAGGAGGCTAAATCCTTCCTCATGGGTAAATTCCTCGGCTAAAACCCGTTCCACAACCACCACATAGACTATTGCCTTCCTCCTTTGACCTCACCCCACCTAGAAACCGGGTGCCTGTCTTCAGCAACTGTAATATTGACTATTCTTGTATAATCTCATTCCTCTTGTATTCAACACCCCCCTTCCCTAATTTACAGTATACTCTTGTGATACCATGCCTCTTGTATGACTTTGACTCTGTAAAGCGCTCTGATACCCTAACGGGTCAAGTTCACGCTCTATAAAACACTAAAATAAATAAGTAAATAATAAATACGTGACGGCCAACATTAGAGAAGAACTGGGTAGACCAGAGGAATGCAAAGTGTTGTTATATGCAATTCTGATAATAGAAGAAAAGATGACCAATCGTCCGGTGTGACAGAAGTGAAGCAGAGCGGGTATTGCGATTGTGGACACAATCAGTTGATACAGTTGATTTTGAGGCCTCCGGCTTTTCAGAAAATAAGCAGGTAAAAGAGCATCTCTATCAATCAGTCTTTATTGTTCAGTTAATCAAATCTTACAACTATTACAAGATCAGAATTAAAAGACATCAATGAAAAGCATCAGTAAAATCGAGCGTGTTGCAGGACTTTTATACAGTCCCTATCCATTAGTTATAAACGTTTTGGAGCACCCAAACCACAGTACAGGATTGTAAAATAACTGTATGGATCATGAAACGTACTTGCCTTGCTAGTGCAAATACACAGATAGAAGTGCTTAATGCTTTGGCTTGAACAACGCTTCACCACGCAAGATATACTGTGCAAAGTGAGGCACATTAGTGCTTTGTTAGTGCTAAGTGTAAAATAAAGTGCATTGTGTTAAATCATAAATATAGGGTACCCTGCGTTTAAAAAATAAGTGCATACTGCTTATCAAAAATCTAAAAGTCCTGCAAGATATGTGGTGAGCGACAAAGAGCGTCTCGGGCCCAGTACAGTGTTTTCTGGGTCAGCTTTTTCAAACGAATTGCAGTCAAGTGTCATGTCATAAAACAGAAGAAGTTCTTTATAAGTCTGAGTTTACTAATCTGAAGTCTGCCAAGCTCACTAACTTCAGGAATTTCCTGCAGATTATCAAGTCTTCTTCAAGAAGAAAGGTTATAGTCGCCTGCTGACATGTACGTATTACAATCCTGATGAAGCCCTGTCTCAGCAGACATTTTGGTTCTGACTTTAAAGCTGGACAATTGCAGATGATGTGGCAAAAATCTTCCTTTGCGAAGTTGCAGAGCCAGTATACAACCTTAGGGGAAGAGATCTCCTCCACACTAGAGAGTTGAATTGTGTAGAAAGTCCACCGAGTTATATATTCAGCAACTTGAGCTTAGATTTTAGCCCAGAAACTTCCCCGCGATATGATTGGGGTTGTTGGAGGCCAAATGACCCTGTTTCTTCCAAACGTGTGATCTCTTGGACAGCACCGCTTTATCGTTGAAAGAGGAGATCTTATTCCCTGTAGAATGGATGGCTTTTTTAAAAGCTGGTTGCGAAATGGTTAGGGCACAAAGTGCCTCTTCCTTGAACATGGTTAAAACCAGGTTTAAGTAATCATGAGCCTGGTAGTTCCTTGGGTCAGTATTGGCCTTCCAAATGATACTGCTTAAGGTGAGTCTTGATTCATTTTTTAGCTTCTAACAAATTGTCTGATGAGCACCCATGATGCTTACCTTCTGTTTTCTAGAGGCTAAACTTAAGGCAGAGTTGGGCTGGAGAGACGGGGCTATTGGATTGAACATCCGCTCATATGTACCTGTAATGGCGGACAGACAGAGCATCTCTGCTGTAATTAGGCTTCTCTGTAAACATTGTAAAAAGTTGTGAGTGATATATGGGACTAATAAAGAAATTGGCTAACTGCAGACCTCGTAAAATCATAACAATATTACTAGACCTGCAGCTCTCGTGATGTAAATAATCTACTCGACCTATTTGTAATGCTCTTGACCCATAAAATGGTTTCAAATAATGTGAACATGGGCAACTATTTTAATTCATTGAGCCGCCCTTTTCTTCATTATCACACATGTGAGAGTACCTTCAAATGTGCATGTCTGCTGTACAAAAAACGTGTTTCTTTATTTAATAGACTAAACTTTTTTTCCATCTATAATACAAATTTAGCCTCAGAATACACATGACCCCTGACTTGCCTCTTAGTACATTAACAGCATTGTTATTAGGGTGGGGCAGGAATGTTTCTCAACTCATGTTTAAAAACTATCACTTTTAATAAATACATAATTAAACCATGAAGTGGTAGCACACTTTCCTTTGTAATCAGCAGATTGTACATTGAAATGGCCACAGACTTTCCTACTGACATGGCCACAAACTTTCCTACTGACATGAAGTTTTACTTATAAAACTATATAGTGTACAAACAATAATGTTTTGAAATAGTTTCTGCAAATATGTGTCATTTGCATATTACTAAGTTAAGTTTTCTGGTTTGTTTTGCTCCTATCTTTCTCTTTGCTTGCATCACACTTCTTGATTACAAAAAAATGTGCTTTCATAATTCCTGATATATTTTGAAATATTTGTCATATTAATTTACCAGATATTTATTTAAATGTTACGTATTGGAGACAAATAACTGACATCTTCCACAGACAGCTCACTTGACAAAAACCTCTAACTCTAGTAAGAGAGAGAAAAATAAACTCCATTTTCCAAGCAGCAGTAAGTAAAAAGACAAACTGACATTTGACCTCTTTCCTTGAACAGACTGCAAATGTGTCAAGATAAAAACAAGATTTAATGGCATCTTTATTGCTCTTTCACTTTCTGAAAGAACAGAACACCTGCACCTTTCCAGCCTAAATTCACACTCTAGATTGGACTAGTAGGTGCTAAAAATAGCTCGACCCGATAAACCTTTACTCGCAAATGCGAGTGGGTAAGTAGATTTTTCGAGGCTTGTAACTGGTTAGCCTTTGATGTTTGAGAAAGAGCAACAAAATTGGCCATTTTGTTAATCCACAATAACCCATAAAACCATATCCTTTTCTAACGTGGGCAAATTAGTCATGAAATCCACTGCCAAGACCAGTCCTAGTTCTTTAGGAAGTTTAGGTGGTAGAGGTGTTTGGCCGCTTGTTTTCTAGTCAGAAATTCAGGTTTGGGCACATGCAAAACATTTGTGGATGTACTGTATTAGGTCAGCAAAACTAACATTGCAGGAGTTCCATTGACTTTTGTTCTTAAACATGACCACTTACACCAGTGTCTTGACACCATTAATGCAGTTCTTTTTGAAGTTCACAAGTTGACACATATGGTTTATGTGAGAAATTGGGTTACTAGTTAAGGTGGCTTGAAACCCTACTCAAGCAGCAAACTCAATCCTTGTCAGGGTGAGGCACAAGCAAACCCCAAATTAACCTGTGCTCACCCTACTGGTAGATTGGCACAGAGCAGTCAGGCTTAGCTTGGAAGACAATATGTAAATTATTTATGCAGACTTCAAATGGTAATAAAGTGAAAAAGAAGAAAAATCCCACACCAATTTAGAAAAATAAGGTGTATTACATAAATCAAGACCAAAACAACAAAAATCCAATCCGTAAAACGTGAGATAATGCAATTTAAAATATTTAAGTGAAAATCGCACAAAAAAGCCCAAAGCTGCACTCGGAGCTATCTGGTAGTGCAAGGCCGGGAGAAATTCACAAGTTCAGGCTGACCGCAATGGAGCTTGGGTGAGATACAGGGACCAGGTTAGTCCTGCTGAAAAGTTACTTTGTCAGTCCAGCGCAGAGAGTCCCGTTCACGGTGGAGGGCAGGCGTGAAAAGCAGGGAAGCATCACAGATGGTTGTCATTGTGAAGGTCGTTGCTGTAACGCAAAGATTCTGTTGTAGAACGGTTGGGCCAGAATTTTGTGGTGGCGTTCCCTGCAAGAGGTCAATGCTGTAGTGCAAAGTGTTGGGTTGACAGAACCTCATGTTGGCACGCTGTGTATTCGACTAGGATTTGGCACCAACGACCCATTTGTAGTTGAAAAGAGCCCAAAAAATTCAATTCATGTTTCACTGAGGCCCCTTACACGGTATAAGACCTGAGGGGAACTACTTGGAGGTCAGGGGTTTACTCCAGCTGGATCTGGGTGCTGGTTCAGGTGGTTGGGAGCCTGTTATGTCATATGGCTCTGAACAGGAGGACAGCAAAGAAGCCCTTGGAGTCCTTCTAGGAGTCCTGGGTTTAGGTGCAGATCCAAACCCACTGAGTCAGGCAGGATGTCAGCAGGATAGCGATCCCGCAAGGCAGCAGTCCCGCAGATTAGCAGAGTGGCAGACCTTTTAGTAAGGCATCAGTCCTCCTTCCTGGCAGAGTCTCCACAGGTTCAGAAGTGTACTGATGAATTGGTGTCTGAGGTCCAATATTTATACCAGGTGCCTTCTTTGAAGTGGGAGAAGCTTGTATAGGTTTCCTTTTGAAGTACACGGGTGTTCTGACTCATTGTCAGTAAAATTGCTCTCCCTCCCTTGTAGCTCCACCATTTAGTGCGGCCTTCCCCCGAACACCTGCACTCTCGAGTGTTGGTGTTCGAGGCCCTCTTCCACCCGCAGGTTTTACCTGCGCCTCATCCCTGGTGGTCCAGTGGACCTCTGTCTCCTTTCTCTCGCTCTGCTTTTTCTCTGTTTTCCCTCGTTTTTCCCTCAGTGCAATCTCCCCCTTTACTCTCCTTTTGTCTTTCCTCCGTTTTCACTCGCTTTTCCCCTCATTTCAATATACCCCTTTTTACTCTCCTTCGGCTTCTTTCCTCCTTTTTCACTCACTTTTTTCTCATTTAAATGTCCTTCTGTGTCTTTCCTCCACTTTTCTTGCACTTTGTCTGCCCTATTCCATTCTTCCTTCTTTTTTTTCAGCCCTTTTCCAGACGTTTTTTCCGCGCCGCAGTTGCCCCCCGCGGCCCCTCCCCACTGCACGACCGTTTCATTCCAGTTCTCCCTCCCGTTCCCAGCTCTCCAGCCCTCCCCGACCCCTACTTAATGGTGGCCACTGCGGGGACAGGCGAGCAAGACCACTGACTCATTGTCAGTGAAATTGCTCTCCCTCCCTCACAGCTCCACCATTAAATGATGCTTTCTCCCGAGCCCCTGCACTCTCGAGTGTTGGTGTTCGAGGCCCTACTCCACCCGCAGGTTTTACCTGCCCCTCCTCCCTGGTGGTCCAGTGGACCTCTGTCACCTTTCTCTCGCCCTTCTTTTTCTCTACGTTTTCACTTGTTTTTCCCTCAATGGAATCTCCCTCTTTCATTCTCCTTCTGTGTCTTTCCTCCATTTTCACTCGCTTTTCCCTCATTTCAATCTCCCCCTTTTCACTCTCCTGTGTCTTTCCTCCATTTTCACTCACTTTTACCTCATTTCAATTTCCCCCTTCACTCTCCTTCTGTCTTTACTCCACCATACTTTTTTCTTTTTAATTTATTTTATTTATTCAAGTTTTTCCATATATCGCAAATTACATACATCTTGAAAGCAAGTAGTCTGCAGTGTGGTACATTATCAAAAAACATTCAAACCCCATCCGTCCCCTACCCACTCCGCCCCTCCCTCCCCTTCCCTCCCCAACACTCCTCAACAATTCTGCTGTTCATAGTGTCATTGTGAGACAAGCATAGAGCTAGCTTTTACACAGTAAGATATCATCATCGTGTGTAGTCTGATCTTGAAAATTCTAGAATGTGATTTGTGACATGCAGGGTCAAGGTGAACAAACAACATATGAGTTCCCACGACGGTTGTGGCTACTCATCAGTCTCAGCTTGCGCCCCCCCATTCGTCTCCAATGGAACCACTTCCTCCTCCTCTTGATGCGCTCTAAGATAGGTCAGTAGCGGGCCCCATATGTCTTTAGGCCTAGACTTCAGTGGCATCTGTTCCGCATAAGCGTGTAGGTTTTCTTGCCATGTAACCATGTCGTGTATCCACCCCTTGAACTTGGGTGCCCTACCTCTGCCCCATCGACACGCCACCTGGCGACGTGCCAATAGTATGCCCATCAGAAGAAACTTCCCATGTGGGGTGTTAATATCTGCGGCGAGTCCCAGTAAAGCCGTTATAGGGAGGGGTTCAATGGTGAGTCCCAACATAACGGAGAGCCCTGCAAAGATCTCCCCCCAGTATTCAGCCACTTTTGGGCAGTGCCAAGCCAAGTGCATGAAATCTGTGGGACTCTGCCTGCAGGGGAGGCATCTGTCATCTTCCCGTAAGCCTATCTTGTGTAATCGGGCAGGTGTGTGGTATAGTCTGTGCAAGAATTTGAAGTACAGCAAGCGGAGCCTGCTGCTGCCAGAGACACCCTCCGTCTGCGTACATGCAATCTCCCACTGATCATCAGTGGGCGGTTCAGGTAGGTTTCTGTCCCATTCAACCCTAGCTCTAGCCTGCAGCGGGGCGGCACAGATCTGACTCTCGCATACAGGACTGACGTGGCGTGTTTCAGTGCATCTCCCTGCAACATTAGGTGAAGGGAGTGGAACACCTCCGGTTCCGCTGGGAAGTCAGGACAAATGGCCCTCACACTCTGTCGGATCCTGGTATAGAGGAACAGCTCCATGAAGGTAGGGGAGTATCTCCGAAAAATTGTTCCTTTGACCGGAACGTCCCTTCCAGAAAGAGATCCCCACACGTGAAGTATTGCAGTCTAGTTAGCAGGTTTTGGCAAATTTTCTCAGTGGTCACCTGTAAAAGTGGACAGTTAAGCAATGGTATTTTAGGAGAATAGAGCTGTGTGACGCCCTCTAGTTTCGCCAGCCAATGCAGTGCTTTTACCGAACAGTCCACTGTGGTAGGGTCTCTGTCCCTTTCCTTATATGGGAAAAATACGTACCCCGTCGGGGGGACTGGCGCCATGTGACCATCCTCCACTGCAAGATGGGCCATGTAGGGGGGGGGGATGAAACCAGTACACCGCAAAGTGCGCCTGTGCACTGTAATAGTACAGTTCAAAGTCTGGGACTTCATTTCCACAAGAAGTACCCAGGAGTCAGAAACACATTCTAATCACAGACAACCGTTTACAGGACAGAAAAAAAGTTTGTGAACTAAGTGTAGTTGGATTAAACACGTGATACCATATAAACAGATGCACGTGCAACACATACCCAAGGTGAGAATTTTTCCCATCAGTTGTCGATCTGATCCACCACTATTACATCATTTAGGTTCTCCTTACCCAGGAGTTAGTGTGCACACAGTCACACAAGTTGGAAAGAGGACTGTGAGAGTAAGAAGACTCCACAATTTTTATTTAATGAGTGGTGTCAATATAGTGTTACAACTGAAAAAGCAGTGCAAGTGAGATTAGTGAAGTAGATAAAATTAGGTGAGACTGAGTAGAGGTAAAGATTTTAATGTTTTCTCTCAGCTCCCTAAACTTAAAACCAATAGTGAAAAGTGAAAAGGCAGATTTGACAAAATATCTGCTCAGCGAGTGGTCGACATGTTTCTGCATATGAGGACAAGAGCCTCTGCATTCATCAGGACCTAGATGTTGCTACTGCTGTGAAATATCGTGAAGAAAGTAATGATAAAAAGGAATCATATCACCTGTTCGTCAGGTACAGATTCTCCGCCACAATCTGAGAATAGTCATGTAAACAAGAAAAGAAAGTGAGAAGAAACAAACATATTTTGGAAAAATACACTCTTCAGTAGTGTTATTTCTGTGATCATGTCGTTGCATTTAATTAGCATGATATCACTCACCCAATTTCTGTGGGGATAGCGCCTCACCTCACCTGGCTGCAGCTCAGGTAAATGAGGAGCACCACTCTGTTTGGAAAGACACACAATTGTAAAAACATTCCTCTGCCTGTCCCACAGGGAGGTCAAATCCACATTGAAAAAACAGATCTAGTGTAAAAACACACATCTATCTAGCCTCATTAATCAGGAACCCACTATGTTTTATGTTGTAGCCCAATTTTTGTAGCCTAATGTCGTTGTTATGTGAGATCTCTACGCATCCATATGCTTTGGTATTCATGAACATATTATGCTGTCTGTGCCCAAAAGCGTCTGAATTGTAAATTATTTAAACGCCAAAACGGAGCCTCGTAACTATCAAGAATGTCAACTGATATACGCTTGTTTTTCGGCACATGATGACTCATTAACTATCACAGCAAAAGCATCTTACAAAACTATCTCGGCATCAGTTCCAAGTTTACTAATCTGATGCCCTACAATGCTCAGCGACTCACACGGAATCAGGCAAGTAACGTATTGCAGCAATTTGGGGAGAATACACTATTGTTCAACCCGCCAGGATGTTAGCGCGAGCGATATACCGCAACTTCCCGCCAGGAAGAAAACATGAATATCACCATGCGTGCATCGCATTTCTGACACACAGAGACATATCTGCGAAGTAGCAGACTGCTCCCGTGCTTACCTCTCCGTCGGTGTCTCCAGGCGTTCCTCTGCGCTAAACTGGGGAGGCACCGAACGGATGGGGCGCGGTCTATTTGAATGCTCGTTTCCTCTTCCTGTATGCTTGATCACACACGAAATTCTGGGATTTGTAGTTTAAGACTGTTTATTTGGAAAACCTATATATATATATATATATATATATATATATATATATATATATACGGTATATGTGCAGGATGTTAATAGCACCAAGAGTGTTGTAATGTATTACTAGTTTCGTAATGCGGATGAAAAGCACTGAGAGGTACAGACATATTCTGAATCGATATAAACCATAGAACCAATATTCTACTAGCTATTTATTAATATTGCACTCTAGAATTAAATTTTTTTTTTTTTGAGAATCATGATGTTTATAAGGCCAATCACTAGCGGATTGTCTAAGGTCAAAATAGACCATTCACTAAGGAACAAATTATAATGAACCCAGTCTTAATGGCTCATCGTTGTATCATATATCACTCATTCATACTGCAGATAGAGTGAAATAACACTACTAGCACAAGTTGGAGCCACGCCTAGTGTCTTTATACAATCATAGGTGGTGCATGCATTCCTTACAGAGACCAAGAAACACTGTGCCTGGACTCCCAGAATAGACCATTCACTAAGGAACAGATTATAATGAACTCAGTCTTAATGGCTCATCGTTGTGTCGTATATCACTCATTTATACTGCAGGTAGAGTGAAATAACACTACTAGCACAAGTTGGAGCCATGCCTAGTGTCTTTATACAATCATATGTGGTGCTTACAGAGACTAAGAAACACTGTGCCTGGACTCCCCTTGATCTCACAAATTTGGATACAATGCTAGAGTATTCAATTATTTGATTGATAGATGATAAATCTAACAAGATGTTATAGTGTGAAAGATTTTACTGCAGTAATACCAAGATTTATCATAATGACATCATAGTGACATCCAGGGGATCGGCTCATTAAGGCCCTCTTTATCACTATTGAGCTTGTAGATCCATTTTTGTTCTATTTTGAACAAAAATTTGCTTACATCCGGGCAATGATCTGGTATGGTTGGCTGTTATAGTACTGTCCATATAAAATCATTCGGACCATGTCCCACTTCTAAGAAGTGGGCTGTTAGGCGTGTCGCCTGTTTGCGGCAACGAACTGTGCTTTTATGTTCACATATGCGAGTTCTTATCTTCCTTGTCGTCATGCCCACATATCTCTTTGGGCATGGACAAGTAATGAGATAGATGCTATTTTCACTATTGCAATTTGTGAATTTTCGCTGTTGCCATTGTCGGGCTATCCCTATGTCCACTGTAGTGGACTTGGTTGTTTGAGGACACACGGAACAGTTTCCACACGGGTGGTGTCCTTGTACAGGTGGGAGATCCCATAAGGTCCCAACCTGTCTGACTAGTCTGTTTCTAGGTCTAGTATGTACCAGCTGATCTTTTATGTTCTGTCCTCTCTTAAAGGCAAACAATGGTAAGGGTAATGTGTCCCCGCTGGTGTTTAAGATGGACCAATGTTTTTTTATAATTTTCTGGACTTGTTAGATTTTGTGTGGAAAGTGTTCACGAAAGTCATCCTATCTGTTTTTTCTTTGGGGACAGCAATATCTAACAGGGCGTCCCTGTTGTTGTTGGACGCCCTTTTCTTTGATTGGCGTATGATTTTATTTGGGTAATTCTTCTCTCGTAGTTGTTCTGACAGTTTCAATGAATGCGTCTCAAAAGCCTCCTTGGTAGAGCAATTCCTTTTGAGCCTAAGAAACTGGCCAAAAGGTAAGTTGTTCCTGAGAGCTCTTGGGTGACAGCTCTCATAGTTGAGGAGCGCATTCCTTGCCATAGGCTTTCTATATAGCTCTGTGGTAAGGCCTTCAGTTGTTGCTGATATCATAAGATCTAAGAAAGGTAGCTGAGTCTTGCTACATTCAACCGTGAATTTCAGATAGGCATTGCAGGAATTCAACCATTTATGAAACTCCATAAGGTTCGCCTCAGAGCCTCTCCACACCACAAAAATATCATCTATGTATCGCTTCCAGACTCGAAGCGATATATAGTGAGGGTTATCATGGTTAAGCACCTTGGTTTGTTCAAATACATGAACATAAAGATTAGCTAAACTAGGAGCCAAAACACTGCCCATGCCCGTGCCAGATGTTTGGAGGTAGGTAGTGTCTTCGAATTTAAAATAGTTCTCCTTCATAGCTAGTTCAGCTAAGTTCATGATAAATGGGACTGGTGTTGTAGATTGGAGGTCCCTCTCTTGCAGTATGGTGCCAACCACCTCCAGAGTCTCTGTCTGGGGAATTGATGTATAAAGAGATTCTACATCGAATGAGACTAGTAGATCAGTAGAGATGTCAAAGTCAATATCGGGAACGAGCCGCAACATGTTTTTAGTATCCTTCAGATACGTTGGCATTTCTTTAACTATTGGGTTCAGGAAAAAATCCACAAATGTGGATAAAGGTTCTAGAACTGACCCAATTCCAGAAATTATAGGTCTCCCGGGGGGTGGTCTCTGTTGTTTATAGACCTTAGGGAGGCAATAAAAATAAGGAACAGAAGGGTGGGAAGTGCACAAATATTAGCCTTCTTGTGGAGTGATCCATCCTTCCGATGTAGCCTCTTCTACCAGTTGACAAATCCTGGTCTTCAATTTTTCAGTAGGGTCTTCTTTTAATGGAAGGTATGATTTTCGATCCTGAAGTTGCCTTAGGCATTCTGTTCTATAAGTCTCTGTATCCAGAATGACAATTGCACCGCCTTTGTCTGCAGGCTTTATTGTGATGGCTTCATTTGATGTCAAAGAGCGCAAGGCTAATCTCTCTCTGTTGAGTAGGTTCCCATAGGGACTATATGACTTAGTGTGAAGAGTGTGGTGATATCATTCTCCACTGCCTCTTCAAAGGTCTGAACACGTGCAGGTAATCCAATGGTTGTCGGATTGAAGGTCGATGGTTTTTTCAAGCCAGTATTGACAGCTGGTTGTATAGTATCAATAGAATTTTGTGGTGTGGTGAAGATGTGTTGTCGGCCTCTATGGTGGATCCGCAGCCGGGCAGGGTATAACATGGCGTACTGAATACTGCGTGATTGGAGTTGCTTCTTCACAGCAATAAACTTCCGTCTGGCCTCCTGCACTGTTTGTGTAAAATCGGGGTAGAAGGAGAGCGTGGTGTTTCCGTATTTCACTTCACCTTTTTCCCTCGCCAGAGATAGCAGCATGTCTTGGTCTCGGTAATTGAGGAACCGCATGATGATCGCTCGTGGTGGTGTCCCAAGGGGAGGATTGGCGGCCAAGGAGCGGTGGGCCCTCTCGATGACTAATTGCGTGGAGAAGGAGTCCCTGCCAAAGAGGTCTGCCAGTAATGTTTCCAGGAAGTCCTCCAACCTTCCGGTGTTGGTCGTCTCTGCAAGACCTAGCATACGGACGTTGTTCCGTCTCGAGCGCGATTCTAATTCCTCATTCTTCTCCGATATGACTTTCAGGAGTTTGTCGATTTGCGCCGAGTGCTTCCTGCCGTTACTTGCCCCATCCTCGAGGTCTGACACTCTTTGCTCTACCTCCTTCAATCGTTCCTCGTGACCATCTAATTTTGCTACGACATTGTCCAGGCGAAGTGACATGGTGTCTATTTTGGAATCTATGGTCGACCGACTTTGTTGCATGCTCACTAGCATATCTTTCCAGCCCGGGTCCCTCGTTTTAGGGGGGTCTTCCTCGCCCTGGGTTCTGGGTGCAGTGCTAGGTGTCTTGCGAGTGTCAAAGGGCAGCTTTGACTGCTTCGGTTCCGTCTTGCCCATGGTGGTTGTTTGTACACAATGCTATTGCAGCTGTCAGTATGGCGCAGGAGAGAGAAGAAGGGGGGCAGGGTGGGGCGGGCACCGACCGTAATCCCAAAGTCTTTAATGTCCAGCCCATGGTCGTGATGAAGGCGGCAGTCCGCCCCCCAGAGCGTATCGCAGGGTTGTCCTCAGCTGGTCTGTGGTTCAGAATGCTCCTTCGAGGCAAGGTAAGTGGCGTCCTTAGCAGGGGGGCCAGTGCAGGCTAAGTATGGGTATCCCTCCTAGTCCGTCGCTCTGCCGTCGGTCGCGCCACCACTAGGCCTCGGCGTTGTGTCCAAAATGTCGGCGGTTTCTTAACGCCAAGGGCAGGTCCCTGGCGCAGTGCCGCTCCTCACTCGCGCCCGGAGCCTAAGTTCGTGCGGGGCAGAGGAGGAGGGTGGCTGCACACAATATGTGTATGTAGGGCAGTTATGCAGTAGACTGCCTCGCTATGGTTCAATGGAGGCCCGGCTCCCAATGTCTCCACGCGGCCGCAGGCCCCGAAAAATTCAGATTGGGCCGGTGCCTCAGGGGAGGGTGTCCTGTGACTGTTGTGCCGGTGTGGAAATGGCGAGAGTTCTGCCCTCACCTTGCTCCCTAGTCGTCATCCTCCTCCTCCAGCCAACTCCCCCCAGCGCCTCGCCGCACCTCGTTGGGCCCAAAATGGCTGCATCCTGTGTCTTTCGTCCTCCGCCTTTCTTCGCAGCCACTACAGTCCGACTATGCAGCCCTGGGATTCTTCGTCGCAGGGGAACGAGTAGTCGATGTGGGCAGGCAATCCAGAGGGGAGGAGTTCAAGGGCGCCTCCGCCCCTCCGCTCAACGCAGCCGCCTCGGAGGGGATACAGGCCCGGAATCCCCGGTCTCAGTCAGACGCGGTAGCCGGCGCGAGTCTCCAGCCGTGACGGCGCCAGAGGTGCGCTCTGCCTTCAAAAGCCACTATCTTGCGATCCGATCAGCGTAGCAGGGCAAGACTTGTAACGCTGCTGCACCTCACCTTCCCTAAGTTATTTATACTAGTAGATGCGTTTTATATGCAGGTAGGATGAGGATGTTTCTGAAAACGCCCGACTCGGCGGGAGCTCTATACCATGGCGTCAATCCCGGTCTGGCCCCACCTAGCGCCCCCCTTTCCTCCACCATACTTGCACTTTTTCTGTCCTATTCCATTCTTTCCTCTGTTTTCTGCCCGTTTTTTCCATGCCGATGCTGCCCCGGTGGCCTCTCCCCCTTGCACGACCGGCCCATTCCAGTTTCCCAGCTGTCCAGCCCTCCCCGACGCCTACTTAATGGCGACCAGGCACAGCGACCAGTGCCAGGAACCTTGGACCTCCGCACCGCCAACGCTACGACCCAGCAGCACGCCACAAACTCAACCCAGGGCGCAACAACAACTGCAAGCTATCTTCACCAGCCGATAGCCACGGACCCGTCAGTTATCACCGCTGCCGGCACACCTAGAGCACTGCCAAGAACACGGACCCAGCACAACCCACCCACGAGAACACAACCGAACCAAAGACCCTTCAATGCATCCTCCTCAACGTCCGATCCCTCCACAAACACGCCACCGAAATCTGGGACCTCCTCGACAGTATCACCCCGGACGTAGCGTTCTTCACCGAAACCTCACCAAAACCATCTCAGGGCCGGACATCGCCATCGCCATCGCCATTCCCCAAGGATACAAGATCTCCAGGAAGTACCGCCCCGGAAGGAGGAATCACCATCATCCACAAATCCACCCTCCGCCTGAGCAAACTCCCCGATGAGCCCACAGACCTGATGGAACACCTTCACTTCAAGATACCGGCCAGCCCTACCACCACCCTCCAGGGAACCTTCCTCTACTGACCCCCTGGATCCCGCGGACCATTCGCCAACTCCATCACGGACATCATTTCCCTGCATGCCATTGCATCCACCAACTACACCCTGCTGGGAAACCTCAACTTTCACCTTGACAACCAACTGGACCCCAGCACCACATCCCTCCTGGACAACCTCCACAACATTGGACTCCACCAGATCGTGACCAAACCCACGCTCTCAGCAGGACACACCCTTGACCCCCTCTTCACAACAGGAAACTCCATCACCTTCAGCCACACCACCGAACTCCCATTGACTGATCATCGATGCGTCCACTTCACCTTCAGAGCACCCACCATCCACAGACACCATCACCTTCTCCCACGAATAAACTGGACCAGAATCACTGACGACCAGCTCACCTCCTTACTCAGCAACTCCACCCCAACCATCGCGGAATTTGACGACCCCAACACCGCAGCCTGAACCCTGCACAGATGGATCTCCCACAGCACCAACACCATAGCCGCCCTCAAGAAAAACAACAACACCCGCACCAGGAAAGCCAGATGGTTTACCACCACACGGGAATCCAGACTCACTTGCCGCCAGCTCAAAAAGATCTGGAGGAACACCAAATCATCAAAAGCCCACAACAACTTCAGAGACACCACCAACGCTCACCACCAACTCATTTATTTTATTTATTTAAATTTATATGTCAGCGCAACAGCTACCCAAAAAGGGTTGCCTGGTGCTATCAAAAAGTAGCAGAGGGTACAGAGAAACCTACTGGTTAAAAAGCCAGGTTTTGAGTGACTTTCGGAACAGTATGAGGTTAGACTGAGTGGGGAGAGACAACAGGAGAGTATTCCACAAATCAGGACATAAATACAAGAAAGAGCGTCCACCCCTGCGGGATAATCTGACCCTAGGCACCTGAAATTTGGACTGTGTGGAAGACCGAAGAGTACGAGGAAAAAAGAGATTGAAGACAGAATATCCACACACGCACACAACAGCAAACAACTCTTCAACGTCATCAAGGAGTTCTCCCAACCCACCAGCGAGTCTACTGACATCCCTCCCTCACAAGACCTCTGCGACAAACTCACCACCTTTTTCCACCACAAAATCAAGAGCATCTGCAACCACTTCGACAAAGACAATCAATACACTGAACTCTCACCAACCACCCTGAAGCCAGCGATTGACAACTGGACAGCCCTCACCACCGAAGACACACTGAAGACAATGAAGTCAACCCAATCCGGGCCCCCACGGACCCCTGCCCCCACCACATCTTCAACAGAGCCGCCGACACCATTGCACCCATGCTCTGCCACACCATCAACCGCTCCCTGGCGACCGCCTCATTCCCCGATGACTGGAAACACGCCAAGGTCAACCCCCTCCTGAAGAAACCCTCGGCAGACCCCACCGACCTCAAAAACTACAGACCCATCTCCCTGCCCCCGTTCCCAGTGAAAGTCATAGAGAAAGCAATCAACAGCCAACTCTCCGCATTCATCAAACAGCACAACATCCTCGAATCCTCCCAATACGGATTCAGAAAAAAACACAGTATGGAAACCACCCTCCTCGCTGCAACAGACGGCATCCGCACCCTACTGGACAAAGGAGAAACAATAGCCCTCATCCTTCTCGACCTCTCAGCGGCGTTCAACACAATCTCTCACTGCACCCTAATACGTAGAGTCCATGAAGCAGGGATGCAGGACAAGGCCCTCGACTGGATCTGCTCCTTCCTCTCCGGCAGAACGCAGCGGGTCAGACTGCCTCCTTTTCTCTTGGACCCTACACCAACCACCTGCGGAGTCTCCTAGGGGTCCTCCATCTGCCCTACGCTCTTCAACGTCTACATGACTCCGCTCGCCCCAATCGTCAGAACCTACGGACTCAATATTGTGTCATGCGCAGACGACACCCAACTCATCCTCTCCCTATCCAACGAACCCAACACTGCCAGACACAACTATTGAGAGAGCATGGAAGCCATCGTCAAATGGATGAAAAACAGCTGCCTACAACTAAACACCAACAAAACAGAAGTACTCATCATGGGCCCAAGCCCTGACGCCTGGAACGACACCTGGTGGCCCCCGTCCTCTGAATCCTGCCCACCCCCACGGACCACGCATGCAACCTGGGAATCCTCCTGGACTCCGATCTCAAAATAGACAGCCAGATCAACTCCGTCTCGTCCTGTTTCCACACCTTCTGCCTCCTAAGCAAAACCTTCAAATGGATCCCCCTTGAACACAGAAAGACTGTCACTCACGCCCTGGTTACCAGCAGACTCGACTACGGCAATGCACTCTACACCGGAATAAACAAAAACCTCACCCGCAAGCTACAGAACATCCAGAACGCCGCCGCAAGACTGGTCCTCAACCTGCCAAGACACTGCCACATCTCCCATCACCTGGGCACACTCCACTGGCTCCCCATCGAGGCTAGAGCCACCATCAAGATGCTCACCCACTCACACAAGGTCCTCCCCGACACCGGATCAGCATACCTGAACAGTTGACTCAAATTCCACGCAACCCAAAGGACCCTACGATCAGCCCAGCTCTCCTACGCCGTGGTCCCCAGCACCAGAAAGGCCAGATCGGGAGGCCGCTCCTTCTCACCATCTTCGCAAAACAACTTAAAACCTGGTTCTACAGGAGACCCCCTTCTTGATGGACTGGAACTTGCACCCCACCCCCAGCGCCTTGAGACCCTTACGGGCGAGTAGTCGCGCTCAACAAACGCCTGATTGATTAATTCATTGATTGATTGATTCTACCTCCTCTGGCTCCACACTATAACTACAGAGGTTATGCAACCCTTTGTGTGGAGGCAGGACACAGCCTATTCATGTGTAAATAGAGCTGTGCCCGGCTTGACCCTCCCATCGTGCCAGTGGTAGCCCATCCGGGCTCACAAAGCTCTCTAGTCTGAGTGGCTGTCAAGGAGGAATACACAAAGTCCAACTACCCATAGTCATATGACCTAGTGATGGGCTGCAGGCACTAAATGGCTAAGGCAGGAAAGTGGCATTTTCAAAATTGTGTAATTTCAAATCCGACTTTACCATAAGAGATGATGTTTTTTATTTTTTTATTTCAACATGTTTTTTTATACAAGAACACATTAGCAATTCTGTTACAGGGTCAGCATAGTATGTCAGTCGTAGTTTATACATCAGTGTTTTGGGACATTCTGTCCTGTTTGTTTAGTTAACCCCCCCCCCCCTCCCAATCGATAGTTAAGGAAAAGATAGGCAGTTAGAAAAAAGCAGAAGAAAGGGGGAAGAGGAGATGGGAGACAGTAACGGAGTATTACATTCATTATACATTACATCTGAGATTCTGTGGGGATGTTGGCACACATGCAGACCGGTGTTGGTAAGCCTCCCCCTTGCATTCAGGGGAGGCAACATTGGTTGAAACCAATTAAGTACAATTGTCTCGGTAGTGCTACCCTAGGGGGTTACCAGGTTGTATTATGCCGGTAACTCTTTTGTTCATGGAGGTACGTAGGAGTCTAGGTCTAAGATGATGTTTAATTTCATTTATTTATTTTATGATTATGGAATCCCGTGGAGGTCCACATAAACTAAGAAACCAACAACACAATAAACGGTTCTATTCTAATGATAAAATGAATTCATAAAAATATTCCTTTTCAGCAAGACATCAGGGACTCCTAAGCGGAATCCAACATTTAAAAAAATCTTCAAATTTAAAACATAGCAATATAATGTACAGTACAAAATAAATAAATAAATGTCCTTCATGCCCCTAGGGCAAACGTTTAGGAGGTAAATAACATTAGATAGTATATCTACCCTAAAATACCATCACAAGATAAAGAATAAAATCGCCCAAACAGAGCAAGTATTAGCAGCTACTCCCTACATACCTAATGAACCTTTAGTACAAGTTTAAAAAACACTTTAAAAATTCTATGACAAAACATTTCATTTGGTGGCTCATAAAGAGATTCAATTAATTCTGAGGCCGAAAGAATAGATCGCTGTAGACATATTGGTCTCAACCATTTTCGTTGACACAATAGTAATGCTGGGCAAATAAATAATACATGATTAACATCTTGCAGGCCGTTATTGCACAAATTACAAATTGGTGACGAACCATACCATTTTGCCAATTAAGGGTTTAAAGGGAGCATACCCTGCCTCAATAGTAACAAAAAACGTTGCACACCATATGGCAAGTTCCAAGAAATATATGGCTGTACTTTATTTATCACACAGATTATGTTTCATTATAATTCCAAAGACACCAAACATGAACTGGTATTCTGTTCCCATTTGGAAGTTTCAGTGTATTAAAGCTAATAAGGTAACTCCAGTGTTATGCTATGGGAGAAGTAGGCCTTGCAGTAGTGAAAATGAATTTAAGAGTTTTGTATTCCTAAATTGCACCCTGCCCTCTGCGCTTTCCACGGCCTACCCTAGGTGTGACTTATATTTAGTAAAAAAGAAAAGGTTTCTTTGTCAGGCTAGTTTAAAACTGCAAACAGGCTTCAATGGCAGGCCGGAGACGTATTTGAAGGGCTACTCAAGTGGGTGGTACAACCAGTGCTGCAGGCCCATTGGTACCATTTAATTTACAGGCCCTGGGAACAAATAGTGACACTTTACTAAGGACTAACAAGTAAATAAAATAAAATATGCCAATTAGGTATAAGACAATTTGACCATGTTTTAAGGATAGAGCACATACACTTTAGCACTGGTTAGCAGTGCTAAAGTGCGCAGAGTTCTAAGGCCACCAAAAGTGGGTTCAGAAAACAGGAGGCTGAAGGCAAAAATCTAGGGATGACTCTGCAGAAGTGGCCAAGGCCAACAGTTTGTCTTCTAAATACGTTTATAACCTTTAATTTCTATTAGTTTGTGAATCTTTCCATGTTTTTGTGATGCATCAATGTCTTTCACTATACTTGGATTCTTCATTGTGAAGAGTAGTTGGCACTCTTTTTTACTTTTGCCTGACGTGTCAGGCTTTGCCCTAGATGTTCCAGCCTAGCCCTTGATTTTATTAAAGTTGAAAAATTTCACTCACCTTTGCATATTTTCATCTGGACGGTATGTGATAAAATAGATGACATTCAATAAGCATGTGGTGAACCTAAACACAAAGCTGCTTTGTGGTCAGTAACCTCTTGCAGTGGATGAATGAGGCCTTTGAGGTAGCAATGCTAATGCTCAAAACCCTAAATGATCGGCTACAGGTAATTTATCTTAAATATTGTAGTTGAATTCAGTTGGATGTGGTTTTCTGAAGTGATAGGCAAAATGGTTTATGATGGATGGATTGTTCTGGCGACAATATGGCACCAATGGCTGCATTTAAAGCATCTCTTTCCTGGATGTGAAGTTTATCAGCATCAGGTTGTACTACTGTAGTGGGTCAAGAGGAGTGTTTTTCAAGGCTGCATAGTTTTAATTGACTAAACAGATAGAATTGTCAGAGTATTTCCTGTTTGAGCATTGTTGGATTGAAGTTTGAGAACCCTAAAAAGCCTTGTCTACCCTGCACATTATTTGATTGCAGCTAGCGAATTACTGAATAGCTTGAGTTGTCAGTTGAAATCTAATTTGTAATCTGTATATCTTCTAGGAAGACTGCCTGTTTGGTATGAGAAATTGATTTACTTTCTTGGCATGTATCATAGATAAGTCATGCGGTTTCCACTTTCTAGTAGGAACTGTTCATTTGTTCGACAACATAAATGTTGGAATGGTGCCAGACTGATTCCATGCATCCCCCTCATGATTTGTTGGACTATAGACCTGCTAGCTCACAGTGCCACCATAAGTACCCCTAAACCTGGCAAGGTAACAAATGGTTTGGGCATCCTCAGAACATGAGAACCCTGAGTCCTTAAGGAATCGTGGTAACAGATCTAGAACCTTTTTCGCTCAGTCACTTGTGCTCGTTCAGAGAGATACACAAGAAATACACAAAGTGGCATTTTCAATCATTATTGAACCATTGTGATTCTTGTATAAAATAAGTACGCTGCAATGATTAATAGAAGCAGATAAAAGTGATTAGCAATATAAGAGCAATATAAGGACAGTGAAAAGAATGAATAATTCCACCATTGTGCTAAAACAGCGTTTATATGCTGGCATATAAGTACTGGATGTAGTGTACTCCTACTATCTGCTCCCTAACCTAGCTGTCTAGGGCGGGTGTTCTGACAAGAATCCCGTACTGGATTATCTAAATCTTCATCACCTGAAGGCTAGGTATGTAGGTCCTAGCCTTGGTCATAAGTTGGTTATCCCCCTTGCCGAGGGTAAACAGGAATGCGCGGGGCTGAGACTTCGAACACAGCGATGACTTCGCAATGACAGCAGAGTGATCCTCTAATTTTCAGCAAGAAAATATGTGGTCATTTATAATAACATCATCCATGCCACCATGTCTAGGTTTCAGCCAAGCTGACAATGTTTATTGTCTCTGTGATAGCCCTGTCGCCTCATGGATGAATACTAACCAACAACATTTGAACAATATCTGTTTAGGCTTTACACTGAATGCTCAAGGTGTCGTGATAATGTGGTTTCAGAGAAATTAATCCTGCACTGCCATCCAAGCAAATGTGTGGCAAAAGTCATTGTGTGAGAAGAAGGCAACTAAAGAAATGTGTTCATGTAAAATGGCAGTGTTTCTTCCTGGGCCTAACATAGCGATTAGGAAAAAGGCGGGCGCATTGCTCCGCCCTTGGCCTATTGGTGTCTATTATGAGCACCGGCCGTCATGTGGTTTCAATTATCGTGCCCAGACATGGGTGCCAAAATTGAAACCACATGGCTCGCAATGGCGCGCGCGTGCGCACCACTCACAGCCTTGTTTTTTTTTTTTTTTTTTTTTTTTCCAATCCATTTCTCAGGTAAGCAACTAAATGAAAGAAGCCTTGTTTTGTTTGGCGCCACTTTCACACCTCCTAGAATAGCGATGTTTATAAAACAAAGTCTACCTATTTTTATGTGGTTGGCAGACAGTGAAATCATTGAGCTTCACAGCAGACAACATACGTAGGATATACATTGTCACCCATGGAGGTTGCTTTGGTCAGCGCCTGGCTTTCTTCCAGAATCACCTGTAGCAGATACCCAGACTGTGTCCGATTCTTGCTTTTCAAAATCTGCAGGAAGAGAACTGCAACCGCAACAGGTACCACATTTGAGAGTTTTCAAGACCTGTTCTAAGTGAATAGGAGTGACCTTGATGACAGGAATGGGACTAGTGCTGATGACAATTAAAATAGCACTGATGATACCATTGGGACTAGTGCTCCTGACAACAATGAGAATAGCGCTGATGATACCAATGGGACTAGTGCTGATGCCAACAATGACTGATGATAACAATGGGACTAGTGCCGATGCCAACAATGAGAAAAGGACTGATGATAACAATGGGACTCATGCCGATGTGAACAATGAGACTAGCACTGATAACCATGGGACTAGTGATGATGCGAACAATGAGAATAGCACTGATGACAACAATGGGACGAGTGCCCATACGAACAATGAGAATAGCACTGATGATAACAACCCTACTAGTGCCCATGACAACAATGAGAATAGCACTGATGATAACAATAGGACTAGTGCCGATGCCAACAATGAGAATAGCACTGATGATACCAATGGGACTAGTGCTGATGCCAACAATGACTGATGATAACAATGGGACTAGTGCCGATGCCAACAATGAGAATAGCACTGATGGTAACAATGGGACTCGTGCCGATGCAAACAATGAGAATAGCACTGATAACCATGGGACTAGTACTGATGCGAACAATGAGAATAGCACTGATGATAACAATGAGACTGGTGCCCATGACAAAAATGACAATAGCACTGATGATAACAATGGGACTAGTGCACATGACAATGAGAATAGCACTGAAACCATGGGACTAGTGCCTATGCCAACAACGAGAATAGCGCTGATGATACCAACGGGTCAAGTGCCCATGCCAACAATGAGAATAGCGCTGATGATACCAATGGGACTAGTGCCCATGACAACAATGAGAATAGCACTGATGATACCAATGGGACTAGTGCTGATATCAACAATGAGCAAAGCGCTGATGATACCAATGGGACTAGTGCTGATATCAACAATGAGCATAGCGCTGAGGATACCAATGGGACTAGTGCCCCTGACAACAAAGAGAATAGCACTGATGATAGCAATGGGACTAGTGCTCCTGACAACAATGAGAATAGCACTGATGATAACAATGGAACTAGTGCCGATGCGAACAATGAGAATAGCACTGATGATAACAATGAGACTAGTGCCGATGGCAACAATAAGACTAGTTAGTGCCTATGCCAACAATGAGAATAGCACTGATGATAACAATGGGACTAGTGCCCATACGAACAATGAGAATAGCACTGATGATAACAATGAGACTAGTGCCAATGCCAACAATGAGAATAGCACTGATGACACCAATGGGACTAGTGCTCCTGACAACAATGAGAATAGCACTGATAACCATGGGACTAGTACTGATGCGAACAAAGCGAAGAAAGGAGACAGAGGGAGAGTCTCTACCGAGGGGGACTGGTTCTTTTCGGTTAATGAGGAATCAGATTTATCACCCTCTAGTGAAGGCGAGAGTTTCACAGAAGACAGTTCAGACTCAGAAGTTAGCCTTACGGGCTCGGGGGTAAAAACACGCAAAAGAGAAGGAAATCTGGCGCCAGACGACTAGTGGGTGATTCCCGCGCGAGCATGCACAGAAAACTACTATGGGACTACTCAGCCACCTCCAATGTATAACAAGAAAGTAATCACACAGGAGGGGCAACAGCAGGAGGTAGTAGCGAACCCCCCCTCACAGCACGCCACGTTGGACTTGTTGTTCAGCACGCTAAAGCAGATGCAGGGGGAAGCGAGAGCTGAAAGTAGGAGGGCCAGACAAGCAACCAAAAAGATTCAAGGCTCACTCAGGAAAATCAACAAGAAGTACGAAGTAGTGGAAGAAAGAGTGACTCAGATGGAAGAAAGAACTGGTAGGTTGGAGGATGATGTAACAGAATGGCAGACATTTAAAGTGGATCATGAGAAGGCGGTGGAGGACCTCCAATGGAAGATGGAGGATTTTGAGAATCGCCAGAGGCGCAACAACGTTAGACTTCTAGGTCTGGCGGAGGGGGGGAAGGATGCAAGAGGATACATCATTAAATTACTGAAGGGTGCTTTCCCTGAGGCGCAGTGGCAATGGGAAACAGAGGTTCAAAGAGCACATAGGTTTCCACTCACACTTAAGAAAGGGAGAGATGGTAATCAGGATAACCTGCCAAGGGCAATGTTGTTTTTTTTGGGAACTTTTTGGCAAGGCAAGAAATCATGGACAAGGCTGGGCCAGATAAAAAAAATAACACATGAGGGGGTCACGTTTTTTGCAAGGCCAGATTTCTGCCACGTGGCAGTAGAAAGAAGGTGGAAGCTCAGGCAAATGATAGCACCCTACCAAGGTCAAGGTTCTGAAGCGTATCTACTGTTCCCGGCAAGACTAAAAGTCATTACTAGAGGGCACACTAGGATGTTTTACTCAGAAATTAAGGCTACCCAGTTTTTAGAGGAACTAAAAGATCAGGGAAGGGGGCTGAGTAGAGGGAAAGGCCCATCCACAGGCCCATAGGGAGGACACAGCATTCAATAGGCCAGTAAGGGAGAGGGGGAGAAGCGACACTACAATCTATAGCAGCCACCCATAGGTCATGCCTGACCTATTTGCCTGTAGTAGGGGGGAGGGAAGTCAGAGGGGCTCCAGGGTGGGCGGGAGGGTGGGGGAGGGATGGTGACACGGTAGCTACAGCACAGTACATGAGAACACAGGAACACTTGTATTTATCACTAGTTGCAGCAGAGAAAATAATGGGGAAACTGGCGAACAGAAAGGAAATATCTAGCAAATACAGATGGCATTAAGGGTTGCTTCAATACAAATCTGCGGTCTCAATGATGGAGGGTAAAGGCAAAAGGTGGCTGCAATGTTGAGAAGATTAAAATTTGATTTAGTATGTCTCCAAGAGACCCACATCGAGGGGGATAATAAATATATGTTGGATCAACTAGGTTTTGAGGTACTTGCTCATACAAAGCAATGCACTAAGACAAGAGGTGTCGCCATTCTAGGTAAGAAAGGAGTTTTTAAAGTCATAAGGAAAAAAGAGGACCAGTGGGGGAGGTGGGAAATGATGGAGGGTGATTCAGGGGTTGGAAGATGCACAATTGTCTCTATTTATGGATCCACGGATGATGAACCAGATATATTTGAATTTCTTGACTTGGAGCTACTGTTGTGGTCAGAACCGGTGATCTGCTGTGGGGATTTTAATATTAATGGGCTGGGTGGGCTAGGCACAATACACGGGAGGGCTTATGGGGGCCGAAAGAAGAGGACATGCCAGGCTATATGTAATCTAGCGCGACATAATGCATTAGTTGATATGTGGGCCCAGAATAACCCGCCAGGGACAGGCAGCACATACTATTCTGCACCACATAGGACTGTGGCTAGGCTAGACTACTTCTTTATTTCAAGCCTACTGGTAAGCTGTAGTCGGTTGGAGAGGCTGCCAAGGCTAATGTCAGATCACAATCCACTTGTCTTAACGATAACACTCAGTGATGTAAGGAGGAAAGAATATTTCTGGACTTTTGAGAGGGGGCTTTTAAGGGAAGAAGGACATTTTAACCATATGCAGGATTGGATCACATTTTTCTGGGAGACTAATAGGGGAACAGCCATTCCGGGCACTACCTGGGATGCATGTAAGGCTGGAATCAGGGGGGAAACCCTGAGCTATACTCTACAAAGGGATAGGCAGGAGAAGACTTTTAAAGACTTGGTATACTTAGAAGACCTCCTCGTTGGGGCTATAACAAAGCACGAGCCTCTGGAGGACATATTACTAAAAATTTAAATATCCAGAGCAGGGGGGGGCGTGGCTAGCAGCCAAGCATGGCGGACGCCTAAAGTGAGAGCTCCCGAGGGCACTGCAGCCTTCTGATAAATCCGTCATACTAATCCGACACCTAGCACGCCTGAAGCGGCGGCGTTCGGGTCCGGGACCCAAGCGGTGTCACCGGTCCAATTTGTGAGGGAATCGGCGCACCGGAGCCTGATCTACGTCGTGTGACAAGTCAGGGCCTAGGACCGGAGGAACAGCACCGGTCTCGAGTGACATCTAGGCCCCGGCGGAAGTGAGGCCGGGCCGGCTGTGGAAAGTGGAAGCACCCCGGTACCTGCCCGGAACCCGGAGCAAGCCTGACACCCCCGGCGTCATCCAGTGGCGCGAGGACTACCGCGACCACCAAGCGGGACCGGAGCAGCACCAAGGTCAGTGGGACCCCAATCTCGGCCGCGCGAAGCGGTACAGACACCCCCCTCAGCGCGAGAGCCTAGCGGACGGCGGAGCACCGCGGGGCATCATCGGTGAGGCCAACACTATCGCCCCAGTCTGGAGGAAGGCAACGTCGGTGCCCCAGAGGGAAGGCGCCATACCAGCAGCATTTGTGGACCTCAGAGGGGACCCTTAGGACCCGCATACTACCGGCAACACCGACACAGAGACAGAAACTCGGTGAGCGGGGGGGCGGCTGCCCGGGCCCAGAACCAACACTGTCAGCTGTTGACGGGGGGGTGAGGAGCAAAGGAGCCATTCCAGCCCTGAAAGAGTGCATCGGGGGCAGCAACTCAGAGTATCCCAGTGACTCACCGACACCCGCGCTGACACACAGGGAGGCTTCCGCGGACACCGGAGGGGGCCACTCCACCCGCCACCTACCAAACTACACTTCTCTGGCTAACACCCACTAACGGCGACTTCGGACGGAACGCAGGTCACGGTCCCGCAGGGCCTATCACTGGACTTCGTAGGCCCCAGCACCATGGCGGGCAAAGGCCTCAGGAGTGGGTCCACGCAAGCTAAATTGGACAAATTCGCCTATGGACACCAGGGTCAACAACAGAATACTGGGCGATCCTCCACAGGAAATGCACAAGAAGCAGAAAAAACGACAAAAATAACGCTGGAAGACATCATGAGAACGCTCTCGGAGGTGAAAACGACGGTGGGCGCCATCTCCTCGGATGTCTCCCTGCTGCGAGCGGACTTTCACAAAATGGCGGAAAGGGTCTCGCAGGTAGAAGTGGTCACGAAATCGCTCGTGGAGGACACCTCGGAGCTACAAGTGGCAATGGAAAGGATGCAGAAAGTGACCAAGCTCCTCCACGACAGGCTGGACGACCAGGAAGGGCGTTCAAGACGCAACAACGTACGTATCCTTGGACTTCCTGAGACGGAAGGGAAAGGGGCCATGGACCTCTATGTAGAAGACCTTATCAAAAGCAAACTCCAGCCCAAAGGCCTATCTCAATTCTTCTCGGTAGAGAGAGCACACAGAGTCCCGGGGGGTCCGCCCAAGACCGGGGCAGCACCAAGACCGGTACTGGCCCGGCTCTTTAATTTCAGAGACAGAGACGCAATTCTACAAGCGGCAAGAAACTCGCCACCAGTACGGATTCATAATGCGACTTTAGCGTTTTTTCCAGACTACACGGCGGAGGTGGCCAGGCGACGCAAATCCTTTACGGAGGTCAAAAAGGCACTACGAGACAGAGAATTGCCGTACTCCATGATGTTCCCTGCTAAATTACGGATAGTGGCCGAGGGAAAGACTTGGTTCTTTGACACACCTGAGGTGGCTCAAGAATGGCTGGAGGGCTGGAGACCGACGGGACAGCGACACCGCTCACAGCGAGACCGACCACGACACCGTACTGAAAGACCAACACCCAGTCAGTCCTCCCTTCCGCCGCATCAGGGAGGCGAGGAAGAAATAGAATCGGATCTTGAGAAAGACCCGCTAGACTCTGGACAAGTGGCTCCAGTGTGAAACTGAACAATATTGTTTTGGGACTGTGTGGGCCGCGGGTGCCGTGATTCGGACGCGGCTGAGTAGGGTGGGCACAGGCGGTGCCCAAAGGAGACTCACCGACCCCACGAGCAAGTGAGATGTCTAGGGGAGGGTTAAAGCACTCTGCACAGTTGGGGAAGCGGGCGGGAGTTTGTCCGTGGAGCAGGGTAGCAGGGAGGGGGGATGGGATTGAAGTTTACATGTTGGGATGTTTAAATTTGTTTGTAGTCGTCGTTTCACACCTACATTGCACTATCGCCCCGACATCTGTATATCTCCAACGCAGGGCGGTACAGATCGACACATGGGTTACGCCACTGCACACGTTGTGTGCAATACTCCCTCTTCAGCTTAATGGCCAGGCCACTTAATCACGCGCCCAATGTGGGCTCCTCCACAGCCGGGGTGGTTCCCCCACTTCGCATGCTGACATGGAATGTCCGGGGCCTGGGTGACAAAATCAAGAGGGGACTGGTCCTGCAGGCCATAAAACGACAGAACCCAGATATAGTCCTCCTACAAGAAACCCACCTCACGGGGTCCACCTGCAAAGCTCTAGACAGACGTGGCTACACAATGGCGGTACACGCAGACTTCACTACTGGCTCCAGGGGAACAGGCATACTGGTGAGAAAGTCTTCCCCCTTTATTGTAACCCGCAGTGTGGCAGATGACCAGGGTCGCTTTGCTGCGATCCATGGACAGTGGGAGGGCTAGGCTCTTAATGTAATATCAGTATATGTTCCCCCAGCCCTACACTCTGTGGCCCTGCCGGCACTGGGCAAGTTCCTTCTTGATCTCCCCGATGGCGACACGATTGTTGGGGGGGACTTTAACGCAATCATGGATCCACTTAAGGACACCTTTCCCTCTAGGTCCCGACCCCGAGATGCTGCACCGCTGTCGGACTTTGTGGAAGCACTAGGCCTCACAGACATCTGGCGTCACTTGCACACTGAGACCACACAATACACTTATTACTCGGCGGTACATAATAGCCTTTCTCGTATAGATTACTTCATGGCATTGGGTATGGGACTGGATATGGTAGACAAAGTAGACACACTACCCAGGGGAATCTCAGACCATTCTCCTATTCTCCTATCGCTTACCACCGGGGGGAAAAGAAAGGCCCGAATTTACCCGATCTACCCCAATTTTTTAAAAATCCCCAAGATTCGGAAAAAACTAAAACTGGTGACAACGCAGTATTTTGCGGAGAACACTGGCACAGTGGTGTCACCTTCCACCCTATGGGAGGCATACAAAACGGTCCTCAGGGGGGCGGCCATTTCCACGATTACGGGACACAGACGGGACTCACGGAAGGACCTCACAGACTTGGAACTTGCACTCGACACAGCAAATACTGCACACATGGCAGACCCCTCCCCGTCCACGACACACACCCTCACGATTAGACAACAACAATACCTAGCACACCTCAAAACGACTGAGAAAGGGTATATAGCAAACACTCGCCATAGGGTTTACGATGTGGGTGATAAAGCGGGTCGTATGCTGGCCTGGTTGGATAAGAGAGGGAGCGGAACGAGAGGTATTCAAAGGCTTCACACAGAGGAGGGGCGAACACTGGTACACCCAGAAGAAATGGTCTGCGAGTTAGCACGACACTATCGGGCAATATACACACCAGAGCGAAGGGTCACACGACAGATGGCAACGGCAACTCTCGCAGACATTACTATCCCCAACATCGCACAAGAGGATAGGGACGTCCTAGAACTAGACCCGACGGAGGAAGAGATCCAGCTGGCGATCCAGGCGCTGCAGTCCGGTAAAGCACTGGGCCCTAACGGGATACCGGTGGAGTGGTACAAGTCCATGGCCCCAGACCTCAGTGCTCCACTACTGGCCATGTACTTAGAGAGTAGGGACAGACTAGAGCTGCCGCTCGATCAACGCACAGCGACGATTGTAACGATTCCCAAACCGGGGAAACCCCCGACAGAATGTACCTCGTATCGCCCGATATCATTATTGAACATCGAGGCCAAGATACTAGCTAAACTTCTAGCTACCCGCCTACTGCCCCACCTCCATACCTTGATCCACCCTGATCAGTCGGGCTTTATGCCCCATAGAAGCACTGCGATGAACCTAAGGCGAGTACACGGAGTGTTGGCCCGAGCGCACCTCCTCACGGAGCAGGCTGTGATTCTCTCTCTCGACGCTAAAATGGCGTTCGACTTGGTAGAGTGGGAATATCTCTTCATGGTACTGGAGCGTATGGGATTTGGGCCAAAATACATAGCATGGGTACGACTGCTTTATACAAAACCCGTCGCACAGGTAGTAGCCAACGGCCACATTTCGCCGAGTTTCCCACTGGGCAGAGGGACTAGACAGGGCTGCCCCCTGTCCCCCCTGCTCTTCGCACTGGTGCTCGAACCTCTGGCCATACGGATCAGATCCACACCCCTGTTCACGGGAATCAAATGGGAGGAGGGGTGGGAAGACAAAGTCTCGCTATACGCGGACGACATGCTCATCTACATGACCTCACCTGATACCGGCATCCCAGCCCTTCTAGACTTATGTGACACGCACGGGCGAACATCGGGCTACACTCTAAATTGGTCAAAATCCACCTTATATACGTTGAAAGGCCCGGCGCCGAGAATACAGGGGAACTGTCCGCTGCTTACGGCATCGACTTCTTTCAAATACTTAGGTATTGTTATCACAAGCGGGGAAGCAGACTTTTTTGTTCACAACCTGAAGCCGCCCATAGATCGCCTGCGAGCAGATGTTAAACATTGGGCGGCCCTGCCCCTGACCCTACTGGGAAGGGCGGCATTATACAAGATGATGGCCCTCCCGAGGCTCCTTTATGTCCTCGAAAATACTCCCCACCTGGTACCACCGCGCTACTTTCAACAGATTGTGGCACTGGTTACTGTCCTGCTCTGGAATACGGGTCCGGCACGTATAGCGTACGACAAGCTTGTAAAAAGCTGGTACGAGGGGGGCATAGCGCTCCCCAACATTCAGCTATATTATTGGGCTGCCCAACTCAAAATCATAAACTACTGGATTCACGCCCCGAAAGACGACCCGGCCTATCGGGCGGATTGGTCGCAACTTGGGACGGACTGTATGCTGTCTGTGCTCTACAACAAGTCACAACTGAAAACCCTGACTGGCCCGACCAAACACACGGCGACCCTCTGGCACATGGCGCAGGCCCGTCTAGGATGGGCAGGTCGAATCACAAAAATGACCCCCTTGTGGGACACAAAGACACTGGGAAACCTGAGGGGCTGTAAGGGGTTTGAGCGATGGGATTCCATTGGCATCTCTACAGTAGGAGACCTCTGGGACAATGACACAGTAATACCGTTTCCGCACCTACAACAACAGTACAATCTTGGCCCCACCGAGACATTTCGATATGTCCAAATTAGACATGCACTACTACAAGCAATCCCTACAGGCACCACTCTACCGGACTCCTCCCCGTTGGAGGACAGACTGCTAACGGAATTCATGCTCCAGAGCGCCACCTCCCTCACTTATAAAAAACTGCTTAACAATCTCAAGGACCCAACGCTAAAACTTAAAGGAAAATGGGAAAGGGAACTAGGTGAGACAGACGAATTCGAATGGAATGAGGCGCTGGCCTCCCCGAAGGAAGTCGGAATTTCTAGTAGGCTCAGATTGGTACAACTTAAAATCCTACACCGCATATACTACACCAGGACACTGCTGCACACAATACAGAGAGCTCCACACCCCTTTTGTTTGAGAGGCTGTGGGGAGGAGGGTACACTAATACACACACTATGGGAATGCCCGCGAATACGCGAATTCTGGAGGCAGATACTCCGCTCAATCTCCCAGGCCCTTAAACTCTCCATATTACCTGAACCGCGCAAATGCCTTTTAAACATCTGGGACCCCAACGACTTGGGTAGATACGACCTGATTTGGGCATCATTGGCTATGACAGTGGCTAAGCGGGATATAGCGCAGAAATGGGGAGCGCCAGACGTACCCACTGCCAGTAGATGGGCCAAAAACATGGACGTCCTAATGGTGACGGAAAGAGCAGTTTACGTGCTTCGAGCAGCGCCACGGAAGTGGAACAAGGTCTGGGCGGCATGGAACAGATACAGAGGGGAGATATGTGAACCCCTACCAGAGGGTGAGGACTCAGACTCGGAGGGGGAGGAGGAGTAACTGAATGCAGGCGTGGCAGGTGCCTCAATAGCGGGACAATGAAACATGAGTGGCACTGACCTGGCAGTATTCCACAGAGCAAGTGGAGACACAGGAAACTAAGAGATGTGGGTGAACAAGGGGCGACGACGACTCGTGGGGGGGGGTTAGTTGGGAAGTTTGTTGATAATGTTTTGCAGGAAAAGAGATGCTGACATCACTGATACGTGAGGGAAGGGTTATCAGGAAGCTGTGATTTGCACATTGTAACGAACAATTACTATGTATGTAGAACTCGAGAGGCCATGGGCAGCGCAGTCCGGGCTACCGGAAGGCCGATCGTCAATTGTAGAAATACTGATTTACACATTATGTAACGATTGCCGGAAAACTGTATGCAACTGATTGACCACTATTCCTTCCTGTCAATAAAGTTTTAAAAAAAAAAATATCCAGAGCAGAGGCTAGCGAAAACATAGCTAGCAAGACGGCAAGTAATTACCTCTCCAAAAAAGAAAAATTTTATGAATACAACAAGAGGGTAGGCCACTTACTAGCAATTCGAGCGAGACAAAATCTGGCAGCGGGGGAAATAAAAGAAATTAAGGATGGTTTAGGTGGGGTTTTGAATAAGGTGGAAGACATTAGGGAGGTGTTTAGGAAATTTTATGAAACTTTGTACGATCAGAGCCCCAACAACTCAGACTTAGAAATTAAGGACTACTTGGCAGATATATCACATGCAGTATTAAAAGAAGAGGAGAAGGTGGAGTTAGATCTCCCACTCACGTTACAGGAAATACAAGCAGCAGTGAGCAACCTCCCTTCAGGGAAAGCTACAGGCCCAGACCAAATCCCGGCAGAATTTTATAAAACATTCTGGGACACCCTAGTGAAAGATATGCACGAGACCCTTAGGCAGGCACAATTAGGGCACTCAGTTCCACAGTCATGGGCAGGGGCAGACATTATAGTTCTACTTAAGAAGTATAAGCCCCCATTAGAACCGGGGTCCTACAGGCCGATTACGCTGATGAACGCAGATGCCAACATTTCTCGAAGTCATTGACACAAAGACTAGGTAGGGTGATAGAGAGCTTGGTTAGTGCCACACAGCATGGTTTCATCCCAGGGAAAGGGACAACCCAACATACAAGACAAATGATTACCCTGCTGGATGCCGCAAGAGTTGCAGGAGACCCTGTCGCGGCCATATTCCTGGATGCGGAGAAGGCCTTCGACAGGGTCAACTGGAACTACCTGTGGAAGGTTATGGAATGGTTTGGTATTGGCCGGGGATTTATTACGGCAATAAAGGCTCTGTATGTGGCCCCGTCCGCTATGGTAAGAATCAATAAAGGCTACACAGAGGAAGTGCAGATAAAACGCGGGACAAGACAGGGGTGTCCAGCCTCACCTCTCTTATTCGCCCTGTACTTGGATCCTATTTTACGAAGGTTTGTTGACAATAATAACATCATCCCAGTCATAATGCATAATAGGGAATATAAGGTTTTCGCCTACGCAGACGATGTGGAAATCATTGCACCAGATCCAAGGGGAGCCATTGTGGAAATTGAAGAAGAGGCTATGAACTTCGGGGCTTTCTCAGGGTACTCGATCAACAAGGGAAAAATTCAGATCATACAAAATAGCTTTACATTATATCAGGGTACTAGGGTAATACCCGCGGCACTTTACTTAGGAGTTAAAGTAACTACTGACTTAGATTGGCTGGTGGAGCTAAACATGGAACCCTTATTAGCAAAGGTAAAGAAAAACACGGAAAGAATACACAATCTACATCTAACTTTGATGGGCCGGATTAATGTCATCAAAATGATCACATTCCCTAAATTTGTATATATTTTTAGGGCCATACCACTATATTTTGATCACTTTTGGTTTAACAAGTTGGAATTGATAATCAATAGGTTTATTTGAGCACAGGGTAAAACTAGTAGAGCATATCTACACATGACACTCCCCAGAGAAAAAGGGGTGTGGGGGGCCCCTGACTTTAGGCTTTATTACTGGGCAACGGCCCTGCAGTACTTTCGAGGGTTCATAGGGGGTTGAGGAACGGGTCAACGGGTTAATAGTCTTGCCCTCACAAATGTATATATTGCACTGTTGGGTGGGGAGGCAGAGAACGCTTTCTTAAATGATATTGATTTTAGTTATTTTAAGCACACAAGGTTCAAGACACTAAAAGCAGCGTACACTATTTGGAAGGCAGTCGCAAAAAAGCTAGGTTTAGGAAAATATAATAGGTATACTCGACTATATACAAACCATTTACTCCCAGGGGATATCTTTAGGGACACAGTCATGAGGGAATGGTAGAACAACGCTATTAAGAAAGTAGGGGATCTGTGTGACCAAGGGGGCATTATCCAGTTCCAAGAGTTACAAACAAAATGTAATCTTTGTGGCAGGAGCTTTTTAAATATTTGCAGGTCAGAAGCAATCTCGCAAATAAACAGAGAGGTCCACTAGGATTTGGCCATTGTCGGATAATGGATTATATAGAACGCTGTGGTCAGTGCACAATTCAACAGCTATATGCAGAATTATGCATGCTCAAAAGTGATGATAGGGATAAATTTGTCATAAAGTGGGTAGAGAAAGTAGGCGCCCCCGTGAGGGTTTACAGGTTTCTTTGGACTTGGGATGAACCGTCTTATGTTCAGCAACATTACAAGCACAGCATTACAAGACGGTGTACTCACTTTACCACTCTCCCGCCAGAATAGCACAGTGGGGTGGTACCTCTGGAATAACTTGCCCGCGCTGTGATACAAGCAACACAGATATTGTCCACATGTTTGCAGAATGCCCACAATTGTATTCGCTAGGAGTGACAATTGAGAAATTTATGGAAGGATCCTTGGGGGTTAAGCAGTAATGTCACATGAATTAATAATGCTTGGGGTGATGGGAGGGGCAGAGGGACACCCTAGGGAATTCCTATTCCTGGCCAAGGCAGTCTATCGAATTTGTATCGCAAAGGCGTGGCTTGACAGAGCTCCGCCTACTTTTCAAATCTGGATCGCTAGGCTACTCTCTAGTTATAACCTGGAAAAAGCAATCTATGACTGGAAAGGGCGTAGAGCTAGGGCACTTGGTAGGAAAATATGGCGACCTGTAGAACGATGGAGAGAAGGACTGGTTACAGGTGGGGTGTCTGCAGGAGAACATATACATACTGTATAGCAGTAGGCATTGCGAAGCTATTAGGGGGTATAGTTATCACCATACATGTCTGAATTGGATCCATAAGAATGGCAGGGTAAAACAACTCTGTCAATAATACTGTTTAATTTACTTTTGTATATCTTTTTTTTCTCATTTTAAGGATCTTAGGAAATAGTAAATGCATATGCTAAAGTAGGAATATGTAGGATGTACAGTGTTAAAGAATGTTATGTTATATATGATTTGTCTGTGCTGTAACACTCATGTTGGAACATGTCTAATATATAAAGAAAAAGAAAAAGAGAATAGCACTGATGAAAACAATGGGACTAGTGCCCATGCCAACAATGAGAATAGCACTGATGATAACAATGGGACTAGTGCTGATGCCAACAATGAGAATAACACTGATGATAATAATGGGACTAGTGCCGATGCCAACAATGAGAACAGCGCTGATGATAACAATGGGACTAGTGCCGATGCCAACAACGAGAATAGCACTGATGATAACAATGGGACTAGTGCCCATGACAACAATGAGAATAATACTGTTGATAACAATGGGACTAGTGCCCATGACAACAATGAGAATAGCACTGATAACCATGGGTCTAGTGCCCATGACAACAATGAGACTAGCGCTGATGATAACAATGGGACTAGTGCTCCTGACAACAATGAGAATAGCACTGATGATTACAAATGGGACTAGTGCCGATGCCAAAAATGACAATAGCACTGATGATACCAATGGTACTAGTGCCGATGCCAACAATGAGAATAGTACTGATGATAAAAATGGGACTAGTGCGATGCCAACAATGAGAATAGCACTGATGATAACAAGGGGACTAGTGCCGGTGCCAACAATGAGAATGGCACTGATAATAACAATGAGACTAGTGCCCATGACAACAATGAGAATGGCACTGAAAACCCTGGGACTAGTGCCCATGACACCAATGACAATAGCACTGATGATAACAATTGGACTGGTGCCGATGCCAACAATGAGAATAGCACTGATGATAACAATGGGACTAGTGCTGATGCCAACAATGAGAATAGCACTGATGATAACCATGGGATTAGTGCCCATGACAACAATGAGAATAGCACTGATGATAACAATGGGACTAGTGCCCATGACAACAATGAATGAATGAATGAATGAATTCTTTATTGTTTGGTTACTCAAAACCATTACATTAAAAATCATAATACGAGGTTATAAAATTACAAAAGTTAAAACCAAAAGAGTTTGTACTGCCCAAGGGGCGGGATTGCGGAGGGTGAGGATCATGTTGAGGCGTAGGTCAACAAAGTCTCTATGAGCAGAAGCCCTCCGGGGCCATCAGTAGAGTTTGTGTCTGGTAAATGAACTTTCCGAAGGAGGCCATAAGTTTTACAATTGTCAAGGTGTAGAGGAAGATGGTCGCCTCCTTTGCAGTGCAGATTCCTGATTGTCTTAGAATTGGCCTGAGGTAGAGACTGCGGGCCGTGCGCAGGGCCGGGCAGCAGAATAGTAGGTGGGCCAGTGACTCACGTTTGTACCTGCAGAGCCTGCATTCCCGGGCACCTGGGCCGGCTGTGCCAAAGGCATATAGTTCTTTGAGAGGCAGCGGGTGTAGTCTGTACGCTAAGATCTTATGAAGGGCTGCGCGGCCCACGGCCTGCTTAAGATGGTATTTGGGATTATGCAGGATTTGTGGTAAGGACAAGGACTCTTGTAGATCTTTTTTTACCAACGACTCCAGATCCAGTTCTCTTGACCGCGCCCGCACTTGTTTTTTGATGGAGTGTTTGATGGCGGTATAGCTGACATATTCTGGATTCCAAGACTCAATGGCGCGATTGAGGTGGTCCTTTGCCGCCTTGAGGGTGGCCGACCAGGGGTTCCCTGGTTCTCTGAAGATACAATTCAGCGTTGCCTTAAGAGTGTTCTCCTTTGCCGTTGTTGTTAAGAAGTAGTATTTGCTTAGGGTGGCCATCTCTTTCAGGTATTGCTGATTGAGTGAGAACTCCAGGTGAACGAGAGTGTTTCTGGTACACCTCGGAAGATTAAATAATCACTTGTAGGCTCTGCAATGGATTTTTTCTAGTTCTTTATGCAGTTTGTCTGGAAATGCTTGGAGAGCATAATTTAGGGCCGGCATTAATTTTGCTCTGAGTACTCATTGGATAGCCAGTGTGGACGGGCTGTATAAGGAGGCGTGCAGCTTGCAGATAGCGTGAGTTGTAGTTTTGCCTTTGCCTTGGATAGTCTTTAGGCCCTCTCCATTTCCGCAGTGTATAAATTAAATAGCATTGGAGCTAGCACACACGCTTGTTTTAGGCCACGATCCGTGTTGATCTTTGTGTATGCGTGGTCCCTCAATGACAACAATGAGAATAGCACTATTGATAACAATGGGACTAGTGCCCATGACAACAATGAGATTAGCACTGTTGATAACAATGGGACTAGTGCCCATGACAACAATGAGAATAGCACTGATAACCATGGGACTAGTGCCCATGACAACAGTGAGAATAGCGCTGATTATATCAATGGGACTAGTGCTACTGACAACAATGAGGATAACACTGATAACAATGGGACTAGTGCCGATTCCAACAATGAGAATAGCACTGATGATAACAATGGGACTAGTGCCAATGCCAACAATGAGAATAGCACTGATGATAACAATGGGACTAGTGCCCATGACAACAGTGAGAATAGCACTGATAACCATGGCACTAGTGCCCATGACAACAATAAGAATAGCACTGATGATCTTTGTGGATGCGTGGTCCCTCAATGACAACAATGAGAATAGCACTATTGATAACAATGGGACTAGTGCCCATGACAACAATGAGAATAGCACTGTTGATAACAATGGGACTAGTGTCAATACCAATAATGAGAATAGCACTGATAACCATGGGACTAGTGCTGATGCCAACAATGAGAATAGCACTCATGATACCAATGGGGCTTGTGCCGATGCCAACAATGAGAATAGCACTGATAATACCAATGGGACTAGTGCCGATGCCAACAATGAGAATAGCACTGATGATAACAATGGAACTAGTGCCGATTGGATTAACCCACTTACTGGGTCTCGGCGGCGGGGGAACCGCCCAAGCTTTCCATACCCTTCAAACATAGTAAAAGGAGACACAGGAGCCTTCATCTGCAAGAGTAACCCAGATTTATTCAAATAGCCCAGAGCCCCAAGCTCATTAGAAACCAGACAGAGGGGGCTGCTTCTTTACTCCGCAGCTTACAAGCCTTTTATACTTTTTCATCTCAGTTTTTTGGCTGTTAGTTCATTGTTCAATCAGGGCAGTGTTTGCAGTTGATAACCAGATCCTGACGACTTTTGTAGATGGTGACCTGGTCAAGGCTTGGTACACAAATCATTGTTCACTTGGCTTGATCAAGGCTCAGTCTTTCAGGTCATTGTTTAATCACCTTGATCAAAGCCCGGTCTTTCAGGTCATTGTTTAATCACGCTGATCAAGGCCTAGCAGTCAGACCATTGTCCAGATAACCTAATCACGGTGTCAAGGTTGTTTACCAGGCTGGAAGCAGGAGATGGCAAACAAATCATCTACACAGGGTGTCAGTGTCTCGTGGCTTTCTGGTAAACTGCAAAGAACGGGGGGGGGGGGGTTGGGTGTGTGACAGTTCCTGGGCAGAAATGCAGGCTGCAAGATGGTTTTTGTCGTGTCAGTTAGAATTTCCTCAGGCATCAGCAGAAATGACCAGGTGGGTCGTGTGGAAGTGTTTGGCACGAGAGGGCAATGAAAAAGCAATGGACTCCCGGTACAAATGATGCCGATCAGAAGAACACTTTTCTTCAATAGCACTGATAATAACAATGAAACTAGTGCCCATGACAACAATGAGAATAGCACTGATAACCATGGGACTAGTGCCCATGACAACAATGAGAATAGCGCTGATGATACCAATGGGACTAGTGCTCCTGACAACAATGAGAATAGCACTGATGCTAACAATGGGACTAGTCTCGGTGCCAACAATGAGAATAGCACTGATGATAACAATGGGACTAGTGCTGATGCCAACAATGAGAATAGCACTGATGATAACAATGGGACTATTGCTCATGACAGCAATGAGAATAGCACTGATAACCATGGGACTAGTGCCCATGACTACAATGAGAATAGCACTGATGATAACAATGGGACTAGTGCCGATGCCAACAATGAGATTAGCACTGATAACCATGGGACTAGTGCCGATGGCAACAATGAGAATAGCACTGATGATACCAATGGGACTAATGCCGATGCCAACCATGAGAATAGCGCTGATAATAGCAATGGGACTAGTGCTGATGCGAACAATGAGAATAGCACTGATGATAACAATGGAACTATTGTCAAGGCCAACAATGAGAATAGCACTGATGATAACAATGGGACTAGTGCGGATGCCAACAATGAGAATAGCACTGATGATAACAATGGGACTAGTGCCCATGACAACAATGAGAATAGCACTGATAACCATGGGATTAGTGCCCATGACAACAATGAGAATAGCGCTGATGATACCAATGGGACTAGTGCTCCTGACAACAATGAGGCTAGCAGTGATGATAACAATGGGACTAGTGCCAATGCCAACAATTAGAATAGCACTGATAATAACAATTGGACTAGTGCCGATGCGAACAATGAGAATAGCACTGATGATAACAATTGAACTAGTTCCGATGCCAACAATGAGAATAGCACTGATGATAACAATGGGACTAGTGCCAATGAGAATAGCACTGATGATAACAATGGGACTATTGCTCTTGACAGCAATGAGAATAGCACTGATAACCATGGGACAAGTGCCCTTGACAACAATCAGAATAGCGCTGATGATACAAATGGGACTAGTGCTGATGCCAACAATGAGAATAGCACTGATGATACCAATGGGACTAGTGCTGATTCCAACAATGAGAATAGCACTGATAACCATGGGACTAGTTTCCTTGACAACAATGACAATAGCGCTGATGATAACTATGGGACTAGTGCCGATGCCAACAATGAGAATAGCACTGATGATAACAATGGGACTATTGCTCATGACAGCAATGAGAATAGCACGGATAACCATGGGACTAGTGCCCATGACTAAAATGAGAATAGCACTGATGATAACAATGGGACTAGTGCCGATGCCAACAATGAGATTCGCACTGATAACCATGGGACTAGTGCCGATGGCAACAATGAGAATAGCACTGATGATACCAATGGGACTAATGCCAATGCCAACAATGAGAATAGCGCTGATGATAGCAATGGGACTAGTGCCAAGGCCAACAATGAGAATAGCACTGATGATAACAATAGGACTAGTGCCGATGCCAACAATGAGAATAGCACTGATGATAACAATGGACTAGTGCCCATGACAACAATGAGAATAGCACTGATAACTATGGGATTAGTGCCCATGACAACAATGAGAATAGCGCTGATGATACCAATGGGACTAGTGCTCCTGACAACAATGAGGCTAGCACTGATAGTAACAATTGGACTAGTGCAGATGCGAACAATGAGAATAGCACTGATGATAACAATGGAACTAGTTCCGATGCCAACAATGAGAATAGCACTGATGATAACAATGGGACTAGTGCCAATGCCAACAATGAGAATAGCACTGATGATAACAATGGAACTATTGCTCATAACAGCAATGAGAACAGCACTGATAACCATGGGACTAGTGCCCATGACAACAATGAGAAGAGCACTGATGATAACAATGGGACTAGTGTTGATGCCAATAATGAGAATAGCACTGATAACCATGGGACAAGTGCCCATGACAACAATGAGAATAGCTCTGATGATACAAATGGGACTATTGCTGATGCCAACAATGAAAATAGCACTGATATTACCAATGGGACTAGTGCCGATGCCAACAATGAGAATTACACTGATGATAACAATGGGATTATTTCTCATGACAGCAATGAGAATAGCACTGATAACCATGGGACTAGTGCCCATGACAACAATGAGAATAGCACTCATGATACCAATAGGGCTTGTGCCGATGCCAACAATGAGAATAGCACTGATGATACCAATAGGACTAGTGCTGATTCCAACATTGAGAATAGCACTGATAACCATGGGACAAGTGCCCATGACAACAATGAGAATAGCTCTGATGATACAAATGGGACTAGTGCTGATGCCAACAATGAAAATAGCACTGATATTACCAATGGGACTAATGCTGATTCCAACAATGAGAATAGCACTGATAACCATGGGACTAGTGCCCTTGACAACAATGAGAATAGCGCTGATGATAACAATGGGACTAGTGCCAATGCCAACAATGAGAATTACACTGATGATAACAATGGGATTATTGCTCATGACAGCAATGAGAATAGCACTGATAACCATGGGACTAGTGCCCATGACAACAATGATAATAGCACTCATGATACCAATGGGGCTTGTGCCGATGCCAACAATGAGAATAGCACTGATGATACCAATAGGACTAGTGCTGATTCCAACATTGAGAATAGCACTGATAACCATGGGACTAGTGCCCTTAACAACAATGAGAATAGCACTGATGATAACAATGGGACTAGTGCCGGACCCAACAATGAGAATATTACTGTTGATAACAATGGGACTAGTGCCCATGACAACAATGAGAAGAGCACTGATGACAATAATTGGAATAGTGCCGATGCCAACAATAAGAATAGCGCTGATAACCATTTGCCTAGTGCCCATGACAACAATAAGAATAGCGCTGATGATACCAATGGGACTAGTGACGATGCCAACAATGAGAATAGCACTCATTATACCAATGGGGCTTGTGCCGATGCCAACAATGAGAATATCACTGATATCATCAATGGGACTTGTGCCCATGACAAGAATGAGAATAGTGCTGATGATTCCAATGGGACTAGTGCCGATGCCAACAATGAGAATAGCACTGATTATACCAATGGGACTAGTGCCGATGCCAACAATGAGAATAGCTCTGATGATAACAATGGGACCAGTGCCGATGCCAACAATGAGAATAGCACTTATGATAACCATAGGACTATTGCTCATGATAACAATGAGAATAGCACTGATAACCATGGGACTTGTGCCCATGACAACAATAAGAATATCACTGATGATAACAATGGGACTAGTGCCGATTCCAACAATGAGAATAGCACTGATAAACATGGGACTTGTGCTGATGCCAACAATGAGAATAGCACTGATGATAACAATGGGACTAGTGCCGATGCCAACAATGAGAATAGCACTGATGATAAAAATGGGACTAGTGCCGATGCCAACAAAGAGAATAGAACTGATGATAACAGTGGGACTACTGCTCATGACAGCAATGAGACTAGCACTGATAACCATGGGACTGGTGCCCATGACAACAATGAGAATAGCCCTGAATGTAACAACAGGACTAGTGGTGATGATAACAATGAAAATTACTCTGATGATAACAATGGGTCTAGTGCTCATGACAGCAATGAGACTAGCACTGATAACCATGGGACTGGTGCCCATGACAACAATGAGAATAGCCCTGAATGTAACAACAGGACTAGTGGTGATGATAACAATGAAAATTACTCTGATGATAACAATGGGTCTAGTGCCCATGACAACAATGAGAATAGCCCTGAATGTAACAACAGGACTAGTGGTGATGATAACAATGAGAATAGCACTGATGATAACAATGACTATAGCTCTGATGATAACAGTAGGACTAGTGCTATAGAACAGTGAGAATAGCGCTGATGACAACAATGGGACTAGTGCCGATGCCAACAAAGAGAATAGAACTGATGATAACAATGGGACTATTGCTCATGACAGCAATGAGACTAGCACTGATAATCAACTGTTGTTTTTGTATTTGTTCCCATGAGGCACAGGGTCAAGACTGATTTGCATATGGCCATGTTTGAACTATGGTTGCGTGGTTAGCAAAATAATGATGGATTAAACCCAGATCTGTGACAGGGGGTGAATGTTTTGCCATTGTGCAACATTCCGTCCATCATCTTGTGTGTTTTGCTTTCGGTAACAACAAGCATTTGCAATGCAATAGGTCTACGCGAGTTTGACCTATTGGCATTGTAAATGACGATGGCTTTTATTTATGTTTCAAAAACCAAAACATAAATAAAAGGCAATGTCATTTACAATAAAAATAGCTCAAACTCTCGCGCAAATGCGAGACCTATTGCATTGCAAATGCTTGTTTCCAATGTGATCATTTATTGAGGAGAAACTATCAGTATTGTAATGCTATTTCTGTTTGACAGGTTTTTGTTTCAGGGCAACAATGGAAACGTACTCTATACTGGAGACTTTAGACTTGCCAAAGGTGAAGTGTCTCGGATGGAGCTCTTGCATTCTGGTGACAGGTGAATATTTCCATGTCAATTTAATGTAATTTGCAAAGACTTAACCTAAGCTGAAATATAAAAGACATATTTTTAGTTGAGTTGTCCAGTGTCACGTTCCTACAATGTCTGTACCTTCTTTAACCCGGGTGTGGTGGGTCGGTACACTAATACATCAACTACAGGGATCTTTGTTTGACCTTAAAGCCACAGGTTAAAATCATGGCATGTCTGCTTAGCCTTTCATCTTTCGAAGTCGATAAAATGAGTACCACTGAGGTGGGTAATCGTGAAAATCTTTTATTCAGCATCAGAACGACCCAAGGGATGAACTTGCTCTTTACAAATACATGTAATGTTGTGTTAACTAGTAGAAGCCTTGAAAGCAAAAAAATGACGACAAAGAAACTGACGAAAGCATCTCTCCTAAACGAAGTACAGTTTTTGTATCAAGTTGAGCATTTGTCCATCCTGCTGCATGTTGACTTGCAGGTTACCACATTAATCAACATGTCTTTTCTCTTTTTTTATAAATTATTTTTCTTTTTTGGATTATGTCGATTATGGTTATTTGCAGTATACAGAGCAGGGTTGTACATACTCCTATCAATGTATTTTCTACATGTGAACCACCTTTAAGGCATGTACTTTCTGTTTACTATTGGTTTTTACTCTTCTCTTTTCTCTCCCCTAAACCCTGACTTTTCTAACATTGTGATACGGTCTACACAGGCCCCTACATCTCTGAGGTTTTAGTGGACATCCTCTATTCACATGCACTGTTCTTCTCACAATTCTCATTGATTCTTCTTTCTGCCATGTTGTCATATTCACTCTGTTTCAAAATTATGTTTGCTACTGCGGCCCTAGGTGGCTATTGGTAACTGTGGACATGGGTAAAATATACCCTCTTATTTGTTGGATCTGAGAGTCCAATCAGAAATGAGGACTCTCCAGGGCAATTGGTGGGTCTGATTTCTCCATTAATTCCTCATTTTGGGCCAAAAGCTGTGTGTGAAAGTAAAAACAAAACCTCATACTTGCCATGGGGTTGGTAACTGTTGTTACCATTCTCATAAGAATGAAAAGGTCACTGATACGGAAGCCCTGTAAGCCTACAATGACATGGCTCCAGTGTGAGATTCCAAAAAGCCTTCCTAGCACATATTGCACTCTTCTGAACACTCTAAGTCGTTTGCTGGAAGATCTCTTTTTCAATTCCTTCTGAGGTGAAGTGTTCTGGGAATCCCTTCCTGTCACATTAGCAGCCCCCCATTGCATGACGTAATGGCAAGCATTTATAGAATTTCTTATCATGGAGGTGAAATTATTCTTTGAACATATTGTGAGCTTGGAACCTCTTTGTCTGGGTCATCTCCTTCAAAATCGTGCTTGCTTTTTCAGTGTCTTTATTCCAACTTATTCTTCTAATTGGACACGACCGTGCCTCGTTTGGCAATGAGAGATTCATTTACAGGTGTTCCATGTACATTAAAATGTTTTGATATGCGCCCTCTGCAAGGCTTGTTGAAGATGAACAAACAGTAAGTTGGTTTGCATACCTAATCATTAATACCCAACGGCTGTGAGGCTTCTAGTATTTTCTGAACTTTGGAATACTGATTTCCACCTAAAATAAACATTTCAATAGAGGTTTCTAATGGTATTCTCAGGGAATTGTTCAGTTGTACTTTGTAGCTATTTCCCTGCTTTGTTTACAAAATTAACATTTTTATTTAAAATGAGATATCCGTATCACATACGTGAGAAGTAAAATAAAAAAGCAGACCTTGTATAAAGAAGATCCACACATACAAATAACGTCTTTTCTAATGTAATGGTGTTCAATCAAATTACATTGTGAGGTTCCGGAGTCTTCCAGGTCAAATTAAACATAATCAATAACTCAATCTGATTTATCCACATTTAGTAACTTGAAACAATTTTCAGTTCACCACAGCAGTTGTCTGGATGTAGACTTTCTGGCTGAAATAACAATTTGTATTTAGAATTAATCTAACACAGACAGAGCAATGGACATAAATAATTAATGCTAAAAGAAAATATGGAACAAACACCCACCCTTTCTACAGTGTAAGAGAAAATATTTTAAAACTCTTATCATTTATGATCAACACAGTCATTCCTCCATAACCACCATTGCCCACTCCCATTCGATAGTGAACATCTAAATGACCAGACGGTTTTGGGTCCTATCAGTACAAAAAGAAAGCACCAAGATTTTACATTTGTCATTAATCACACACAGAGATATGTAGGTTGCGTTATTCCATATTGTTAAACCTGTCACCCCCAAACATTTAGTGTTTTCCCCTTCCTGCTTAACTAAATCTGTTTTTGTTGGCCAGGACTCTGTGCAGTTTACCACTGGTAACCAGTTCTAAAGAGCTTGTACTCGCTCAATAAAACATGATTTTTGGCTTACACCTGATTGGCATTTAATAAAAAAAAGTTGATAATCAATTTTATTGATTTTTGGATAAAGCAAGAAAACAGTACAGCACAGGTAAGCAATAGCTATTTGGTACAGTGGTAGACTTTTGTTTCTGTTATGCGCGAGCATGTATTTCAACCCACTGCTTGATGCATTATAACTAGGGGTCCCGGTTTTATGGTATTTATTTTTTTGCCATTTCGTCTATATTTATCCATATTTATTTTTTGGGCATTTATTCTGTATTTATCCACATTTATTTTTGCCACAAGCAAAAGTCGACGCTACAGCTAGTATTTTTCCACATTTATTTAAATTGACAATGCACACATGTGCTCGGTTATTATTGGTCAACACTATACATTCATCTGAAAACTTTGCCATTTGCAGAATGTACCAAATATGCTTAAAAGTGCTATCACAAGCCATTTGTCTCAGAGCCATGCAGTTTCTGTCATCTGCAGAGTGCCACATCCTCTCCCCCACTGAACACCATACTGCCCCACTGAGAGAAACTCACACTGCCTTCAGCTGCAACCCAATTGTGCCCCGCTATAAACACCTGGAAGCAATTCAATTCAAAGTATGCAGTAGACTACAGTAATATGCTGCGTGAAAAAAGTAACAACATACTGGAAAAAAGCAAACACTCATAGGGAATACTACTTAAAGCTTTTACATTCATTATTCAGAAATCAATTAGCGTTTTTGCTTGAAAAGCTAACAACATGAAAAGAAAAGTAGCGCTTCATTGGCTAACTCTGTAAGGTGGCGGTGTTTTGAGTGTAAATACAACCAATCTGGCCACTTTGCGACTACTCTGTCTTGCTTTATTTAGTAATGTATTTATTGTTTGTATTTTACAACCTTTTTTCTCTCCTCCTGAGGCTGCATTTTGGAGTAGAAAAATGTATGACAAAGACATTTGCAGCAAAAGTGTTTCTTCTTTTTTTGGATCCATTTCACATAGGATCAAATGACAATCACGGTTTTCTACACGTGAGGAGGAGCGCAACAGAAAGAGGGAGAAGAGGAGGAAGAAAGAGTGGGGGCAGCAGTAGTGGAAACTGCCCTTGACCTTGTCCGGTGAAAAAAGGAAGAGACCGCCGCTGTGTAATTGAGCACTTTGAAGTGGCTTTGAATCATATCTGTGAGTGACCCGCTAATGCTAGACAAAAAACGCTAGAGCAGGTACCTTAACCGATTGAACTATCTCTATGAGATGCGTAATTGCTGGTGTTAGCTGTGGACGGCCCTGTAATAGGAGAGTGAGGCTACTTTTCGTACCCACAGTGGGGAAGGCACAGACCGAGGCACAGGCAGGTGTTATGTTAATACTTTTACTCAGACGCACTCACTGATCGCCCATGGCAAGCTGCTGCCCTCCTCCTCTTCAGTTATGCAACCTCCAAAGGCACAGTAGGGACCGTCCCCTGCTTGTCTCTGGCACCACAGACCTTTCCACCCAACCTGTTGGGCTACTGCTACCAGCACAACAAACGCGCTCTTCGATTAACAGAGGCTGCAAGTGCCCCCTCAGTGCCAGACCGAGTTTAATTTAATAGGCTTTGCCGCCCCACAAGGTGCTGGCATTCGATTCCTGCTTTTGCTGCCACCACAACTGCATACGCCATTGACTCCAGCCCCCCACCCTCTTCCCCGAGGGCACCTACTTTTGTTTTGAAATGGCTGCATATGCTGCAATTAGGCAGGTCTGGGGTCAGACCGTCAGCCTCTTGGCCACTCTGGGCGGCTTCTTTTTATTACCGGAGGGGTGAAAGAACAACAAAGCCTCATTAACAAGTAAATGGTCTTTCAAAGACCTGTGACGTACTCGGGTGCGGCTGTATGTGTGCCCAGGAAGCTGTCTCAGCCCGGGCTGACACCTCTTAACCCTCTAAGGAGGGGGAGACACCAGATAGTTGGGGGTGTGATTCTATTGATGTCAATGAAGACCTCACTCAATGGGTGGAGCGAAGCCCCTGGAAATGGCAGGGGCGTCAATGAAAGCATTTTATGTTACTGGAGGCAGGTCTGCTGGAGCACGGCAGCGCAGCAAAATGTACTAGTATTTTCCTGTTTTTATATATAAATACAGATTATGGAAAACTTGTTTTCCATCTGTATTTTTATATGTAAAAATCTGTTTAAACGGAAAACCGAGAGCCCTAATTATAATATACAATCTGAGTTCAAGAAAGGACAAGGTACCCCTTCATCCCACTTGGTTCAACCATTTGCCCCAGACCTTCTGGTCTCTGGATGGACACCCCCTAGCTTCGAACAGAGGCTTTTGATGTGCTGTGCACCAATCTATGCCTTTGCGCCATTTAGTTACATTCGGGGGCAGACTGTTTCCATGCAGTGGCGACATCTTCCTTGGCCACCATGATGGCGGTACCCAGGAGGAGTATGTCTGTCCTGGATCCTTCTAGACCATCCATAACTCCAAGGAGGAGATTCAAGAGGTTGTGTATTACCCCCCAACCCAGGACACCCGTGAGCTGAGATTCCAGTGTTTCCCAACATGAGGTAAGATGGGGGCAAGTCCACACCATATGATAAAAATCTGCCGGCTATACCCCACAGTGCATGCAAGATGGAGAGGGTCGCAGACCCGACTTGTTAAGGCGATTAGGGTTTAGGTAGGCGCTATGACGATAATATAGCTTGATTAGGCGCAGCTTGGCTGAAGTGGTAGTGGTTTTGGGAGTCATTAAGGCATCACACCAATCCTCGTCCTCGAGAGGACGCAGCCACACCTTCCATGGGTGTCTGAGCAAGTCAATCGTTGTTGGAACATTGTTAGTTTAGGAGCAGTTTATGCGTGGCACCCCTCTCTTCCCTAAGTCCCCCATCATGATTTGCCATTCCATTGGACTAAACTCTGGAAGTGTAGTGCCAGTCGATAGGTGTGGGCTGAGGGTGTGACGTAACTGCAGATATCTGTAAAATTGTGAAGGGTATAGCGGGTCTGTATGGAGCGTGTGTGGTCCCCCACCCACACAGTTCCCAATTGTGATATACCAATAAGGTCCCATCTCCTGAACCCCTTCAAAGCTCCGACCTCCCTGAGCCAAACTCCCTGCCAGAGAGGTGTTCGTTGGGTCAATTTGTTGTCCCATTGAGTGTGACGAAGGGCTGTATGCCATCCCAGCAGGACCGCTCGAGTCACCGATGGTAGGGCTCTGGGCACAGGGCCACCATACAACTTTGCCTGAATTTGTGAGAGTCATAGTTACCTTAATTTGATCCTATATGCTGAATATGGCCAGCCGCCATTGAACCAATCATGCAGGATGAGCAGCCGGGTTCTAAGATAATACAGATCGAGATTAGTCAATACCATGCCCCCATCGAAAGGTGGGATCTGGCAGTGGGCGAGAGCTATACGCTGCCTTGCGTTCCCTCCAAAGGAACTTTGTGGCAATGCTGCCTAGTTCCCTAAACCAGCTTCGCGGGAGGTGGAATGGGGTATTCTGGATAATGTATAAGAAACGGGGGAAGATCATCATTTTAAAACGGACCACTCTCCCCAGCGGGTTAAGTGGTAAGGTATGCCAGCCTCAGAGAGCCTCTTTGGCTTTCTTGACCTGTGGGGTGATATTAAGCGACCATTCCAAGTCAGGGAGTAATAAGACCCATATTCCTAGATATTTGAATGACTGCCACCTGATGGGGATGGTTTACTGCCAGCCAAAACATTCCCTTGAGAGGTAAAGGGGCAACAAGGTCGATTTGGCGGGGTTCAGCCGCAGGCCTGAGACCCCTTCAAAGCTATAGGGAATTTAGAGGCATCTGGGCTGGATCTGCAAGGAAGAGCAGCACATCATCTGTGTACAGGGTGATTTTGTCTTCGTGGGAATCCTTCCATTTCCAGCCCTGGATCTGGTCGTCAGCCCGGGTGAGGCATGCCAAAGGTTCTATCGCCAGGGCGAAGAGGAGGAGAGAGAGGGGACTTCCTTGCCTTGTTCCCCTTCTAATCAGGAGTGTTTCTGAGAGAGCTCAGTTTATGAGCACTCTCGCTCTAGGTTTGGAATATAGAACCCAGACGAAGCGGCGGAAGTGCTGCCGCAGACCCACTTCTGCCAACACACCGTCCAAGTATTGTCAGTCGACCGTGTCAAAGGCTTTCTCGAAATCAACTAGGAGTGCTAGGTAGGGGGTGAGTGACTGGTGATTTGCTAGAACCAGATGGAGAGGTAGCAGACAATGTCTTGTACTATGTGCCGGCATGAAGCTGCATTTGTCCGGGTGGACCAGTTTACTGAAAGATCGTCATAAGCGTTGGGATCATGGCGTATATCTTGTCCTCCGTGTTAATGAGCGAGATTGGACAGATGGGCGAAGGTGGTTGAGTTTTGGTAATGAGGACGATGGTTGCTGCATTTGTTTCAGGGGGAATCTCCCTGTCTCTGTGACCTCTTTAAGTAGGGCGTAGAGGTGTGGGACTAATATGTCTCAATATGTAGCGTAGTATTCTTGCGGGAAAACGCCAGGGCCTGGCGTTTTCCCTGCTGCTATCAGAGAGATGGTCTCACCTATTTCCTCTTGGGTGATAGGGAGATCTAAGCCGGCCGCTTCGCTCGCATTAAGGTGGGGAAGGTGAACACCTCCCAAGTTGGTCAAATCGGGAAGCGAGGCTTCAAGCCTTTAGACTGAATAAAGCCAAGAATAGTAGTCAGCAAAAGCCTGGGCTATTGCGGTTGGCGTCGGGTGTGTGACCCCGGATGGTTCCCGGACTACGGGGACTATACGGTTTGCCAAAGGTTATAATGCCAGCGTGTGCAATATTTTTCCCTTTTTGTCCCCCAGCCATACACTCGGGCCATGGAGGATCTCCATAGCAGCTTAGCTGATTTTAATGAGATTTGTTTAATATCTTCCCTCAGTATCTCGAGCTGCCTCTCACACGAATCCTCTGTCGCCTCAGCCAAGTTCCTCTCCAGGAGAGTTGCCTGTGCTTTGAGAAGGGTAAGTCAACTGTCTTGGGCTAGTCATTTTCCTTGAGTTGGCCCCTGGCAAAACCGCAAATAGTGGCTTTACCCGCTTCCCAGAGGGTACCTGGAGAGGGGACAGAGTCCTGATTAGTAAGGAAGTATCGTCGGATTTCCTCCCCTATTGCTTTTTTGATACCCTTGTCCTGGAGGAACCAGGCGTTCAGCCTCCAGATGGGGCAAAGTGTGTCAGAGGGGTCGCATACATAAAGGAGAAGGGGTGAGTGATCTGAGTTATCCCAGGGAAGGATGCTGATGTCAGACACTCTCTGGCATTCAGAGGCTGGCATGAAGATCATTTTGATGCATGCATGTGTATGGTGTGCTGCTGAAGTGTGGGTGTAGTGGATGCCTCGGGGTTCCAAGTTCTCCAGACATCACATAGGCCCAGGGTGGTTGCCCAACTCTACCAGTCGCTTTGCATGTGATGTCCAACCGAAGGATGGTATACTTGTGGTGTCAAGGTCTGGTTGCATGACCACATTGAAGTCACCCCTATTATTGTCCCACCCAGGGTCAGGGTGAAAACAACATCGGAACCTTTCTCAGGGAAGATGTGATCGTAGCAGGCCGAAAATATATGGACATTAGATTAAGGATATTCCCCCCTAGCGTCCCGGTTGGGGCCAAGAAGCAACCCTGGGGATCCCCAGTGACATGCGGGAGTACGAAGGGGAGACTATGCCTCAGGAGGCATGAGCCCTGTTCAAAACCAGAGTGCCATACTCTATTGAATACTTATCTTGCGAGGAAGGGACAGTGGTTGCCCAGGAGATGGGTTTCTTGGAGTAAGAGTACGTCAGGAGTGTGTCTTTTGGCTTACCTCAGGATTGCTGTCCTCTTTACTCTATCAAGCAGTCCATTGATGTTCCATGACAGAACTCGGAGCGCATCACCCCTGTTTAAATTCTGTGCCATGACCTATGTGCGGGGCCAGGGAGATATGGGGCTCCACTCCTTTTAGGGAACCGAGCTGGATTGCGAGCAGTTGTGATCTGGATTTCTGTTGCCGTTTTTAATTTACTTACAAGTATCCACATACCACGTACCCAGGACTGGTACAATTAAATGCTGATATTGGGCTTGTAGCATGTATTTGTCCACCCATCTTAAGTAGCCCTTCAAAGCATGTCTCAGGCTTACCATTTGAGCTTGTGTGCAGTTTTAAACTGTCAATTAGTCTTGGCAAATTTAACCTTTTGCCTAGCCTTAAACTCCCTTTTTAGGTCTCGCCTAGACGAAAGCAAAAGCGAAGCTTTTGCTGTCTATGCGAGACAACTTATGTTGCCGCTTTTCTGGGAATATTGTGGACATCAGACTGTGACGAGCCTGTCCTCCTGGAGATTGCAGCTCGTGAGCGCGCACGTCGCGTCGCCCTGCCTGCTATTCGCATTCACACAAAGGCTCCCGCACGCATGCGCACATACACACACTGCATACACACACACGCACCCCCTTTAACAGACACACGCGCACACCCCACCCCCACTCACCCCTCCTCCTCCGCAACACACTCACCTGTTCGGGCGGACCGGGACTCGATCAGGAGCCCGAGGGCTCCTCGGACAGTGGCTTCTCTCTCGTCTCGCGCCGCGATGGGGGCGGGACTCCCGGTTGGGGCCGCGCTGCGATTGGCCGGCTGCCCAACCGCTTCCGGGTCGCCGCAGGCAGCGCGGCGGCCCGGCGGGAACTTGATGAAACTCCCTGGGCTGCAGTGGTGAATAGAAATTCAGCTGCGTGGCAGTGTCTATGGTGGTTTTGCGACTCCGCAAAGAATAGACTGCTGTAGAGCGATCTGGAGGACCTGGGCGTCAGAGAGCCCACAGACTCTCCTTTTGGTACCAGGAAGGAACCGAGACTCTGCAACAGTGCAAATGCCGAAGTCTGGTCGGGCTGTAATTGCAGGTACGGGGCTACAACTGCTTTAGCAGTGATCACTCGGTGCAGGACTGCAGCTACGAAAGTTGTGGCTGCTTGCAGGCTGATCACAACTGCCTAAGTTGCGACCGGCCTCTGTAGTAATACAACTGCTGAAGATGTGACGGGCACGTGTAGGGGTGCATCAGCGGAATTTCTGGTTAGGCACGAGGGGTTGCACCAGCCAAGTATCTCCAGGTCCTGTTGACGGCTTAGTCGTGAGCCTATTGTCAGACCAGCGCTTTGGGACAATACTGTTAACTAGCTGGGACAGCGTTGAATCAAGAAGCGCCACAAATGAGCAGCACCGGCTCACTCAGCTGCAAAGTCCTGTTCTTCAGTGGGGCACACAAACCCACAGCGCCTTTCGCCGCTTTCTGCGTGGTATATTACGTTCAAATGTTACCTTTACATTGGGAACGCAAAGCTCGTAAAATTTCCAAGTCCAAGCGTAAGTAGCATAATTAGTCCAGTTTTCTACACTTGCATTCTGGACCTGAAGTTCGGAGTTTATCATGTGATTAATGACTACATATCAAGGAATGCAGAGAGAAACCTGGACTGACTGAGCTTCTCAAGCACGAACATAGGAAACATGGGAATAGGCGGGCACTCTCACTAGAATGAGCTTTCTATCTTTACTGTTCTATGCTGGGAATAGGAGGGCACTCTCACTAGAATGAGCTTTCTATCTTTACCGTTCTATGCTGGGACAGGCAATGCCCTCTTCAGACCTCTCAAGTTGACCCATGTTCACCTGCTCCAGTTTATTTTTTTGTTGTCTGGGGATTGTAGTCATGCATTTGTTCAAATTGAGATTTTATACTGCAAGCATTAGAAATATAATGGCAAGGGAAGAATGGAAGATTACATAATAGGTTATGATGGGTTACGGTAGTAGCAAACTTGGTATAACAAGCATTTGCAACGCAATAGGTCTCGCATTTGCGAGAGTTTGAGCTGTGTTAGCATTGTAAATGACAGTGCCTTTTATTTAGGTTTTAAAAAACAAAACTTAAATAAAAGGCATTGTCATTTACAATGCTAATAGCTCAAACTTGTATAAATGCGAGACCTATTGCATTGCAAATGCTTGTTAGTATATATAAGTCACACCTAGGGTAGGTCCTAAACAACCCATAGGGCAGGGTACTTTGTACTTAAAAAGTTGAACGTGCACTTTTAAGTTTTTCATTTCCTACTAGTGAAAAACTAGAAAAACAAATCATTTTTCACTGCTTTGAGGACTAACTCTCCTATAGGATAACACTGGGTTCCCTTATTAATTTAATAAGTGATACCTGTTCTGGAACAGGCAGATATATCATGTTTGGTGTCTAAAGAATGGTAATTTAAAATCCTTCATAATGGTTCAGTCAGATTTTAAGTCCCAATTCTGAAAATGCCATGTTTAGAAAAATTGGATTTTCATTCTGTAACCATGTGGTTCCCTTGTCCTGGGTCACCTGAATAGGCATAGATGGCCTTTGTGTATTCCTCCTAGACAGTGTCACAAAGAGGGACTGGACTGTATGTTGGCATGATGTTGGCAAGGTGCTCATCCTGACAAGTCAGGGGGGTGGAGAGCTGTCACCTACCACACTATCACTTTAATAGAGGCTGCCTCCTTCAATCACAAAGGACTTCACACTAGCCTTTTGTCACCACAGACATCTTGGGACCAGGACAGGGAGGCAGAACATTTCAGAACCATCTCTGAGGGCAAAACTCCAGAAGTTTCTTCCACTTCAAAGCTGGCACTAGGTAGGAAAATAGGACCCTTAACCCCACTCTTCAGTACTCTCTTTGACCTGTGTATACTGCAGGAGGACTGTGCTGCTGCTTGACAACTGGCCTGCTCTCTCAGAAGAAAGAATGGACCTCCTTCCTTCATTCCCGGCAGAGTGACTTCACGGGTCAGATGGCTGACTTCCTGTTCTGAGCTGCAATGACACAACTATCTCTAGAGGCCTCCCTGCAACTGCCCAGCTGACCTACTGCACTGGACATGCATGAGCTGTGCTGACATCTGCCTGAGTGAGTTCCTGATCCCCCAAGAAGTGTATCCCCAGGTCTCTTGGCTGGCATCACTTGATCTCTGCTTGTGAACAGAAAGAGAAAAGCTGAGGTTTTAGGCTCTTTGCGATCAAGAACGGGCCCTTTTGTGCTGAGATCTTGCCACCCGCGACGCCTACCAGTGCGAAGCTCCGATGGACCAGACTCTTTGCGCTACAGCAACAGCCAGCAATCACGAGCAACACAAGATCTGCACTTGGCTACAGCATTGACAGCCCATGGGGACCGCCAACACGAAGCCTCAACTATGACTGTCCGCAATGCCAGACAGAATCTTTGCGCTACAGCAACGACCATCCACGCCGCTGCACCTGCCCTTCGTACCACAGCGTCAACCATCAGTAACACACTCCGGGCACCTCGCGGCCTCCTCCACCGTAAACTTGACTTTTCTTTCTGGACTTTTCGTGGGTAACTTTTTCAGTGAGACTCACCTGGTCCCTGTACTTGTGACTTTCCCTTGGTCTAGCACTACCAGATAACTACGAGTGACGCTATGTGCTTCTGCATGCTATATTTACCTAAATCTTTGAAATTACATATATCCAGTTCTACTGTTTGGATTTTTGTAGTTTTGGCATCAAATAATGTATTACATTTTACTCTAGTTTTCTAAATCTGTGTGTGATTTTTCTTGTATTGTACTTTCACTTTATGACTGTTTGTGTGCTGCATAAATACTTTACTCATTGCCTCTAAATTAAGCCTAACTGCTTTCGTGGCAAGCTATCAAATGGTTAAGCACAGGTTAATTTAGTGACTTTTGTGGTTCACACGGACAAGGATTGTGGTTGTTGCTTGAGAAGGGCTCACACCCTCTCATTCAACAACCCAATATCTCACATTGGTGGGATTCAGTACTTGTGCACTGCCATTCAATGATTTTGTGTAACACAAAAAATTCTGTTATAAATGCCAGATTCTACCTCCTTTTAAATTTTCCTTAAGTGGCCATTTTTGCTTTTTCCAAACTCCCCCATTTTACCTGTCTGTGCCTTTACCTGCAAGCTTGGAATTTGAGCTCCTTAACCTGGAAAGCTACACTGCAGCTGAGCCCAGAGCATTCTGCAAGAAGATGGGGTTTCCAGCAAATAGGGGCTCCAAGAAGCTGGAGCTCCAAAAGACCCTCAGGGCCTGGGAGGAGGTTGTAAGCCACAGCCGAAGAGGAGGCTATGGAGAAGCGGGAGTATGGCCAGTGCACAGGTCCTGAGCTGCAGCACTCAAAGGAAGAGGACAACTAACCCCCAGAAGTGCAGCGCCATTTCAGGGCAGGGTGGAGTGTGTCTTCCTATGGTCTGTCATGTAGAGAAGCTGGAGGGAAGAAGATCTGAGAGGGAGTTCAGTTGGCAACTGGCTAAGCTAAACTTGGACGGTGCCAAGGAGGAAGCTGCTACCAAGAGTGCTGCTGATGAGGCCTTCCGGGCCTTTGAGGAAATAAAACTTGCCCTAGAGAAGGAGAAAGCTGAGGCTGAGAGACCATTGGCTGAAAGGAAGTTGGTCTTAGCTCATAAAGGAAGCCCGAAAAAGGTGGATATTAAAGCAAAAGAAGCAATGAGGTTCCGACAGCAAAAAAGGAAAGGGCAATGGGTGTGGGAACCCAGTCCCTGAAACGACAACTGTCCAGGTTGAGGGGGTACTAGTGGAGGCCGTCCAGTAGTCTACCTGGGAGGATATTACAGCTCTGGGAGACCTGCCTACGTTGCTGAAAAGCAAGTTAAGGGTGGGTCTTCCAGGGAGGAATTCTGCAAAGCACAGAATGAGTGACCCACCCTAGAGGGTAAGCTGAGGCCCAGGCGTTGGTGGTTTCCCAGTGCTACAGAGCCTTCCTACAAAAGATGATGGATGGAATACAGAGCAAATCAAACATTCACCCCTAGTCAAGAGATCTGGGTTAAATCCATTGCTGACTCATGACATACCCCTGATAAGACAAAACCTTTGCCAGACTTGTCACCCAACTGTATTGGCCCCGTATGAAGACCGCCTCAGGGCATTCTACAGGTCCTGTCCCATCCACCAGGCCAGTGGAAAAACAGGGATAAAGCTCCAGTCTCCCCTGGTTCGCTTACCTGTAGTTGACACCCCCTTTGAAACCATTGGCATTGACCTTTTTGGGCCCTGGGCCCCCAAACTGCCGTAGGAAATAGGTTTACCCTAATTTTGGTGGACTATGCCTCCAGATATCGAGAGGCCAGCTGGATGCCTCTTTCTATATACCAATCCTGCAGGCCCATCGGTGCTACGTTCGGTTCATGATAGCACAGAAACATTCTTTGTTATCTGTGCTCCCTTTTGGTCTCACCAGTGCCCCGCAGGTGTTCACGAATGAGATGGTGGTGGTAGCTGCATACCTTCGGAGGTTAGGAAACCCAGTTTTCCCCTTCCTTCACCCCAGGTAGTTGTGTAACACCTCAAGATGACGGTGATGTGCCAGAGTCTCACCTGACTCCTTCTCAGATGGTTCTCTTCAATGGAGCCATTCTGCACACAATACAGTTTGTGCCTTCCCCCTGGTGAGTAAAGGACATTCAGGCTGTGATCCTGATCTTTCAGCCTTTGTCCTGGATTTCAGTGAGGTAGACTCTGAGGCTACTGGGACATATGCCCTCCTGCATCTTGCTGGTCAAGCACGCCAGGTGGCATATGTGGTCTCGGTAGTGGGATCGGAAGTTCCAGTTGGTCCAACTTGAAGGGTGTCTCTCCGACCACGCCCAGATCTCGGAGGAGACTGTGAAAGATATTCAGTGGTGGTTACTGTACTGCGTCAGCGACAGACCCCTTTCTCTACCCCACCCTTAGTTGACTGTGGTTACTGATGAATCCCTTCTGGGTTGAGGTGGCCATCTGGCGGAGGTGTGGACTCAGAGGCCTCTGGTCTCCAACCGTGGCGAGTGCATATCAACCTTTTGGAGCGAAGGACCATCTGCTTGGTGTTGAAAGCCTTCCTTCTGTCCATCAAGGGGAAGCTAGAACATGTGCTCATGGACAACACTCCCACCATGCAGTAATGCAACAACAGGGAATGGTGGGGAAACGGGCCTTGTGCCAGAAGGAAATGGGTGAACCACATGGCAGGATCTTTTAATGTTAGGACGGATGTGCTTAGCCTTTAGCGTCTTGCAGATTACGAGAGACCGTTATACCCGAAGATGGTATAAGGTCTTTTCTGCGAATGGGGAGAACCATGGCTCAATCTGTTCACCATCACCAAGAACGCATAATGTCAGCACTTACGCCCTATGGAGTTCCCAAGGCATTTCTCACCCTGACACACGTTCCGTCTCGAGTGGAACTCAGGACTCCTGTATGCCTTTCCGCCGATTCCACTGTTGTCCTGAGTTCTCAAGAAGATCAGTACAGACGGTGGCCAATTCAATTTGGATACTGATGATATGCTAACCAGAACTCCTGGGCATGAGCATCTGTTCTCTGCTCAGGCTGCCCCTCTGGGACGTTCTGCTTTCTTAGCAGCTCTACAGGGTTCTGCAACTGGGCCTGTGCAATTTCCACCTTTATGCTTGGAGATTGAGACGAGACAGCTGAACATCTTTGATCTACCGCTGTAGGTGGTTAATGTCATCTTGGCAGCAGGCGTCCCTCAACAAAACCTGAATCCACTTGTCGTTGGGACAAATTTGTGGCTTGATGTGGTGCTCTGCAGATAGAATCCCTCCAAGCGAAAAATGGCTAGGCTGAGCAGTGGAGAACCATCTCCCACTGGATCATGCTTTTCATTAAATTTGCTAAGCACTGGCCAAAAAGTAGCCTCCTGAAGGTCTCTGGAAGGATCAGACCCAAAGCTGCTAGCACTGCTTTGGCAGGTGGAGGCTTTTTTTCTTCCTCAGGAGGAAAAGGACATCACATATGGTCCAACCTGCCAAGGTGTGCTCAAATTCATGTTAGCAACCTCTGAGTCGCCCAGGATTTATATGTGGGCAGCCCTATATTATGCAAATATGTTTGGCAAACCTAGTTCCCATCTCTTTCTCCCAACCTCTTTCCCAGTCAAATAGGCCTGCTCAGTCGTTTCCTTTGCTGTGAAAACTTCTGAAACTCCTCTATAAGCCCTTATTGAATTCTAACAGGATCAGCCTGAAACACATATGGAAGGTGATTGGACTATATTTATTTTGATAAAGGGTAAATTATTTCTCCGAGATTAACCTGTTACGTCATCCGATCAAGTCCAACCAGATATCATGCAGTAGAGCAAGTGTAGCAGATCGTAAAGATTCCCTAAGCCCCATATACTTCACTAATTTTCCATAGTTCTGAAAGGAACTGAATCCCTAATCAGAGGCTTGCCTCCTTCTTGCCTAAAAGGGTCTTATCGCCATTAACCTTAAAACCTGATATCTTGCCTAAAGACCGGAGCAGTGAAATCAGTGGGAGTTGGTACAATGCAGTATCTTCAAGAGTAAGTATGACATCCTCTGCAAACAACGAGATTATGAACATCCTGTCTTTCAGCATCGCATCTTTCATTGCATTATTGTGTCATATTGGGGCAGAGAACTAACTGATCCATAGCCAAAACAAAAAACAAGCATTGGCATAGCCAATAGGTTTTGCCTTTGGGACCTTATAAGTGTTTAACCATGCAACAGTTGATGTCGTAGCACCAAGGATATTGTGCTGCATAAGTAAATACTAATAAGGTACCAAAAGCTAGACCTATTGGCTATGCCAATGCTTGTTTTTCATTTTGACTGCAGTGAGACTCTTTGAGGCATGACTGCTACAACACTCTGTGAATGACAACGATGGGCTTTTCAATTGTTTATATTTGTCTATTACTAATTTGCTGCATCTGCATGAGAGTATGTGAAATGCGCCATTTTATTCAGATTGAAATTATCTAAAAGATTTGAACCAAAAAACGCACGTGAACCAGACTTGCTAACTTGGAAATGTTATGCAGTTTACTCCCAATACAGATTTTCTGTACAGTTACAGAGAACACATTGAATATGAACAATAAGCCAAACATGTTTACATATACAGCAGAAGGCTGCTGGGGCGTCTTCTTAACCAGTGGAGTGAACCCTAAACTCAAGCTATGCAGAATACATTGTTTAAGTAACTTGTAGCGGGTAATTATGGGATTCAGCAACTCCGATGCTCTCCTTTCTGCTCACCTAGAACATGACATTTCACCAAAGGACTTCGACAGCTCCAAGAACAAAATGTTACTAGCAGCTTTAAATAATGCAGCCTGTTTAGGTCTCACTGAAAGCATTGCTTTAGCAATGCTTGTTTGGCGAGATTATAGTAAGGCTTTCAAAAGTCTACCCAAACTGCGGATTAGGTACAGTCATGTGAGCCGGGCGCGTGCACATCACATCACACACCATTTGTTATCAGCTTGTGAGCCTCGGTATCAGACTTCAAAGTAATCCGCCCCCCCGCCCCCCCCATCAGACCTCAAAGGAATCCGCTCCGCTCCCCCGCCACCCCCCTGCCAAGCAATGCCGAGAGCTTGTTTGTCACTGCTCCGAGAGGCTTCTTTGTATCAGCCTGACTGCATGCTTGTTTTTTAATGTGGTGGATACTCACTGCCATCTAGTGGCCATGTTTTATAGTGAAAAGCTTCAGTTTTTCCAGTGGGTTCATATAGGATCACTCCCGGTCTCTTGTTTACTTTAGGTGTGTTGTTATTATTTAGTTTCACTCTTTTCCCCACTTGTTTAAGTACTATTGAAACGGCTTAGTAAAAATGCATTCCATGTACCGACATGAAATACATTTTTACAAAGCATTTTCATTTGTACTTAAAAAGCAAAACAGCAGAATGTAAACTGCCATTTGTCAGATCTCCTCCTTGCCAGCACTGCTCCTACCTTCCACCCCACCCCACACCCTCCTTCCCACCCTCCTACATGTCTCTGCCAGTCCTATCCTCAACAACCCTGTGGCCGCCCACCTCCCTTATGGTCTCTGCCCCTGGGTCTTCCACACTGCCCTGCTCTTCCTACTCTTTGTCCCTACGGCCTGTCCTCTCCCTGCCCCGCCACTTCGCCCCCCCTCCTCCTCTGCATGTCCCTACCTCCTTCTCTCTCGTTCCCCCAGCCTCTTCACTCTCTCCCTCCTCTCTCGCCACTCTCCCTCAGTATTTACATTACAAGGGTGCCCCCCAGGGTGTGTGTCCCTCTCTGTGACTCCTTGGTTGAGCCCTCCTCCTCTGTGCCCACCCCCCCTATCGGCGCTAGCCTCACATACATGCAAATAGGCTGTGTGCCCCAACCGTCTTTTCTGCTTCTTTTACCTTCCCCCTCCGCCCCTACAGTCCCGTGCCCTCTTCACCCACCCCCTCCCTCCCTCCCAAATCACCGCAGCACCTCATCTGTCTCTTCCCCCTCCATCTCTCCCGCCCTCCTTTCCCTCCCGTTATCCCCGCTCCGCTGTGCCGTCTCCCAGGGCCTCCTGCCTATCCCCGAGCCTCGTCCTCCCCGCACGGCCTCAAGCGCCATCGCTCCAGGGCTCCAGCCTTGTGCCACTTCCCAGCCTCACGCACTGCCCTCTCGTGCAGCTTCCCTTTTCACGCATACACTCCTTCTTCGGAGGTCTCCCGCGCGCCGCCTAACTCTTCTGTTATTTTTCTTCCTTCTGTTTTTATTTCTTTATTGCACACACACAACCCCACACACACACACAACCCCACATGCACACACACACACACCCCACATGCACACACAACCCCACACGCACACACAACCCCACACGCACACAACCCCCCCACACACAAACCCAGACACACACCCAGACCCCCCCACACACCCGCCCACACACATTCCACACACACAACCCCCCCACACCCACACACACACCTACACCCACACACACACAACCCCACACACCACCTCACACACAATGGAACACGTGCATCTTTTTAGGCTGAAAAGCCGCAGGGATAGCAAAAGGTCTTTTTGCATGTGCACTGCGTAGGCGAGACCTAATAAAGGGGCCAACTAGCATCCCTGCTTCATGCTCCTGTACAGTTGGAAGGAATCCAAAATGACATTGTTAACCATGACTTAAGCTTCGGATTAAGCCACAGTAAGTGTCTTTTCAGACCTATTGACCAGTAGTGTGTTAAATTGGCCCCTGGTCTGGTAGGCATTTGGTGTATAAGCCCATTTAGCAGTAGCCAGATTATTTTCGAACCCACACCAGAGACCTCGTCCTCAAGCTGCCCCATAAAACATCATTCATTGCATCAAAACCACAGTACTAACAATGTTGAACGTTGTACGAGTTATAAATAACTCCTTAATATGTGTCTTAATTAAGGCTCTACTAAATGGTTCATTCAATATATATCTGCGGAGTGTCTAAATCTGATCCCTTAGTGCACTAGGTTCAAGACCAAAGACAGACATCACCAATCTTTGGTCTGTCAAAGTTATTGAGTCCATCTGTTTTTCTCTCAAACATCTTAGTAGCCTGGTTGATATCATAACGTAGTCAATCCTTGAGAAAGAACGGTCAACGGGAAAATAATACTATTTTGCCGCACTCCAACATGTTTACCAGGCTGAGATCATCAAAATATACATGTAGGCCCTCTGATGCCACCCAGTTGATGCTCCCCTGCCACCTGAATGGACCATTTCAAGGTCATCACCCAAAAAAAAATGTTTGTAAAAACAGCGACTATGAATAGCAAACACATCTGCATTCTTTCTCCTAATGAAGGAATGTATCCGGGGCATTTTGGACAGAGAATTGAACTATTTAGTATTCAATCAAACTTGAAAATCACATGCTCTAGGGTATCAGAGTCACCAAGGAATCAGTCGACAGGTCCCTAGACACTACAAGCCAATCCCCCACATCCAGGAAATTCTCCGCCTGCTCCCAAAAAAGGAGCGTATAACAACAGACTTAAAATTAAAACAAGATACCTTAGCCAACTCGCCGATTACTGTAGCCTAACTTCTCCTCTGTAGGAAATATTATGCAGGTCATTCCTGTGCCCAATCTCCACCCCTGGGTCAGTCACCCTGCCACTCCCACTATGCCCAGACTATGACCCTTAAAGTGTCAGGTATCATCAAATGTATTTCAATTTGCTCCCCAAAGGCAAGGAAAGTGTAAACATAAGTGTACGATTGTATCAGCGCTTATACAGTGCATAGCCAATTTCCCCAGCTGTAATCCAGTGCTTTATCGTGTGCCCACCCACTCTCCCGTCCTCCCATGCACCTCATCCAAAAGAAGAGAAGGAAATGAGTTCCAGGGTGTCAGACATGAAGTTGAACCCCTGAGACACCTGGCCTGTTGTAATCCTTCCAGGTTGTTTTTGACAGCAACAGTCCTTATTTGCCCCCAGTAGTCATTCCTGCTTGACTGATCTGGTTTATCTGTAGGTTCCAATTACATTGGATTGAAATACAAAAACTCAAACACCCCTACGACCTCTGAAAATCCACACACCACCAACCCCACCCAGATGTATATATTACTCAAGAAGTGATAGCGCCTTTATAGATATAGAAGAGTCTGATTTTCCATTAAAAGAGCTTTTTGGTTTAATTTTCAATAGAATAGTTAATCAATTTCGGGTGCAACGTGGCAAGGGATCAGTCAGGGAGGTGGTACGCCACAAAAATGCTTCTTTTCCTATTTTGACTCCCATTGGGTTCTTTGCTGTCGTCTATTTAAAACAGTCAAACAACTCCGCTCACGCCAATACTGATAGCAATTTACCATCACTCATCATGATCACACACGACACTTGATATGACCATATATTTGATTGTTCTTGGTTTTATACATATCATTTTATACCAAAAAATGTTTTCAAGATGAATTGTTCATCTGTTAGAACAACAATTTTCCACAAACCCTTAAAAAGCACAGGGAGATACAGAACATTGTTAGATTAAATAACATGCATTAAAACGCTACAAATAATCGGACAAAACATTAGGCAATGCATTTCTATGAATCACCTAATACAGAAATATGAATAGCTCTGATTCTGTGATTATAAATCCAATTTGTCCTTTTTGAAAAAGAAAACAAACAATGCCCTTTAGGCTGGCGTTACAACGCCCTACTTGTATATTCCTTTTACAAGAGCAATACCAAACAGTGTGCCCTTAGGGCTCATTTAAAACATCCCAATATGTCATTTCATTCACGTCATGAGCCACAATAGTGGATGCTTGTAGAGTACACTTGTTTGGTGAAACAACAGTTGACACGTTTTGAACCCTATTGTGTTTCTTTCAGGGTTCTCCTCAGGACTCAGAACACACAATGAGCTCTTTTATCCACAATTAGTCTCTCATGATTGCTTGTCATGTTTTACTACTATTACATCACATCCTATAAAATACAACCTTCTGAGCGTGGCACCTACAACTTTACCTATGTCTCCTAGCCCGGAATCATTGGGTCCACAAACTCCAGACCCAGTAATCCCAGGCCTAAGGACACCAGACTCAGAGCCTTGTGAGGAGCAGCGGTGGCTGTGTATAGATGTCATGCGTGGACCCACCCATCTACCCGCTTGCAGCAGAATCGGGGGCAAAAGCAAAATGTCCCCTAGCTGAAGTCAAAGATGATCTGCGCTCCTCTGTCCATCTCCCCCCCCCCCTCACACACACACACACACACACACCCAGCAGAGGTAAACAAATCTGCCACAGTTGCCATCTTCTCCAAGCACCTGACAAATGTTGCAGATGTATGCCTAATATTAATCGCAGATGGGAGGGAAAATGTGGAATTGGGCCCAGTACTTTAAAGTGGGCATGTCATTCCCCATTCTTTGGGTGTGTGTGGGGGGGAATAACTTGTAATACCCCGTTAACTAAGAGAGAAATACTGGCCAGAATCATGGATTCTTGCCCTAGCTTATTCCCGTGAATTCACAGCAAACTTGTATTGATGACCTCAGTATTCTACTTGCCTATCATCTTTATTCGATAGTAACTTTGAAATGTATTCACTGCCACAGTGCCTGTTATTGTCCACTAGTAGTTTACATGCCTTTAAATTACTTATTAAATTCTCTAGCATCACAGTTGTGTAGTTAATTTGTGCCACCCATTTACTCTTGAGTTCTAGGCCTTTCTTATTATTTATCAATTTTTGCGTATGAAAGAAGCTAAAAATGTACATATTTCACATTAACACCACAGTTTTCCGCAAATGTGTAAATATAAAGGTGCTTTCTGTTCTGCATTGCTCAAATGAATCAAGCAGTAAGTCTGTATTATCATTTTGTAGTAATACTAGACAAGAGATTGGTAGGGTACTTAGGGAGGCTCAAGAAGTATTGTATTCCTATTCGCACATTATTTCCTTTCATATAGTACTTTCTACCATTACTGCCAATATGATGTTTCTGACAGATTATGCCACTAGAAGTGTAAACATTTCATAATTTCGACGACCTCCTACCATTCTCTGCTCAGTTCTGAGCCTAGTAATTTGTCAATAGGGAAGAGTTATAGAGCAGCAGTGTTTCCTTAACAGTGCCAGGTTTTTAGGATAAATGCTGATCATTAATTTCTATGCACATTTGTTGTATGTGGATATCCTGAAAGTTTGATACATATCATGCCCTTAATGAGATTCGTTATATTCAGTTTATTTACTATTGAGACCACAATAGACCATTGAAGGTGATCGGCCATTTTAAAAATGAAAGTCCACCTACAGATGTCATAGTTTGGCTTCACATTTGGTTAACTTTGCACGTGGGTTCATGCCAGCCCCAAACAAGGATGAGGCTACTGTTTGTGCCAGGATCACAGAGATGCCCGAACAGGACCTATAGTTGATCTCCACTTAGGTTTACCGCTACTGAGAGTTCAAAAACATTAAAAGCGTCATATGAAGATTGCAGGTGGGAGAAAGTTGTGCATATGAGTTTGGTTTCAAGAGTCAATTGTTTTAAGGCCGATGTCATTCAAGTCTGGTGGGTATGTACAGAGGTACCATGATGTGTGTATGTACGTTCCTCCCACACATTACAGTCTGTATTTCTACCAAAATGTAAGTCAAATGTTAAAAACAACTTTAATTCAATAATAATTTTAAGTCATTGCACTACAGTTGTAAAAATCAACTGTGACCGCCTTGCATCAGCCATGCCAACATTGTGTCTTTCAGAGTCAAGGACATTCAGAGTGTATATTTAGATACGACTTTCTGCGATCCCAGATATTATCAGATCCCGAGCAGGGTAAGTAACTTCAAAAATCAGCTGTAATTTTTCTCTTCCTGTACTTCTTCCCTCTCTGTCTCCACTATTAACTGCCTTTCGTTTAGATTGTTTAGCTGTAGTTCACTGATGATTTTGCGGTGTTCCTTGCTGATCAAGTACACATATCTATTTATTCAAGAGTTTTATATAGTCTACACGTCAGCTTACAACATTAATCCTTAGTCTACTGCTGATCTTTCTAATGTCTTTGAGATTGTAATTAACGATATTGGCTGTATAATGAGTTTATTGTCAAGAAAATTTCTTAATTTTGTAAAAAATTAGCAAATTACTTCGACTGTTGCAATTGACCAAATGGCAAGAATGATCTGCTAAGTGCAGGAGTTGATGCTGCTCCTTGGCCTTGGGATCCCTGCTACTCCAATGCCGCAGTGCTGCCCGAGTGGGTTCTGTTTAACTGCTTCTCCAAAAACTGTGTGGGGTGCTTTTGATGAGCTAAGAGCTTTCCTGAAGTGCCATATTATGTTCTAATTTATTTATAGAGCACGCTTACGCAAACATTTCTTTGCAGTTTAGGAAGACAAACTATCAGTGACTGGTGGATAAAGGCCAGAAGATACTTAGGACCTGATTTGGAGTTTGGCGCACTGATAATCTGTCACAAATGCACTTGCTATAAGCCTGACAGAATGCTTGTCAGGTTTGTGACATAGTAACCTGTCCTCCAAACTCAAATTCAGGCCATTAATTATTAAAAAGCCAGGTTTTAGATGGCTTCCAAGCCAGAGTAGATTTGTTCAAAGGGAGAGAGTTCCCCAGTTTGGCCACTGCTGTAGAAAAGGCACTGTCTTCAACCATTCTAGTCCTAGTGGTAGCATGCAAGGATATCCTTGCCTATCTGAGGGAACGTGATGGTTGATCATGTGAAGGTTGAGGATGTGAACTTTTATTGGCTAGAAGGTAGCGTGATATGAAGTATCGGGCTATATTGAAATTTGTTAGGGCCTTAAAGGCTACCAATGGCCAAGTGGGAAGTCAGTGTGGAGACTGCAGTACTGGTGACATATGCAATCTTTTAGCAATTTGTGTATACACTTGTCCTGCAGCACTCTGAGAAAGTTGTGGTTGGCATAAGATTTTTATCTGGAGATTCATGGTAGATTTAATTAGCATTGTCAGGACCACATTGATAGATTTCACTACTGTTGAATTCTAAGAAGGGTCAATAAGGGAAAGAATCTTTTTTAGAAGGCAAAGATGAGTGAAGGCAAAGATGGGTGAAACTGGTGCGGACCTCATTTACTAACTTAGGAATTCCTAAGTTTCACACCACTGTTGAAGGACCTGGGTAGCTGTCCATTATATCTAGTCATAAGCTCCTGTCCTATTCCATATACCAATACAGAGATGGTATTTAAGAGTTCAGTTTTGGTCAGATTAATTTTGAAGAAGTTGTTGGACAACTATTGACTAACAATGATACAGTTTTTAAGCATTTTTTAGGAGACTCGTGTGGACTAGATAGGTTAAAGATAAGCTGAGAATTATCAGCTTATATATAATAGCGGACCCATGCGTGCTGGAGCAATTCAGTAAGAGGCTGCATGTACAGGTAACACAGAAAGAGCTAGAGGATCGGTACTCCTGCTCAAGTGCCATACCTGTTGTTCAAGCAAGAATAGTGCAGGTTAAAGAATGATATAGGTCAATGGCCAGGTAAACCACCACAGTGTGTTGCTCAAATTTCAGGCATTGCTGCCCGTATTTGCAAATCTGCTAATTTCATCTGCAATAAAAAACGGAATCTCTTATCCTTCCACTGGACTTCATTTCCGTACTACTGAGGAGTCCAATCCTGGAACTGCAAATGCTGTGTTTCAAGCCGGGCACAGGCTGATTTCTAGCCTAAGAAAATTCAGCCTCATCACAAGAGTCCCTGAAAATACCCTCAATCACTTCCACTTGAAGCCATTATCAAATAGCATAATGTTATGTTATGTTATGTTATGTTATGTTATGTTATGTTAAGGTCATTTATTATGCGCACAGATGCTCCAGCAAAGGAGCGTCCTGACGCCCGACAAGGTACCAACATAACACAACTTAAAAAAGGTATATAAAAAGAGCAGACTTAAGAAAACAGCAAGGTCTTAACCGCCTTACGAAAAGAAAGCAGATCACCAAGGGCACGTATCTCTGGGGGAAGAGAATTCCACAAGACCGCAGCGCGTACACGAAATGACCGGCCGCCGGCACGGCTACGCTTAAAGCGGGGGACTACTGCAAGTTCAAGGTCAGAAGATCTTAGAGAGCGGACCGAAATGTAGGGAAACAGAAGATTCAGAAGAATCAGGGCAGGAGAGCCCTTGAGGATTTTATGCGACACACAAAGTACTTTAAATTGGATCCTCTGCTTGATTGGCAGCCAATGGACAGAGCGCAAGGTGTTAACAACAGAACAGAACCTGGGAAGACCCACGACTGCTCTGGCGGCCGCATTCTGCACGCGTTGAAGGAGGGTGATTTCGGCCTGATTTAGCCCCACCAGAAGGGAACTGTCATAATCAAGCCGAGAGATCACCGTCGCTTGCACTACAAGTTGCCTGGTTGCTGCATCAAAAAATTTTAGCACAGGTTTTAGACCGAGCAGGATGCCAAAGCAACAGGCCGCAATGCGCTTTGTGTGGCAAACAAAGCTGAGGGTAGGGTCTAGCCACACCCCGAGATTTTTTATCTCCAACACCAGTACTGGCGTGGGACCCAATTCCGGAGGCCACCACATATCGCCCCAAAGTTCCGTTTGCTTGCCGAAGATCATAATTTCAGTCTTTTTTGCGTTCAACTGGAGACAGTTGGCAGTCATCCAGCTGGCGACCGCCCGAAGTCCATTCTGAAATCTAGGGGCATCCACATCAGAGTCCCCACTGAGCGTAACCGCAAGCTGAGTGTCGTCAGCGTATGACACCATAGTCATACCCCAACGCTTGACGACCTCAGCCAGCGGTCTCACGTAAAGATTGAATAACGTGGGGCTCAGCGAGGAACCCTGCGGGACCCCAAGATCCAGAGGATAGAATTTGGACTGATGGGGCGGAACGGCCACGCAAAAAGACCGGTCAGCGAGAAAAGAACGGAACCACTGGAGCGCCGGGCCAACGACACCTGCTTCCTCCATGCGCTGCAGAAGGATCTTGTGCGAAACGGTGTCAAAGGCGGCGCTAAGATCTAGTAACACAAGCGCCGCCGTTTGACCCGCATCCAGCACGGAGCGCAGATGTTCCACCATAAAAAGGAAGGAGGGCAGTCTCCGTGCTGTGCCCAGCTCTAAATCCATTCTGCGTGATGTCTAAGATGTTGGCCCGTGAGAGATGGTCTGAAAGGGCAGAGTTTACATGTGCCTCCATTACCTTGGCCGGCCAAGGAAGGAGCGAAATCGGGCGGTAGTTCTCGGGTTTGCTGGCATCCGATGACGGCTTCTTTAGGATGGATATGACCACTGCCTGTTTCCACTTCGCAGGAACTGAACCGGATGTCAGCGAGGTATTGATCAAAGAGCAGACCGGCGAGAGGTCGTAGGATGCCAGGTCTCTAAACAAAGCTGGCCTTAATGGATCAGCCGGGGACCCAGACTTGACCTGCTGAGCCAGTTTCTTAAAACTTTCAGGTGTTAAGCTAGGAAGAGAATGTAGGACATCCTGCACTGGGAGGTTGCAGGGACTTGCAACAGAAGGCAAAACCATAGGAAAGGCTCTGTAGATGGCATGGACCTTTTCGAGAAAAAAGGCCGCCAAGGTTTCGCAGTGTGAGATGGAACAGTATTCGTTCGCTGAAGCCTTTTTTGCCACCAGATCTTTAAGGGCCTTGAAGATGGTTTTAGATGGATTGGTACTGTTGCGGAATTCAAGGGCATAAAATGCCGCGCAAGCTCTGCAAACAGCTGGATGATAAAGTTTAACAGTGGCCAGATACAGGACTTTTTTGTTACTATCATAGGTTTTCCGCCATTCTCGCTCAGCACGTCTACACGTGCATTTGAGTGTCCGCAGAGATTCGTCGTACCAAGGACTGGGGTCCCTTAATCCACGTTTGCACAATGCTATCGGGATGAGGAAGTCAAGAGCCCTGGTGACCCATTCACAGAACCTGTCATAGCCCATCTCCACGGTATCTGAAGGGCCCAATGGATCCGACGATAGAATGCGGTGGAAGTCCTCAAGTTTGAGTTTATTCCAGCGCCGTCTCGGAACAGCTCGGATCGTAGCTTTAATGGAGGGCTCATACAATGGACATTGGATCCGTACCAAGAAATGATCTGTCCAGGTCAGGGGGGATGGAGTAGAGACGCTTGCCTCATCCAGGTTCGTAAAGAAGGGGTCTAAGGTATGTCCACCTACATGGGTGGGGAAAGTGACCAATTGCGCAAGTTGGAAGGCCTCGAGATCAGCAACGGAGCTACTCGCAGCAGGCATGGTCAGATTATCAAAGTGAAGGTTTAGGTCCCCGAGAATGGAGAAGTTAGCACACCCTACTGCCAGCGAGCTAATAGCGTCTGGGAAGGCCTCCCTAAATGCCAAGTCACTACCAGGGGGGCGATATATCAATATGCCCGACAGCGCAAAGTGGGGAGTAATGGAGATTTTAAACGAGGCACTTTAGCAACCAGCGATTTTTTTTTTTTGCCCTCTCCAGTCACAAGGGTAGCAAGATTTAACCGCAAGCGCAATACCCCCACCTCTAGCCCTTTCGATGCTCATGACGAGCTCAGCTCGTCATGATGCACAGTTGAGCTGTGCTGATGACGAGCTGAGCTCGTCATGACACCAGCAAAATGGCAATTTTCAGCACAGGAGGGGGAAAACGCCTAGCAGCCAAGGTGTTAAAGGACCGGTTAAGTGTATAAACCGAATACTCAGCGGGGAAGGCCAAATTAAGGATAGCCGTATCAGTATCCTGTAGCCAGGTCTCAGTCAAACAAAAGACATCAGGTGGCTCCCTTTCAATTAGGTCAGAGATGTCTTGATAATGTTTAACCAGCGACCTAACGTTCAAATTCCATATACTAAGACTGTGTTGGGGATCTTTCTGTCCAGTGACGGAATCCTCACCGGTACATGCAATGAGGGCGGGGGCGTCCAACGACCACCTGCCACAGGTACACAAATGAGGGCCACACAACGGAGTTACCTGAGGCGCATCACATCTCGGGATGCGATGTCCAATGGCCAATAGAGAATCCCTGGAATAGCGGAACATCGTCATCACCGCCAGGGTCCTGCCCTGCCCAACGCGGCCGATCGCGGACGGGCGCAGACGGGCAGGACTCTGGCACGACTTAGGCTAAGCGAAGGCGCTCCCGCTGCGCGATACTGCTGCGCTAGGCGGGGAGCTTTAAATAGGTGTCCCTCCCGCGCTCCTGCGCACTAGAGCGCTCGCAGGAGAAGGCGCCTGATGCCACAAACAGTCCGCTCCAAGATGGCGGCTGAGAACACACCCCACCCCAAGAACCCGGACCCGCTCAAGCAGCGGTGTGATACCAATTGTATTGCTTGTAATGGGGCAGATAAAATCAAGGTATACAAACCAAAAGTTAAAGCAAATAGAGAATAGGGTTTTTAAAAGCAATTCAGCAAATAAAGCGCAAAGCGCTACCTTGTCAGGGCGAGCTGCGAGGCGACTCGCCTTAAATAGGTGTCCCTCCCGCGCTCCTGCGCACTAGAGCGCTCGCAGGAGAAGGCGCCTGATGCCACAAAGCAAATAGAGAATAGGGTTTTTAAAAGCAATTCAGCAAATAAAGCGCGAAGCGCTTAAGCAGCGAAGCGCTACCTTCTTGCGTGCAACCTTGATTGACTGGCTCACAAATAATTAAGAAATAGCGAAACTTGGATCGGAGATATCACCCTGTCCCCACATTAGAAACTCGTTTGCTCAGAAGTTAAACTTTTACTGTGATTCAATAATTAGCAAGTACATCCATGTGTAAAGTTTATAATGTCCTTCCAACATAACCAGCTTACTCTCCACATTTCCTTACTTCACAAAAAAATTAGAACCACTTTTGACCCTATCCACAATCCTTTACTTCTCCATTTCCATGTTCTCTGCGCCATCAATGTTCATGAAGGAAACAGTTTTGTATTTTAGCTTTACGTTTTTAATATACAAGCTTATACAACTAAACACGTGTTAAGCATACTTTTGAATTCACAATATATAGTGGTGAATCACTACGCTCTTGCTTCTTCTTCTTGAAAGATGGACATGTTGATTCATAGCGGATTAAGAGGAACCTGCCTAAACAATTGCATATCAGGCGTTTTTGTTTTCAGTTGGAACTGTGCTTTCCAGTGTGTGAATCTTTTTTTTTTTTTGCTCTTTGAGCTGTTGTAGAAGCTAAAATATTGCCAGAGTTAACGTAGGAGCATAGCAAGCCATGCACCAAGATGGCTGCCTTTCTCAGGTATTTTGGTGTCACCTCTTTTCTTAGTTTAGATAGGGCTCTAGGAGTGGGATTGGGTCCTAATTCTCCAGACCCTGGATGATGAAGAGGTACATATATGTTGATGTACTTGTGCCTGAGATGGAACTTGATGTTTCGAGATAATTCCGCTCATGGTGCCCACAAGAGGAGTCAATATGACGTGAGACTGAAACCTGCAGTGCAAAACTTAGAACTACGAGTGGATGAGGGGATTGATTCACTGTACCCTCCAGTGTACCAGCACCAATAGGATATTGGGCATGGCAATGGAGAGAGATGGAACCGGGAATCCATCATCAAGGTGATGGTAATGGCAGATTGGTCCCCAACTATTTGTGGATGGACTGGCACCAGAGGCTGCAGCAGTGAGCTGTGTAGGAAGCATGGTCACTATTGCAGGCAAGTACTTGTGTGGTGGGCATTGGTGAAATTGGTGAAATTCATCCATTGCACTACCATTTTGCCGAAATAGCTGATGCAAAAAGGCACTAAAGAGAGGAATACGTTTGCAACATCTTCAGCTGTGGCCTCTAAAGAATCACAGTGCAAAAATCATAGGGGACAGATTTCCATAAATGGTACTGCCTCAGGCAGAAGCAATTATGATGGTGGTGCTGAGATACTTGAAAAATCTGACCCTGCAATTTGTGGCAAGGGTGGCTTCTATAGAGGGGGTATTTGAAAAATGAAATGGTCACATAAAAATAGCAACATAAAGGCACCTTTACAAGTGTGTCTGTGTCTCAAATGGAGGAGGAAGCCAAGATGGAGTCAGGTTGTCAGGACCATTTTGAGTAATTTTTCATTGCCTCCCTAAAGTACTGAGAATCTGAGGTAAAGTCTTTAAAGTAGGCAGCACGGGGCGTGGTCAAGATGTCAGCGGGGTAGGACGCTCAATTCCTAGCTCCTGCCCGTCGTCCACGCGTGACAGCAAAGCATGGCTCCTTGGGGGCCCGTTCAGCGTGGGACCGAACCTGTGTACATGGGGAGCGCCAACCGGCCCAACATGAGCCTGTATCTGGGGTTTCAGCGGCTGCGGTGGAGGTGGGATTGGAGAGGTAGACCCGGCCGCCCATGCGAGTGCGGCCCGACTAGACGGTGGTCCGAGATCGGATCATCGAGGCCAGCCCCTTCCCTCTCCGATCGCCCCACTGATCTCCTGTCTCCCTATGCGGCCAGCGGGAAGGCGCCGAAAGATGAGACAGTGCACCGGAGTCGAGAGAGGGCCCTGGGCCTGCCTGGCGCCCCGGGCCGAGCCAGTCCCCACCCTCCAGTGATCGCGTCCCCGGTGGGTGCGCTCCGGTAGCGGCAGTGGACTATGTGACCCAGGGTCCGAGGAGAGGCCAGCGTGCAAACACGGCGACGTCCCTACGTCGGATCGTGGTTCCCCCCAGGCCACTCATCGAGTGCGGGTTGAGTGCTGCTTGTGGCCTTGTCATCTGCTCATAGGGCCGGGCTGCGCAGTTTCCCGGCTTGGTGTGGGGTGGGAACCTTTCATCGCACCGCCTGGCATGGCAGGGTAGCTGGTGCGCCCAGAGCAACTTGGGGGGGGGGGAAATCGAGAATACAGCAGCTCCGCCGAGCAGCAATAGCCGGGACATCTGACTGGGGCCCACCCGGTTACTACGCAGACCTGAAGGAGGGGCATCACTGCGCCCCCTGGCAGGCGCGGGTACAGTGCTACTTGCAGCCCAGGCCCCTGCGTCATCGGGCCGCGCAGATCCCCAGCTAGCTGCGGGCGCCGGACCAGACACTGTGACATCCAGCGAGACAGCGCCGCAGGTGAGACTGGGGCTCCTGGAAGCTGATGACAACGCTGCCCCCCCCCAAGCCTGCGGAGCGCTGCGTCCATCGCCTGCGGCAGTGCTATTCTGCTAAACGCCAGTGGGGATCGCCTGGAGGCTGAGGCCTGGCACCGGACCGGGCATCCGAGGAGCGGCAAGTCGGTGTGTGCTGTCGAGGTGCAGCGGCGGTGCGGTGAGGGCTGAGGGCACGTGGACATCCATCCGGCCTGGCTGCTTGAGATCGTGGCCTGCGCCCCAACGGGATGCCCGGATCGCAGGCCCCCAACGCTAACTTACATTAGCACAACGGCCCTGCACCCCACATCTGCCAGCTACACTTGAGACTACTGCTGGCCAGCGCCCTGCTCCAGTGGCCTCCAGAATGACGAGACCAGAGAAGGGCCCCTGAGTTGAGCCTGAAGGCCTTTCAGACCACGCCACATACACTGGCGCAGCGCACCGGAGGGCCTCGAGGTATTACACGTGCACTGCGTGGAGCGCCCCCCCCTCCGGCCTGATGTGGCTGGGGAGCAGCTGCCGCTGCGACCGCCGTGCCCGGGATCTAGGCAACAAAGTGACATTGTGCTCTGAGCGTGCCTGTGGACCACAAGCGGGATACACTCTGGGACACCCCTGATAGCCTCTCCCTAACTCGCTGTATGCCCTCTGCCGACGGCGGCCCGGATAATAGCCACGTGCCCAGGAGGGTTCCAGCTCTTGCATCACCAGGCGCTTGAGGAGCGTGTGAGCATGTCCAAGGCCAGAAACGTCAGGGTGAAACCTCCGAAGGACATCTTTGGCCGGCCCCAGTCTCTCTCAAACATGGCTACTACAACGCCGGAAGCCGAGACGCCCAAACAGCCCACAACGCCGGGGGACAAGCCCATCACCGAATTCGCCACAGAACTGAAAGAGGTGCGCCGAGATGCCAACAGTATCGGAGAACGTGTGGCCACACTCAAAGAGAAGAGTGACACCGCGGTTACAGACCTGTCGACGTTGCAGCAAGAAGTCATTCGGCTACAGGACCAAAACGTTGATATGCAGATGCACCTGGAGGACATTGAAAACAGATCCCGCAGACACAACATTTGGATCCGGGGAGTGAAAAGCACTGAAGATACCCGGGACCTGTTTGTTTTCACCACGGGCCTCTTTCGACACATTCTAACCGACTTAAGCGCAACAGACGTTGTCTTGGACAGAGCACACAGGGTGGGGCCACCTCGCGGCCCCAATGCTCCATCAGCAGATATATTAGTGTGTGTACAGGACTTTAAGACCAAAGAAGCTATCCTGTCCAAGGCGAGGTCCCGCCACCCGATTTCGTTCCAGGATCAGTCACCTGTACTGTATCAAGACCTGGCACTGATCACGCTACTGAGACGTAGGCAGTTCTGCCTTGTGACTGATCATTTGAGACAGCAAGAGATTTCGTACTCCTCGGGACACCCCTTCTGTCCTATTTTTCGTTTTAATGGCAAATTGCACCAACTACGCTCACGGACGGAAGCTTGCCACCTGCTGGGCCTGACTCCATCGAGCGAAGGGGGCGACACCGGTGGCCCAAGTGCGGGCCCTGATGTCTCTCCATCTGGCTGGCAGCGTCAAACCAGGTGGCGACGCCCTCGACGACCACCTGCTTCGGAGTATCGCTCAAAACCAACGAGACGCACTGGCTACAGCTACAGAGGCCCTCGCGGGTGAGGGCTCAGAGGACAAATGATGGCCCAATGCACATTTATGCTATGGAACCCATCTGACGCATCCTTGCTGTTTCTGGATAGGTGGCGGGAGGGGGGTTGTTTCTCCTCGTTGACCGTACCATGGACCCTAAGTGGCTGTCACTCCGGTCTTCTTGGGACGACAGACTTGTTTCAGAGACTGTTTTCGTTCGCAGTGTTTTTGGGCGAGGGTAAGTCTGGGTTTTTTGTGTGGGGCTTTGGGGTTTTCCATTTTTTCCCTTTTTTGTATTTTGTTGGGTGGGTCCCTGTCCCCATCTTCTTCCACTTGCTAGTGTACACTGTCCCCGAGGACGTTATTGCTGCCTTCCCCCTGCACTGCTTCCGTACCTTGCCTGCTGGGCACGCAATCCAACTTCCCTTCGTTTCCAACATTAGATGGCGCACAGCCTGCTTAAGGTATTGACCCTTAATGTCCGTGGTCTGCATAGCCCCATCAAACGGCGAGCAGTCCTGAACTTCCTGGAACACTCAACAGCCGATATCTGCCTCCTACAGGAAACCCATTTGTTACACAAGGAGCAACATAGGATGAAGTCTCGAGCCTTCCCCATACAACTATTCTCCTCACTCTCTGCTAAGTCAGCGGGAGTGGCAATATTGGTTTCCCGCTCCTTCCACGGCAAAGTAGTCCAGAAAGAGGCGGAGATCAAGGGCCACCTGCTCACGTATCAATTCCTAGTGGCGGGTCAGTCTCTCATAATAGGCTCGGTAATGCTCCCAACGAAGTTTTTTCACAAAATCCCAGATGATGATGCTCCGCCATTAGGTGGGCTGATGGGTTTCTTTCCATTCCTTTTATAGCAACACATTCAGCTGTTACAACACACGGTGTGCCACTACTTATCCATCTTTAGCTGCATGTCACCAGACCAGTAGTACCCATTTATGTTATTGATATAAGTGTGAAACACCTGAGTAGCCGCACCCACTGGAGGAAACGTTATCCATGAGTAGAAAATCTCAAACGGGTAAGCAACTTCAGCACTCACCACCAAAATAACTGCCATGCCCTCCAAACCAACGTTATAAGCCTGGAAATGATTGCGGACCGCAATGCGACTATGCTGTGGTATGTCAACGTTAGCCATAGCGACACCGAGAATTAGAGGTACAATGTAAAACGATGCAGCACAACTGGGTACTAATTCAAAATGAAACCTTTTTGAAAGATTCAAGCTTGAAAAGACCTATGTAACTATAGGTAGGTTTATCCGACACCACTGTTAACCGGAAAAAAACAGTGAAGGGGCTAAAGACTGATAAGTACTACCCAAGCATCATGTAATATGACCACTATCGTTAGGGCGCCATGTTGCAGGGATTCTGCTCCTTGACTGAACTGTGCACAGAGACTTGGGACCTCAGTGAACTAGGGTGTGCCAAAACTCAACTTAGTACCCAAAATCCCCTACCAGACTAGCATCAGTGTCACATTGGCTCTTCCAAAAAAACAATCAAGTCAAAGCCATACTTTTTAAATGAATCTCAGCACCATGTCATGGAAATCCTTGCTCTCAGCAGAATTACATCCCCTGTATCCAAAGGAAACTGCTTTGTGCTGCCTACTACATGACAAAGGGGGAACAGGACCTCCTGCTCCTTCAGGACATTGCAGTACAGACATCTGATGTCAGCGAAGGTAGTCTTACTGAGTAATTGATGGAAGCGGGTCAACAGTAGACAACTTACAAAGAACACATGAGGGAATCGAACAACAAACCCTCCCCACCCCCTGTCCACAAACGATGAAGATAGAAATAAAGAAAAGAAGTAGTGCCAGCTTAGTGTAAGTTACCGTGGCCGCCGGGGAAAGCGCTTCGCAGGGATTTGCGTGTCCGCCAGGCGGAGGAGCCGTAGATATCGAGGGTAGGTCAGTTCCCTGAATTCCTCTGTAAGCAAGGTCAAGAAGGGCCGCCACAGCTCTGGGACCTCGTCTCCCCTTTCCGCCAAGGTTAGAGATAGTTTCTCCATACCCAGCACCATCCATAGCCGGTGCAACCAGCCCGAGTGTGGAGGAGCCTGGGGAGAGCGCCAGTGTGAAAGTATGTTCTGGGTAGCTGCCCCTAGGGCGATGGCAATGAGGCGGCCTCTCCTGGATTTCAAGGGATACATCAGCGAATTGGGCAACCCTAGAAGGATGTAGGCTGGGAAGCATGGGAATTGTGTGCCAAGGTGAGAGTCTATGTCGTCAAGGATTGTGGCCCAGTATGGTTGGATCCTGTCACAGCTCCATAGCAGGTGCTCTAAGGTGCCCAGCTCCCCACATCCCCTCCAGCACCGTTCACTAATGTGAGGGTGGAAACGGTGGAGACGTTCCAGCGTGTGATACCAATAGGTAGGGACTTTGGTCAGTATCTCCATGAGTCCTGCGTGATAGGCTGAGTGTCGGGCCCTATAATATATGCCACTCCATTCTTTGTGGAATAAAGTCCTACCTAGTTCTGTCTCCCAGCAAGCCCTACCTGCATTATAGGTATGGATGGTGGCTGCAAGAAGATGTTTATACAGGTCTGAAATGTGTTTTTTGTCTGAGGATCTGGTAACAAGCCACTTCTCATAAGGGGTTAGGTATTGTTGCACTCTGGGTTTAATTTGGGGTTGGAGTGCCCAGTGTCTAAGCTGTAGATAGGACATCCTGTCCGTCTCTGGAATGCCATAATCTGCTCTAAGTTGCGGGTAGGGAATGATGCCCTCTAAGTCAAATAGGTGTCCCAGGGACCGACAAGGGGAGAGTCGCCAGTTCAGGAACGCTTTGGGATTCATCCCTGGAGTAAAATCAGGGTTCATAAACAGTGGAGTCATAGGGGAGGGAAATTACGTCAGCTCGTGCGTGATAGCAGTGCAATCCCAGGCCTCCAGAACTGTACTTGTGATGTGGGATGCATAGAGTTTGGGTGGTCTGTGTTTCTTCCGAAGAAAGGGGATTCCCTACAAGGGCATGCCCGCAACAGCCTGGTCCTGGAACAGCCAGTGCTTTTCGGATTCCAGGCGGTGCCTCTCCACCAGATAGCAGAGCTGCGCTACGTAGAAGTAAAGCTGCAGATCTGGTATCCCGACTCCACCCTGTTCCGGGGCAAGGACAGCAACTGCCTGCTTAAAGCGCGGTCTGCGACCCTGCCAAATATAGCAAGCTAGTTCCAACTGGGTCTACTGGATCCAGCCCGCTGGGGGGCGCAAGGGGTAGGGTCTGAAAAAGGTAAAGGTTCTGGGGGAGGATTGTCATTTTGATAGCAGATATTCTGCCCAACCATGAAAGGGGCTGGTGTTTCCATCTGCGTAGTTCCCCGCGGATTTGAGTGCGAAGCTTATCATAGTTAGCTGTAATTGTGGCAGGAATGTTAGGGCCCAATTGCACTCCCATTTAGGGAACCGTGGTGTAGGACCACTAAAAAGGATGCTCCTCCTGGAGATGGGCTAGTGTTGTCGCAGATAATGAGATATTGAGGGCGACTGATTTGTCCGTATTGATCTTAAACCTTGAGGCCTGCCCGAAGTTATGCAACTCAATGAAGAGGGCTCGAAGTGTCTGGGTAGGGTCAGTGATGGAGAGCAAAATATTGTCCCCTTATGGGCTGATCTTGTGAACGTCCCCCTCAAATGTAATCCCAGCAATGAGGGAGTGGTGCCGAATTCTCTGTGCAGGTGGCTCCATATAAAGATCGAAGAAAATGGGGGAGAGAGGGCACCCCTGACGGGTACCCCTACCTATGAGGAAGTCTGGCTGTTCACCCGCACCGTGGCGTGGGGAGAGCGATAACAATTGAGAATGCGAGTACAGAGGTCCTCCCCAAAGCTGAACCGCTGCAGGACTTGTTCTAAGTAAGGCCAATGGACCCTGTCGAAGGCCTTTTCCGCTTCAATAGCCAGCAACATGCAGTCCTCTGAATGCGCAAAGCCGTTTCTATAAGGTGTAGTACTCTTTTCGTGTTGTCGCTGGTTTGGAGCTGTGAGATAAAACCCGCCTGATCTGGCTCCACCAGTTGCGGCATATAAGGGGTTAATCTTGTTGCAAGAATACTCGTGTACAATTTAATGTCAATGTTAAGAAGGGAAATCAGCCTGTACGCACTACAGCTAGCGGTGTCTTTCCCGGGCTTCGGGATGACTATGATCGAGGCCTCCAGCATTTCCTCCGGTATAGCACCGGGTTGGGCAAACGTGTTAAAAATGTCGCCCAGCACGGGGGCCACCTGGTTGCATAAGGTCTTATCGAAGGCTGCAGAATAGCCATCTGGGCCAGGGGACTTCCCAAGTCGGAGGCACGAGATGGCCTCAATGACCTCCTCCAGCCCAATAGCCCTATCCAAGTGAGCAGCCTGTGCGGGGTTCAGAGGGGGAAGCCGCGCGCTATCTAGATATTCCATGCCTTGGAGTGCGTTGAGGAAGTCACCCGAGTAAAGCTTAGCGTAGAAGTCCCGGAAGGCTTCTGCTATAGCTACATCGTCGGATGCGAGGTCACCTCCAGATGTACGTATAGATTGCACCCCTTGTCTCTGTCTCAGTTCTCGTAGTTTATGAGCTAAAAGGCGGCCGCATCTATTACCCCCTTGTAGTAGGAATGGCGTAAGCGGAGGGCTGCAAATTCAGCTTTGTCCTGGTCCAATGGCGCAAGCTGTTTCCACTCCCTGCAAAGCTGGTGCCAGGCCCTGGCTGCTCCAGTGCGTTGGTGCATCTGCTCTAGCTCAGCCACCCGTTGTGTAAGCTCGGCTCGCTTCTGGCACCGCTCTTTATTGATGGTAGAGGAGATGGCTATGATTTCTCCCCGCAGGACGGCCTTAAGGGCAGTCCATCGTGTCGCCAAGGAGGTATCCGTGTTGGCGACACAATGAAGGTCAGGATAAATTCTTACACAACGCACTCACTGACGCCACAGCCAATTCGGAGAGGCGCCTACTACTGGTGGGAGACTTGAATCTTGTCTTCGACATCCTTATCGACCGCTCATGCCAATGCACTAGTCAAGTGGGGGCCCTCTCACAGGCGGGTTTAGCACACCTCCAAGATCTGGGTCTCGTTGACCTATGGCGACATTCCCACCCCCATAGCCGGTCCCCCTACCTATTATTCAGGGTCCCACAAGACATATGCTAGGCTGGACTATTTCCTTTTTTGTGAAAAAACTGGTATCCACTAGGTGTCTCACTTGATACTATCGTGAGATGTCCTAGTGTAGATCCGCCAGTGATAAAAAAAAAAGGCCATGAATTTGAATTCAGTGGTGCTGAAAAATAATTTGCAGTGATTAAATGTGAAAATAAATCATAAGTGTGAAGATAAGATTAACTATTATGACGCCCAAAACAATTTATTATGGGGTCATCATAATGTCAAGATTAAAAAGAGTGTGTTGATAGTATGAAAAAATGGTAACTATCATCTGATGATTAAGGAGGTAGACATGTTTCAGCCACGATCAGGTCGGCAGGTAGACCGATGGCTTTCTTCAGGACCAAATTTGTACACTACTGCAAAGTAAGAAAAGTGAAACAAGTAAACCAAATACGTCCTACCATGTATCAAATTCCAAAGTGTAGGAGTAATGTCTCTGTAAATGGATTCTTTCCCAAAAAGTCTTGGGATCAGACCTCACCTCTCCTGGCACTCGTTCAGGCGATGAGGCCCCGCTCTGTCAGTCGGTACCCCAGGCTATTCTTAACCTTATGCTCCACCATTAGGTGGGCTGATGGGTTTCTTTCCATTCCTTGTATAGCAACACATTCAGCTGTTACAACACATGTTGTGCCACTACTTATCCGTCTTTAGCTGCATGTCACCAGACCAGTAGTACCCATTTATGTTATTGATATAGTTAGGTTGGGGGACAGGATACTACTTGATCTCTAATCTTGTTTCTCCCCTTGGACCCTCTGTTAAATTGAGTTTTACATACGTCCTAAGCTTAGGAATAGCCTGGGGTACCGACGGACAGAGCGGGCCTCATCGCCTGAGCGAGTGGCAGGAGAGGTGAGGTCTGATCACAAGACGATGAAATATGGGCGCATCTGTGCCGCGTTGACCGCATAATTTGTAATTTTGCAACTTCGGTTACAAATTTAACTTTGCAAAGTCGTACATTGCAGAGGACACAGTGTTGTTCCTGGGCTATGAGCTCAACAATGAAGGTCGGGGTTTGGCTCCTCACTTCTTGGAGAAATGCGCACAACTGTGCACTCCTACAACACTGAAAAAATTGCAATCCTTGCTGGGATTTTTGAATTTCGGGCGTACATACATTCCCGAATATGCCCAGCGTATCAAGCCATTGTATGCTTTGATACAACCAACTTTTACCAAATTGTGCTGGCTGCCAGAACATTCAGCCATTTTGCAATCATTGCAGGCTGATCTGCTAGAATCTAAATTCTTACTGATGCGTGATAACCACACAAACCTGGTGATCAGAATCATCCCTGGGGCGGTGGGTTTCACGTACCTTACTTTTAACGAAGGTGACACAGTACCTATCGCTAACAAGTCACACTTGTACACTTCAGCTGAAATGCGGTTTTCCACTGTGGAAGGAGTTTCGACAGCAGTGCAAATGGCGATTCTGAAGGAACGCGCACTGTCGGTGGGAAAACGCATGTTGGTTGTTAATATTAAGTGCTCTGTGCTGCTGTTAATCACGTTTCTTGAAGCATGGTTGTAAACATTTACTATAAATTCCTACAGAATTGTTAAAAAAAATATATATTGTGCAGTGGTTGGAAGCCTAGAATAATAGACTAAATAAAATAATTCTAAAATAAATAAAATTATTTACATTTTTGCTGCAACAAGATTGTGCTCAGAAAAAACCCCAGATCTTTTGACTGGGTGTGAGTGTTTGATTGAGTCAGATGCTCCGTCCATCACCACCCCCTTTTGTACCGCTTTTGGCCGACATAAGTGTGGCAGGGTATGCTCAGACGTGAGTCCCTTGCTCACTTTGCCACTGGATTCAAGCAAGCCGGGCTGAAGACGGCTGAAATGCCAGAAACCGGTCCTCGGAAGCTTGTTTCCTGTCCAGGGAAGACATGGCTTGGCAGTTCGGGCTGGACTGTTCCCATGAGGCACAGGGTCAGACTTATCTGCATATAGCCATGTCTGAACTGGCGTGGTTGAGTGGGCTAAAGAACGGTGATGGATTAAACCCAGATCTTTTGACTGGGTGTGAGTGTTTGATTGATTCAGATGCTCCGTCCATCACCACCCCCTTTTGTACCGCAGAAAAAAAACGGGCAGAATTCTTTCCGGTTAGAGAACCATAGTGACCCAAGAAGAAGAGGTACAATCTCATGAGACATTCACCTCTACGTACATAGGTTTGACACAGACTTTAGTAGGAAACAATTGTGTAATATGTGAATATTCTTATTGCATGTTTAAACACTGCTTGCACGTTTTCCAAAACACATAAATAAAAGGCATTGTCAATTACAATGCCACCAGCTCAAACTCTCAAATGCGTGACCTATTGCATGCTTGTTGTATAACCTGGTCAAATAATGTGCTAGAGTGGATTTATTGCCATTTGGCCCGCTGCTTTAATACCATTAGATCAGTTCTGGAACATTATAGTGGAGTAGGGCCAGCCATGCTAACAGTTGCTGGGTTTTTTGCCTTCTCTCTACGGTCTTTGTCTATAATCTCTGTGGGTAAGCTTATCTAAGGCATCCAAATTATCACTCACCCACCTTCGCTGCGCCGGTGCTATGGCCGGTCCTCTTGAGGTATCATAGGGTGTTTGCTTTTTTCAGTTGAGTCCACTCCTCCTTGGCCTGGTCTAGTTTGTTGCAATTGTCTTTTGAACCCACAGATCGTACTCGCACATTCTTTCCGAAATCTTTTAGGGCATCCTGTTCAGTAGACTTAGTGACAGTTGACCCCCAGTTATTTTCAAAATGGAAACTGATTGTTGAATTTATCCTAATTGTAACCCCAGGACCTGTAGGACTGGTGCCATGTTATACTTAATTAGAGGTGAGGAATGGTCTGAAAGGAATCTACACAGGTATTGAGCAGCCTTAGTTGTGGTCTCTAGACTGTTCATGAGCAAAATGCTGTCTAACATGCATTCCTGTCATGTGCTAATGAGTGATCAAATATCCCTAATTTCAGAGTTTTTTTTTTTGGTGTAAGACTTTTATTTCACATTGTCACAGAGTTAATATACATTCACTTCGCCTACAACCTGATAAGGCCGGCTCAACATTTTGTTGGTGTCATTAATCATGTCGCTGTTCATACACGGCCCATCAGCCGACAACCGTAGGTCCGGCGGCGTGTTCATGCCTTGACCATCAAGTTTGCACTTAGACAATGTGGTACGCTGGTACAGTGGCGCTTATGGTCTTACATTTTGTTCATTATATTTGCAACCTCCGTAACTTAGAGGAACACTTCAAAACAACCCCTAAAAACTAAAAGCACTGCATCACAGCATTCTCCCCCCTCCATCACTTCGTCGAGTAATCCCCCTTTCCAACATGAGGTCAGTTTCAATTCAGCTCTGTTTGCTAGTCCCGGTCCGCATCAATCGTTACCAGGTATTGTCTAAAGGGCGCCCAATAGTCTTTGGGGCGCGAGCCTGCTGGCAGCTCCTCCTCGTATGTGACTAGCGTGTCACAGCAATATGCCAAGTCCTCCAACCAGCTTTTCACCCTAGGTTTCAGTTTACTGCTCCAGTGCAATGATACTCTCCTTTTCGCCATTAGCAGGGCAATCACACACAGTCTCCGCCTCTGCGCTTTCAGCTGCGGCACCAGTCCTAGCAACCAGGTTTTGGCCGTGCATGGCAGCGTCGCCCCCAGCATGTCGTTAATGGCCTTTATCACTTGCACCCAATACTGCGCTACCAAGTTACAGTGCCACGCTAAGTGCATAAAGTCTGCATCGTCCTGCCCACACCTTACACAGTTGGAGTTATCCCTCAAGCCGTACCTGTGCAATCTGTGGGGCGTGTGATATACTTGATGCAAGTATTTATAGTGAATGAGTCTTAGATTGCCATTTGGTGTCGGCATTCCCGTCAGTTTACAGGATGTCTCCCATTCCACTTCTGTGAGGTTATCATCTAGCGCCGCGCACCATTTTTCCCGGGCCCGTGCAGTGTTACCCCCAATGTGTGTCTGTGCGTTGTTGTAGAGTCTAGACACCAAGTGTGAGGCCGAGGGTGTAGTTAGAACTAGTTGCAAAGGGGCTAGTGTCTGTGGCTCGTCCGGAAATGTTGGGTAATATTCTTTCATCGCCCTCTGTAGTCTATAGTAGTTGAAACTAAAGAGCAATGTCGGATTTTGAATGTAGCTCAGTGCGTGTAGCGTTACGAACTTCCCGTCCTTGTATAGATCGCCCAATCTATCTATGCCAGCATGTTTTAGTAGGTCCATTCCGACTTGCTCCTGAGTTACAGATATGGCTGGATGGTGAGCCAGTGGGAGTGCTGGCGCGTAAAGTGGCATGCTGCGCACTGTCTTGCCTAGCAATCTCCATGCTTCAATTGTGGCATTTACCGGGTTGATGTCATGAGCATGTAGTCTGGGTCTGCTATGGGGCAAAATACTGGTCAGCGGGATTGGATCTGCATCACCCTTTTCCACCGCTACGTGTGTTAGGAAAGGTATCTCATCAGTAGTGCGCGAATTGCGCCTGGGCGCAGAGATAATAAAGGCAAATATCTGGAACCTTAAACCCTCCTCGAGCGTAAGGCAGTGTCATTGTTTGTAAATCTATTCTGGCCTGTTTACCCGCCCATATTAATGACAGTATAAGAGATTTTATATTACGGAACACCTCTGCTGGGGGTTTAATAGGTATGTTGTTGAACAGATACAGAAATTTTGGTAGCAGCACCATTTTCACTATAGCGAGTCTATCAGCTAAGGACAGCGGTAGCCCAACCCACCTCTTGATTTTGTCTTCCAGTGAGGATATAGCTCTCCCGTAATTAGTGTGGATAACCAATTCCGGGTCCCTATTGAACCATATACCTAGGTATCTAGTTGGCTCGTCCTGCCACTCCAGAGGATAGTCCAGTGCGGTTGGCTTGGTACCATCTGTTAATGCCAGCACGAGGGATTTGGACCAATTAATCTGCAGCCCTGAGTATTGACCAAATTTAATATATTCCCGCAGCAGCGGGTTGAGATGTTGTTCAGGGTTTTTAACATATAGGACCATGTCATCAGCGTATAAAGATATGTGTATGGGTCGCGTTGGGAGCTGGATGGCCGAATAGGGATGATGTTGTCTGATCTTACATGCCAACGGCTCGAGTATAAGGGCAAACAGCATTGGCGAGAGCAGACATCCCTGCCTGGTGCCGCGTCCAATGGCTATTGGGTCCGAGAGATGTTTATTTATTCGAATTTGCGCTGTTAAGTTTGTGTATAGCATGGTAATCCAGCCTGTAAACAATGGCGGAAAACCCATTCGTATCAGTACCGCATGGAGGAAGGGCCAGTCAATTGTATCAAAAGCTTTGGCTACGTCCAGTAGGACCGCCACTGCTTTTATGTCCGGGGCCAGGTAGTGCGCCAGTGCGAACAAGGTTCGGGTGTTATGTGTGGTCGATCTGTCCGGGATGAACCCAGACTGGTCAGGCCTGATCAACAGTGGCATGAGAGGTTTCAATCTGTCCGCCAGTATGCTCGCCAGTATTTTGGTGTCCACATTTATTAGCGAGAGAGGGCGATAGGAGTCGCATTGTTTCTCATCCTTGCCAGGCTTCAGTATGGCAATGAGGAGCGCCTCTCTCATCGAGGCCGGTAGTGTCTGCGCCTCATGTGAGGCTTCATATAGCCTGACTAGATGCGGCGCAAGGATGTCCACGAATGCTTTGTAAAATTCGCCCACAAAACCGTCCGGCCCCGGGGCTTTGCCATTGGGAAGTCGTTTAATGGTGTCTACAACCTCCTGTGCTGTGATAGGTCGCGCTAGGTACTCTCTGTGTCCGTCAGCCAACCACGCTATTTCCACATCCGCCATATAGGCCAACAGGTCCTCTTGCGGTATGATTGGTCGTGCCTCATATAGTGCCCCATATGTGCCCATGAACTCTCCCATGATGTTCTTTATATTGTGTGTTCGTTCGCCTGTCGTAGTTTGTATTGCCTCGATGTGTTGTGATGCCCTGCCCGTACAGATTTTTTCAGCCAGTGCCCTGCCTGGTCTACCCCCCTCACCGTACCGTCTGGCAGTCGTTCGCTTGAAGATATATTTTAGTTCATCTGCAGCAAATTTGTGGTGTTCTGACAAGATGGCCCTTATATCCCCCAACAGAGCAGCATCACCCGTCTGCGTGTATCGCTGTTCTAGCTCTTTTATTGCCTCCTCCCGCCTCTGTAATTGTTGGCGTATGTCCCTCAGAATGCCAGAAGTTGTGCTTATGCATACACCTCGTATAGTTGCTTTAAAAGCTTCCCACAGGAGGCAAGGGTCCTCCGTTGTGGGTGAGTTTAGCTCAAAATAGTCTGTGATCGCTTTCATGACTGTGTCAACGTACAGCGGATCTTTCAGGGCTTGTGCGTTAAATCTCCACACGTAAGGCGGCGATACATAATGCGGGATTTGCAGCTTTAAGAGCACAGTTATATGGTCCGATAGTGTTCTGGGGAGGTGCTTAATATCCCCTACCCACGTGAATGTATCCTGCGTGCCTAACCAGAAGTCCAGCCTGGACCAGATACTATTAGCCGCATTGATGTGTGTCGCTATGTGCTCTCCAGGGTGTGATACCCTCCACATGTCAACCAGGTGCAAGTCAGTCATCGCGTCTAGCAGCACCGCCCTAGCCTTTACATGTGGTTCCAGTGTATGTAGTGTTCTGTCAATCCCATCTTTAAGCGCGACGTTGAAGTCCCCTCCCCACAATATATTGTCTGCTCGTATATCTGCTAGCGTGTGCCACAAAGTTTTGTAGAAGTTGGAGTCATCTATATTCGGGCCATATACATTTACTAAAGCAATCTGCTGTTGCCTCACCTTTCCCACCACCACCACGTATCTGCCCTCCGTGTCTTTGTGCGTGTCTGTAATCTGATAGTGGGTCCCCTTCTTTATCAGAATAATAACGCCCCTTCAAAAAGTTGAGTCGTTTGAGCTAGTGATCGACTCTGCCCACCTACTGCCCAGCTTCGACGCGCTATTGGGTGCCAGATGTGTTTCTTGTAGGAAGGCCACATCCACATTAGTTCGATCTAAGTACGCAAACATGTGTCGTATCTTTTTTGGGTTCCCTAGGCCCCGTATGTTCCACGTGATGAAATTCAGCGTACTTGGACGTGTCATTTCTGCGTGTCTGGTTGTTGAGTCTGTGCGTTAGCGCCTAACAGAGCGTCTGATATACGGTTTTGCAGCCCTCGGCTGCGTGTGTGCCTTAGTCCTCTGGTAAGGAGTGTAGTCATGACAGCATCAGTACAAGCAATGAATGAAGTCGCAATGCCTCTCAGACACAGTGCATATACTCGAACATACCCCAACTCCCCTTCCCTCCCCCCTCCCACTTCAGCACCCAAACTTTGCGAAAGCCATTCCCTTAGAAACTTCAAACCATATTGGGGTACACCCGCCAGGAGCACACATCTCCATCCACATAGTGGATGTGGACGGGTGCGTAATTCAGTTGCATAGTGATCAGAGTCTGTCCCTTTCCATCCCATCATGTTTCACATACGGTGAACTAGCACCTCCCCCCTTAACGGTTTATCTATGTCATGAGTAATGACAGGCAGAGTGCTCTATCATATCCACGTTGTCTCACCAATGGAGGGCCCTACAGAGTTCTGGAGTGCGGTGGTGTGGGCCCAGTAGTTCGTAGTCTATGCACCCCGAGTACTGCTTCCCATGTGTCACGTACAGCCATCCTGCAGCAAAGAGTGTGATAGATACTCACTGTTCAACATTCGTGCTGGCACTCGTCGTGTCTAAAGCAGACCGCCGTCCACATGTCGCAGCACCAAACAGTCCACTGCACACCACGAGCAGCGGCATCCGCAAAGTATTGCCGGTTGGATCTCAACGTCTAAATCGCTCTTGTTAGTCCGCCATTAAGGTCGTCAGTCGTTGTCGCTCATTCTGTCCTCCCTGTCTCGCTCTTTGCGGCGCTTGACTAGTTTCTTGACATATTCCTGCGCAGCTTGCACCGTTGGGAGAATCACCGGTTTGCCCTCCGTAAGAATTTTGAGTTTTGCGGGGTAGAGCATTGCATATCCGACTCCCATGTCCCGGAGTTTCTTTTTGATCGAGGCAAATTCCTTCCGCGCCATTTGCACCGCCATGGTGTGGTCAGGGTAGAACTCCAGGGTATTTCCCTGATACGCGACTGTGCCTTTTTCTCTAGCAAGTCTGAGTATAGTGTCTCTGTCTCTGTAGTTGAGGATGCGGGCAATGATCATTCTAGGGGTGGCCCCCGGTTTCGGGGTGGGCGCCAAGGAGCTGTGCGCGCGCTCGACCAGGAAAACCTCCGAGAAGCTCCCGCACCAAATATATCTTTCAGCATTGCCTCCACGTAGGTCTCCATCTTGCCAGTGTTGGTCGTCTCCGGCAGGCCCGAAATGCGCACGTTAATTCGGCGAGACCTAGCTTCTTGATCCTCCACCTTCGCCTTCAGGGTTTCCAGGGTCTTTTCAATGTTACCGCATGTTTTCGTTGTGTCCCTGGAGAGATCCTCGACCGTTGAGATCCGTTGTTCAGCTTCCGCCAGTCGCTCCTCGTGGTTTTCCAGTTTCGCCGCCATCGAGTCCACTCTCAGGACGACTGCGTCCATCTTAGTGTTCATCTCCTGCAGGCTCTGCTGGATGGCACGTAGCACCGATTCCATGTTCGCGCCGCCTCCCAGTTCTTGTTCCCCTTCTGCTTCCGTGGTGGGCACAGTTTTTGGCGTTTGTTTCCTGGTTTCGAAGGGTAGTTTCGATTGATTTTTATCGGGTTTCCCCATGCCGCTGGGTGCCGCAGTCGGACTACTTATTCGTGGTTCCGGACTGGCCGTGGCCGTGGGCACTGCTGCTGTCCGCTTATGCCTTTGTAGATTGCCTTGCGCCCCCACTGCCACGGGTCTATGCATTTGACCTTTCACTGTTCATTTTACCACCAGAAGCTGTGCCTGTGCTAAGCGCGGTATCCTGCCATCACACGCAATGGGGTCTGTTGCGCCGTTTCTGTTTCAACTGTTTTGCCCTGATTCTCCTTACAGGTGGAAGTCGTGTTAATCAGCTTCGCAAGGTGCCGTGCTGCATAGATCCAAACAACTGCCGAGCGACAGCACTCCTTCCCTGCGTGGCCGCCTCGCTGCCGCCTTGATATTAAGCCCGTTGGAGTGCAGCCGCTGCGCAGAGTGTGTGCCACATCGCTCACCTCTCAATGGCGTACGTTAGCGCTGTACGTTGAGTCTCCCACCATCCGCCTCTCCTCCAGTCGTCCCCGCTCAGCCTTCAACCTCGCTCACAGGGTGCTGCCGGTCTCTCGGGCATTCTCTCAGGGCCATGGCAGGCTTGCAGTACTTTTCGCGGGTCCGCCGCTCGTGCGTTTCACCGCGACCGCCATTTTGCGTAGCGTGGAACGCAGCCCCTCCGCCGGTCCGTTACCGTTTGTTTGGGGCTCTTAAGACTGTGGCCCAGGCATCGCCGCAGCTCCGCACCAGCGGGGTGGTGGTTTCTCCGGGCACAGTGCGTTTTAGGGGCAGCTAGCTCCTGCACGTCTCGGTGCATTGAGTTGCGGTCGCCGCCATCTTGGATCGCCGCTCACCTTCACCAGGGTAATTGCCGATTTCTTCCTCAGGCTTCCTGCCACAGTGCTGCAATTTCGGCAGGTTATTGCCACCACCTTCCGATTGCCATTTTTCCCTTTGTGGCAGATGTAGACGCAGTTTTGGGGGTATAGGGATCGCTTTCCCCGCACCCGTCCGGCGGAGCTGACTTACACGCCAGCCATTCCGCAGTGCGCCCTCTAGAGCCCCCCCCCTAATTTCAGAGTTGCATGCTCGCCATATAGCAACTTATCCAAGGTTAGTCATAGCCTCCAATAATACCTCAGTCCGGATGTGGAATGAGGCTTGACTGTATATCCAATATGCAGTTAAAATGTCCCCGCCACCCCCCATAAGCGGCACGTCCACATAAGGAGTAATAATACCATATTTAGATCAAAACTATGCTTTATCGCCTGTGTTAGGAGTACAGTATTTCAGTAGTCACACTTCCCCCTACTAGTAGGCCATAAACCAGGACATATCTGCTCTCCACATCGGCTCTAGAGTAGCAGTGCTGAATCGGAACGCCTGGGGCCACCCAGAGAAGAACCCTTCTGGTGTAGGATGAAGCAGAGATGCTGGAACAGTTTTGAGAGTGAAGGTGCTGCCATTAATGTTACATCACTAAACTCACAAAGATATATTATGTAGCTGGTTGTGCATTGTGGAGGATACTTTCTGAAATATATATATGTCATGGTGTGGTTATCTTTGCAAAGGCATACAGTTTTACTGATAAACTATATAGCGTACAAACGATAATATGTCTTAATCAGGTTTCAGCGACTATTTGTTATTTGTGCATCACCAAGTAAAGTGTCTTGATTGGTTTCAATCATTTTAATTGTTTCTTTCCCTCTCACTTCAGAATTACTAAAAAGCGCCTGATTAGTCCTTTATTAAATGCTCATATGGTTTTAAATATTTGTAAAATTTTGAAACATGTGATCCAGCGCTACTCCAACTCAAACCTCCAAACCATCACTATAAATCCTAGAAGCTATCACACTTTACTCGTCGGTGGGGCCCATAACACCGAGAGTCGTTCATTCACACAAATCACCCTGCTCCCAGGATCAGTGAAAAACCAGAGGAAGAGACGCTGGATTTTTGGCAAAGTGTCTTACTTTATCTATTTAATCTAAATTTTATACACTATATACATCTGCAGTTATTAAGTCTTACCATGGTTTTATTCTCAAGAAACACTAAACACTCCACTATTTGGTCAATGGATCAGCTAGTAAAAGTTAACTAATGGACAACAAGGCCAGCTTATTTCTCCATTTATTTAATTTTATTTAAAGATTTAATGTTCAAGCATGATCTATTTAATTTAACCTTAATTCGAACACCATTAAAAGATTTAATTCACCTAAAGAAAAATACATTTAAATTCAAACAGTTTACATTTATTAGCAGAATAGTTCAGAAAAAAAATCAAAACCATATTACCAATGATATCCGCAATGGAATTCAGCATTAGCGAAGAATGGTTCCCAAATACAGACTCTTTATTCTTTCTCGATGTTCACCACCCATCAAGACTCCGTCCCCATTAAAAGTTAAAATTTCAAAGGCTTGCACCATGGAAAAACCAATCAGTCCGACAGCATGTCGTGGTGCGGAAAAAAATTCAAAAGCAAGCTCCCTTCTCTTCACCAAATGACCTCTTTTATACCCTTTTTCCCCTAACTATCTAAAATTTGAAACTTTTAGGGTCAACACTCGATTTCCATTGGTTCGCAAAAGGGGTGGATGAGAATCACCTCATCTCCTTATTGTCCATTTTTCCGCCAAGTCATAGTTCCGATCTCAATAAGGTTCCAATTGTTTATTATTAAATTTTTTCATTCGTGTCCTTTAACCTGCCACTTCAACAAAAGTTCTCAGGCTCATGACTCGAACATCTCAATCTTGGCACCATCCTGCTTTTCGGGCCACGCTGACCTTGACCCACGCTGTACGAGCACAGGCTGCTTGCAAATCTCTTGAGCATAGTCGCGCATGCATTTAGAAACACCCTCTCGGAGTCTCGCAAACCTCTCCCCCTCCCCCTCCTCAGGAATACACCAATACATACAAGCGCCTTGTGTCTCCCAATATCCTATCAGCAAGTTTCCAATTGGCTTACAAAGTATCACATATGAACTTAGCAACACAGAACATAAACTGTTCAATCAATCAATCATAGCATTTGTAAAGCGCACTACATACCCGTGAGGGTCTCAAGGCACTGGGGGGGCAGGGGGCATACTGCTACTGTTCGAAGAGCCAGGTATTGAGGAGTCTCCTGAAGGTTAGAAGGTCTTCTGTTTGCCCTAGGCGGATGGGGAGGATGTTCCACGTCTTGGCGGCGAGGTGGGAGAATGATCTGCCGCCGGCAGTCACTCTTTGCATGTGGGGGATGGTGGCGAGGGCGCGGTCTCCGGAGCAGGGCTGGCGGGCGGGGGTGTACAGACTGAGTCGTCTGTTGCGGTACGCTGGTCCGTTGTCGTGGAGTGCCTTGTGTGCTTGGGTGAGGAGCTTGAAGGTTATCCTCCTGTTGATGGAGAGCCAGTGCAGGTCTTTCAGGTGGGGTGTGATGTGGCTGCGGCGGGGAATGTCCAGGATCAGGCGAGCGGAGGCGTTCTGGATGCGTTGGAGTCGTTTCAGGAGTTTGGCCGGGACTCCTGCGTAGAGTGTGTTGTTTTAGTCCAGTCTGCTGCTGACCAGGGCCTGGGTGACCGTCCTTCTAGTTTTGGTGGGGATCCACTTGAAGATCCTGCGAAGCATGCAGAGGGTGTTGAAGCAGGAGGAGGAGACGGCATTGACCTGCTTTGTCATGGAGAGTGTGGAGTCGAGGATGACCCCTATGTTTCGTGCATGGTTGGTGGGTGTAGGGGGTGCTCCTAGTGCCGTCGGCCACCAGGAGTCTTCCCAGGCCGAGGGGGTGGAGCCGAGGATGAGGACCTCCGTCTTGTCCGAGTTTAGCTTCAGTCGGCTTTTCCTCATCCAGTCGGCGACGGCCTTCATTCCTTCGTGGAAGTTGGTTTAGGCAGTGTGGGGGTCCTTGGTGAACGAGAGGATCAGCTGGGTGTCGTCGGCGTAGGAGATGATGTTTAGGTTGTGCTGTCGGACGACGTGGGCGAGTGGTGCCATGTAGACGTTGAACAAAGTTGGGCTGAGAGATGAGCCTTGGGGTACGCCGCAGATAATCATAGTGGCTTCGGAGCGGAAGGGGGGGAGGCGGACGCTCTGAGTTCTCCCAGGGAGGAAGGAGGTGGTCCAGTCCAGGGCCATCTCTTTGATTCCGGCGTCGTGGAGGCGTGCTCGAAGTGTGCGGTGGCAGACTGTGTCAAAAGCTGCTGACAGGTCCAGTAGGATGAGGGCAGCGGTTTCTCCGTTGTCGAGCATGATCCTGATGTCGTCGTTGGTGGCGATGAGGGCAGTTTTGGTGCTGTGGTTGCTGCGGAACCCTGACTGGGATGGGTCCAGGATGTTGTTCTATTTGAGGAAGCTGGTCAGTTGTTTGTTGACGGCCTTTTCAATGACCTTCACAGGGAACGGGAGCAGGGAGATGGGTCGGAAGTTCTTGAGGTCCTTGGGGTCCGCCTTGGGTTTCTTTAGTAAGGCGTTGATCTCTGCGTGCTTCCAGCTCTCCGGGAAGGTCTCTGTCTCGAAGGAGATGTTGATGGTTTTCCGGAGTTGGGGTGTGATGGTGCTGCTGGCTTTGATGAAAATGTGGTGTGGTCAAGGGTTTTCCGGGGATCTGGAGTGGACGGTGTTCGTGATCTTGATGGTGTCGTCATCATTGATGTTGGTCCAGGCGAGCAGGCGGTTGGTGCGGGTGGTGGTCGTGTGAGCGGGGTTGTCGGCTGTTGCCGGGGTGGTGACGGCATCAAAACTGTTGTTGATGTCTATGATCTTCCGATGGAAGAAGGTGGCCAGTGAGTCGCACAGGTCTTGTGACGGTGGGATGTCGTTGGTGTTGAAGCTGGGGTTGGAGAGTTCATTCACGATGCTGAAGAGCTCTTTGTTGTTGTGTGCGTTGTTGTCTAGGCGGTCTCTGAAGGCGGTCCTTTTGGTGGATCTGATGAGTTGGTGGTGTTGGCGGGTGGCGTTTCTGTGGGCTGTGTAGCTTTCTGGTGTTCCTTCGCAGGTCCAGTTTTTTTCTAGTTTTCTGCAGGTTCGCTTGGAGGCCTGGAGGTCTTCGGTGAGCCAGCTGTCTCTCTTGCTGGTGTGGGTGTTGTATTTTTTTTTGAGCGGGGCAAGGGTGTTGGTGCAGTCATTGATCCATTGTTTGAGGTTGCTGGCTGCGACGTCGGTTGGGTCTGTGGGGGGGTTTTGGCCGAGGGCGGCGGTTAGCTGGTCCTCAGTGACCTTGCCCCAGCTGCGGCGGGGCATCTGCTGGGTGTGGTGGTGTGTGGTGGGTTTCCGGAAGGTGAAGTGGATGCAGCGGTGGTCGGTCCAGTGGATTTCGGTGATGCGGTCGTAGAAGACATGGGTGCTCGCTGAGAAGATGTGGTCAAGCGGCGGGGGAAACGAGTGGCACAGGAAGCAAAAAGGGGCACAAAAGAGGGGGGAAACAGCGGAACAGAAGGCAATAACGGGGCACAAAAGAGGGGAAAAACAGTGGCACAGAAGGCAAAAACGGGGCACACAAGAGGGGTGAAGGAGAGTAGGGTCTGCTTCCAATGCTCACCCCCACTTTTTGCTGTGATTTTCTGGTTTTTCGACTTTTGTGTGGCTGTGGGCCTGCTAATCAGACACACAGCCCAGCGGTTCTCTCTCTATATTGATACCATGTACTTTAGGTACATACTTGATTGGGTATTGGGTCACCTTTGTGAGCCCCTGTATAAGTGTACCATAGGTACCCAGGGCATAGGTGCATCCAAGGCCTACCAGGGGCTGCAGCATGTATTATGCCACCCCTGGCTGGCCATCCAAACTGACACCACAGGTTGATCACTCAGCTTGGGTAAGGTGGTGTAATCACCCCTTACTTAGATATAATATACCTATATCTACTCATATATATAGACACATATGCACCTACAAGTCACTCCTATGGTAGGCCTCGACAATCCTGGAGGCAGAGTGCTTGGTATTATGTGATAGGGTGCCCTAGCATGGGCTGAGCCCCTCTGCAGCTTTCGGAACCATCTCCTTATAGCTGTTCTATGCTATAGCCATACCATATACTCTTAAGTGCATTATAATCCTTGTGTTTAATGCTAACTTTGATTTGGCTTTATCAAAACATGTCGTGTAAGGTGTCAAACACGGAATACTACCCCCCCCCCCGCCAATTCTGGCGGCAGAGATAGCATTCCACCCTTCTAGAGGGAAAAGACATGTATGTTACTGCTTTACCCGGTTAAATTTAAACAGAGCCCCAGCATCACAAAATGAAATTGATGCTGCTGCCACAGACACAAGTCTGACCTCCTGCTGCTGGACGAAACTCCGGCAGGGGAGGCCTGGACAATAGGTTTCCTGTCCAGGGAGGTGCAGCACCTCCCCAGACAGGCAGATGTGTATTGGGACAGGGAGGGCTGCATCAGCAGATGCTTTTTGAGACACTGCCTGGGGCACACAAGGTGCTCCATGCATAACCCGGTTCAAACCAGTTGCTGGGGCACTCCAGCCCTGCTCTGGTGCGAAACTGGACAAAGGGACAGGGGTGTAACCACCCCCTTCCCAGGTCCACCCATAGGAGGGACCCAGGCAGGTAATCCACCCCCTTAGCTTAGTATAAGTATAGGAGCTGTGCCCCCAGGACTTTAGATTATCCTGGAACGAAACTTTGATACAGAACTCTTGGACCTTCAACGTTCTATTTCGACTAGAAGACTGAAGACATCTCCCTTGTGGTCAAGGAGTGACAACCCTGTGCAAACAGGCACCATCAGTAACTTGCCTGTCTACTTTGTCGATGCTCCCGCTGGAACCCGAAGACTCAGCGCCACAGGAACTGGACTTCCAGACTTTTCTGACTCCGACCCACATCCACAGCAAAGCTGAGACCCGTGGCTGACACGAGAGACGTGGGACTGGACACCCTGGACATCCTGCATTTTGCTAACAGCTTGACTACCGAGGTACCCTCACAGTTGTGCTTTGGAGTACGAGAAGCCCCAGACCTGAGCGCCATTTGCACCAAAGCTCATCCCTCCACACGCCACGAGTGCTGCGTGGGGCCCGCTCTTGCATTTCAGCTCAACGCGTCTTCCCGGTTGGTAGCCCGTTGGCTAGTACGCCTCCTGAAGACAAACCTTTGAAACCAAACTGCTTTCCTGGTTGCTCCAGGCTTGCTCCAGCTTCTCTGCAAAGGAGAAGCTCCTCAGACCTTGTTGGTCTGACCCAAAGCCCATCTTCACTTCCTGCGTGGATTGTGTTTGCCAAGGCTTGTTGGATCCAGTCCGGATACCGACACAGCAGTCAACTAGATCCTTCGTGGGACAGCTCGAATCCAGCTCCTGGTCGTCGTCGACGCATCCTGGTCCTCGTGGCTGCAGAGACAAGCTTCACCTGAGATCATCGCGACATTGCCTGGTTCCTTCCTGGTCACTGGCTAGTGACCTAGAATCTGTCCCCTCTGCTTTCAGGTTCTTCACATCTTCGATCCACCCTTGGATCCACCCGGACACTCCTCCTCTGGCCGCCTGCAGCACTTCTTTGCAGATCTCCATTGAAAGCATCGACGAAACCCGACACCAAAAGGCACCTATGCACCCGGCTTTCCTGGGTGAGGTAACACGAGTACTCCGGTGCTCCCATAGGTCTTGACTCTCAAAGTGTCCTAGTCTAAAGGGGTTTTGTCGTAGTCCATCCGGAAGTGCCCTTAAACAGTAACTTTGTAACTTCTTCGTTCTCCATTATAAGTCATCGGCAACTCGCAACTGTGTTTCGACACTGCGCGCGTCTCCCGTGGGCCTCCTACTTCCTAACCTTTGGTTGTTTAGTGTAGCCCCAGCGATTCCCAAGGCCCTAGGCCTACTCACTGTTTCTGTCGTGGTTCTTATACCACTTACTTAGTATATGGCTTGTGAGGCCCCTAGGGCATAACTTTATTTGTGCAACTTATCATATGCTAATTGAGTAATTTGTGACGTACTTTTACCTCTGACCTCATAAAGAGTGCAGAGGGGTTGTGTTAGAAATAAATACATATATATTTGATATATTCCTTGTGTGGTGTCCTTTCATTTGGTATTCAAGGGATTATAATTGGTAAAACAGCTTGCTTCACATGCTCTCTGAAGTCTTAGCCTATAAATGCTGGTTCATGCTACCACTGGGATAGCTTGTCTATAAGGTTGACTTTACAACCACCATCAATAAGGGTTGTTTAGACTGGTGCAAGGTGCCCCCTAGAATAGTGGACATCATATGCCAGGCTAACTTCTCACAAGGGGGAAATCAGTGGCAAAGAAGTAAAACAACGGGGCACAAAAGAGGGGCAAAAACAGTGGCACAGAAGGCAAAAACGAGGCACAAATGAGGGGGAAAACAGTGGCACAGAAGGTGAAAACGGGGCTCAAAAGAGGGGGAAAACAGTGGCACAGAAGGCAAAAACGGGGCACAAAAGAGGGGGAAACAGTGGCACAAAAGCAAAAAACGGGGCACAGAAAGGGAGGATGTGCACACCTACGAGCGAGTCCTCAGCGCGCCGGCAGGGGCACACAGACGGAGCTGTGCGGAGGGGGAGTGACCTACAAGGAGGTAAATCTTAGTCAACAGGCTGAGAAGTCCAGTGCCAGGTTACTGTCTACAAATGTAGGCTTTCACTCGACCTTGCCCCCGCACCCACCAGCAATCCTACTAGGAGGACTTGCAGTGGCCCCCAAATCCCCCGACCAAGGGTTAACAATTTTAAGGGCTATAAGCGCCCGCAAACCGATAGTTTTCTCCCAGGCTCATGATTTAAGCACCCCCCATACCCCCCCACCCTCTTAAGTCATAACCACAATGAATCAGGACGAAGCGTGTATCACCATAACATTTGTATTCAGTATCTAGTGTGGAAGCATGAATGGTCTCATGTGATGAAATTTGAATACCAAGCCCATATTTCACCTTCATCAACTCTCAGCAGGTTAAACCATACATACCACAGGATGCCCCATCAGCGTAGACCCCCAGTGCAAAAGTACTGAAAGTTTGGGTGTTATCCAAGTCCCCTTCGGGTGCACTTGCACTCACAGAACAGAACAATACCAAGGAAGCTGTACTGGCATGGCAAACGAGAGAATCATCAAAACTGAAATGTATATATTGAATCTCAATATGATATGTACAAAGCAAGACTGGTTTGGCTGCACCCACTGTAAGTGCTACGAAGGCATAGTTGTTCAGGGGTTCCAAAGCTGGACCAATCACACTGCTACACACTTAAATCGCTGCACATACCGCAATAAGGCCTGCCAGGGTCCACCCACCCAGATCCACCCCAGTTCAAGCAACCGCAGTATCACTAGCTTGCCCCAGTGGCGCGACTGGTGCCATCGGGGACACACAAAGGTATCCTCCTTCATCAATATCCTGCCTTGAGAGTCTAGTCTAGGGCTAGCCAACAGCACTGCATCCCAGCCGACAGGATTGGAATCATACAAAACGCCCCTATTCTCCTGCTCCCATATCGCCTCTCTCTCGCAGTCTGCCTACTTAATCACTTCTCTCCACCATCTGAACAGATAGGGACCTCCATCCGATTTCCAGCTCATTATCAAGTGTCTACGGGAAAAATAAGTGCCAGTTCTGTGAACCCTTAGGTACCCTTGTGAGCAGCACTGCTTCTGTGAAGGCCTAGCAAACATAGTTATGGGGTCCTCTCAAAGGACTTGTCCATAGCTCTCTGGATAAGCTGTAACACACAGTCCCTCCGAGTAGGTTCCAGACCATGTGGTAGAAGTCTGCATCCTCTTCACCACAGCGGCGGCACGCCGCTGAGGCTGCAGGGAACATGCCATGAATGCGCTGTGTGGTATAGCTATGCCCTACACAAGAAGTAAAGCTCAATCAATTTAAACCTAGTGTTACAGGAGACTTTGGGGTTGCAATCTAAGGTCTTCCTCAAGCAGCATCATCGAAGGACGTCCTTATATCTACCATCCATCACTGCTTCTTTGGGGATAAATCCATCTGGGCTCCTTTCAGAAGAGCTCTATAAAGAATTGTGACAGCCATTGTGTTCCCTGTTATAAGGAAGAGGTGATGGAGGCACTTGTGTTGCCAAGGCTCTACGGATTCCGAACCCCACCAGCCACACACCATGTTCGTCAGGGCCCCATATAAAAGTGTGTGCACCAGTATATTGCTCAGTATCCAAAATACCATAATCTGCCACCATTGCTCTGTCTGCAGAGGGATGCGAAGAAGCAGCACAACCGCAACCCTCCGCTCCCTTCCATTCCATCTGCGCCATTTCTCGTGAACCTGGAAAGTCCTGCTTGAGTTCATAAGCCAACTTCTAACCAGCCTCAAACATCTCTGGAGGCGACCATTGTGAATCAAGAGCAGTCTTGCCGGTTACAACAGCATACACTGCTTGTTCATAGCCCTCAATTTCTGTTTTACATCTACAAAGCATTTACTTATGTACTGGATAGATTGTGTGTAATTTAGGAACATTCAAATGATTTGATTCTGGTATCCCAGGTCTCCAGTGCCTCTCACAGTCTGAAGGACGATGTTCATGCCCTGATAATTTAGTACTTTAATTATAGCCCTTGAAGGGGCTGCAGGAGGTGGGGGAGGTGCCAACGCCTTTTGTACTTGTTAACTTATAAACTGAGGGAACAGACCCTGGGGCTTCAGGATTTCTTTCATTCCTAGTCCAGAAAGGCCTCAGGAGTCTCCCCCTGAGCGTATTCAGGGAACCCCACAAAACATAAATTATTGTGGCAAGATCTACTCTTCTCAACCTCTTGTCAGGCTACAAACTGCTGTACCAGCTCTGTCAGAGAGTGAAGTTTGGGTCTAACTACCACATGTTGACTTTTCAGAAACCTTCCCTGAGAAGGGTTGCCTCTACAGAGATGGTATCAATTTTAGTCCCTAGGGTTTGTCGGGGAGCTAGGTCTCATTATGGCTCTCACAACGGGGTGGCCTGCCTGGAATCTCTACATGAAATCGAAATTATTACTCCTGTTCTTTTTGGTTCTCAACCGTTGGTCACAATGACAAGTAATAGTAGGGCAGAAATGCTACCCTGCCTCGTCCTCATGAGTACTCTGTATGTGAAGATATCAGAGGAGAGGCTAGTATTGTTGAATAAGAATTAAGTATATCCCCCCTGCATAGGAAGTAACAACACTCGTCTGTATCGGCTTACGTGGTTCCCAGGCTGCCTCAGATACTTGGACTATTTATTGTTAGTCATTGTGTGAAAATGCATTTTTAATTGTAACCTATGTTACGGCAGCAGGAGCCAGAGGGCCATACACCTTGGCTCTTCAGTATAAAATATCAACAGTTTGCTTTTTAAGATATATGTGCACTCTCCACCAACTCAGAAGCTGCTGTCCTGCATTCCACCTGCAATTTTGCTGCTCCTACATGCCTACGGAGGTCAACATCACAAACACTCTGTAACCTGGAGGCCAGGTGCCACTCATGTTCTAGGCAGTTGGAGCTGTCTTGCTTCGCCTTTCAGGTAATACAGAATTTCCCACATGGTGGTTCAACACTCGGCGAAGCAGGAGACATTTAACACAACTAACACCTTTAGAAAAGGGTTTTATTTTACAAAATCAAAGACTCTCTTTTTAGAATAAGGCTTGGGGTTTTATTTTACACAATGCTCTCTAACGGAAAGGCTTTCCCAGATGCCAAATGCATAATATTCAAATACACAAAAAGATATATATGTTTATATGCAAGCAATAATAACACACTTGGTAAATGCAACAGTTAAATGCATGAATAATACCATGGATAAACAAGCAGCAAATAACACGACTGAAAGCAAATATAATATGCTGGACATCCTGCAAGAGATCAGAAAAAGAGATATACACTAAATACATCAAATGATTAGTTTGGATGTGCACATCACTCATTCACACATCACAAAGAAAACACCTAAAATGATCAAAATCACTGGCCACACATCACAATGGCAATAATCAAAACTCAAACAACTCAAATTACCGCAGCCATTGGAAGCACACATCACAATGGCACTACTAAGAAACAAATCACCTCACCCGATCGTTCACTGGACATCCTTGCCAATTCTCACTGGCGGGCTTGCATGTTCCAGCCTTTATATTGTCAGAGCTGATGAAAGTCTTCCAGTGTACATTAAACAATATCTTACAAAAATAATCCTTGAACGTGATTAACCCAAACAACTTGCAAGCGTTGCTGTGCACAGATAAAGCTCTAGCCAGGCAGAGTCAGAATTCAGGATGACATGAGGCCATGTCAAAGCCAATAGTAAGAACTTCATAATACTTATCAATGTACAACACAATGCACATTTGTGCACCACTGCTTATAGCATCACATACTTCATCTCTCAATGTACAACACAGCGCATATTTGTGCACCACTGCTCACAACACTGCACTTCGAGACCAAAAAGTACATTCCACACCTCTCTCTCCCTCATTCTTTTAAATGCACATCCTACACATTCTGTTCTTGGCAAGGCTGTTCTACTTCCTGACAGCTCCCACAGAAAGATTGCAAGATTACAAAAAATAAACCTTCAAGAGAAGCAAGGCATATGCAGGACATTGTACATTCAGGCTAGGATAAAATAACACACTAAAGTAAATTAAAATAATGGTAGTCAAAGGTCATCACAGGGTGTCGGACCACAAGAGTGCCTCTAGCACTACAGGAGCCCAAGCAGGGCTGCTGCTCTGAGGCACAAGTGATACTTGCGCTGTCCTCAACTGCTGGTCCTCGGGTGGTCCAACCAGCCGCTCCAGGATCAATCCACTTACTGTGGTTCTCTCAGGCTTTGTTACTCTTTTTCCTGACTGCAAGCCTTAGGGCCAATCCACACTTCGCAGACCACTGCTGGTGCCCACACTCAGGCTAATCAGACCCAAGCCATGCACCAAACTAGCTGGCCCTGCTCCTCCAACTCCTCATTCTTCTACCTCCCCCGGGCTGCTCATCTCTGGGGCAGGCATCTCCTGGAAAGCCAATTGCTCAGGCGTCTCAGGACCAGCCCAGGCTGCGCACCACACAAGCAGGATCTGTCATTCAGCCCCATCGCGGTTCTCTTCCTCTCAGGAGCACTCCAGTTTTCCCTTAGACGTGAATGACCTCAGCATCCCAAGTATAGCAAGCAAGGGCAGAACTTCTCTTCCCAGTGCAGCATGGCGCCCCAGGCCCTGTCCCTCAACGCCAGGACAAGCTGCAACCACGTGGACACAGGATCAATGAGTCCACTGCAGATATCGGTCAACCAGGCAAATTATGGTGTTCTTGGGTATGGATTCCTATTTTTCTGTGCTTCTACACCACGATTCAGCCAGGATTTCTTCTGTATTTTCGTTGAGGGACCTGAAGTCGAGGACAAGCATGGTCTGTCGTCCATCTTACTAGGCCACTACTCCCATTAGTCTACTCACTTGACAAAAACAGGTCCTCACTACATTTACTCTGTTTTTTCTCTGACATAGATTGTTATTCTGTATGCCTGTTCACTTTGTGGTGGGCACCTCTACAAAACTTCCTTCTATGGTTCTTTCTTTCATTCCTGGGTTCTAACAGAGTTTCACTTAGTCAAAGATGAAGTAATTCAGCAATATAAGAATGTATTCTCTTGAGATATTTCCTGCTCATTTCAACAGAATCGGCATCGGCGATGTTTCACAGACGGGTTCTTGTTACAGACATTTGAAGGGCGGTAACGTGGGGGTCTCTATTAATGTTTTCTCTATGTATGTTTTTACAATCATTCCTCTCTGAATGCATCTACCAGGAAAGGAAGTTCTATGTATCTAGGCTGCTTGGAGCCTTATCGCATATGTGCTGACTACCAGCCCTCCTAGCTTTGGGAGATTTCCAAGCACTTGGTGAAATGAAGGGTACCAGGACGACGGAGTATTTGGAGTAGTAAGGAAATGATACAATCCATCACCATTCATTTTTTGACAGGTGGGAACGCCCCTCGGAAGTGACGTAGGAGCCGGAAATCCCGCCCCCGAAGTCCCTCCCCCGAAGTCCCTCCCCGGAAGTCCCTGGCCGGAAGTCTGGGGGGCGGAAGTCCCAGGCCGGAAGCCCCCGGCCGGAATTCCAGGGCCGGAAGTCCAGGGCCTGAAGGCACCCTCCCCCAGAGGGGCAGTGGTGGAAGTGGGGCGTGTGTAGTGTGCGAGTGCCCTTCACACAGGAATTAATGGATGTGTGTCAAGGGGTGTAGAGTGATGGTGTGGGGTGCCTAGGGCTAGCGGCAAGGCCGCTAGTAGGACCTACAGGGGTGTTTTAGGGTTGTGGGATGGATGAGCAGAGACTTACCTGTGTGCGCCATTTTTGTTGGGTCAGCAGGGACATGCCTGGGCAAGCAGGGACATGTCTGGGCATGTTCACTGGCTAGTAGAGGCTGTAGCCTAATGTTGCTTGAGCAGCGTCGAGGTCCATCTGTGGAATGGGAGCCCTAGAGTGTTTCAGGGTCTTTTTTTGGGAGATAGGCCAGCCCCCCAGGAGGCGTGCCTGTTGCCGATGGAGTTCCTGAGTGGTGGCCTGAGAGGAGAGCCATTGGCCCTAAAAGAGGAGGGAAGTTAGGCCATTGGATTGCGATGGTGGTAATTTTACAGCCTAATTTTAAAAAGTCTATGGGCGAAAGTGACAGCATTTATGAAAATAAAAACAAGGGTTACGCAATTGATTTCTTTTACATATGTGGTAATGTATTTGGGGGTGATAAACATGGTCATCTTGTAAAGCAGCAGCAGGGGATTGGCAACATGTCCAGGCAGTGTTCTGTAACTTGCTAGACTGTGCTACATCAGCCCCAGACTACTAGGGTGCCTGTGCAGTATCTTGCACAACCTACGTTTAAAGGGCCTGGTGTAAAACGATTCCTATTGTGAAAAGGAAAAAATAAATACATATTTTAAATGTCTCTGATGTAAAATGATGTCTGGGGAAATAAATAAAAACACCCTCTGTGCAGTTGTCATTTCTTTCTTTCTAAAGGAACTTAATAATTGAGGGATAATAAACACGGGCCTGTATGTAATGCAACTGTGTGGGCTGTGTATCAGGACAGTGCCTGGTTCTTTATCATACTAAGGTGCTGTCACAGACCTAAACAGTAAATTTTCTGGTGCAACATGATGCACAGCCAAAGTTGAAATGCACAATGTAAGTGACAATTACTAAAAAGAAAATAAACCTTTTTAAAGGCACTGATGTAGAATGATACAAGTCATGAAAAGGAAAATAAAATGCATAGTGATGACATGTGTTGTGTATTGTGTTTTTATTTCTAAGTGAGGGTAATGTGTTGGAGTTTATTAATAAGGGTCAGTATGTAGGGCAAAACCTAACACCACGCCAATCTACACCACACCAAATCCCAACATCCTACACATTGCACCACCGGATACAAGTATACTTATACCAGATTATAACATCCCACACTTTATAGCAAGCCATATCACATGCTATCATATTGTACCCGACGCACCCATCAACCCCTCCCTTAGTTCCCTATGGTTCCACCACAGACTACATCACACCATGCAGTATACATGCCCTTCAATACCACAACTATCCATATATAGGAGCAATTACATGCAACATCACAGCACAGCAGGACTATACAACATCAAAGTTCACTTAGTACATATCACCACACCGCACCACCGAACACACTAACATACCACACAAGACAATCTCATATTGCACCACTCCACTTGAGTCTACCTCACTACAGCCCAATATATCATGTACCAACATATTCCATCATGTCACATCATCAATTTTCAACACCACCTCTCTCAGTACCACACTACTCTCAACACACACACAATACCACACTATGCCAAACTTTCTCGGACTTTGGCACACCATATCAATACGTCTCACCTTAAAGGTCTGTGTACCACATCACCAAATGCCACATAACACCATACCTCACCTTACCACACTAAATTGCCATGTAATTACTATACAATTCAATGTAGTACAATAGCCAAGAACACACTTGACTCCCCACACCGCCCTATACCACCCACTGCAACACCACATCAGTCTAAACCATACCTACCTGCTTCTTTGTATAAGTTACATCAAGACACAAGTCTGACACAGATAAGGAGGGTATTCAACAGCTAGTATAAACCATCTATCTATTATGGCAAAACTCTTCCTGTCACTTTGCCGCCCCTCACAGCACCCTTGTTGACTTCATACCTCCACACAGGACCATACAGTCTATGGTGTACAACACAACACACCCTACTGTACCACAACACCCCTCCCTGTTCACCATACCACATATGCCACATAGCAACACTAAATCTAACACCACACTAATGCACACCACACCAATCTACACCACACCAAAATGCAACATCCTACACATTGCACCACCAGATACAAGTATAGTTATGCCAAATGACAACATCCCACACTTTATACTAAACCACATCACATGCTATCATATTGCACCACACCCATCCATCAACCCTTCTCACAGTTCCCTATGCTTCCACATCAGACTACAACACACCATGCAGTATACATGCCATTCAATACCACAACTATCCATATAAGAGCAATTACATTGCCCAGCACAGCAGAACTATACCACAACAAAGTTCACTTAGTACATATCACCACACCGCACCACCTAACACCCCAACATACCACACAAGACAATCTCATATTGCACCACTCCACTTGCGTCTACCTCACTACAGCCCATTATATCATGCACCAGCATATTCCATCATGTCACATCATCAATTTTCAACACCACATCTCTCAGTACCACACCACTCTCAACACACACACACACTACCACACCATGCCGACCTTTCTCAGACTTTGACACACCATATCATTAAGTCTCACCTTAAAGGTGTGTGTACCACGTCACCAAAATGCCACATAACACCATACCTCACCTTACCACACTAACTTTCTATGTAATTACTATACAACCCAATGTAGTACAATAGCCCAAACCACACTTGACTCCCAACACCACCCTACGCCACCCACTGCAACATCACATCAGTCTAAACCATACCTACCTGCTTCTTTACATAAGTTACATCAAGACACAAGTCTGACACAGAAAATGAGGGTGTTGAACATCTAGTATACACCATCTATCTATTATTGCAAAACTCTTCCTGTCACTTTGCCGCCCCTCACAGCACCCTTGTTGTCTTCATACCTCCACACAGGACCATACATTCTATGGTATACAACACACCCTACTGTACCACAACACACCTCCTTGATCACCATACCACATATGTCACATAGCACCACAAAATCTAACACCACACTAATGTACACCACACCAATCTATACCACACCAAAACGCAACATCCTACACATTGCACAACCGGATACAAGTATACTTATACCAGATTACAACATCCCACACTTTATATCAAGCCACATCACAGGCTATCATATTGCACTCCACCCATCTATCAACCCCACCCATAGTTCCCTATGGTTCCACATCAGACTACACCACACCATGCAGTAAACGTGCCCTTCAATACCACAACTATCCATATAAGAGCAATTACATTACACATCAAAACACAGCAGAACTATACATAAATAAAGTTCACTTAGTACATATCACCACACCGCACCAGCGAACACACCAATATACCAAACAAGACAATCTCATATTGCACCACTCCACTTCAGTCTACCTCACTACAGTTCATACACCAACATATGCCATCATGTCACATCAATTTTCAAGTTCACATCTCTCAGTACCATACCACTCTCAACACACACAATACCACACAATGCCACACTTTCTCAGACTTTGGCACACCATATCATTACCTATCACCTTAAAGGTATGTGTTCCACATCACCAAATGCCACATAACACCATACCTCACCTTACCACACTAAATTGCAATCTATTTCTATACAACCAAAAGAAGTACAATAGCCAAGACCACACATGACTCCCCACACCCCCCTATACCACCCTCTGCAATACCACATCCGTCTAAACCATGCTAACCTGCTTCTTTACACAAGTTACAGCAAGACACAAGTCTGACACAGAAAAGGAGGGTGTTCAACATCTAGTATAAACCATCTATCTATTATGGCAAACCTCTTCCAGAAAAACATCACACTGCTGGGCCAAACAGAGCTGTAGTAGAATATAAAAATATAATGCAAACCACACAGCCCTCACCCAGAGGCATCTGCTTGTTTACATCCATAAATGGACAAACAATAAACTTGAGGCACAGGGATAGAGACACACCACCACAGTGCAAATTGAGCAAAACCACCACAAACACACTGACAACAAATCAGGAATACACAAGTCTGATTTCCCCAATAAATGAACCTTCTGTTGGAGAGCAAACTACCATAAAAATTAAGGGTATTAACAGACCATGTAAACAGTGTAGGGTGGCTAAATAAAAATACCTACCATAACATAACAAAGAGTTATTTCCTATTTGCACAGTTGCTACTAACACAGTATCAGGTTTACTTCCCCGCTTTCTGGACATCCAAGTCCATTTTCTTCTTTGGCTCAATACACCACAGAAAATCCTATTTTGACACAGTAAGTATGTAGATTTTAAAGGTGGTTATGGTGATAGAGGGATGTCTATCTTGGTCTGAGACACTTTTAATTGCCCGAGGATTTGGAGAACAAAAATATTCTGTCATCTAGAATATGAAAGGTTTAGACTCGGGCCGCAGAAGTGCTCTATGGCATGAACTGCTTCCCAGGGAGCTTGAAAGGGGTCATCTGGTGAACAATGTCACATGAGCTCTGAAAAGCCATCAGTGATGCTAGAACACATTTCTGATTCTGGATGCTGGCCCGGGGCTACAGCAAGCTAAAACTGTAGGTGTTCTAAGAGCATCATGATGCTACTGAACAAGCAAGTGTATCAAAATGAGCATGACAAAAAGTTTTAAGTGGGGAGCTGAAGGGATGGAAGCGGGTGAATGATAGTCTGAGACATTTTTTGTGAAAATGTGGTTCAGTTTGCATTATGGTGCGCTATTATGAATCATGTGAATACATTGTGTCAATTTATTTTACAATAAAAAAAATAATAAAGAAATGAGTTACTTAGAAGAGCCCATTAATAAATCAGAGTGGGTTTAGCCACTCTGATTTATTAATGGGCTCTTCTGTATCCGGTTGTGCAATGTGTAGGATGTTGCGTTTTGGTGTGGTATAGATTGGTGTGGTGTACATTAGTGTGGTGTTAGATTTTGTGGTGCTATGTGACATATGTGGTATGGTGATCAAGGAGGTGTGTTGTGGTACAGTAGGGTGTGTTGTATACCATAGAATGTATGGTCCTGTGTGGAGGCATGAAGACAACAAGGGTGCTGTGAGGGGCGGCAAAGTGACAGGAAGAGTTTTGCAATAATAGATAGATGGTGTATACTAGATGTTCAACACCCTCATTTTCTGTGTCAGACTTGTGTCTTGATGTAACTTATGTAAAGAAGCAGGTAGGTATGGTTTAGACTGATGTGATGTTGCAGTGGGTGGCGTAGGGTGGTGTTGGGAGTAAAGTGTGGTTTGGGCTATTGTACTACATTGGGTTGTATAGTAATTACATAGCAATTTAGTGTGGTAAGGTGAGGTATGGTGTTATGTGGCATTTTGGTGACGTGGTACACACACCTTTAAGGTGAGACTTAATGATATGGTGTGTCAAAGTCTGAGAAAGGTCGGCATGGTGTGGTAGTGTGTGTGTGTGTTGAGAGTGGTGTGGTACTGAGAGATGTGGTGTTGAAAATTGATGATGTGACATGATGGAATATGCTGGTGCATGATATAATGGGCTGTAGTGAGGTAGACTCAAGTGGAGTGGTGCAATATGAGATTGTCTTGTGTGGTATGTTGGGGTGTTAGGTGGTGCGGTGTGGTGATATGTACTAAGTGAACTTTGTTGTGGTATAGTTCTGCTGTGCTGGGCAATGTAATTGCTCTTATATGGATAGTTGTGGTATTGAATGGCATGTATACTGCATGGTGTGTTGTAGTCTGATGTGGATAAAAAGGAGTTTGGCCCATGCGGACAGAAGTGGGGTAAGGGCCCAAATACTTTGTTACAAAGAAGGTAACCTTCTTTGTAACAAAGTAGTCTGATGTGGAAGCATAGGGAAACTGTGAGAAGGGTTGATGGATGGGTGTGGTGCAATATGATAGCATGTGATGTGGCTTAGTATAAAGTGTGGGATGTTGTCATTTGGTATAACTATACTTGTATCTGGTGGTGCAATGTGTAGGATGTTGCGTTTTGGTGTAGATTGGTGTGGTGTGCATTAGTGTGGTGTTAGATTTAGTGTTGCTATGTGGCATATGTGGTATGGTGAACAGGGAGGGGTGTTGTGGTACAGTAGGGTGTGTTGTGCTGTACACCATAGACTGTATGGTCCTGTGTGGAGTTATGAAGGCAACAAGGGTGCTGTGAGGGGCTGCAAAGTGACAGGAAGAGTTTTGCCATAATAGATGGTTTATACTAGATGTTGAACACCCTCATTTTCTGTGTCAGACTTGTGTCTTGATGTAACTTATGTAAAGAAGCAGGTAGGTATGGTTTAGACTGATGTGGTGTTGCAGAGGTTGGTATAGGGCGGTGTGGGGAGTCAAGTGTGTTCTTGGCTATTGTACTACATTGAATTGTATAGTAATTACATGGCAATTTAGTGTGGTAAGGTGAGGTATGGTGTTATGTGGCATTTGGTGATGTGGTACACAGACCTTTAAGGTGAGACGTATTGATATGGTGTGCCAAAGTCCGAGAAAGTGTGGCATAGTGTGGTATTGTGTGTGTGTTGAGAGTAGTGTGGTACTGAGAGAGGTGGTGTTGAAAATTGAAGATGTGACACGATGGAATATGTTGGTACATGATATATTGGGCTGTAGTGAGGTAGACTCAAGTGGAGTGGTGCAATATGAGATTGTCTTGTGTGGTATGTTGGTGTGTTCGGTGGTGCGGTGTGGTGATATGTACTAAGTGAACTTTGATGTTGTATAGTCCTGCTGTGCTGTGATGTTGCATGTAATTGCTCCTATATATAGATAGTTGTGGTATTGAATGGCATGTATACTGCATGGTGTGATGTAGTCTGTGGTGGAACCATAGGGAACTAAGGGAGGGGTTGATGGGTGCGTGGGGTACAATATGATAGCATGTGATATGGCTTGCTATAAAGTGTGGGATGTTATAATCTGGTATAAGTATACTTGTATCCGGTGGTGCAATGTGTAGGATGTTGGGATTTGGTGTGGTGTAGATTGGCGTGGTGTTAGGTTTTGCCCTACATACTGACCCTTATTAATAAACTCCAACACATTACCCTCACTTAGAAAGAAAAACACAATACACAACACATGTCATCACTATGCATTTTATTTTCCTTTTCATGACTTGTATAATTCTACATCAGTGCCTTTAAAAAGGTTTATTTTCTTTTTAGTAATTGTCACTTACATTGTGCATTTCAACTTTGGCTGTGCATCATGTTGCACCAGAAAATTTACTGTTTAGGTCTGTGACAGCACCTTAGTATGATAAAGAACCAGGCACTGTCCTGATACACAGCCCACACAGTTGCATTACATACAGGCCCGTGTTTATTATCCCTCAATTATTAAGTTCCTTTAGAAAGAAAGAAATGACAACTGCACAGAGGGTGTTTTTATTTATTTCCCGGACATCATTTTACATCAGAGACATTTAAAATATGTATTGATTTTTTCCTTTTCACACTAGGAATCATTTTACACCAGGCCCTTTAAACGTAGGTTGTGCAAGATATTGCACAGGCACCCTAGTAGTCTGGGGCTGATGTAGCACAGTCTAGCAAGTTACAGAACACTGCCTGGACATGTTGCCAATCCCTTGCTGCCGCTTTACAAGATGACCATGTTTATCACCCCCAAATACATTACCACATATGTAAAAGAAATCACAATTGCATGACCCTTGTTTTTATTTTCATAAATGCTGTCACTTTCGCCCATAGACTTTTTAAAATTAGGCTGTAAAATTACCACCATCGCAATCCAATGGCCTAACTTCCCTCCTCTTTTAGGGCCAATGGCTCTCCTCTCAGGCCACGCAAACCTGGCAGCAAGAAGGCCTCATGGTTCAACGATGATCTTAAGAAGTCCAAGAAACTCTGCCGCTCCCTTGAAAAGGCCTGGAAAAAAGACCCAACCACTAGCACCAAGGACGCCTTCAAAAACGCCACCCGCACTCACCACCAACTAATCCGAAAGGCCAAGAAAACAGCATTCAAGGATCGACTTGACAACAACGCCCACAACAGCAAGGAACTTTTCAACATCGTCAAGGAATTTTCCAATCCCTCGGCCAACTCCAACGACATCACCCCCTCTCAAGCCCTCTGCGACTCCCTAGCCTCATTCTTCCACAACAAGATTGCAGACATCCACAACAGCTTCGACAACCAACCCGGAGACCAACCCATCCAACCATTTGCTGAACATTCTCCCCCCGTGAACACCCTTAACGACTGGAACCCAATCTCCACTGAGGACACAATCCGCCTGATGAATTCCATCCACTCAGGATCCCCCACAGACCCATGTCCTCACCACATCTTCAACAAAGCAGACTCCGTCATAGCACCGCACCTCCGAGACGTCATCAACTGCTCCTTCAACTCCGCCTCCTTCCCGGAAGACTGGAAACACGCTGAACTCACCGCCCTTCTGAAAAAACCCACAGCGGACCCCACCGAACTCAAAAATTACCGCCCCATTTCGCTCCTTCCATTCCCGGCCAAAGTCATCGAGAAAGCTGTCAACAACCAGCTCGCCGCTTTCCTCGAAGCCAACAAATCACTCGACTCCTCACAATCTGGCTTCCGAGCAAAACACAGCACTGAGACCGCCCTCATCGCAGCAACAGACGACATTCGAACTCTACTGGACAATGGAGACACAGTCGCCCTCATCCTCCTCGACCTCTCTGCAGCATTCGACACAGTCTGCCACAGCACCCTTTTACAACGCCTCAATAACATCGGAATACAAGGAAAAGCACTTGAATGGATCACCTCGTTCCTCACCGGAAGAACCCAGAGAGTCCGCCTTCCACCATTCAAATCCGAGGCCACTGAAGTCATCTGTGGCGTACCACAAGGATCCTCACTCAGCCCCACCCTCTTCAACGTATACATGAGCCCCCTCGCGGCCATCGCCCGCCAACACAACCTCAACATCATCTCCTACGCGGATGACACTCAACTAATCCTTTCTCTCACCAATGACCCCAGCACCGCCAAAACTAACCTACACGAAGGAATGAAAGAAGTTGCCGAATGGATGAAACAAAGCCGTCTGAAACTGAACTCAGACAAAACAGAAGTCCTCATCTTAGGTACATCCCCCTCTGCATGGGACGACTCTTGGTGGCCGGAAGCCCTTGGAAAAGCACCCATCCCGACAGACCACGCACGGAACCTAGGCGTCATCCTGGATTCTTCACTCTCAATGAACAGACAAGTCAGCGCCGTATCCTCATCCTGCTTCAACATTCTCCGCATGCTCAAAAAAACTTTTCGCTGGATCCCCACCGAAACAAGGAAAACAGTCACCCATGCTCTGGTCACGAGCCGACTGGACTACGGAAACACCCTCTACGCAGGTACTACCGCTAAACTCCAGAAGAAACTCCAACGAATCCAAAACGCCTCAGCCAGGATCATATTAGACATCCCGCGCAACGAACACATCTCTGGTCACCTGAAAGACCTCCACTGGCTACCCGTCAATAAGAGAATCACTTTCCGACTGCTAACCCACGCACACAAATCACTCTACGACATCGGACCAGAATGCCTCAACTCACGACTGTCCTTCTACACCCCCTCCCGCCAACTACGTTCTTCCAGCCAAGCCCTCGCCACTGTACCTCGCATCAACAAGACCACCATGGGAGGCAGATCCTTCTCATACATAGCTGCTAAAACATGGAACTCACTCCCCGCTTACCTTCGCCTTACCCAGAACCACCTAGCATTCAGAAAGCAACTTAAAACGTGGATATTTGACAAGTAATCCTCCTCCCCTTTCTAAGCGCCTTGAGACCCTCTGGGTATGTAGTGCGCTATATAAATTATCTGACTTGACTTGACTTGACTTGGGGGGCTGGCCTATCTCCCAAAAAAAGACCCTGAAACACTCTAGGGCTCCCATTCCACAGATGGACCTCGACGCTGCTCAAGCAACATCAGGCTACAGCCTCTAGCCAGTGGACATGCCCAGACATGTCCCTGCTTGCCCAGGCATGTCCCTGCTGACCCAACAAAAATGGCGCACACAGGTAAGTCTCTGCTCATCCATCCCACAACCCTAAAACACCCCTGTAGGTCCTACTGGCGGCCTTGCCGCTAGCCCTAGGCACCCCACACCATCACTCTACACCCCTTGACACACATCCATTAATTCCTGTGTGAAGGGCACTCGCACACTACACACGCCCCACTTCCACCACTGCCCCTCTGGGGGAGGGTGCCTTCAGGCCCTGGACTTCCGGCCCTGGAATTCCGGCCGGGGGCTTCCGGCCTGGGACTTCCGCCCCCCAGACTTCCGGCCAGGGACTTCCGGGGAGGGACTTCGGGGGAGGGACTCGGGGGCGGGATTTCCGGCTCCTACGTCACTTCCGAGGGGCGTTCCCACCTGTCAAAAAATGAATGGTGATGGGTTGTATCATTTCCTTACTACTATTTGGCAGATGATATAAAATCTTTAAAAAAATGTAAAGACAGCTCTTTACTGTCGCAACAGGGAAACTGACCCTCCTCACACAAGCCTGTCTCAATTTGATGCATCACAAACGGCTTATTTTATTCACAGTTAAACAATGAGGGTTAGAAAAGTTCAGAAGTAGTTCATTTCATCGGTTACAGATTAATACATGGCAATCATAAGAAACATGAAGTCACCTGTAACCCTTGGCTTTAGCCTAATTCAATACATATACTTTATTGCAGTTTCTAATAGTGCTTAACAAACGTAACCATTCTTTGTTTGTGAGTGCATGAATATTTGTGGTAAATACAATTTTAGTGGAGTGTGTGGTTTATCTTCGTGCATCTAAGACCTCTGTTTTCTAAGCTAATTGGATTTTCTGCACCCATTGTCTAATCAAGTTACAATCTATTTGGAAACACAAAGTGCATGCCAGGAACCTGTGTGCTAACTCCATAATACCTTCAAGCTTGCTAAACAAAGTTGGCCTTTAACTTCAACCCTTTCAAGTTACTTATTCCATTATGGCTTTAAGTGAATTCTTAACCTTTCTTTGGTCAGTACAGGATTTGGGCCTACACCGTTCTTTCACTATGTACAGCTATGTGCTTTCTGCTAGTGTTTGTTGTTTACTTTGGTTTTCGTTTTTTGCATTTTCTACTTCGTTCATATTTTAAATTTCCTATAGCAAGAGTAACATACAAGTTACCCCCTTTGTGATTTTATTACTCTTGGTGATTGCTCACTGTCCTTCAAAACTATACATTTGTACCGTTGTAGAGCCTTCTATGTTGGAACACATGCATGGACTGGATTCCCTGCTGTAACAGTATTCTCTTAGTGAAGCTCTTTCCAATTAGTATCCTAACAAGTTATGTAGGAGGCAGAGTGACGACTAAAGACCAGCAGAAACACCATGAATGCCAATAATCTTGGGGACAAGAATTTCTTATCCCCTGGCGCACAGGTAAAAATAAAAACATAGTTAATCAGCCAGGATAATTTGTGTCACAGGTATTAAATCCATAAACATAGAGCTAACATATCTTTACAATCTTTAAAAATAATTGTACCTACAAACTGGAGTATCAAGTACATTTATACCAATATTTTAGAAAGCCTGTTTAACTTTTATTTAACAATACATTAGTGTTTAACACACAGTTAGCTTGGTTATTACCCTAATAATTAGAGGGTGTTTTTTTCCCCCACTGTTGCCTAACACTATACATAAATTCCATCCTCTGATCAGTTGTAGTACAGTTAAAATGTGTTTTCGTGTGGTACTTAAATTGACAGATGGGACACCAAGTAGTAGATTTATGCCGTATTAAATACTCAAAACTGAATAAATAAAATAAATGACAAGGTGTAGTCTCAAAAGAAGGTGGTGCGAGGTTCTCATCAGCTGGTAATAGGAAGGAGCTGGGACTCTGAATAATTACTTTGTAAGTAACTCAACACGCTCGTCTACCGACTTTGAAGATCGACAAAGTAAATTAAATGCCATCGAGCTTGGCAATGGTAACAAAAAGAAACAGGACTCATGCTCTTTTTGTAAAATAGGGCTACATTATAGACATGACTTAGCTGTCTCTTGGAATGGAATTCTTCTGGAGTTTATAAATCATTGCTTATAAAGCAGAGAAAAGACACACTTCCGTGTATCCTGAAGTGGGAAGATTCTTTCTTTACATATTTAGCTTTTTGTACATATGATACATTTGGGGCTTATGCACTGGCATGAACTAATAAGTTCTTGGAGACCCCTGGACGGGGATTAACATGTCTGATAAACTCTGTGTTTATCTTAAAATATATATTTCTGCCAATGATCAACTCTATTTTTCTTTAAAATATATATTTCTGCCAATTACCTCAAAAGAACTAAACATTTCCAGATGCCATGTGTGTTTGTAGTCAAGTTGTTTAGTAGCATTGTTGATTTATTCAAATGTTTTATGCTTGAGCTTGATCTGTATATTCATTCAAGGTATTTGCAGTAATTCCACTTTTTGTGCTTAGGAGGAGTGCCTGATTGGAATTTTGGAGTTGGTCCGAAGTTGGATCAGTCTGGGTCCATACCATGTTGTATGGCTCAATTGCAAAGCAGCCTACGGATATGAGTATTTGTTTACAAACCTCAGTGAAGAATTTGGAATTAAGGTGGGTTTGCAGTAATAATAGTTTAATTTTTGTATGAAGTAGGTACAAAAGAGTTAAAGGGCCAGTTTTACGCCCTTCGTTCCTAAAAAAAATGTACATTACATTGTGGCCTACAATGACTGTGGACTTTAAATAGTCATGTTTGTGCCTGAGGGACTTTATATATATTGACGGTCTCAGAACCCTTCTATAAATCTAAGCCAATTTCAATTCCCACTTTTCACTAACTCATCTTAAATCCTAGGCCAGATGTGTCCACCCTAAGTTACGAAGGGGTCACACCCTTGCCGTATTTTCAAAATATCCATGTAAAATAAATGCACATATAATGAATCTAAATGAAACTCCGTTATATAGTTCAAAATCTTGCCTGGATGTGGCACTTCTGTAGTTGCATTTGACACCAACACACCACGTAGTGCTCAATAGAACTATACCCTGGACAAAAACCTCCCTGGTTATGTGGAAAAAAATAGTTTTCTGCGGTCTGATTTATATAAGGTTTTGCATGAACTGACCCTGATATTTTCTCATCACAGGCCAGGCGAGGGTGGTCACGTTGCTATACTACAGGGCTCTGCTTGCAGGGGATGTAGTTGCACCTGCCGTGTCTCCTTCAGCGCTAGGAGGAGGACTTGGGGACTTCTCTGCCCGATTCAGCTTGGAAAAGTACACTGGAGCTCAACCCCAGGGTATCTAAGAATGCTCACTTTAAGCTTATGCAGTTCTACTGGCTCACAGATGCTTCTTCCCCTGACATCCTGGCAGCTATCCCTTCGGGATACTACATATTGCAAGCTAACCGCCCTTCTGGTAAAACTGGCGGAGGGGTTGCAGCCATCATCAGGCATTCCATCCGTTTTTCCCCAGTACCCACCCCTAGTATCCCTATGACTGACTGCCTCGCACTCAGATTGGAGCAACCTGGGTCATCACTCGTTTGTGTCTTAACTTACCGCCCCCCCCAATCCATGCCTACTTTCTCTGTCCAGTTCGGTGACCTTATATCCCACCTCACCATCAACAACGCTAATGTCCTGGTCCTGGGTGACTTTAATTACTGGCCGTCAGACACCCATGAAACCCCTGATTCACTGGCTTTTTCAGATCTTATGTCTGGTTTAAATTGTATCTGACATATACATTCACCCACGCATGTCAAAGGCCATATTTTGGACCAGGTTTGGACCTCCTCCTTGGACATCTCTGCACCCCTTATTTTCCCTTGCCACTGGTCAGATCACTTTTTAATTACTTTTTCTTTAGCCAGACCCTCTCTTGCCACTACGGTCCGGGAATCCAATTTTCGGGCACGTAATTGGAACAAGGCTGATCTCAACAAATTCACCTCCCTCCTCAGTACATCTACCCCACTCATTACGGAGCCTACCACTTCCATTGATTTCCAGTCAGAGAACCTCACTCACTGGCTTATCTCTGCCGCTGACTCGGTGGCCCCTTTAAAATCAGTTAAGACGAGGCGCAGACATGACGCCCAACGGTGGTTTACTGAGGACCTTAGATCATTGAAACTCAGTCTCCGTCAGGCAGAAAGGCGTTGGCGTCGGGGATATTCCCCCGAGGCTAAAGAGCTTTTCTCCTCTCAGATGAGAGAGTATAAGTCGGCAATAACTCTGGCTAAGTCTCGCTATTTCTCTAGCAAAATCTTGGACTCCTCAAACAAGTCCAAGGACATATTTTCAATTGTTGAGGAACTGTCAAACCCGGCGAGAGTCACCATTGCTCCCCTCCCTTCCCAGTCCTTGTGCGACTCCTTGAACCAATTCTTTGTGGATAAGATCATCAAGATCAAAACCAGTATTTCTCCTTCAGCCTCACCGGTCCCCCCTCGCTCAATGTTCCTCTCCACCCTAATAACCACACCTTGACCCAGATCCCCCTTATCTCAAAGGCTAATTTTTTCACACTTTTGCATAAAGTTTCCTCTGGCTCCCCTAGCGATTGTTGCCCCCCCCTCGGCCCTTCGGAAAGCCTTTATCTCTTGTCCTGAACCCCCCCTAGCCCTCTTAAACAACTCTCTGACTATCGGGGAGGTTCCTGGATCCTTCAAACGGGCCGAGGTGGTTGCCATTTTGAAAAAACCTTCGGCAGACCCCTCCATCATGAGCAACTACCGCCCAATTTCCCTCCTCCCTTTCCTCAGTAAAGTTCTGGAGTCGCACGTAACCCAAATCCTTAGTTCTTTTATGGAAGACTCGTGTGTTTTAGACCCTCAGCAGGCTGGGTTCAGACCTGCGCATTCCACAGAAGCAGTTATCCTTTCTGTGATGGACGAACTGCGCAGGGGGGCCGACTCTAACACCTGTCAAGCCCTGGTCCTTTTGGATCTGTCGGCCGCCTTTGACACGGTCGACCATGACATCTTGGTCGACCGTGTCAGAGAGGCTGGCATCCAGGGCACCGCCCTGGACTGGGTTCGGTCTTTCTTGACTCAACGCCATCAAGCAGTCAGGCTGTCCCAGTTCTCTGCCACCCAAGTCGAGCTGACCTGCGGCGTTCCACAGGGTTCTTCCTTATCCCCTCTCCTTTTTAATTTGTACCTGGCCCCACTAATTCGTTCCCTCCGTAGTTTTAATGTCTCCGCGTTTAATTACGCGGATGACATTCAATTGATCTTCACCATCGATTCCTCTGATGAATCTATTTCTACCTTTCAAAATACCCTCTGTTTTATCAGCAATTGGATGGGCTTAAACCACCTGAAGCTCAACCCCGACAAGACCGAGCTGGTTCTCTTCCAGGGGATCCTCATCAATAGTCATAAGCATTAGAATATTCCCGCCCATGCGCGGGACCCTGGAAACAATATATTATATGTGCCCCACATATACATATACATATATATATAAATATATATATATAAAAATAAGCAATTGCAGCCAAATAAAACAGTAGAGCTGGAATATGCTGTGAAGAATTTCCACCATACATGTGTATTAGCATTAGAAACATGAGAAACAACACCAATGCTTGTTTAGAAACTGTTTTAATGCTTAGAAAGCAGTAGAAATTCTTATAACACACTGTAAGCATATACAGCTCCCAGGCTGCATTGCAAATACCCAGTCTAAAAAGACTGAAAAGCTAACCTGTAGCTGCATGTACTAAAACTGACGCTGTGCCTTTAAGGCACCTCTGCCCCTAGCTTCCCATCATGCCTCAGGGGTTACAGTTAGGTCAGTTGTTCTTTCCGGCTCCTTCAGGAAGGACCCTGGATACACAGCTCCACATTTTTCTGCCTTTTTCAGTCAGAAAATCTTCAAAAGAACAATTTTTTGATTTACTTTGACTTTTAACATCAGGGTCAAGTAAATAACTGCTTAGCAGTCGATTTTTTGTGAGGTTTTCCTGTCAGGATGCCCTCATTATTTGATGATTGCCCTTCTTGTGGCCACAAGAAGGCAAAAACGGACTCTCATGAGGTCTGTATTTTATGCTTGCCAGAGGATCATGATCCTAAAGACTGTTCACATTGTAAAAATCTGTCTGACAGGACTCTTAAAGACAGAGAGAGGAACAGGCTCTATGGTCTGGCCCAGAGATCCATGAGGGGAAGATCTACAGAGAGGAAGAGTTCAAAGAGACCCAGAACTCCCTCCAAAGGCAAGTCAGAGCGTCCATCAACCTCAGCACCGGGCTCGGCGCTGACAAAACAGCATCTGATGGACAGTTCGAGAGAAAAAGCTCTGTCGACGTCGGGACCGGCGTCGATGAGGAAATCGTCGTCGAAAAGAAGTTCACCGACGTCGAAGAAAGCACCGCCGTCGTCAACTAGGCGTCGAGAGAAGCCACGAGATCACCGTCGACGAGAAGATCGGCGTCAAGACATAAGTCAACTCCGTCGCCGTCAACCAGGCGACGGTCGGCGTCGAGAGACAGATCACACTCGCCGTCGTCTCAACGTCGACAGGCTTTGAAGAGTGTGACACCTCCGCCGACGTCTCCACGGAGGCGCTCGGCGTCGAGGAACAAGAGCCCCCTCGGACGATCGTCGTCGAGGAAGGGATCATCATCGTCGACGGCGCGTCGGCGCTCGACATCGAGGATGTCCGATCCTCCGCCGTCGCCACATGTCAGGTCGACGTCGAGGGCATCGTCGACGACAGGACACCGTCGATTGCCATCTCCGTCGCCGACAGACCAACGTCGGTCGACGTCGAGACCTCCGTCGACGGCAGGGCAACGCCGTTCGACGTCGAGACCTCCGTCGAAGGCAGGGCAACGCTGTTCGACGTCGAGGGAGAAGACTCCGTCATCGGCTCGACATCGCCGGTCGACGTCGAGGGACCACGGGTCATCGTCGAGGCATTCGACGTTGAAGGTTATCACTCCGTCGACGCCGCAGAGGCGTTCGACATCGAGGGAAAGACTTTTGAGACGTCTTCCAACACCGGTGAGACGAAAATCTCCTTCAGTGCCTTCAACTGTTCTAGTGACGCAATCGGCTTCTCACCATTCCTCCTCAAGTACCTCTAGCTCATCGAGGTCCTCTTCTAGGAGTAGAAGTCCGTTGCCCCAGCGAAAGACAAGACTCTCGCCAAGATGGAATGCTCCGTTGAGCAAGTGGAAGGATTCTGGAGCGACGGAGAGGCTACGAAGATATGTAACCCACTCCACAGGTCACCTCTTCAGAGACTGATAGAAGAGGCAGACAGACAGAGTCCTATCAGGCACCGATCACGCTCTCGGGAGAGGAGAGCGGAAAGGTCGCATACCCCCAGGGTCTCCCGATCACCACGGAGGGAGCAGCCCAGGTCTCGAACACCGAGAAGTGAGGTACGGACTGAGAGATTGAGATCTCCACGAAGGGAGCATCAGAGAGAATCACGTTCTCCTCGAAGGGAAGAACGACCGAGAAGATCACCAGTGAGGAAGGAGAAAACTCACCACAAGAGAAGGAGAACGCCATCATCCTCCTCTTCATCTTCTTCTAGATCTTCTAAAGGGGATTACTCTCCAACGCTGGCAGACAGCCCTCGCTCCAGAGCTTCCCTGCTTGACGACGTCAACACATACCTGGACGTCTTACAAAGGGGGGCTCACAAACTTAATATAGAGATGGCTGTTCCAGAGGTTTCCACTACTGTGATTTTTGAGACCCTTCGTCACAAATCATTTACACGGCCTTTGCTCCCATTGGTTCCAGGGATAATGGACCCAATCAAAGAGGTTTTCCTCACGCCAGCAACGATCAGGGCGGTACCGGCACGTATCCAGAAGAAGTATAGGCCGGCCGACTCAGATCCAATCTTTGTTAAGGGAGAGCCTGCGGCGGACTCAGCTATAGTAGCCTCAGCTAAGAAGAATCACACAGTCGCTCCTTCTTCTTCAGTTCCTCCTGACAAAGACAGCAAGACGCAAGATTCTTGGGGACGCAGGGTATGCAGCACAGCAGCTTCATCCCTGAAAGTCTCTAGTGCATCAGCCCTTCTCGGAAGGTACGATAGAGCCCTATGGGACTCCATGGAACGATTCAAAGAGAAATTGCCCAAGGAGGACCAGAAGGACTTTGAGGAAACAGTGACGGAGGGCTGTTTGGTGGCGAACCAAATGATTAGTTCATCTGCAGATAATGCCCTTCTAGCAGATCTTCTTGGCTGCGTTTCACTGGTCTCAAACCAGATGCCCAGCAGCGCATCCTCAATCTACCCTTTTCAGGATCTTCACTCTTCGTGGAGCATGCCGATCAGGAAATGACCCGCATGAAGACAGAGTTGGACACAGTGAAGGCGGTTGGTCTGGAGAAAAAGAAAGAGCCGTTCAAACGACGCTTCAAGACCAACAAGAACCGAGGAGGCCAACAGAGGGTTCAAACCCCTCAATGGTCTCAAAACAAGCCACAAGGGAAGGCGCAATACAGAGGAAGAAAATCGGGCAGAGGTAGAGGCGGACATCATCAGTCCTCTACCACGCCTAGAGGAGGCAAGGCCTGAGCAGTGGCTTCCTCTGGCGCCGTTACCCACTCCAGTGGGAGGAAGTGCTTCGCAACACCTGGCAGAGTGGGTCAGCATCACAAAAGATCGGTGGGTGCTGAATATACTGCGCAATGGATATGCGCTACGTTTCCGGAAGAGACCACAACCGATTCCTCCAAAAAAGACTCGCTCGTACCATCTAAAACTCCTCAAAAGGGAGGTGAACGTCCTCTTAAAGAAAAACGCAATCGAAGAGGTACCCCCATCCCAAAGGGGGAGAGGAGTGTATTCAAGGTATTTTCTAGTCCCCAAAAGAGACCAAGAGGACAAGTTCAGACCAATCTTGGATCTTCGAACCCTCAACAAGGTGGTGGTCAAAGAGAAGTTTCGCATGTTGGCACTTCATCAGATATGTCCTCATCTACAAATTGGAGATCGGATGTGTTCGGTGGATTTACAGGACGCGTACTTCCACATTCCTATAACACCAGGTCATCGGAAGTACTTGAGATTTCTGGTAGGGAACAAGCATTACCAGTACAAAGTGCTTCCCTTCGGACTCAAATCCGCACCAAGGGTATTCACCAAGTGCATGGCAGTGATAGCGGCATGTCTACACAAAAAAGGTCTCTTTGTGTACCCATATCTAGACGACTGGCTCCTGAAGAGTCCATCCCCTCGTCAAGCCACCAAAGACTGTCACCTGTGTCTCCAACAACTACACAGGCTCGGCCTTCACGTGAACACAGAAAAGTCGGTCCTGCAGCCCACGCAAACTATCCACTATCTGGGAGCAATTCTAGACACAAAGTTAGGAAGAGCGTTTCCTTCGCAGGAGAGACTATCTTCCATGGGGCAGAAATGCAAAAAGTTACTTCAGTTTCCTCGTCCAAAGGTGCGAGAAGTAGCGTCTCTGTTGGGCTCCATGGCGTCCTGCATCTTCCTAATACCAAACGCCAGGTTGAGGATGCGGCCTCTACAAGAGTCTGTGGAAGATCAGTGGGACCAAGCGACAGGAGATTGGGAGGATCGAATCATCCTGTCTCAAGCAGCACTGACCTCAATACAGTGGTGGACTCGCCCTCGGAATGTCCTGCAGGGAGTCCCTTTTCAGCAACCTCTTCCTTCGCTGTCTGTGGTAACGGACGCATCTCTGGAAGGCTGGGGTGCTCACATGGGTCATCTTCAGATTCAGGGTCGCTGGTCGACCAACCTCCAGACATATCACATCAACATGCTGGAGCTTCGAGCAGTGCATCTGGCGCTCAAAGCGTTCCTTCCAGCAATAACAACGGACAAAATCCTGGTTCAGACAGACAACACTACAACTATGTTCTATCTGAACAAGCAGGGAGGAACTCGATCTCGCCCTCTGTCTCTGGAGGCCCTGACAATCTGGCACTGGCTTCTGGCTCGGGGACTGTCGGTGGTGGCAGTGCACCTCCCAGGCGAGCTAAACACAAAAGCAGACGCACTCAGCAGGCACTTCGAAGATCAGCCAGACTGGGTGCTAAACGACGAAGTAGTCGAAGAACTCTTCCGTTGCTGGGGTCGTCCAGACATAGACTTATTTGCGGACGACGAAAACGCCAAATGCCACGCCTTCGCGTCCAGGTTCCACCGGCCAGGGACGCAAGGGAACGCTCTCCTGCTGGAGTGGACAGGAATGTTCGCCTATGCGTTTCCTCCTCTGGCGCTGATTCCGAAGGTGGTGGCCAAGCTCATCAGATCGAGCATGGACATGATCCTGATTGCTCCGGATTGGCCGCGACAATGGTGGTATCCAGATCTGTTACATCTGTCGCTGTGTCCACACAGACGCCTGCCGTGCAGGCCAGACCTGTTGAGCAAAATGAACGGGAGGATCCTGCATCCCAACCTCCCGTCGTTGAACCTGACTGCATGGCTCCTGAGGTCTTGCAATATGGACACTTGAATCTGCCTCCGGAATGTATGCATATTTTAAGAGAGGCAAAGAGACCTTCCACAAGGGCGTCTTATGCGTTCAAGTGGAAAAGATTTTTCATTTGGTGTAAGGACCATGGCTTTGATCCCACCAAAGGACAAGAAGAGGTAGTCCTTCCATACCTCCTTTACTTAGCTACATCAGGGTTGAAATACGCTTCTATTAGGGTTCATCTATCCGCAATAGTAGCGTACAGGAAATCACCGACACAAGCATCGTTTTTTCAAGTCCCAGTGGTTAAGGATTTCCTTCAGGGGTTAAAGAAGGTCTATCCCCCTGTGAGAAATCCTTCTCCTCCCTGGGAGTTGAACCTGGTTCTCTCCAGGCTGATGTCTACACCGTTTGAGCCTATACACAAGGCCTCCTTGCAGCATCTCACTTGGAAGGCGGCCTTCTGGGTGGCAATAACCTCTGCTCGCAGGGTTAGCCAGATACAAGCACTCTGCACCAAGGAACCTTACACTGTGTTTCACCACAACAGAGTAGTAATGAGAGCTCATCCATCTTTCCTTCCAAAGGTGGTCTCGGAATTTCATATAAATCAAACGATTACCCTTCCTTCGTTCTTTCCTAACCCATCGACCCCAGCTGAGAGGTCGTTGCACTCGTTAGATCTTAAACGGGTACTAAAGTTTTACCTAGAGAAGACGAAAGACAGACAAACTCTTTATCAATTATGGTCCAATGAGGACGGGGTTTGCAGCAAACAAAAGATCCATCTCCAGATGGATTGTCTCCTGTATCAGGCTTGCATACCAGCTAGCTGGCAAACCTTTGCTACAATCACCCAAAGCTCATTCCACTAGAGGAAAAGTAGCCACAATAGCGTTTTTACATGACATTCCTATGTCAGAAATATGCAAGGCTGCAACATGGAAATCAGTCCATACCTTTACAAGGCATTATTGCCTAGAGTCTGATTCCAGAGTGGAGTCTCAAGTAGGGCAAGCCTCCTTGAGAAACCTATTTGGGTAGAATAAGGCCTACTGTTTGGGCCTATGGATATGAATGTTATCTGTTGTTTCCTTTGCCCGCAGGGATGAGGTGAGGCTCGCTACTCTATTCTAATGCTTATGACTATTGATGAGGATCCCCTGGAAGAGAAGGATTAGTTACTTACCTGTAATCCTAGTTCTCTTCCAGGGGTATCCTCATCAAAGTCATAAGCAACCCTCCCGCCTCCCCGGGCAAAGGACTTTGTTTATTAAGTAGGAGATGTTTTAACCTGTTATTACCATGGTTTGGTTTTCAGTCTCCGAAAAGAACAACTGACCTAACTGTAACCCCTGAGGCATGATGGGAAGCTAGGGGCAGAGGTGCCTTAAAGGCAGATTAGCGCCGTAGTATCATCAAGCCATTTCCAACTCAGGAAAATACGTAAAATCTCCCGCCTACTCACCACTGATGCCCTTATCTTGGCTCTGCTTGCGTTAGTCATGTCTAGGCTTGACTACGCAAACGCACTATATTTAGGCATTCCTGCTTATCAACTTAGGAGACTTCAGTTGATCCAAAATCAGGCTGCCCGCCTGATTTACTGTCAACCTAAAGATCAACATGTTCGCCCCCTTTTAAAAAGTCTCCACTGGCTTCCGATAACGGCTCGATGCAAATTCAAGCTTGGCTGCATTATCTCCAAATCTCTTGCAGGTCACAGCCCTCTTTTCATTTCCTCCCTGCTTCACCCTTATGCCCCTCCTCGTACCCTCCGATCATCTCAGATGGCTCTGTTAACAGTCCCCAGATTCAAGAGGAAGAAACACGGTGGCCTAAGGTTCTCTTTTTTAGCCCCGTCTTTTTGGAACTCCCTACCCCTCCCTCTTAGGTTGTCTTCCCCTTATCCCAAGTTTAGATCTTCCCTTAAAACTTTTCTTTTCACTGAGTTTTATAATTAGTCGCTTTTCCTTTGTTTCTATTTCCGGCTCCCTCAGCAAAGCGCCAAGAAACCTAATGGTGTTAGTTGCGCTCAACAAGTTCATTTAACATAACATAACATAACATACTACCTGCACCGTGACTACTGCCCCAGTGGGAATACATACCATGTTCCCTGGTGCAAAAGACACACAATTGATTCACGGAATGCAGAACTAATCAAAACATCCAGTCAAGAGATCTGGGTTAAATCCACCATTCTTGTGCTCACCATGCCACCCCAGTTTAGACCTGGCCATATGCAAATCAGTCTTCACCCTGTGCCTCATGGGAACAGTCCAACCCGAACTGCCAAGCCAGGTCCTCCCCGAACGCAGAAACAAGCATCCTAGGACCGGTTTCGGTGTTTCATCCCTCTTCATCAAGGATCGCATGATTCCAGTGGCATAGCGAGCCCGGGACCCACGTCTGGGCATACCCGGTGCACTTAGGGCAAGAAAGCAAAAGACACACAACTGATGGACGGAATGCAGAACAAATCAAAACATTCACCCCCAGTCAAGAGATCTGGGTTAAATCCATCATTCTTTTGCTCACCATGCCACCCCAGTTTAGACCTGGCCATATGCAAATCAGTCTTGACCCTGTGCCTCATGGGAACAGTCCAGCCTGAACTGCCAAGCCAGGTCCTCCCTGGACCGGAAACAAGCATCCGAGGACCGGTTTCGGTGTTTCATCCCTCTTCATCAAGGATAGCGTGATTCCAGTGGCATAGTGAGCCCGGGACCCACATCTGGGCATACCTCGCGCACTTGGGGCGAAAAAGCAAAAGACACACAATTGATGGACGGAATGCAGAACAAATCAAAACATTCACCCCCAGTCAAGATATCTGGGTTAAATCCATCATTCTTTTGCTCACCATGCCACCCCAGTTTAGAACTGGCCATATGCAAATCAGACCCTGTGCCTCATGGGAACAGTCCAGCCCGAACTGCAAAGCCAGTTTATCCCTGGACTGGAAACAAGCATCCTAGGACCGGTTTCGGGGTTTCACTCCTCTTCAGCATCAAGTTGTCCTAGAGGCGGTGCGGATGATGCATATTTTTTCCGTATGGTGGGGGTCCTGTCCGACACTGCTCCCGTACTGAATCACTGTCCTCCAGGTGGTTTGCAGTTCTGCCACTCCGGACTTCGAGTCGATGTGTGTCTGCTGGGCCTGCATGAGTGTGGTGAGGCTCAGAACGTGACAGATAGATTTACAAACCTTTATTGATTCTCACTCACAGGCAACCGAATATGAGTTGGAAGTCGTCTTGAGACCCGGATGTGTATAGTTGGTGATTGAAATTGGTAAAATGAGTGGAGGGTGGCAAGCCAAAGGGAAGAGACTAGGGGAGGACAGAAAGTACTGATTTTACCCTTTGGGGATGCTGGATTGTTGGATTGCCATTGGTTGAAACCAGGTGGGTGAATTTTGGCAGACAGGCCTCTCTCTGGAGTTTCCTCCCCGGAAGTCATGATATAGGGAACAGTCCCAACCCTGGGGGAGCCTCCATGAGTTATTTCGAGTGTGTGTGTGTGTGTGATTGGCCCTGAGTTTTTAGATGGGTTTGCATGCGGGTATGGGTATATAAGATATATTATTTTCACCCTGAGGGTGAGGGCACAGATGTAGAGTCCTATAGGGACCCGTCTCGGCTCCTACTTTTTAGAACTGCTGGTGCTCAGCACCGGCTAGACCCGGCCCACTTCAAGTTCTACGCCCCCCACTCCCCGGACAGGGCTGGCACGAGCGGCTTCGGTGTCTGGTGCTGCACTTCGGGTCCCTGTCTGGGTCAGTGAGGGACCGTTCGTTGGGGCCTAGGGAGTATCCACTGTCCGCTTGGGCGCCGCTTGCGGCTGCCAGATGTCCCGGGGCTTATGTTTAAGCTTCAAGAGGTTTGGTGGGGAGCTTCCTCAGGTGGGAGTCTCTCTGCAAATCTAGCCGGCACCTCTGGTAAACCACCAGTGGTGCAATACGGCAGCCCCCTCCCTAACGTATCACTTTCCAGGGCCCCATCCACCAGGGCTGGACTGGTCATAGCGGGCATCGTGCATTTTCCCGGGAGGCTGAAAGGGCGGGCGACAGTTTTACACGGTGGGGGGCGGTTTTGTAGCTGTGGGGGTGGTTTTGCAGTGATGCTGCAATATCGACCCCAGTAACAGAAGCAGCAAGCGTTTGCCAGCCTCCTGAGGCCAGACAGAGCTTCCCCAGGAGCTGGCCTGACAAAACTGCCAGAACTTTTTTGGGTTGCCAGTCCGGCTCTGCCAGCTACTATATACAAGGGCGGGACCTACCTCGTGACCCAGTGCAAGGCCACTCACCAACACATGGCTTGGGTCCCGGTCTCTGCTCCGCCGACGGTACTGCCCCCCACCCACGGCTCCTGATGATTGTTCGGTCCAGCACAAGTGGGAGAGGAGCAGGCTCTGTAATGACTCAGCCCTTAGAGGTCGAAGCGACAGGCACCTGGAAAGGTCTATGCGGTTGGTCCCTCTAGGCATTTCGGATCCTTCCAAGCTCCAGTCAGCCAGTCTTTTTAGGTCTCGCCTCTCAATGCGCATGCGCATTGAGCGGAGCGAGACTATAGGGGCTTAAACAGAGTTCATCTAAAGTGGCGATTTGATGCTGTGCCGGTGCGCTTTTAGGTCAATGCGCAGGCGCATTGACCTAAAATGCGCGTGCACAGCATCAAATCGCCAGCCATCTGTTCCCCAGCAGCTCTTCCGCTCCGCCCCACAAGCTTCCCCCAGCGTGCGCTCTGCCTCAGCCGCACTCCTCCCACACCTTTGAAGTGAAGCTTAGCTTCACTTCAAAGGCCCCTACTGCTTCACACCCTCATCGCTGCTCTCCCCGCTCTGCCCCCTGCTGCGGCCGTGTCGCATTTCTCCTCCCCCCTCCCCACAGCAATGCCCTCCGTCTTGTTGTCTACCTCCTTCTAAACTCTGCCTCCATGCCCCTGCCAGTCTCTTTCTTTCTCTGACTCTGTACGTCTCTGCCAACTCTGTATCTGCAAATCTGTTACTACCTGTCTCTGTTTTTGCCTCAGTCTGTTGCTGTTGAGATCTTTCTATGGCTGTTCGTTAGTTTCTGTCTCTGTTGTACTTGTCTGACTCTGCTTATCTCATTTGGCCTTTGTCTGGCTCTTTCTTTGCCTCTGTCTGTCGCCATCTCTCTGCCAACCATTCCCTGTCTCTCTCTCTCTGTCTTTGCCTCCGTTTCTGCATGTTTGTCACTCTCTCATTCTGTCTTCCTCTGCTCCATCAGGATTCAAGCAAGCCGGGCCGAAGAAGGCTGAAATGCCAGAAACCGGTCCCCGGTAGCTTGTCTCCTTTCTGGTGAAGAATTGGCTTGGTAGTTTAGTCTGCCCTGTTCCCATGATGCACTGGGCCAGGGACAGACTGATTTGCATATAGCCAGGTTCTGAGCTGGGATGGGGCAGTGAGATAAATAACGGTGATGGATCAAGCCCTGATCTTTGGACTGGGTAAGAGTGGTCTGTTTAACTCAGACACTCTGTTCATCACCACCCCCTTTTCTAAATCGTTTTTGGCCACTATAGGTGTGGCAGGGTATACTCAGACATGAGTCCCTTTCTCACTGCTCCATCAGGATTCAAGCAAGCCGGGCCGAAGAAGGCTGAAATGCCAGAAACCGGTCCCCGGTAGCTTGTCTCCTTTCTGGTGAAGAATTGGCTTGGTAGTTTAGTCTGCCCTGTTCCCATGATGCACTGGGCCAGGGACAGACTGATTTGCATATAGCCAGGTTCTGAGCTGGGATGGGGCAGTGAGATAAATAACGGTGATGGATCAAGCCCTGATCTTTGGACTGGGTAAGAGTGGTCTGTTTAACTCAGACACTCTGTTCATCACCACCCCCTTTTCTAAATCGTCTTCCTCTGTTACAGCCTTCCTGTCTCCGCTTGCCTCTGTCTCTTAGTTCTTTTAGTGTGCAGCCCTGCCTGGGTATCTTTGCTTCTGTCGGCCTCTGTCTCTCAATGTTAGTCACCCCCCTCTCTCCGCCCGTCACGGGTCTCCAAGCTCCATCTCGTGCCCGCTAGCGCCAGGCTCGACTAGAAGGCCCTAGCACCAGTAGAGTCAGATTTAATCAACCAGAACCATCTAATACTGATTTAAACACCCTGCTGAGGAATTTTTTAGAGCAGGGCCAAGCATCCAACAAAGGCCCGGGATTCCAACAACAACAAGGAAGGGGGAGAGGACGCGGAAATCGCCCACAACAACAATGGCAAACCTCCTCACCACGCCTGACGCGGAGCAAGGGGAAGAAACCGGTGTAAACAGCATTGTAGTAAATCTATCCAGCCACCACTTGACAGCTGCAGAAGAGAAGGTGCTGAATAAAGGTCTGGGCTTTGTGCCCACACCTAACCATGATGCCTTTAGATGCCGAACCGAGTTTCATGAAACGATGCGCAGAATAAAACGTAAAAAATTTTTTGCGAAACAAATACCAGAAGAAGTTATTGTTTTTAATTCAAACTTAAGAAAACCCTCGTCGTTTTGCCCTACCTATGCATCTATTGGCCCTGAAACCGCAGTGTTTGAGGCGAAAGTCCTGGAAGAGATTACAGACGTAGAAAACAAAAACAAGTCTATGGGCTTCAAAAATATGACGAAAGAGGATTGGGAATCCATCAAGTCCCTTCAGAACAACGACAAAATAATCATAAAAAGCGCCGACAAGGGCGGCGCTATTGTGATTTTAAATACGGCTGATTATGAAGTAGAAGTACGAAGACTTCTGGATGTTAGAACTAATTACCAACCTCTTGTCAGAGACCCAACACCTGAATTAAGAGACACTATTACTCAACTAATCGCGAATGCAAAAGAAAATAAATGGATAAGTGCTAAAGAGGCGGAGTTCCTCAATAAAACCAACCCGAGGACTCCTGCCTTTTATATTCTCCCAAAGATACATAAGCCTGCCAGGCCCCCCCCTGGCAGGCCTATTGTGTCAGGTATCCAATCTATATTGGAACCCTTGTCCCAATTTGCAGACTACTACCTCTGTGAATCAGTTGTAACCCAGAACTCGTACGTAAAAGACACCACTGATATTCTGAACACCCTTGATTCCATGTCGTTCAATCCAGCAACAGAATATATCGTAACCATAGACATCGAGTCTTTATACTCGTGCATCCCTCAAGAGGCAGCCCTAGTGGCAATAGCAAAAGCACTGAATAAACAAGAATGGTTCTACGATGCGCCACAGAGCTTCGTACTACAATGCGTCGAATTAGCGCTGACAAGAAACTATTTCTGCTACAAAAATGATCTCTTTTTGCAAGTAACGGGAACATCTATGGGCGCGACGATGGCGCCGAGTGTAGCATGTATCTACGTGGGTCAGTTTGAGGAGCACGTCATCGAATCAGATAACAACCCTTTCAAAGACCACTTACGTTTATGGAAACGTTATATCGATGACGTGCTCCTCATTTGGTCAGGAGAAGAAGACTCGCTTGTACAGTTTTTAAACTGGTTGAACACTCAGGATATGAGCCTCCGTTTTAAATGGAAGTACCACCACACAAGTGCAGTCTACCTCGACCTGGACATTGAAGCCTATGAAGGAAAATTTGCCACCAGCGTACATCAAAAACCTACCGACAGAAATTCATTACTAGCCTATCATTCATACCATCCGAGGGCACTGAGGGATAACCTCCCAGTGGGCCAATTTATGCGATACAGAAGGAACTGTTCCTCAACGGACGTATATAAAGAACAAGCCAAAGACCTTAGTAGTAGACTACAAGCACGAAATTACCCAAGTAAAGTAATTCGGCAAGCGAATAAGAGAGCCTTGAACACACCACGGGCAGCTCTCTTAGAATCACAAAAGAAAGAAAAATCAGAATGCCTACCCGTGGTCATGACCTTTGACCCGTTGGCCTCTAAGGTCCGGCAAGCCATTAGAAAACACTGGCACATTCTGTCGACGCAAGAGCATAAGATGCCACCACCTCGTTTTGCGTTTCGTAGGGCCCAAAACCTCAAAGATAAATTGGTCCATACAAGAATGATAGAGAAAACATCAACTGGAAAAACTACTGTACCAAATGGTCACTATCCGTGTGGGAACTGCTTGGTTTGCCACCTTACGAACAAAAGCACTACAGTCGTACTAAAATCTGGGAAGGTATGGTCACTGAACCATTTCAGCAACTGTAACACTGCAAACGTTGTGTATAGATTGAGCTGTGAGTGTGGGCTTGAATACATTGGATTAACAACGCGCAAGATCAAGCTCCGCATACAAGAACATCTGAGCACCATACAACAGGGCAAACTGACCACAAAGCTGGTGCAGCATTGTCATCGTAATAAACATTCGTTCACCTGGGTGGTGCTGGAGATAGTGGTAGGCGAGACCCAAACTATGGAAAGACGTTTGTTGACAAAGGAGGCGCGCTGGATATTTCAAGAGCGGAGCGAACAACAGGGGTTAAATGAATTGTTGGAATGGAACAAGCTACACTGAAATACATGTATAGGTGTTCCTTGGCTCAGTATTCTAAGGTCTAATATGACAAAATTCGGTCCTGTTTCCTTCCTTAGTTCTTTCTCACTAAGGAGGTTGAGCTGTTACAAACAAACCTCCACCATAAACTGCTCAATGACCCCGCAAAGTTTTTCCCGGTAATGTGGTATGACAATAATATTTGGTTCCTTTTCACTAAGGTGGTTTAACGGCTATATTACCTCTCCAGTAACTGTTAAAAGGTTTTTGTTAAGTCTTTGTAATCTCCCTTGAACATGGTATGATATACATAGCACATTTCATTTTGAGGACATATACATCCTTTGCTATATAAATATCGAACCCAAAACGAGAGATTCCCTAAATTTAAAAAGTGAATTAAAGTATGCTTCATCCAAATTCACATTTAGTATAATTGCAATGTGGCAGATGCGTTCAATGTAGTACAATCATTAAGCTGTAAAATAATGGCAATTATGCCGATTGCTGGTATTAATTGTTAATCTTTTCCGCATATAACAAAACCGCGTTCTGTTTACATTTGGACGGGAATTCCCGCAATACACTGACGCACACACCATGTGAAGCGAGGGACCAATTAGAAACACGTTCTTACAGGAACTACAAATCAGGGACCAATCAAAATTGGAGTTCCCGCACAGTCCACTGACACGCAACCCATGCGGCGCCAGGGACCAATCAGAATCCTAGAGGGAAAATAAATAGCACATTCCCCAAACGCTCGGTGATCCGGTGTTGAGAAGACGCCGTTCGTGCTTTCTCCACAGGTAACCGCCGCGTTTTGGACGAATCCTTTGGACAACAGAAGACCCGGTGAGGCTATAATTGCTATTTCTAATGTCCGCCCCCGGTGGGCCTTCTATTTTGTTTTTCCCTTCATTAGATAAAATATAAGGGAGGACAAGACCACACTTACCGATTGGAAGTGGGTCCATGACTTTTAAAGACGTGACCATAACGGTATGATAGTAAAAGCCGTAAGCCAGGTAATGAATATTCCTTCAGTGTGGGTGTAAAATAACAGTACACAGCGCAATCACAGGCAGTACCTCATACATGCCTTTTGATTTACAGCACGCTCAACACAGTATTGCTGGCAGTGGCTTTTTAAAAACATTTGCCCTGAAGAAATTGCCTGAATCTCTACCATGGCAATGAAACATGTCGGCAGCGAGCTGAAAGCGAATCGATAGGTAGTATTCGCTTCTCTCCTTTTTATGTATATATGTTCACTGTTGGCAGACAAGAGGATACAAATAAAAAGGTTCTTATTCTTGTTTGCCCAGTATTTGTTGTGTTATATGTTGAACGTTGTTAGTCCTTGTCACATATAAGTTTGTGTACACTGCACCATTCACTGTCTTTTTACTTTTGGGAGTCGGACACGTTTGCGTTAAGCTAGTTGACACCGATGATGAGAACAGGGCTACCCTGGTGAGTACCAACCAGGAACCCCATTGGTGGTGCGCCCGTGAGGTGTCTTCTAGCTATTCACACATTTTTTCAAATGTCGTCTTTCTAGTGAATGTTTGTACTGTGTTGTCTAGTGTTAGACTTATCAGAGATTGGCTACTTTTATTATTTGGCAAGTATCTTGAGCACGACACCTACTTCTACATTTAGGAGTGTGATTGGAATGATCTTTTGACAAATCCATGTATGCCCATAGATTTATAAAAATTATTGCCTTTTGGACTAGGTTTTTGTGATTTTTGATTGAATGAGTGGAGGGCGACCTAGTCCTAAAAATCCCTCTTAACTCCTAGTATTTGAACGTCGACTAGAAGGACACCTGGGTCTTTGATGGCGCCTGATGGCGGCGGAGATACCGGGCCCGTATCTGCGGCTCTGACATTGACAGCTGTCTGTGCTCCTTCCATCACTTGAGCGCATCTCCCCTAATCCCTTCAGCCTGGCGGCGCTGCTCCCTGGCTACCTTGTCGCACTTTCATCCCTCTCTTTCCTCTGCAGTCACTTTCATCTCTCTTCCTTCCTCTGCCCCTGATGGTTTTTTTCTCCTCGTCGGCTGTTCCTTACCCCAGTTTCCCTTACTCCTCGCCTCTCCTATTTCTTTATCTAAGCCCCTCGTATTCTCTTCTCCACCTATCCATCACTCATTTCCTTTTTTCCAACATAAATTACCCTTCCCCCGACGCTCTCCTTCCAGCTTCTATCCCTCCCTTATCCCCGCCTCATCCCTTCTTCATATTGGTGTCTCTTTTCCGCCTCTCTAACTCCACACCATGTCTCCTCTTCCTTCTTCCGCTCCCATCCCATCTCATTCCATTTTCCACTCACCATCTCTTGTTTCTCGTGCTGATGTAACTCCCTCACAATTCTTCTTAGCTGCTTTCTCCTTTTCCTTATTTTCTTCCTTTCTCTCCCTTACTTTCCTTTCTCCTCATCCTTTCTGCCATTGTTTCTTCTTATCTTGTTTTTAAATGTGACTGACGCTTTGGCACCAGAAAATCGACATTTTATTTACCAACACAAGTCGTGGCCGCCAGATAGGATCGACAAATGAAAAAGTAAAGAATATGGCACATGCGTCATTCCGCTGGCATGCACATGCGTTCTAATGCATGTGCAACAGTGGAATAACACAACTACCATCGCACTTTTTGTTTATATTTTGATGATGCTGCACAGCTTCCTAGTAGTGTCAGCTCAATGCAAATTACTCAGTCTGTCACTAATCCCTGCACAGTCACTCAGGGGAAGAAACCACTCCTTGCCTCGCGCTGATGTGTAAACAAACATACTCACTGGACATTCGTGTAGCGCCGCCCTGCTCGCTTCTGAATTCGCTCCTGCCAAAGCTCCTACCGCTGGTTTTTAATTTGAATAAAGGCTACAGTAAAGGACTTCCAAAAATTCTACTGTTAATGCAGGTTAAATGAAACTACTAGTTGTTTTGAAACTGGCATAATAAAATCATGTTTTAAAAAATATTATTTTAAGCTGTGCCAATTGATTGTAGTTTGCACTCGCCACAGGCAGCACAGTGATAGACCCGCTCAAAAGTTTGCATCACAAAGAACTTTGTCTTGCAGGAAATGTATTCACTGTCACAGGAGTCTGTCATAGGCAGACACCCAGTCACACAGTCTCAGAAGGCTGTAGAGTAGGAAAATGAACAATGCAGACACAATTACTGTTGTGACAGCCCACACCACGTGATCCAATCACCAGGGCACTTTAGCTGAAAGTGATCAGCTTTATTTAATTAATAAATGCCCCTGGACAAAATAGATACAGCAGCTGTTTTCACAGCTCCACCAATGCACCCACTAAGCTCCACCGATGCACCCACCACACAGCTTAACCGATGCACCCACCACACAGCTCCACCGATGCACCCACCACACAGCTCCACCGATGCACCCACCACACAGCTCCACCGATGCACCCACCACACAGCTCCACCGATGCACCCACCACACAGCTCCACCGATGCACCCACCACACAGCTCCACCGATGCACCCACCACACAGCTCCACCGATGCACCCACCACACAGCTCCACCGATGCACCCACCACCCAGCTCCACCGATGCACCCACCACACAGCTCCACCGATGCACCCACCACACAGCTCCACCGATGCACCCCCACACAGCTCCACCGAGGCACCCACCACACAGCTCCACCGATGCACACAGCTCCACCGAGGCACCCACCACACAGCTCCACAGATACACACAGCTCCACAGATGCACCCACCACACAGCTCCACCGATGCACCCACCACACAGCTATGCAGATGCACCCACCACACAGCTCCGCCGATGCACCCACCACACAGCTCCGCTGATGCACCCACCACACAGCTCCGGCGATGCACCCACCACACAGCTCCGCCGAGGCACCCACCACACACCTCCACCGATGCACCCACCACACAGCTCCACCGATGCTCCAACTAAGCTCCACCAATGCACCCACTAAGCTCCACCGATGCACACGCCACTCAGCGCAACCACAGCATCACTCAGCGCAACCACAGCATCACTCAGCGCAACCACAGCATCACTGGTTCAAATATGTTCTTTCAATGTTTCAAGCTGTTTTCAAGCTTTCACGCTTTATTACAAATCACAAAAAGATGTTAATATTTCACTTCTGTTCTTGGATTTTCGTCACAATAAAAAACACTGAACATAATCTTCACAAAAGTTATTTACAAAAGTTTAAGCTATTGCATTACAAATTAAATAAATTATTTAAGTATTAATTATTTAAAAAAATTAAAAGCCATTGTTATTTGTAATATCAATACATCTAAGTCACGTAAATACAAAACATGTTGCATTACAAATGCTATAGGTGTCACATTTGCAAAAGTTATAACTATTGGCATTGTAAATGACAAAGCTATTAATTTAGCTATTTAAAAAAAAAACACATAAATAAAAAAAATCATTTATAAGACCAATAGCTCAAACATTCCTAATGCGAGACCTATTGCATTTCCAATGCTTGTCTCCCCGAGCCGGCAGCAGAGCTCCCCAAAGTTGCTGCCTCCATCTTCCGCTGCTCGCCACGCGGCCCCGCCCCCAGTCCCTCACATTGTTGTGGTTGTATGTACTTAGGCTGTTGAGCCAAATATGTGTAGAAAGTAAAGCATAATATGTAGCCTCTGGTTTTGACATAAAATATTTCTCTTCAAAATATTTGACTTTCCATGAATATTTGAAGGTATGAACGTATTGTATCAATCTGCAGCCTTTTGAATGCACAAATTAACGATTAACAAGATTATTTTCATTTGTGTTGCCTTTCTTTAGGTACATGTCAATAAACTAGACATGTTTAAAAACATGCCTGAAATCCTCTACCATGTAACTACAAATAGATACAGTCAGATTCATGCGTGCCGCCATCCAAGGGTATGTACTATCTTCAGAATATGATTTTTCATTCAACGAGAGGTTTTTAAAACAGTGATAGTTGGACTTTCCAGACTTGGCTCTTAAAGTGTGCACACTATGCAGACATTTAATGTAAATGGGTGGAGTACGGCCAAAAGTATAGAACCTTTCTCACTTTCATATTGCATTACTGTTGTAGGCAACCCCGCAGAAAGGTACAGTTTCACAAAATCCCACAGCTAATTTACAACCTTCACTATTAACTTCAGTTTGTTCAGCTTGTAGCCAGCTAAATAAAACCAGAGCTAATTGGGAAGGAAAACACTTGTGGCAGTACTCTATCGAAAGAATGTTACTGGTAATCTTTGACTGATTTTTCATGTAGTGTTTACTTTGACTACTTTTCCTGGGCTTCCGAATACGTAGAGAGAACTATTTATTTGGATAACTTTCAACTATGAAGCAGATTTATTAAAGAGAACTGTTAAATGCTATTACGTTATGGATACAACTAGAAACTTTGTGACTGCACTAAGCCTCCTTTAATTGTTCCCCAGTTGGCTGAAACCGGGCCATGTACTAATTAGAGTTCTTTAAACTTCTATCTAGCTCAACCTAATTCTATCTTAATGTACTATCTTTTTTAGTGAAACTCATAACCAAACTAAGATCAATGTTTCTGTGTTGCTCTTATAAACAACTTGGACTTAAACGCTGCTTAATACCCTTTGATAGCTATGCTCGAGGTAATGTGCCAGTTATAACTATTTGGAAAATACAATTTTGTGCGAGCTTTCCATACTATCTGCTGGAGTATATGTTGAATGGGCTTGCCTGGACAGAACTAGGTCAGGCCTATATCTGATATAAAAATTCCCTGGCAAGAGTGTAAACTGGTCTTGGTGAGGTTTAAGTTGGAGCTAGGAACACAGCAGGGATTGTCCCGACACCTCTTGCTAGTTTCCTTTGCCTTGAAGCTGCTGGCGTGAGGGCTGTGCAGTGTATTGCAATAATGGAGTATTCATGTGGGGGAGACCACTCACGTGGTGTCCTTGTATGCACATGATGCTTACGTCTACATACATCAGCTTACCTATTTGATCTCAATTCTATTACCTCGCTGCCTAAAGGTAGAATTCTCCCTTTATGAATTCTTTGTACTTTGGTTGTCGGCAGGGATTCCGATTGCAGAGCGGCAGTGGATGATGTGCCTGGAGGGAGCTGGTTTATAGCTCGAGTTTTAAATACACTTTGGTAATGCTCTTTATAAAGAGGCCATTTTAGACATCCAGAAGCGGCAGTTGGCATGAATGTCGATGGTTTGTGCTCGTACGTGATGGTCTAGGTAGATATACTCTCTATTTATTTATTTATTTAATTTATTTGTTATTGATTTTCATATTACAAACAACAATGAGACTCAAATGTGCACATTTACATGAAGCTTTCATAATCCACACATTGCATATAATTAAAAGTTGAGATTATATCATCTACATGTACAACAACATTTAAGCTACACACCCCTCTGTGCTATCAGTCTCTCGCACTGTGTCCCCATTCCTCCATCCATTGTAAGGACCATGCCTGGGAAAAACACAAGTTCAGACTTTCAGCGTTAGTCGTGCACTGCCTTGTGTTTTCCTCCTTTTTATTTGTTTCTCCTGTGCTCCTGGGAATCACTCCCCACTAGGAGTGTAGTTACTAATATATGGGGTTGCAGTCCTACGGGATGTAGTGCTGGGCACTAGATATATGCTGTTTAAAACCAGCTCAATTCACATCAAAAAGAATTTCTTCATTCGTATTTGTTTGAAATCAGGTTCTGTTTTTATTTACTTATTTCATTCTGGATGTTGAGTTCACATCTCATTTCTTTCAATCGTAAACATTTCTTATGCTCTCTAAAATATTGGATGAGTTGAAGACTGAAATATACAAAACCAAACAAGAGCTGGATAAATTAATCACACCTGAAGAAATGCCAAAAATAGTGGAAGACATCGATAACCAACTACTTAAGCTCACACAAGAAGTAAATGAAAGAAAAATTAGAAAGTATAAAAGAGACACTCTTGACTACAAGTTAGAAGAGGTGTACACCTGGGCGGATGTATACGCAAGAAGGAGACAAACAAAAACGTACACATCGCAAACAGATACATCATCATCAACATATAGTGAAAGAATGCCCACAGATAAAACACGTTCATCTCAAACAACAAATACACGCGGAAGGGAGGGTACCTAAGTAACTGGGCCTTTTTTAGAGAGAGGCCACGAAGAAAGGGAAGACCCCGGAGGGGACAAGGGAAAAGAAAAAGAAAAGGAACCACCACAAACGTGAAATGTCACATCCAAAAAGGACAAAACCAAGAAAACACCAACATAGAAGAGAATAACTTGGTGTTCAACATCTCCGATGTGCACCTTAACTCTCAACAATTAAGAACTTTACAGAAAGGAACATCATATGGACCGACGGCACATACTAATACGTTGGAATTAGAGGTCAGTCTCTTCAAACTAACAAGAAAAATGAGATTAAGACATTTCTTTGACGACGTGATTACTGAAGTAAGACAGGATGAGGAAGATCCTTTAAGAGGTTTAAAATCATCCAGCTCGTATATGGCACCAATAAGCCACAAAACTATTGATCTATTTGAACAACTATGTAAGCAAGACATAACTAAGTTGAACTCTCAAAAGAAGAGCAAACTCACGAACATGACAGCTAAGGAATATGGAATCCTCACATCCATAGCACAGAATGACCAGATTATATGTCAGAAAGCAGACAAAGGGGGTGCACTTGTTATCTTAAACAAGGAATACTATGAAACAAGTCTCAATTTATCTACAAGATGAGAACACATACATGCAACTAGACTTTAATCCTACGAAGGAAATCAAAAGAACCTTGCTACAAATCTTACAAAGAGCCATAGATAAGGGAACAATAAATGAGAAGGTCAGAAAATATTTATCTCAGGACAACCCGGCCATTCCCACTTTTTACATGGTACCCAAAGTACATAAAGATCCACATAAACCACTGTGTCGGTCTATTGTTTCCACCAAAAGGAGCTTGCATGAACCAATAAGTAAACTTTTGGATAAGTATTTACAACCACTAGTCACTAAGACGAGATCATATATTAAAGACACCACTGACTTTCTCAAGAAACTCGCATCGATAAACATCATGAAAGAGCAACCCATTCTATTGGCTACCATTGACGTAAAAGCTCTGTATACGTCAATTCCACATGGTCAAGGTTTAGAAGCAGTAGACAAAGCACTACTGCACAGTGAATATGCACAGGATCTAAAAATGTTCTTGATGGAACTAATGGAATTTACATTGATGCACAGTTTTTTCACATACAATGGAAAATGGTATTTACAAAAGAGCGGAACATCCATGGGAAATTGTGCAGCTCCATCTTATACAAATCTGTACATGACGGCCTTCGAAGAAGAACATGTATACAATAAAGAGGAGTGGTATACCAATCTAGTATTGTATGTACGTTTTATTGATGATGTATTCATTATATGGAAAGGCTCAAGAGAAATATTGCAGCATCAAGTAGAAGAATTGAACTCAATTGATGATAGAGTACAATTTACGTGGAGTATACAAGAGGAAACTATCCATTTCTTGGATGTAGAAATAACAAGGAAATCCACAGGTTTTGCCACCAATTTGTATAAAAAACCCACAGACAGAAACAATCTCTTGAGATATGAAAGCTATCACCCCCCATCATTGAAACAGCACCTACCATATTCGCAACTGCTTAGGGTTAAACGAGTGGTCTTGGATCCAGAACAACAAGCGATACAAACAAGAATGATGACACAACGCTTTAAAGATAGAGGTTACCCAGATCAAATATTGGAACAGGCAATCCTAAGAACCAATCAAAAAACCAGAGAAGATTTACTTAAACCTATGCCACACAAAACTAGTAATCGAATAACATGCGTCCGCAAGTATTCCAACATGAGCACTCAGTTTAAATCCATCATTAAGAGACATTGGAATATATTAAGAGTGGAACCAGACTTTAACAATATATTCGCCTCTGAACCGTTGTTTGCGTACACAAGAGCCAAGAACCTAGGACAAACTCTCAAACAACCAGAGGATAAAACAATCCCAGTGACATACAAAGGCACAGCTCCATGTATGAACTGCAGTAATTGTCATAACATTATCAAGGGCAATCAAATAACACACCCGATGAAAGGTCACAAAATTAATTTGATGATCAACGCAACATGTGATAAGACCAACATTATATACATGTTAAAGTGCCCGTGTGGCTCTGTCTACGTGGGCCAAACAGAAAGAAAACAAAAAACTAGATTGAATTAACATAAAAGCAACATCAGGACAAAAATGATGAAATCTACCATCGCAGCTCATGTTTTAGAGGTCAAACATCACATAAGTCAATTGAGAGCATGTATATTGGAAGTGGTACAAAAAACAGAATGGACAGACAATAGAAAAAATCTTCTCAAAAGAGAAAATCATTGGATATATCACCTGAACTCATTGAAGCCGCATGGGTTAAATGAACGTGTAGAATTCACGTGTTATCTGTAATAATGCCATTGAAAATTTGTCATACTTAAAACATTCTTGTATATAAACAATCATGGTATAGCTAGACAGGTAGCCTGTAAGTAGCGAGTTACCCTGATTAAGCACATTTCTAATTCGCAAATAGAGAGCTCTATCCAGTGTTTATTTAACTTAATCCATCACCAGAGCCAATTGAATAATACTCATAAAGTTTTAAGCACACTCGAGTGAAGGGAGGCGTTTCCCCTTTAAAGACCTTTTGAACAGCAACACGCAAGCGCATAAATTCAACTCAGCGGCAGGCGAGCGTGAGGCGATCACAGATTGAGCAGTTTGGTCGTAGACGCGAACGCACAAGGAAGCAACGAGATTCCTCACAAAACCACAGAAAGGTGAGCGAAACCCGCATGGCAGGTTACGTTACATCGGTTGTTTAGCTAAAGTAGACAGCGTTGAGCGACATTTAAACATACTGAAGCGCGTAGTATGAAACCCGCAATCAAACGATTTTATTTTTAAGTGGAGCCGTCAGAAACAGGAGTAATCGCACAAGGAGAGAGGTGTGTTTAAACAAAACATTAGCAGCGTGAAAGATTAATACACTCCGAATGAAGCCTAACAGCTACTCTATTCAGAGAGTTCAACTTCGTGTTCCCCGCCAGCGGGACCCAACCATCGGTTAGACTTAATCCACGGGTCACCTAGTAAGATTAAGTACTAAAGGCAGCTTATCAGGATATCATACCATAATAGCGTGTAAAGACTAATCAATAACAACTGACTTAGTTAACATAGATAGTAACTCCAAATGCAGATACCTTACGTTATGGATTTAATTTAATAAATTGTTGTAGGTATGTATGTATGGACTACCATATGAAATTATCGAGATATAAGCATATTATGTTTGTTCTTTTAGACAATCCCCCCTGATGAAGGCGTAGAACGCCGAAATGCATTGGGTTCAACTGTGATGTACGACACGGATGTCTATGATAAACACATAAGAAATGTTTACGATTGAGAGAAATGAGATGTGAACTCAACAGCCAGAATGAAATAAGTAAATAAAAACTCAAGTTCAACATGACTACCGTCCAGAATAATAAGCGTAGCTAACCAAATCTGCATTCAGCTCTGCCTACATCTGACGCAGCCAGCAAATAAGATTTGTAGAGCTCCCAGAAATTCTTTGGGCTTTTTCGTGGGGTTAAAAGATCACTGAAGTGTTCAGTCTGTGTACTACAAAATGTCATATCACTGAACCACTGTGCCATGATTGGCAGCGGACCCCAAAACCAACTGAATGCCACTCTACTATTGACCATCAACCACCCCATATCCACCAAATGCCGTACCCCTTTTTTTAATCTGTTTGGAGTAGCCTAGCAGGGCCAGCACTGGGTCCGGCTCTAATGGTAAGTCAGTGATTTGTCCAAGCTCCTTAAAGACCCTCTCCCAAACGGCGAAGACACCCGGGCATTGCCATGCTGAGTGGAGGAAATCGGCCACTTGTTCCGGGCAATGGGCGCACTTTGCGTCTTCCCGTAAGCCGTACCTATAGAGCCTCTGGGGAGTATAATATATTCTATTAATGTATTTAAAGTGTACCAGCCTGTGCCTTCCATTACGAGAAACATGTTTGTACTGGTGCAACAATAGGTCCACATATAATCCGTTATGTCGATATTAAGATCTTGCTGCCAAGCCAGACGTGCTTTAGTGTAGTGATTCGCTCTATATGCCATTGACGTGTTGTAAATAATGGACACTATACGTTTTGGGATTTTGACGCATATAGTTTGTGTTAAAGCCTGCAATTCCGTTGGTTCCATATAGTCATCCCCCAGAGTCGCCCTCAACGCTTGTCGTACCCTATGAAATTGAAACAAACTTAACAGTATAGGTCCTGTATCTGGCAGAGAAAGATTGCCCAACTTTTTTGCTACTCCTTCTGTAAACAAGTCACCTACCGTCTGAATACCCAATGTATTGAGTGTAAGTATGACTCCCTATTTGTTGCATGGCGTCAACCATAAGCACCAATCCAGTGGGGCATGTGGTGAATATAATATCGTACCTGCTTGCTGCTGCAGCAGATGGTGCCAGGCATGTGTTGCAGAGTTGATCGAGTCAAATATGCCAGTCCTCCTATCCACCTTCTTGAATAAGAATGCAGGCAAAGGTAGCGGCAGGGCTACCTCTCTCTCTAGGTGAATATGGGGGATGTCCAGAGAGCCATGGATCCAATCATACGCATGCTCACTTTGCGCTGCCCTGTAATACAATTCAAATTCTGGGGCACCCAGGCCACCCATATGATAGGGTAAAAACAATACCTACCACTTAACCCGAGGCTGTTTACCTGCCCAGGCTAATTTAATCATCAATGTGATGAGACGTTTAAAAAAAACCTTTGGGAGCACCATAGAGATGTTAGTGAACAGAAACAACAACCACAATAGCACCCCCATCTTCATTATTGAAATCCTACCCAATAAAGACAGCTGGAGTGTTAGCCATCTTTCCACATCATCTTCAAGTCTGCTATATGTCACTCCATAATTCTCTCTGAACAATATGTCAGCATCTGCGTGGACTCTTATGCCCAAATACCTCAGCGCCTTAGTAGTCCAAAGTAACGGGTACTCCAGGTCGACCCAAGGAGTGCTCTGTGTTGGGGAGAAAATAATAGATTTTTGCCAGTTAACCTGGAGCCCTGACAAGGCACCAAAGCGCACTACCTCCCGCAGAACACATGTCAAATTAGCTTCCGGATCTCTAACATAGAGTAGAGTGTTGTCAGCGTACGTGGAGAGTATGATTTTATAATGTGGATAACTAATACCTCTATGCTGGTGATACACCCTTAGTGCACACGCAAGTGGCTCCGCATTAATGCGTACTGTGGCGGGGACAAGTGGCAGCCTTGATGCGTGCCCCTTGTGACGCTTATAGGTTCAGTGACCAAGTTTCCTATCTTAATCCTAGCTTTGGGTTTGTTGTAAAGCATGCCATGTAATTGTAGGAAGGTTGAGCCAACTCCCATTCTGGTCAAAACTTGAGTCATGAAAGGCCACTCTACCGAGTCGAACGCCGTTTCTATATCTAAGAAAACAGCCACTGCAGAAGTCTCTGGTTTTGTGTGCTGTAATGCACCAAATACTGTGCGCAGATTATATGTCAGGTTCCTGCCCGGAACAAATCCCGCCTGTTCCAGGGCTACCAGCAGCGGAACCAATAGGACCAGCCTGTTCGCTAAGATCTTTGCAAATATTTTTGTGTCCACATTTAACAATGTCAGCGGGCGATATGAGGCACAGACCTCTGGAGGTTTGCCCGGTTTGAGTAGCGTAACTATAAACGCCTCAGACATTGCGAGCGGCATAGTGCCCGTGACACACATGTCATCAAATAAGGTGGTCAGTTGCGGCAAGAGCTGGTCCAAGAAGGCCCAGTAAAAAAAAAGTCAGCATATCTGATACCGGGGCGCTCCCCGCTCTCATACTAGCTAGAGCAAGTAGAGTCTCATCTCGTTCAATCGGCCTCATAAGGAATTCCCTATGAGTGATGGTGAACCAAGGGAGCCGTATATGCGATAGATAATCCAGGATCTCATCATCCTTGAGATGAGTGCTTAATACAGATCCGTGTAATATTGGCGGAATCTGTCAGCTATCTCAGAAACCTCTGGTAATGGCTCCCCATCTGCATATCTGATCTCGGCTACCACCACTTTGTCCCTCTTCTTTTTTATCAATTGGGCCAATACCGACCCCGGTCATTTCGTACTCCACGTGCACTCGTGCAGTGACATATTTATCCAGGTGCTTGATTTCATTGTCTGCTGTCATATGATAGGACTCAAGCAGATCTGCGAGTTCCCTCTTGACAGAGTCTTCAGGATCCGTCAATTGACGTCTCTCTAATAGCCTCATCTTATCTTCTATGTCTGACGATCTTTTACATATTGACCGCAAGACACTTAAGTGCTTTGATATAGTAACTCCTCTAACATAAACCTTAAAGGCCTCCCAGACTACCTGGCAGTCGTCTACTGAGCCAACGTTCACTTAAAAAAACGTGTCTATTGCCTCTGCTAATTCATTCTTGAACACTGCATCCAACAGGGAATAAGGTGGATACCGCCACATAAACGGGGGGATACGCTTTGGGGGAGTGTCAAGAACCAAGAGGATTGGCGAGTGATCAGACAATGTGCGGGGTAGTACCTGGCATGTGCAAATTCTGTCAGCCAGGGCAGTAGCCACCAGCCAATAATCAATTTGGGTATGTAAAGCGTGATGAGCAGAATAATATGTAAATCCACCTAGTCTCGGGAGCTTCATTCACCACACATCCCTGAGATCAAATCGGACCATAACCGCTTCAAACACCTAGGCCGCGGCCATTGCGTGACAGCCAAAAGGGACCATAAACGTTAACAATTAGCAAGTCCATGCCTTTACTGCGGCACCTTGAAACTACGTATCTGCCCTCAGAGTCAGTGAGTAAGGAATGTAGAGTGTAATGTGATTTCGGATTGACCCAGGTGAGGCACGCTTGAGTGGTAAATCCTGCGCTATGTATATTACCATGCAGCCCCCTGACACGTAGCATTGAGGAATCTTGTGGGAGATTGGTTTTCTGTAACAACGCTACATCAATATTATATCTCACTAGAAAGGAGAGGACCTTACGGATTTTTCTATGGTCGTTTAGTCCCCTAACGTTCCATGTTATCGTTCTAATAGTGTCTATCTTGTTATCATTGTTATTCACAGAAGTGTGCGTCACGGTGTCGGGTAGTTTAGTCATAGTCCGAACATGCATATCTCAACATTGTAACAAATTATATGTGCATTACCATGTTTAATCTCTTTCTGGCACCTAAGTCTCAAAACCCATCCTTCCCCCCCATCCACATCAGCGCCCCCCAAACTTCAGCCTGATGAAGAACACCCCCCCCACCCCCCCAAAACCACAAACTTAAAATAAAAAATAATTTACCAGGGGGGACAGGGTCCATCTCGGAACCCGAATCTATCTTTATTCAGTAGCTGTAGCTTTGTGCCTCCCCTCCCGCCCCTCAACAAAAATCCATATTACTCCCGCTGGTGATTTACTCATGGGCGGATGTTGCCCGTCTAAAGACAAAGAATAAAACAATGCGGTCCTTATAGAGCTGCGCTCCGCACACAGCAAAAAATATAATGTACAACTACGTGACTAAGAAACACCTCGAGTCCCACTGTACAGTTGGTACCACATCATATAACTCTGAACACCCAGCTACGGGTCACGGGCCAGTATAGTACTAGGACCGTATGCAGCACCTCGCTGGAGATCTATCAGCGACTACTAGGCACACGCATGAAGACCCATCCCATTAATTGTCTCACCCAAGAGGATTCCACCACGACCACACAAATTAATGGGAAATATATCTCTGTTATACTATCCAACTTACTAGCGGCACATCCCATCATGAACTCCCTATTCAAAGAACATAGCCAAAACCCCCCGCACCCTGCCCAAGTCTCAAGCAACAATCATTGTAGGTGTAACTCATCCTTTAGTCTTGCTCTTCCAGGGAACCACCCGCTGCTTCGTCCAGCAGCTGCTTTTCTGGGCTGCAACTCCACTCCTTGGACCAGTCCTTTAGGGCCTTTTGCATGCCTTGGGATCCGTGAAAAAAATGTGATCAACCCTGTTTGTTGACTCTTAGTTTGGCCGGATATAACATAGCATATTCAATGCCATGGTCGCGGAGTTGTTTCTTCATCAGGACAAATTGGTGATGAACCTCCTGGACATGAATGGTAAAGTCAGGGAACAATGAGATCGTCGAACCTTCATATCGCAGGGGTTGTTTGTCCCTCGCCGTCTTCAAAGTGACATCCCTGTTTTGGTAGCTAAGCAGTATCCCGATGATCGGCCAGGTTGCAGCTCCCGGGGGGGGGGTGCGGGCCTAGAGACCGATGCGCTCTTTCCACCACGAACATGGTCGAGAAGATATCAATACCATGCAGAGTTGTGAGGAGCTTTTCTACAAATTGTTCCATATTACCAGTAGGGGTGTTCTCCGGCAGCCCTGTGAATCTGAGGTTACAGCGACGCGAACGAGCTTCCAAATTCGGTGTCTAAGGTGGTTTGAGATTCTTCTACCACGGTTATCCTGCGCTCAGACATATCAAGTCGCTCGGCATGTTTGTCTAGCCTCTCTGCCATGTGGTCCATCCGGTATGACAGTGCGTCCATCTTAGTACCCAATGACGCTATACCACTTTGTGGCCTTTTTTCCATCGCAATCAGCATGCCCCGAATGTCTGAATGTGTCTCCTCAGATGAGTGGCTATGCATACTGGCTTCGCTTTCTGTGGTAGCGTCGTGAGATTTTGATCTCTTTTGATCGAACGAGAGTTTCGGCTGGGACTTGTCTGTCCTTCCCATTCCGGACACCTCCCGGATTGCAAGGGCTGAGGCCCTCGTCAAGCGTAGGGTCATCCGCAGCTCAGCTGTCAATAAGCAATACTTTCACGTTGGATCAGCGCTGATTCAGAATTCCCCAGCTAGCGTGCAGCTATCTGCTCTTCTCGACGAAACCCCTATGAATCTTCCTTGCGGTAACGCGGATGCTTCACCACGGAGAGCCCCGCTTGTAAAGCTATACATCACTTTACTGTACTTGCAGCGTTACAACCCTCTAGGTAAGACTGGTACCTGGTAGCGACGCTCAGCCCACCGCTCAGGCGTACTCCGAGGGGAGACAGCAGGGGAGCCACTCCAATGGAGGCCGCACCATCACCCTATGCAGCAGGGGCTCCTCCTCTGATTGCGGCACTCCAGGCTCCAGCCACTCCAATGGGGGAAGACCCTTCCGCTATCCACAAAACCGCAGGAATTTGGGACAAGACTAAACTCTCCCTGTACAGTTCTGCAGCAGGTCTGCGTCACTCAATGTTTCGTTCTGAGATTAGCACTGTGCTCTCCAGTCCCAAAAATCCACACCGGCCGGCAAACTCCGACGTGAGTCAGCCACAAATTAATCGCAGTGGGACACGGATCCAAAATGAAGGGCCCAACCTTGTATTTATCCCACAGTCACCTCCATGTGGTGGGGTAGGGAATCCACCATGGGCTCCTTATGGCCTTTTCCAGCCGCAAAGCAAACGCGGTCATCTTCTCTGCCACACGGGCCAGGGCAGCTCACAGTATATGGCTCCCCCGCGCTTCCGCCGCCCGAAAGCCGATCAGCAGGCCTCTCAACTCCCAGAGGCATCGCACAGACCGGCACGGGTCCCCGCCGCAGTGCCTGCCCAAGGGGCAGCGCTCGTAACCCCAGCGGTGGTAGCCACCACCGCGCAGTTGTAGTTGGGCTACGTCAGGGTAACACAGCTCCCGCCTGCTTCCACTCAAAGGAGTGCGGACCGCCTTCTCCACACAATTATAGTACGGGGATTTCGGCCCAGCAAGGCCGCAGCACGCAGACTGCCACAGCTCTGTCGGACCTGCTAGTTACGAAGCGAGAGTTAGCACAACTTGAACCGGAACCCCTCCGGAGGCTGGGAATGAACGGTAGGCAGGAGTTTTCTTCGCGTAGTTGCCTCTTATTGATCAAATAGTGCCATGATGTTGCGGAGCCCCCAGCTCAAGCGGCCATCTTGGTCGCGAGCAAGCTCCGCCCCACTCTCTATTTATTTTTACTTGGCTTTATTAGCATGTTCTAGGCCGAATATAGAAAGATAAATTACAACTAAAAAGTACAGCATTATCCGAGATAAACACATCTTTAAACTTGCTCAGTGAAACACGGGGCGGGTCTAAACTTTTTTTTAAAACCAGGATTTGCCTTTGGTTTTCAGTTCAGCACTTGTCATTTTAGCTCCATGCCCAGCACAGCAGGCAGTTTTCAGTGTCAGTAATGCACATTTAGGGAATGAATAAGTGAGTGGTTTAAACACGTTTTACTGCATGCCCCGAAGTGTGCAGTGTGCCTTCTCTACGTACCTCACCAACTCAGGGTGTGCGGTAATAGCTTCTCATAAAGCTGACATTTTGGCACTAGTGGGATACTGCTGATTCCCTGCAGCTACGTTACCTTCCATCTGCCGCTTCTTATCGAATAACTTTAGAGAGGCGGTATGGTGTAATAATAAAAGTAAACAAGAATATCACCGGGGTCAATCAGTCAGAAAAAACTGGAACATCTTCGCAGGCTTGTAAACCGTCTTGTTCTGTTTTCCTCTGGCATTTTCCTTCTCACAAAGTGCCACTTTTAATGCTGTTCCATATGTTTGTAAACGTACTTGTGGCATTGTGACCAAAAAGACTTGTTGTTGCGTTGTGCAGTCAAACGGCTGGTTTGTGTTAATTACTCACACTGAAGATCCATTACTACGTTGTAGGTAAATTGCACTGGCATTAGCAAGTTTTTCTTGTTAGATTTAGTTGATATACATAGCAAACTTCTCCTTGGGCCAGTCATTCTGTACATTTCGGACATACAGCAATACCGAAAATGGGCCTAACTATTTTCCACTTTGTCTGCTGATTTTAAAGGCTTTCCAATTCATGAAAATATTACCAGATGTCTCCACAACATAAAAAGGAATGTTGAGGACGCCATTACAAGACTAGGGGGCTTAATTGCCTCTCCTGAAAAAAATAAAAAAATAATAATAATAATAAATAACCCAAAATATTTTTTTTACCGGGATGCATAAAAATAATGGCAGCCGGAGTAAAATAAATTATTACCATTTATTTTACTGTATGTTTCAACTATCTGTCTCTTCTCTATGCTACCTGCTCACACATTTACCTTCCTATACCTCCTTGTGCTGTGCACTGGTCCTCTTCTCGCCTCCACTGAAGTGATCAAAAATCCACTTCTAAGGGCTTCCACTGATACTTACAAAGAAGAAATCGGCACAGAAGCTGAAATATAAAAGATAATTTTTATTAAACTCAAATGAGTTGAGACTCCGTCACACAGAAGCCTTAGCAACTGAATGAGGCAGTTTAAAGAGTACAGAACACTGGGTCCTTATATATGTGAGGGTTACATACTCAGCATAAAACCAAGGGGCAGTCCTGGCTCATGTAAGCATGCAAAATGACTAAGTTGGGCATGCAGAATCTACTTTCTCAACAAAGTGGGAGGAGAGTTACTTCTCCATACAGCAGCAAAAATAGTCTGACAGTTATACTAGAGAAGCAGGTGCCTTCTACTAGCTAGGCCCTTCTGGGCATGTGCGAAGTGGAAGATGCTAAACATAGTTTGTCTCTAGGCAGGCTACAAGAGCAGTTAACAGAAAGGTAGGACAGAGCACATGGCAGACAAAATGGCCGCCAGAAATACAAAATGGCTTTCACAAAGCGGATAAGATAACTTCTAATTACAAGATGGCTTCTGCTAATGCTAACCCATTGCTGCCAATGTACAACAGACAACCGTTTTTGCATTAGCTGAAGACATTCCTATGATCCAGTAGGAACATAGAAAATATTGTCAAATTAATTTTTCATAATTTTATCAATTTCCTAATTCATTGCTAGGTGGGCATTTTCCATTCTAAACATTTCTTTAGGCTTGTATGAGCAGGAATACAAGGGGAACAGAGCATTTAGTCATCATTAACATTCAGATAGCAGTAGAAAGTAATGACCACTATCATTTTTCTAGTACTAAGCAAAAGCAAGTCCTAAAATCATCTAGTAACTCCTATGCATTTCAGTGACTATTATATACTCAGGTGAGACAGTGGCGATCCTTATCAATGCTCTCAGGTGAAATGGGAATACCCTTTATCAGTGTACAGACAGAACACTACTTTAAAACTATGCCAGACTGGAATTGCTTGTGCAACTATGCCCAAAGTCCGTTCTAAGCCTCTTTGGTAGGCTTCTATCGTCCATCAAATTTGCTTCTGTTGTCTTCTTCCGCGTTGGGCCTCTTGATCCAGGCCTATGTGGGAAACATCCCTCATATTAATCACTCGTTGAGAAATTATCCTTATTCATCATTTAGTACCAGTATTTATACGATTCCTTATTCCTTCGCTCCTCAAAGCTTTATTGAATCACTGCAGAGACAGCGAGGTTCCATCTTGTTTCTTTATTGATTTTTTTTCATATGTCTACTGAGTGCCCGTGAAGGCATTTCACAGCAACACGTTCAAATAAAGGTCAAGGTAAAACATACAGCAGAGACGGTTCAATACTTCCAACCAATGCATTTCGAGCCTAAATGGCTGTTCGTCAGGGGTCTCTGCAACAAAATAAAAGAAACAACTCAGCTGACCATTCACTGCTGGCCTTCACAATACAAAACAATATATAACACATCCAATGCCCCCACCCTCACTGTTCCACACCTCCCATTTCTAACTCATTGCAAAACGTGTGCTCAGAAAGCAAACAAATCCTTATTTTGGATAGCTATCATAGCATCACAGTTCCCAAACGTTTTGAATGCACTTCAACCACTGTTGCTAAAGATAAGGTGTTTGCAGTCTGTGTCGACACCTGGTAAATTTTGGATAGCTGTCAAAGTAGCCTTTCACTTACTGGTGTAATAAATATTTAAAGAATACTAGTTTGGGGTTGTTTAATGCGCCCTACATTGGCCCATTTTAAAGAAATGTTCAGCAGGTGATGACTTGAAGGAACACTTGTGCGCCTTTCAGCTAAAGCAGTGTCTTATCTTCACCAAAATATAATTTGCTATTGTCGTATGTTGTTGAATTTACCTTAATAAATACTATCCTTCTTTGTTTTAGGATGAAGAATTCTTGCGTGGTAACAGGCTGCCCTGTGGAATGATGTCTTTGAATGGGACCCCACTGCGTGTCATCAGCATCAAGCCTTCCACCATGTGGTTCGGAGAAAGAACTAGAAGGACCAATGTGATAGTGAGGTAAGAAATGGACCCAAGCTTTATCTACGGACATGTTTTGTAATAGAAGGTGCTCCCTTGTTTAAAGAATCTCGTTTTGATGAAAATATATAGTTTGGCTCTAGGCTAGTGCTGATGGAACTACCAGAATCACCTAGCGTAAAGTGCTACCCAATTCCTTATGTCATCCCATAGAAGCTGGCAAAGTAGGCTAAAGTGAGGCAATAGCTGCATAGAGTAAAATATCTTCAGGATCTTGGCTAAATGAACAATATCATTACCTGGAACTCTCTCAACTAACTAACTCACATAGAGCAAATAGAACTGAAAATGGAAAGCAGATTTTTACTCGCAAGACAAAGTCTTGGGAGACTTACTGGAGAATGACTGCTAATGTGGGTCTGGCACGATCAGCACATTTTTAGGTCTCGCGACATGCGGTGCACTGCGTAGCAGTGCTCACGCAAGTCGCGTGAGCTTTAGTAGGTAAAAATGGGGAATGTGAGCTGAGCTAGGAATAGCACACGCTCGTGCGTGTGCGTTTCCTTTTCAGCTCCCCCATTGGCCTTTGCCTGCGTCTTATTGTAAAAGACTGCACGCAATTGGCCTGAAGCACGCGCATAGCTCCTCCCATGGCCTATTGGTGTGTATTACGTGCACCGAGCGCGTAATAGACACCAATAGGCTGTGGGAGGAGCTATGATTGTGCCCACACAGGCGTGACGTGCGCGCCACTTGTTACAAAGAGACAACTTCGTCGTGCAGAGTGCTCCTCAGGTGCTCGTCTGTGAGGGTAGGTCAAGTTCCAACAAAAGTACTGGGCACAGCAAAAGTAGCCTTTTTAGGTACGCTGCTGTTGGTCACAAAACTAGAGAACGGCAGAGAAGCACTAAACGTATGCACGTTGCTGCACGCTCAAATGTCACATTTTACAAGTGTGCCATGACTCGATGGGTGGATCAATATCTGACAGAGCTGCATTGCAGACAGTCACTGCTCGAAAGAATAAACACCTACTGGTAGTATCTTTGCAACCACAAATCAAAAATACTTGTAAAGGATTAAACACGTTGTGATCACCTATTTAAGAGAAGGTCACCAACATGCTCGCGAGTAAAGCGGACGTCAATCGCATTAACCCCGCTCTTCAGAAGTCATGCAGTATACAATTCCGCAATATACCTCAAAGTACAGTGCAATGGAAACAGAAAGGTACTACAATGCGGTGCGAGATTTGCAGGGCTAAACAACTTGAAAAAACCAAAACTCTGACTTTTCAGTATGGGGCCAAGCAGGCATCCCTCCTCGGAAAAATCGGACTGAGAAGCGCACAAGAGTCACACTTTACTTAACTGAGCGCGACTGACGCACGGGAAGCTGGACATCCGGCAGAGAGGGTGTCACTTTACAAACACGAAGAAAGGGCAGCAGGGCTTTCCGCCTCCCGCTCTCGTCAGAAACGTGAACTGCTCGCCTGGCGAAGCAGCTCCAAAGTCAACATTTCCCTTTGATAGTTGGCGATGTTAACATTTGCTCGGTGTCACGCTAGCAGATAAACACTCTTCATCTTCCACAGCCATCCCGGTTACCACAAAGCTCATTTATTCGCTTAACACCAATACGTGAAGGCCGTGGTACAAATGATCTATCGATACCCTGATTTCTTGTAGGACAGCTGCACTTGACGATCCAATGGCAAAGGAGATGCAACATGCTCGACAAAAGGCCTCACTAAATAATCATTGAAATATACACCATTTTTGATTAACCACATACCCACTGGAATCAATTATTAGAAGGTTTTTGGATACTGAGCAGTTAAAAAGGAAAGCGGCTTATTCAATACAAAAATTGAAAATCATCTGCATTTCGCCTATATCCCTTCTTACGTGTCTTTCATGAACATACAACTGTTTCATACAATTATTTCTGCGTTCAGCAGCTGGACGTCCAAGGAGATCATACTACACTGCCCTTGGAGCATTTCCTGGCACCTGGTCTCCTGAAGATCTACTTTTAAAGTAACATGCATTACACATATGGCAATCCGATTGATCCCAGGCTCCAAGGAGTAAAACTCAAATGATTGCACCAGGAGACACCACAGTGATACAGACTGGTACCACCATCACTATGACACCTCAAAAAGAAACATTGAGGTGGTACCTCTTTTCTGTTCAAATTGCTTAACTCTGCTACGTGCTAACTGCAATAATCATTGAAACCGGATGGAATTTAGAAGGCTGGTGAAGATCTGACTCCTCCCTATCTAAGGCCTTAGAAGAGTGACTGACCAAAACTGAATAATGACAGTTAGACCATGCCCTTATATGGTACAATGTACAACATGCAATGAATGCACAGAGAGCAATAAAATAGATAATGCCAGGTGCAGTCACCACAAAAGTCCCTCAAGGAGCACCTTTGTTTATCATAAAATGAGTTCACTTTGGACTGGGCTGGGGGGAGGGGGGCACCAGACGGACTTCAGCCCTGTGTACCGAGGTTAACATATGACCCAGACCAGCCGCTCCCTGGGCATCGATACTGAAATGGTCAGTTTTGCCCCCTGATACCCCCAGGGAGGTGGATGTGCTGGAGTGAAGGTTCATGCCTTGTCCTGCTGGCCTGTGGTATCTGCCCCCTGGTTACACGGCCTCTACCTTGCAGGCTCCCACAGCAGAGCTATCCCTTAGGTTGCACGGCCTCTTCCTTACAGGGTCCCACAGTAGAGCTATCCCTTATGTTACACGGCCTCATCCTTACAGGCTCCCACAGCAAAGCTATCCCTTAGGTTGCACAGCCTCTTCCTTACAGGGTCCCACAACAGAGCTATCCCTTAGGTTACACGGCCTCTTCCTTACAGGCTCCCACAGCAGAGCTATCCTTTAGGTTGCACGGCCTCTACCTTGCAGGCTACCACAGCAGAGCTATCCCTTAGGTTGCACATCCTCTTCCTTACAGGCTGCCACAGCAGAGCTATCCCTTAGGTTACACGGCCTCTTCCTTACAGGCTCCCACAGCAGAGCTATCCCTTAGGTTACACAGCCTCTTCCTCCAGTCTTACAGGTTCCCACAGCAGAGCTATCCCTCAGGTTACACGGCCTCTTCCTTAAGGCTCCCACAGCAGAGCTATCCCTCGGGTTACACATCCTCTTCCTCCAGTCTTACAGGCTCCCACAGCAGAGCTATCCCTCGAGTTACACAGCCTCTTCCTTCAGTATTACAGGCTCCCACAGCAGAGCTATCCCTCGGGTTACACAGCCTCTTCCTCCAGTATTACAGGCTCCCACAGCAGAGCTATCCCTCGGGTTACACAGCCACTTCCTCCAGTATTACAGGCTCCCACAGCAGAGCTATCCCTCGGGTTACACATCCTCTTCCTCCAGTCTTTACAGGCTCCCACAGCAGAGCTATCCCTCGGGTTACACAGCCTCTTCCTCTAGTCTTACAGGCCCCCACAACAGAGCTATCCCTCGGGTTACAAACCCTACACCTAATAAGACATGACAATTCTGCCTCCAGGTGTAACTAATACCCCGGCTAATGGTATATTGGTATGTTTGCTGATGAGTTGTAAAAGAATATGAAGTTTCGAGAGAGAATGTACTATAGAACATATGCAATGCAATAGATTTTGCAATCACAACAAAGTGAGCTATTGCTTTTTCAATTGCACCATTTCATTAATGCTTCACAAAGGGGAAAAAAAACTAACATTTTCTATGCCAATAGCTCAAAACAGTCATTGTGAGACCTATTGCATTGTAAATGCTTGTTGATGATGCATATAATGAAGCGAAATCCTAAGCAACTATAAAAGTCCAGCATCTTGGAAAATGTTTTCACAATGCTCAGTCTGCGATTGACACTGTGTATCGCAGTTCTTGCAGCACATTTCAAATAAATAAGAGAGCCTTTTATTAGTCTTAATTTAAAAATTTGATCAGATTGTAAAATTAGTTTTAATATCATACCAACGGCTGCTAAAAATGTTTATTGTTTGTCATTCATTTATTAATGTACACTGATAATATGGTCAAATTTTAACCTCACTCCAGTTGGTTTTCAGCGCAACTTGGAAGCTCCTTTTAGATATTCAGAAATCAACTTTTTAAAAGTAAATATATCAGAACGAAAATTTTACCGTTTAGGGGAAGGAGAAATGCCAGATAGTTTGCTTGGCAGTTTGGAGGAAACCCAGTTGAGATAGTACCAAGATATACCTACTTGGCAAGAGTATTTTCTTAGTCACTTGGAACTGCTCCTTACTTTCAACATATCGAATTAAAAGCTGTAGCTCACCTTAGTGCAATAAAAAAATTCTACCTATCTTCAGCACTTTACTGTCCTCCTTGACATTTATCGCACTAAGATTACCCCTACCTTAATCTATGAGTTGGAGTACATTCCCATAAAAAGGTGAGGTATGTTAAATCTTAGTGAAGGAAAGTTACTGCGCAAGATCACTTCCACAGGACAAGCTATACCTGTTCAAGTACTACGACTAGAATTAGCAATAGTCAATGCATATACAAGAGCCTTGGCAAACCTTATTAGATGGGCTTAATAATCTTCTTCACGCACCTGAAGGCTCACTGAGAGTGCCCTTAAGTCAGGAAGCTTTTAAGGCTGGTTCAGTGGAAAACACTTTAAAGAAAATTTAGAGAAGGCTTTGGAGTTTTGTTCAATGCTCCATTAAACTCCTACAGACTTGGTCACTAGTACTTTTGTCTTTTTTAAATGTTTTTAATAATTTTTTGCAAAACCAACCAAAGACAATGAATGACATGTTCTGCATATTGATGACATTCCTGTGAAGATCGAAAATAAGCAGCCCCGTTCCTTGCCAGCCTATCAAAATGAAACGACATATGTGTACAGTACCAATCATGCATGCCCTGTCACACCTCTGTGTTCTCTCCCCCTTCCTCCCAGAAAGCCCATTGCTGTGTATTATGGAGATCTAACTGTGAGGGCCTACCACTCCGGTGTGCTCTGTCGGTCAGGGGTAGGGGGTCGTTTCACTTCAGCGCCTGTATCCAAGTCTGGTTCAGTCAAGTGCGTCTGTCTAGTCTGATATAGAGTGCAAAAGTTCTTCGGGCGATTGCGAGGTGGTAGCAACTCGCTATAATTGTCAGTCTGGGTGGAACAGTATGTCATATCTTTGGTCCACTGTGCTATTGTAGGCAAGGGGCTCTGTTGCCAGCACAACGCCACACGTCTTTTAGCTAACAGTAGCTCCACATGAATTAAACGTCGGGCAGCTTTGGGAAGAGGTTTAGAATATCCAATTAGGGCCAGTAACGGGTCAGGGACTAGCACCAGTTTCGTGATAATGTTAAGTTCATTGAAGATCGTACTGGTGAAAGAAGTCTGCAATCCGTTCACCGCACCGTTCACACAAGGGCTCATCCCTTAAGCCATACCGATGTAATCGTTCCGGAGTATAGTACACCCTGTTAAGGAATTTAAAATGGATCAGCCTGTGCCGGCCATTCAGTGAGACCCGTTTAGTGTTCATGCAGCAGTAAGACCACATGTCATCCGTGAGGTCAACCTGAAAATCGCGTTGACAGGCTAACCTTGGTTTCGTGTACGTGCTGCCCCTGGCTGCCCCTGGCTGACATGGATATATGATATATTCTGGAAATCATCTTAGCGGGTGATTGCGCTTTGATGATGTCCATGAGCGCCAGCACCTCAGGAGGCTCCGCCATATCTTTGCCTAACAAGTCCTTAAGCGCATGTCTAAGCCAATGGTATTGAAATTAGGCCAAGGTCGTGGGGGTGGATTCAGCATCCAGCATGTCAGTCCATGTGCGGGCTGTCCCATCAGTAAAGAGGTCACCTATAACCTGGGCACCAAGAGTATGTAACACATCTATAACACCCCTAACCCTACACGGAACAAGCCAGCGGCACCACTCCAAGTGGGGAACCGGTGAGTACAGCAAATTGCCCGCCTGCATGGACAGTAAACTCTGCCAAGCGGGTGCGACCGAGGCAAGAGATTGTAAGATGCCCGTACTTCGACTAGGAGGTGTAAACCGTACGGCTGGGAGGGGTACATCCCACACATGGGGGATATTGGGCGGGCCGTGTATCCAATGATGTGCATGGGAACTTTGAGCAGCACGGTAGTATAGTTCCAGGTCAGGCGCTCCCACACCACCTAGTGAGTATAGCAGCGTCAGTATGTGCCAGGCCATAGGCAGTTGCTTGCCCGCCCGAGCCAGATGGATCATTAGAGTTTGTAGGCGTTGAAAAAACGCTTGAGGGAGTATCATGGAGATATTCGTAACGAGAAAAAGGAAGCGCGGTAGGACCACCATTTTCATGAGAGCCACTCTGCCCATCAGCGATAAGGGTAGACATATCCAGCGCTTAACATCGTCTTCCAATTTAGAAATAGCGACTCAGTAGTTCTCTTTGCCACCTTGGAGTCTGTATGTAGTTTGACTCCCAGATATCGCACCTCATCTGTAGTCCACTGCAAGGGATAGTCAGGTTCTACGGGTATCGTAGCAGGGGTCAGGAAGAACATTGCTCATTTGTGCCAGTTCACCCTTAGACCAGACATAGAGCCAAATAGTACAACCTCCCGCTGCACAGGTGCGAGGTTGTCTTCCGGATTGCGGACATATAGCAGTGTATCATCTGCATATGTGGAGACAATCGGGTGATAATTCGGAAAGCGTATGCCTCTATGGCTGTGATTTTCCCGAAGGGCGTGTGCCAGTGGCTCAGCAACCGGAGCATAAAGGATGGGAGACAAGGGGCATACCTGCCGTGTGCCCCTGCTTATTTGTAAAGGCTCGGTAACCAGATTACCTATTTTTATGCGTGCTGAGGGAGCGTGATATAATACCGCTATAAGCTGTAAGAACACTCCACCCACCCCCTGCCGCATCAATGGACTTCACCATGTCTTGGAATACCGCTATGGCAGGGACTTCTGGTTTAGTATGTTGCAAGGCCGCAAAGACCATACATAGGTTATATGTCAGGTTCTGGCTTGGTACAAAGCCAGCCTGTTCTGGGGCTACCAGGGTTGTGACGAGGGGCAGCAGGTGGTTGGCCAGCATTTTCGCAAAGATCTTTGTATCGACATTCATTAATGAGAACGGTCGGTATGAGGCACACACGGCCGGAGGTTTTTCCGGTTTGAGGATAGCTACAATGATTGCTTCCCTCATAGATGGGGGCATCACCCCTGAGGTGCACATGTCTTCGTACAGCTTGAGCAGGTGCGGTAGCAGCAAATCTATGAACGCTTTATAAAAGGCAACATTGAGGCTGTCGTTTCCCGGTGCACTACCCGCCCTCATGCCAGAGAGTGCCAGTAATCTGAAAGAAACAGGTTAGTATTAGATTCCTTACCTTAGAATATCCCCAGGTGTCAGACTGGATCCGGAAACTTTTGCGTAGCAGTACCCTTGCGCGCCAGTAGGCGTCGTCTGCGGATCCGCGTCCGTCGTTGGCGCCAGGATGATGTCGCCGGAGTACTTAGACGCCGCCCTCGCTCGCTGACTTCAGTTCTTCTTTTTTCCGCGCCAGCCAGTGCCGATCCGGAAAAAGTAGTACCCATAGTCAATTTTTTACTAACTTTTTCGATCCTTTTTGATCATCTTTCGAAGTCTATCGACTCCAGTGCCGGTAGGGATGCCCGGGTTCAAACCCTGCGTCGATCGTTACCGACTAATGTCGGTTACCGACCCCCATCGCCGGTGCCTTCAATGTCTGGGTCCCGACCATGACGACAAGTCCTGCTCCGACTGCCGGGCCCTGACGTCCAAAGCTAGACGGGAGCGGTCTCACAAGCGACTCGAGCTACGGCAGTCAGCCCCGCGCCGCTTAAGGTCCCCGTCCGGAAGGAGGTCGAGGGACCGGTCGCGGGGCCAGAGTCACCACAGTTCCGGGAGTCGTCATCAGTCTTTGGGCTCAAAGTCCTCAGGTAGGTAAGAGGCACAAGAAGTCGAAGAGGCGACATCGCTCTTCTGACTCCCCCTGACGCTCGCGCAATGAGGCCGGGGGTTCAGGTGACACCTACCCCGCGGCTCCGCCGGAGCCGCAGGCGTCGCGGCCTGCTCCATACCCGCCGGTACCTGGGCAGAACGCGACGCCGGAGGAGATGGAGGCCTTCCTCGTGGCCATGAGGTCGCTCACTCCTCCGTCGGGTTCCGCGTTGGGTCCCCACGCGTGCCGGGTGCTTTAGCTCCGGCGCCATCGGGTGCTTTGGCCCGGCGCCGTCGGCGACTTCGGTCTCGACGCCGCAGAGTCCCATTAAATCCGGTTCCGGATCCAGGTCGTCGCCGGTCGACCTTACGACTTCACCAATGCCGGCCCCCAGGGTGTCGCCTCCGGTGCCGTCCCAGGACGACGTCGACCCCGGTCCTACCCTCGATTCGGGTCCGGCGTCGGAGCCGTATTCGCCGCTAGGAGATTTTTACTTCTACGACCCGGCCCCATCCTTTGACCCTGGATATCAGGAGATGGGTGGTGAGGAGGATTGGGAGGGGTCCGAGGACCCTCTGGCACGTGAGTGCCAGTCTTCTCAGGACTGGGCAGGTGAGCTAGGGGAGGCCAGTGGTCTGGACACCTCCCCAGACACTGGTTTTGTCTCCCCTCCTACCGTGGCTACGGAGGAAGGGACTGCCTATAGTGTGGTGCTGACGCGGGCTGCCAAGGCCTTGGGCTCCCCGTCGTGGCCGTGAGGACTAACCTCCTCACTGAGGTCCTTAAACCGCAGGGAAGCTCGGCTGAGCCTCTGCTGCCGTTTAATGGGGCCTTATCAGACGATCTTCTGGGCACTTGGTCCAAGCCTGGTACAGGTTCGCTTGTAGATAGGAACGTGGCCAGGCGCCACCGCCCGGCTCCAGGCGACCCTTGCCTCCTGTCCACCCACCCCACCCCGAGAACCTGGTCATGCAGGCCTCTAACTCCCAGACCGCATTCCCGAGGGCTCCCCCCGATCGGGAATCCAAGAGGTATGGTAAAAAGATGTTCTCCTCAATTAGTTTGGGGTTGCGGTCAGTCAACACCGCGTGCCTCTTGGGCCGTTACACCCATTCTCTGTGGGACACGGTCGCGGACGTGCTGCCACAATGTCCGGAGGGGGTTTGGACTAAACTCGCCCAAGCCCTTGTGGAGGGTCGAGATGCGGCACGGTATTCCATCCGGTGTGGGCTGGATACCATGGACTCGCTGGGCACAGCAATGGCAATGACGGTGGAGATTCGTTCCCACGCCTGGCTGAAGTCCGCCAACTTTTCGGCTGATGTCCAAAACACCCTTATGGACATGCCGTTTGAATGCCGTCGCCTCTTTGGCGACAAAGCAGACAGTGCGCTTGAGCGCTTTAAGGACTCCAGAGCTACGGCCAAGTCCTTGGGCCTCTCGGCCCGCGCCAGCAGACTGTTGCCTTTCGCTCCTTTCGTGGCCAAGGAAGAGGCGCCCCCACACGTCCTGCCAGGCACGGCCCGCAGACTAATATCCAGCGCGGTGGCGGACGTGGTAACCGCTGTGGCGGCGGTCGGGACAACGGCGAGGTCAGTCCACACCTACCCCTGCAGCATCCGCCTCAAAACCCTCCTAGTCCGAGCTTTCAGGCCCATGTGATGCCAGTGGGGGGCAGGGTTCATCATCACCTCCTCCACGGGCGCACTGTCACATCGGACAGGTGGATTCTGCAAATTGTCCGAAGGGGCTACTCCCTCTCCTTCATAGTGACCCCTCCAGCCATGCCACCTCAGTACCACCGCGTGTCGGGGGATCACTTGAATCTTCTGCGAGAGGAAGTTACGGCCCTCTTGGCCAAGGGGGCCATTGAGCGCGTTCCTGGGCCAGAAGTAGGGTGTGGTTGTTACTCCCACTACTTTCTGATTCCCGAGAAGGGCAAAGGGGGCCTGCGCCCTATCTTGGACCTGCGGAACGTCAATGGCTTCCTCTGGAAGGAGAAGTTCAAGATGCTGACACTGGCTCAGGTCTTAGCTGCCTTGCACTCGGGGGACTGGATGGTAGCGTTGGACTTGCAGGACGCTTATTTTCATATCCCCGTCCTGCCGGCCCACCGGCGTTACCTGCGGTTCATGGTAGGCCACGAGCACTTTCAGTTTACCGTGCTCCCCTTCGGCCTTACCAGCGCCCCACAGGTGTTCACAAAAGTGATGGCGATGGTCGCAGCTCATCTGCGCAGGTTAGGGGTTTCAGTCTTCCCCTACCTCGACGATGACGTTGTTGAAGGCGGGCTCGCTCCAGACCGTCGTCAGCCACCGCCAGACTACGGCCGACCTACTGCACCTGCTGCGGTTCTCCATCAATGTGCTGAAGTCACACCTGTGTCCCTCTTAGAAGCTCCTCTTCATCAGAGCGGTTCTAGACTCGGCGCAGTTTTGGGTTTATCCTCCCGAACAGCGGGTTCGGGATATTCAGGCTCTGATTCCGATCTTTCAGCCGTTATCCCAAGTCTCGATCAGGTTGACGCTGCAGCTTCTGGGGCTGGTGGCCTCCTGCATCCTTCTGGTGCATCACACCAGGTGGCGGATGCGGGCTCTGCAGTGGGATCTGAAGTTTTAGTGGGCCCAACATCAGGGCAACTTGTCCGACCATGTCTTGATCTCAGAGGGCACTGCAAGACAGTTGCAGTTGTGGCTCACGGATCACCATTGGATCATCTGCAGATCCTTCTCCCTACCCCAACTGGAGCACATAGTTGTGACGGACGCGTCCCTCCAGGGCTGGGGGGGCCACTTGGGAGAGGCGGAGATCAGAGGCCTCTGGTCTCCGGCGGAGTCCCGGCTCCACATCAACCTTCTGGAGCTGCGGGCGATCCGGCTTGCACTGAAGGAATTCCTCCCCTCTGTCCGAGGGAGTGTAGTGCAGGTGTTCACGGACAACACCGCCGCCATGTGGTACTCCAACAAACAGGGCGGGGTGGGGTCGTGGACCCTATGCCAGGAGCAACCACGGCCCGTGGAGGGAGTTTCGGTGGGGCGGAGAGGCGGAGAGGGGCAGGGTGGGGGGTGCTAAAACTGGAGTATGGATAATTGAAGGTAAGTAAAAGACGCACTACGAAATTAGTTTTATTAATTAAATTGTTTACTTACCTTCAATTATCCATACTCCAGTTTTTAGCGCCCCCCCCACGCTGCCGCTACCCCGCCCCACCTCTCCAGCCCCCCCCCCCCAATGCCCCCCCCCCCGCCCCCCCCCCCCCCCCCCCCCCCCCACAGAAACTCCCTCCACGGGCCGTGGCTGGCCTGGAGGCTCTGTGCCTCTGGCAGTGGCTGTAACATCAGGTCGTGACCCTGGTGGTTCAACACCTGGCAGGTTCCCTGAACGCCAGGGCAGACAAACTCAGCCGTCGGTGCATGACGGATCACGAATGGCGTCTGAACTCAGACGTGGCGCAAGGCCTCTTTCAGCAGTGGGGAGAGCCTTGGTTAGATCTATTCGCCACAGAAGAGAACGCGCAATTCTGCGCATTGGAATTTCCGAAGCGGCACTCGCTCGGAGACACTTTTCGTTGCGATTGGAGCTGCGGTCTGTTGTACGCCTTTCCGCCTATACCACTTCTGCCCAGAGTGCTGAAAAAGATCAGACGCGACCGGGCCCAAGTTATCCTTGTGGCTCCGGACTGGGCACGAAGATACTGGTATCCCGAGCTACTCAGCATGTCTGTCGATCCCCTGATTCATCTGCCTCTTCAGGAGGACCTTCTGTTGCAGCAGAAGGGGACGGTCTTCCACCCAAACCTGTCCAGTCTCCACCTCCATGCTTGGAGATTGAGCGGCGACAGTTGAGGCCATTTGACTTGCCTCCTGAAGTTTGTAATGAGATTCTGGCAGCAAGGCGTCCCTCCACAAAGACGGTATACGCCTGCAGGTGGAACAGATTTGTGGCATGGTGCACAGCAAAGGCTGTGGATCCACTCTCTGCCCCCCTTTCTGAGGTTCTCCTCTTCCTTCTTTCTCTTGCCCAGCAGGGCTCTGCTCTGGGCACTATCAAGGGCTACCTTTCTGCCCTTTCCGCATTCTTAAGGCTACTTGATCAGCCTTCTTTGTTCAAGTCCCCGATTGTAAATAGGTTCTTAAAGGGCATCACTCATATGTTCCCCCCTGTTCCTTTTGTGATGCCCCAGTGGGACTTGAACCTGGTTCTGACCTGATGTGCGCTCCTTTTGAGCCGCTTCATAACTGTCCTCTCCATCTTCTTACGCTTAAGACTGCTTTCCTGGTTGCCATCACCTCTGCCAGGAGAGTGAGTGAGCTCCAGGCTCTTTCCTCCAAGCCTCCTTTCCTTTCTGTCCATCCGGACAAGGTTGTGTTGCGGACAAGACCATCTTTCCTGCTCAAGGTAGTCACAGCCTTCCACATCGGGCAGTCCATCACCTTGCCCACCTTATTTCCGCCTCCGCATCCCTCTAAAGAGGAAGAGCGGCTCTACCGTCTGGACCCAAAACGTGCGCTCTCATACTATCTGGATCGCACACGCCAGTTCCGCGTGGATGACCAACTCTTTGTTGGTTACGTGGGCGCTAAGAAGGGACGGGCGGTGCACAAAACGGACTATCTCTCGGTGGGTCGTGTTGTGCATCAAGGCATGCTACTCTTTGGCTAAGAAGGAGCCTCCTGTTGGGCTGAGGGCCCATTCCACTCGGGCCTCGGCGGCTACTACTGTCCTGGGCTGGGGAGTCCCCTTGCAGGACATCTGTCAGGCAGCTACGTGGGCCTCGCTGCACACGTTAGCAAGACACTTCTGCCTGGACAGCCAAGTCCGGAGGGATGGCTTCTTTGGCCATTCCGTCCTCCAGGACTTTCTGGTGTGATTATTGGTTCGCAGACCCACCTCTGGGGTTGGTATTGCTGGGGTATCTATTCTAAGGTAAGGAATCTAATATTAACCTGTTTCTTTCAGATGCACAAGTTACTTACCTTCGTTAACGATATATCTGGAAGAAACAGTACTTAGTATTAGATTCCTTACCGCCCCACCCATCCTCCCCGTTCTGCGAACCGATATCTAGGGTTAAGATCATCCTCTTTCAGGGCCCTAGTTTCATGGCACCGGTGTTGGTTTTTATCACGGCTCTGCGTTTCTGGCGCGGAAAGGCTGTTTATAAGAACTGACGTCAGCGTGTGAGGGCGGCGTCTAAGTACTCCGGCGACGTCATGCCGGCGCCAACGCCTTTTGCCACTGGGTCTTTACTGCAGGTGGGCGGGTGCATGAGATCAGGTAAGGTTTACACCACCTCACTCTTTGACACACTGAAATACAGTATTACATGTGTTTTTTCCATAGCAACTGTGAAGCAGACTGTTTCGGTGTGTTGTAAAATATGTTTTTTCTGACAGTTTGGACAAATGATTTGACTTGAAAGTCCCAGCTTTGCTACCAAATATTTTGAGGCAGTCATTAAAATACTTTAATTGAATGTACAATTCTCTTTTTCAGAACAGGAGGAAGTTCATACAGAGCATGTTTCTCTTTTCACTCTTCGTACAGTGAGGTAAGAATGTGTTTTGAAACACTGAGAGGTGTTGTTCTGCTGTTGTACTTTAGTTTGTGCTGCTGTACATATATTACACAAATGACTTCACCTCCACTAAGTAGAAAAGGCAGTCATAATTGTATATCATTTACTTCTCTTTCCTTGTAAATGTGTTTCTGGATCACATTTTATTTTGCAGTGGCTGGTAAGTATTATTTGGCTGTAGATTCCTACTGATCGTTTTAGGTCTCACCATTTAGTATAGTAAAGTCCCATTATTTAAATGTATTTATGTTGCAGAAAGTGAATAAAGTGTATGTTTATCACAATGCCACTTAGGCGATAAGTGCACTTATGAGAGTACATCTAAAGTAAATTTAACATTACCAACTTTGCTGCATCATTCTATGAATAAAATCAAATGTAAAGAAAAACATTTTCTAGTTTATGGACACGTCTGTATTGTATTGGGCGAGGCGATGTAGACACGAACTGTGTTCGTGCCAAGAAGATCATTCTGATTTTCACACCGCCTTCACCTGATTATACACCCAAGCTCTTCATGTTCCAAGTTACTGTATTGTGGCCTAAGCCTGGTTTGCACACATGTTGTGTTAGCATGGCTTATTAGAAGTATAAATGCCATTTTACCTTTTGCTGCTTTTGCACACGACACTGCATATAGCTGTTTTTGTACACAACACTGCATATAGCTGTTTTTGTAAGTTAGGCTGCGTGAATGTCTTCACATGGGAAAGGCTTGTTTTCGACATTCCTAGACTTACATTGTGACCCTAGTATGCGCAGTGAGCGCTGAAGCCGTCAAGGTTATCATAACATGGTAGTGTTGTTCGAACTGATCGGCTAATGTTTTTTAGACACAACAAATGGCAGCTGCTAGCCAACTGAAATCCTTGTGCCTTTATTATTACACTGCAGCCATTATTTCACACACTTGGAAGATTTTTAGTTTCTAGGGATGCAGAGAGCTTTTGCTGATCCTGATGTGATTTACTCTTGCTGAGCTGAGAGGTAATGGGGTCCCCCATACAAACCTAAGAGACCTTCTTTAGTTTATAAAACATAGTTCCTAGATAGAGAGGGTGTTATAACTAGGCACTATACGACCTGTTTTCATCATTATTACAATATGATTTCTCCCCATGTGTTTTATGGAATTGTAACAATGCTGACCATATTATTTCTGATCATATGTCTGCTTATGTTGGCAAAGATACTGCACCTGAGAGCACGTCGTTAAAATAAATATTTAAACCTTACCCGTGTCTATTATTTACTCCTGTTGTGGACTGGTATGAGAGTATAATGAAAGATTGTTATCACTTTCCACCATTCCTGAGTTGGTCCTAAGTCGCATGTTCTAGGTTGTCTAATAATTGGTAACTTTGATATAGGACGAAGAGCTAATGTGACACTGTAGCTAGCTGGTTGCGGTTTTCTAGGTTCTGAGGTGAGTTTCTGGTACACCACAATTCTCTGATGTAGTGGGTCTCTGTGCACAGTTCTGTGTAGGAGCAGGATCCTTGCAACATGGCGCACCTAACGCAGTGGTCTTATTGTGAGACTCTCGAGTAGTGCTTATATAAGTCCACAACCTCCTCACTATTGTTTCCGGTTGACAGTGGCGATGGATGAACCTACCTATAGTTACATAGGTCTTTTCAAGCTTGATATTTTAAAATGGTTTTCTATTGAATTACTACCCAGTTGTGCTTCATTATATTGCATTGTACTTATCTTTCTCTGTGTCGATATGGCTGCCGTTGATATCCCATTGCACAGTCGCTTGGTGGTGCGCAATCATTTGCAGGATTTCAATGTCTCCTTGGAAGGCATAGCAGTGGTTTTTGTTGTATCTGCTGACGCAGATTATCCGTTTGAGCTGTTTTACTCATGGGTCACATTTCCTGCGGTTGATGCTAATACTAATGTGTTTTATACTTACTCTCCGACTGCCGTGCCTGCAGACTACGCTCCATATAGGACACAGGAAGTTCCAATTTTTGCTTGGCAGCATAAAGTTTGGTTTAATGGCGCCCTCCTCCACACTTATCAGAGCGGTTAGAATGGGACCGTTGTCAATTGCAGGCGCTTCTTGGCCTGTTTAACTGGTTATACCCCGCACCCTAATGCGGGGCATTGTACAGCTGCTGAATTAAGGCCCCTTTATGCCTCTGCTGTGTCAGAAATAAGGGGTCTGGTTCATTATATTTCCCGCAACTTCCCGGGTGGGGCCCTGGTGGTTCGGCGCATCCTTTTGGACCGAATGGGCTGAAGCTTAGTCCCGTTATGGTTAATGCGGTTATGGGCAAGCGTCCCCAGGATAAGGATGAGATGCCTTTCTGGCTTGCCGAGAAAGTTGACCAACTGGCGGCAGTATTTCCTAATACCAGTCCTGTGATGAAACACAGGATCCTTACTATAAGTTTGCAGAAAGACTTGGTGCCGGACGTAAATGACTGTACCACTTGAGGTGTGATTTTTGCTGCAGGCTATACTAGGTGCTTCGGCACCCCGTCAATGACTGTCCTGCCCTCCGTCATTAAACGCGTTCAGAATGAACATGGACCGGAGGCGGCTGTAGAGTTGGGGATGCGACTCGTGGGAGTGTTTGACATGGTTTGCGATCTCGTCCTTGCTAATGTTAAGTGAGATGCAGTAAGTTTCCAGGTGTCTAATGCTTTGCGCGATGTTCCCAAAGCCGAGAAACCCCGTCAGTTACCAAAAATTATTACGGAAGCTCAGAAGACCATTTGCCGTAATAGTTTGGGGGTTAAGCCTTTTGCTAAAAAACAAGCACAACAGCAAACTCAGTCGGCGTCTTCTGATAAAGTTGATCGCCAGAAAGTTCCGAAACAAAATTGGAGTAAGAATAAGAAACAGGGGAAACAGCAACAGAAACAGGAGTCCCGTCCTGCTTCACCTACACCTGCCTCTACTGAGCGTACATATGAGTTGCGCGACCGCACTACGATTAAGTCACCTGATAGATTTCAGTTCCTGAACAACGTTCTCCTCGCCCTTTGTAGAAAACATCGATCTCACCCACCGGTAGAGGAGGAAGCGGCAGTGGACATGGTGCCCAACAGAGCCGTGAGCAGCCTCGCAAGGCTGACGGAAAAGGCAAGCAGGACGACTCACTGCGTCAAAGGCCTCAGTTTCAAAAGAAGAAAGTTGCAGCTTTAACAGCGAAATATGCCACAGATAGTGGGAATGCAGCTTTGGTATCTGACATGGGCACTGACGCTGTTGGACAGCGGAGATGACCATAGTGCGAGGGGCGCTGTGTCAACTACTGAAAGTGAGAGCGATTGACACCTTTGTTGTAGTCGAGACTCTAGAGTGGCTCCCCCTGATAAGCTTTTTGAAATTGACTTTTTAATTGAAGTGGACATACAGCGTACAATAAAAGGGGTATTTTGGGAAAATCTTACTACTACCTATGACGTTTTGATGGCGGACGTCGACTGACCTCCACCGTTTGTTTTGGCAGCTCCGCAAGGGGAGGAGGTAATCCTCCCTAGTTTCGCGCACACAGTGCCGAGGGAGGAGGCCATGCATTTTGCAGAAGATTGGGCTAAGGCGCTTGCGCAAGCGTTGTACCGTACTCACTGTGACTGGGACAAATTTTCCCCCAGACTTGAGATTCCCTCACGGTCTTTGCCATAGGCTCAACCTCAATAACCCATGTGACGTGAAGCGTGAAGCGAAAGCTCCCGTAGCGGAAATCCTTGAGCAATTGGAATATCCAGGTGTAATTGAAGCATGTGTGTCTCCAATGAATAACCCTCTTATTACTGTGACCAAGCCGGATGGCTCGTACCGTTTGGTGTTGGATTACCACCACCTGAACTCCCATTGTCGTACGTGTGCTGTACAGAATACTCACAGTTCTGCTCTTGTGTATAGTCTTGTGCGCAAAAGGTTCAAAACCAAACTTTAAATATCCAATGGCTTCTTTGCCCACAATCTGTCCCCTATTAGTAGTCAATGAACAGCTTTTACCAGTGGTGGCAAGCTACGCCAATTTCGTCGTTTGGCTATGGGCTATAAAAACAGTCCAGGCGTCTTTGCCGCCCGCATAGTCTCTCTTTTAGAGGGACTTGACGCAGATGCATGTTCGTGTGTGGATGACATCTATGTAGATTAATCAAAAAGAGACTAGCTATGGGATGGGGTGGTATGATGTTTACATTGTAAAGATCATGGTGACTCAGGTAAGTTTTGTTGGTCAGGGGTGGCACCCATTGGGTGTCTTTAGAAAGCCCTCACCCACCAACCTAGTTGGTGGCATGCTTCATCATCGGGCCCACCCAGTGACACCTAGCGTGTCCCGGGTGTGCTACGACGCCTGAATACAGCGGAGCAGGTATGTCACTGTGTGTGCGGTGAGGGATGTTAAGAAGGTGAGTTTAAAACGGCTTGGCGGGGGTCCCTGTACCCGGTTCCAAGAAGGAGGCACACTAGGTCTACAGCCGGTATCGACCAGTAATCCTGGTCTAACCTTTGCCACTTCAAAGTACCTTGAAGAGGACACCACTTAAAACTAGCGTGATCTTGAGAAGGGAATCCCCCCTCTCACAGTTAGATACACTTTAGGGCGTGTAGACACATAGTCCACACTACACACCCACTAGTTTTAATCACACCCACACCCATTTTTATTGTCCTGAAGAAAGCCAGCATATCAATAAGGCACTGGCTGAAACATGTTGACATTCTAAAGGACGTGAGAGGTCGTAACTCGCCTCTTGCGTCCCACAGCCTTATTTTTAACCGCTGACGGAGGCCCTGTTAATAAAGTCTTTTACCCACCGGGTACAGGGACCCCCGCCAAGCCGTTTTAAACTCACCTTCTTAACATCCCTCACCGCACACACAGTGACATACCTGCTCCGCTGTATTCAGGCGTCGTAGCACACCCGGGACACGCTAGGTGTCACTGGGTGGGCCCGATGATGAAGCATGCCACCAACTAGGTTGGTGGGTGAGGGCTTTCTAAAGACACCCAATGGGTGCCACCCCTGACCAACAAAACTTACCTGAGTCACCATGATCTTTACAATGTAAACATCATACCACCCCATCCCATAGCTAGTCTCTTTTTGATTAATCTACATATAAACCGGGGATCTGGACTAGCTACCTGGTCCTCTCTCTCCCTCTTGATACACGCATGGATGACATCTATCTCACAGACGAAGAATTATGGCCGCATCTGTGCGTTGTTGACCGCATAATATGCAGTTTTGCAGATTGTAGCTATAAATGTAACTTTGCGAAAAGTCACATTGCAGAGTATACAGTGTTGTTCCTGGGCTACGAGCTCAACAATGAAGGTCGAGGTTTTGCTCCTCACTTCCTGGAGGAATGCGCACTTTTGCTCGCTTCTACGACACTGAAAAAACTACAATCTTTACTGGGCTTTTTGAATTACGGGCGTACCTATATTCCCGAATATGCCCAGCGTATTGAGCCTCTTTACGCTTTGATACAACCTACTTTCTCCAAATCGTGCTGACTGCCTGAACATTTAGCCATCTTGCAATCTTTGCAGGCGGATCTTCTAGAATCTAAATTCTTGTTGATTTGTGATAACCACACCATCCTGGTAATTAGAATCGTACCGGGGGCTGTTGGTTTCACGTACCTCACTTTTAATGAGGGTGACACAGACCCTATCGCTTACAAGTCACACTTGTACACTTCAGCTGAGTTGCGGTATTCCACTGTGGAAAAAGTTTTGACAGCAGTGCAAATGGTTATTCTTTAGGAGCGTGCACTGTCGCAGGGAAAACGCATTTTGGTTGTTACTCCGTATCCTGCCTTGGAGGCAGTGAAGAAAGCCAGTGTACCAAATTCGAAAGCTTTCACCCGCGGTGGATACAGCGATGCATACAATGGGCTACGTCCTTGACGTCTCCGGATGTCACGTTCATTTTTGATTCCTATCTGCAGACTCCGGAGTTCTTGCAGTATGAGTCTGTTCATCCTGCTACTCTGACCATGCGACCACTTAAGTATTTCCATTGTATCATTTACACTGACTGCAGCGCTCAAGAGGCTATAGGTTTAAATAACGCATATTCTTCCGCCTGCGCAATTCTGGTTAGTACTATGGTGGATGGTGAATTCAAGTCCGATGTCGTGCATACACAGACATTAGGGGACTGTACCGCCCAATTGGCAGAGCTTCGTTCTCTGATGCTTGCATTGGAGTACGCCGATCCCAGTGTGACTACTCTTATCGTAAGTGTGTGTAACATGCAACTTAGAAAAATGCATTTAAATGCATTTTAGTTTTCGCTATTTACCACGAGGTTTGACCTCGCTGTAAATAGCGGCCCAAAATAGGGATTTCGCAATTTTTAAATGCTTCTTGAATTGCATTTAAGGAATCTCTAATTGAGAGTCCTTAAATGCAATTATTTGCAAATATGCGATTTCTATAAATGCGATTTTTGCATTTGGGATGATGAATCCCAAATGCAAAAATAGCGCTCGCAAAGGGCCAGATTCTCAGAATCTGGCCCTTTGCGAGCCGTTTTCGGCTTGATGAATCGGGCCGTTACTGCTGTGCTCAATCATACAATGACAATCTACCCTTTTGGAATCAAAATGATTATCGCGACTCCAAAGGTCGCACAATAAAACATAAAATGATCTGGTTTCGAGTGACCGAGCTTAAAGAACGGCTGCCACTCGCCTTTGTAATTCATTCTCTGTGTCACCAGCGTGTCAGAGTTCACGCTGTTGGCAATTGTCTTGCAGATGAAGCCGCTAAGACAGCTGTTGCAACATACTCAGTAGCAGCAGTTACACGTTCCAAAAGTAAGATTGATGAGGACATCTTGGCAGCTATTGCCGCAACAGAGAATGGAGGCAATTACCCTAGAAGTTTTACTTCTAAATACTCTTATCATTTAAGTCCTGATAAAATTCCTTATGTGAGAATTAACGATGTTGGTGACAGGTTAATCCCCAAGGCGGACCGCAGGCAGTCTTTAATTACAGCAGCCCACGCTGGGATGGCCTCATCGCATGCCGGCGTGTCAGCTACTGTATCTCTTCTACAACAACGTTACTGGTGGCGGGGTTTGTACAGACAGACGCATGATTATGTCCTTCAATGTGACATTTGTCAGCAGATTAAACCTTCTACGGCTGCACGCCCGCCCCAAACACAGTTGTACATATCTAATAAACCACTTGCGTGTGTTTATCTAAATCACTGTGGTCCTTTCTCATCTGATACTTCGTATAAGTACATCTTAGTTGCAGTTGATTCTTGCACGCGCTTTGTCTGGGTGTGGCCGCAACGCAGTGCTGATTCCAGAACTGTCGTAAGGGATTTGCGTGTCTTTGTGGCAATGTGTGCGTGTGGTACCTTCCATTCGGACCAGGGTCCAGCGTTTGCCTCTAAGGCATACAAGGATGCCATGAGTTCTTTAGGGGTCCAGGTCAAATTTTCGTCTCCATATCGGCCTCAGGGCAATAGTGTTGTGGAGCGGATGAACCATGACTTAAAGCAATCCTTGACAGCTAAGGTATTAGGAACAGGCCGAAACTGGCTAACCCACCTCAATAGCGTACAGCTTGCACTAAATAATCTCCCTACAAGGTTTCTGGGTGGGCGGACCCCATACGAAATGCTCTTTGGCATCAAAATGTTTGTTCTGGACCTTGAGGGTCTAGACATGGCGGCGTCTGCCGCATCCTTTGACGTCGATGAACATTCTAATGTTTTACAGAACCTATAAAAGACGAGAGACAGTCTTGCAAAGGAACATTTGCCCTCCACATCTGAGGCTGCGTTGCAGATTCCGGTAGTCAGCTGGCTACCCCAAGTTGGAGAACTGGTCCGAGAGAAGGTCGAAAACTAGAAGGAATTCGGCCCCTCCTATCGAGCTCCAGATCCTGTGCTTGGCGTGCAGGGTACAAACACAGTCATTTTACCTCCTCTTCCTGGGCAAAGGGGAACAGGTACATCTCCATTGACAATGTCAAACTACATAGGGTGGCCGATTCTTCTTAGTATGACACCTGCGGTCTCATGTCCAGCAATGATGCAAAACTCTTTTTTGGCCCCGGTCTTGCCATCGAGATAAATACAATTGCGAATACTTTATTGAATGTACCTGCTGGTAATCCTCCTAATGATACAGAATATACTTACCCCACTGACTTGTCTATGCCTGATTTAGAGACCTGTGTGGCTAATCAATCACGTTTTTCATTTGACACTGGCTCTACCACATCAAAGTCCCCTTCAAATATTTCGATTTTTGCTACTTAGTTTAAAAAACATTTTTTGATTCCCCCTTGGACTTACATTTGGCTGGTGCTTTTTTCAATTTTCTTATTCATGTCCTTTGGATTTGTGGTGTATTTTTTTCGTTTTGTGAACGGACACTACATTCAAGAAAGAACTACAATTAGACTAATTAATGGAATTTTGGCTCCACACTCCTCATCACACATCATGAAGAGGGACCAGACATTTGTGAACATAACTGCTTGGCCCCTTTTAAATGGGATAGTATGGCATGCTGTAAAATTCCAGATTCATGGTCCTTACAGAGGTTATTAATGTCCCTAATGTACTTCATGTCTCTATGGGGATGTGGTTAAACAAAATATTCGCTCTGATGATTGGGACGTCCACGCCGTAGAGGCTCTATTTTCTGATTCGGAATATTATGCTGCCTTTGATGCTGAAGATTTGTATCTAGATTCTGCTAATTAGAGCGATTTGTTCTGTTACCAGCACTATGGAAGGCACTTTCTGCATAAAGCAAACACGTTTAGAAATGTGGTAAATTACACACAGTGGGAACATTGTCCTGCACCTGTTGAAGGCACCTATAGAACTCTTTTAAAAAAGTTTTCTTACTTTACTGATTTTGATCAATCAAACCCAGATGCATTTTATTTTAAGATGACTCAGAAGTCCTCTTCCAAGGTTAGACTTCCCCACACAAAATTACAAGTTTGTCGGGGGCACCTGAAAGAAAGAAGTCCAAAGTGCAAATATCCAGACTGCAGAAGAGATGGAAGGGCCAGGTGTTCTCTGATTATTTCACTTATGCACGAGGGGTATTGGTATGGATTCAGGCGGGTCCCTTTTGTTGCCACACATGCGATCATGGACACAGAAGGAGGTTGCGTATCGGTGGAGGGGTGCTTAGATGGTAGACGGTTGCTACTTGGAGTGATATATGCACCCAATGTGGAACAAGCCCTGTTCCTTCATGCTCTATCTACGACTTTGGCTGGATGGAGTGACATACTCTGAGTACTAAGTGGGGATTTTAACAGCGTCCTTGATGTGGACCTGGACTGCTCCTTTCCGCTCTAACCCGGCACAGTGGCTACCTCTGATGCGCATACTCTTACCACATGGTCAAAACACTGGGAGTTACTGGATGTGTGGCGCCACCGAAACGTTAACACCGGAGTATATTCCTTTTACTCGCATTCAGATGGACTCAATGTCCACATTGATAGGTTTGTTTGTACCCATGGCATTACCCCCATATTACACGTGCAGAATGTCTTGACCGCACACCCTATGACCATAACCCCCTCCAGTTGCGGTTCTGCTGGAAACACATCCTGCTGACTATACCCACTTGGAGGCTACAGGCATCTGTATTCGAGGACCCCTGTTTCGTGCTTCAATCAATAATATTATCACTGTGAACATGATATTAAGATTGGTTCCACCCCCTCTCCCTTGATAGAATGTGACTCATTCAAAGTGTCTATTTGAGGGCATTGTATGGGTATTGCACTAAACATTCTCTGTCCTCTCACTAAAGACATTTCTCATTTGGAGAGTCACCTATTAGGACTTTAGGAATTAGCAAGGTCCTCAAATACCGCCCAGAAGAAATTGCACCAGCCTGGGTGTGAACATATTGCATTGTTGGAGAGTCTGTGCTGTCTTAATTATGCTGAACACACTAAGCGAACACATGCAGATGCGGACCGATCTAGATCATTCTTGGCATGGCTGATGCAACAGGAAGTGGTTACACATCCTATCCTGTCTATACATTCGAGCGAGGGACAGTTACTGTACATTCCATTACACACTGTTGTACACAACTACAACTACGGTGCCATTGGGTGAGAAATGTGACTTCTTGGCCAGCACCAGAACATAGGGAGGAACTTAATGGTACTTATCACCATCTTTGAAGTACAGGAAGAGATTCAGGCACTTACCGCCAACAAAACCCCATGTCCTGATGGGCTGCCATCAGAATTTTACAAAGTGTATGCACCCTTGCTAGCGCCCAGTCTGTAAACATTATATGACACTGCTCTTACTGTGGCGGCCCTGACGCCTAAAGACGTACTTATCTTGATGCCTAAACCGGGAAAAGATGCACGAGCTGGAATCCTACAGACGTCTTGCATTGTTAAACACCAATTACAAAATTCTGCCAAAAATTCGAGCACATTGACTGGTCCCTTTGGTTCCAAAGCTGGTACACACGGACCAACATATGGATGCCATATCTCAAATCCCATAGTGATACAAGGATGATCCTCATCTCCTCTCTTTTTTTCTTTAGCGATGAAACCTCTGGCACGTCTTTTGCGTAGCCAGGGCCAACGTTGGGAAATTCCCCTGGGAGACGGTACACACTCAGTCTCCCTTTATGCAGATGTCATGTTGCTCTATTTTAATCGGTTGGGCTATACCTCTCTCTATTGAATGATTACAGCTTTATGTCAAGGTCCTTGAGCTGTTTGCAAGCTGCTGGTAATTAGCATCACACTTTAAGGTAGTCTGTTTGCTTATGTGCTTCTTCCAATTCTTTATCCATCCTCCAATTGTGACCGCATGTCCCTCCGGTCCCTGAAGATCCGAGACGCTTTAGATATAAAGCAGCCTCGATTTACTGCCTTTAATGTATTTCACTGCAGGGCAATAGGAGTGTTCGGAATATCATTAATGGCTAGGAAGTCATGAATGGCTCCTGTTATTTCAGTGACAGTGGCCCTATACAAAGGTTTATGGTTAAGGCGCCATGCGAGATCTTGAGGCGCAAGATTCGGCATGTAATGTTATGGGCGAATGGTCTGAGAGTGCTGCCATTCCGATATCCACTGCCCTGTTAGCACGGGGAAGTGAGGAAGGAATCTATTCTAGCATACATCTGGTGTTCTGCTGAAAAAATGTGTAACATTTTGTGAGTGGATTGTGCCGCACCCAAACATCTACTAGCCCCATATCTGCTAGCCATTGTCAGCTCGCTAGGGAAAGTGCCCCCACCTGTCCTGCTCTTTGGGCTAACCTGCCCATTGCTGCATCAGGGACCAAATCAAAATCTTCCCCAGAAGGACAGCTGTGTCTGGAGTGTCTAGCACCTGCCCTTTGGTGTCCCTACGGAAGGCTTCTTGGTGGTCATTGGGGCCGTAAAGGTTTTCAAGTTTAAATGTGTAGCCCTCCATTTCAATGTGCAGAGGAAGGAGTCCGCCTGGTATCTCTGCTTGTGTCTGGGTTACCCTCCCTGGAAAATGTGGGGCCAGCAGCACTGCTACTCCCACTTTCTTTCCCAACCCAGGGCTAAGGACTGGCGGTCAAACCATCTGGAAAAACTTTTCCAATCTGCCCTTAGGAGCTGTGTTACTTGAATAAGGCACAGATCACATTTAGAAGTAAGGAGAGGAGCCCTAATTGTTTAACTTGATCATTTAGACCACGAAGGTTAAGGCTTGGGATTTTAACCATGTGTTATAGGGGTGAGTGTAGCTAATGATGTGGCATTGAACTGGGTCCAATATTGCCAACTTCTAGCGATCTGATTACATTGTAGTGCCTGCCTAGCGCATGTCCGAATGTGAGTTGTCGAAACAAGAACAGTGAATAACAGTGAAAAGTACAACTGTAGAGTTGCCTGCCTAGGAATGCAGTGATGATCCAAAATCAGAGGGTCCGTTTCATTAGCGGTTGATTGTGTCCATCCTAAGACTTGAGTGAGAGGGGAGCTCCACTGCTAAAGATGGAGACGAACACAAAAGGGGGATGTTTCTCTGGGACACAGGCCCAAAGAGGGATGGTAGCTAATGCTGTAGCGTAGATGATCATGGGCGGCGGACATCGGTGGATCGACTGCCCCCCCCATTAGTCATTGTCCCGCATAGAAGCGCTGTCTTGCCCCTGCAAGTGACTCAACAGATGGCTCTCTAGTGCAGAGGGTTTGCGGAAATGTTTTTTGCCAAGCGGAGGAGATGACGTGTCCTGTGGATGGGGAGATGGGATGCCTCTGCTGGGACTGTGTGGAATCTTCTCCTGAAGCTTGTCCATCTCCAACAGCGACCATGCCCCCTCCAGGGTATGGACACTTCCGCTCTTGTTGTTCCATACAAAGGTGACACCTAGATCTGATTCCTTTATCTCGGAGGAGGCTTGTGAGAGGGCAAAGGTTGCTGGGGCGTGGGAAGGTGATAGGAGAGAGGTCCTGGTATAGCCACACCTTTGCGTCCTCAAAGTAAATGTTGTTCCTGTCTTGTATAGAGGGCATGATGACGTATTTCTGCCGGTACTAGTGGAGACAGGTAAGTATGCCCTGTGGCTGTCGTGGAGATCAAGCCTGTCAGCAAGCTCTGTGGTCTAATATAATGTCTTGGCCAGCAAGTGCCAGGCCCAACTGCTGGAACAGGCGCAAACATAATCTTCTAACTTCCCTGAGTCTGCCTGCAGCGGGGCACCTTTGATACGGATGTTGAAGTGCCACGACCTATTTTTTGAGATCTTCCAGTTGGTAGTTAAGATCAAAGTCTTGTCCTGTAGAGGAAGAAGTTCACAGCAGTGTTCTTCAAGTTCCCTTTTGTGGGTGTCGCTGGCCCATTCCAAGGAGTCAACCCTCTGATCTAATTTGCCGATGTTCCTTCAGATGTCTTTGACATCTGAAGCTATATTCTACTTAAGGGATGCAATGTCTTCTCAGAGCTGAGAAGGCTCACCAATAATGCCCGCGTGATAGGAGCATCACTGCCATGAGAACCCGTCGAGGGAGTTGCAACATGGACGGATGCTGAAGTCCAAGCATCCACAGACTGGTCGGATTTCGTTGCGGGCAGCTTAGTGAGCATATCTTTAATAGTAGAGTATTTTCTGTGATTGCAGCCCGAGGGCATGATGGCTTTGACTAGCACCCCAAGACCATGCAGGAGCACTTCTAGGTTCTACATAGTGCATGTTCTCTTGCTTATGGTGAGTGTTCATGCACATTATGCAGGGTAGCCCTTGCCTCTGCAGGTTCCGCTGTATCAGGTAGAGCACGCAACGGGGACGTAGGAGTCCGAAACATTGCGTGCAAGTTAGGGGCGCTCCACCCAATGCGCATTAGCTGATGGGGGTTATACTTCCATAGAGCACTTTGTATCCGTATGAAGGGTAATTGGGCCAATGAGCAAACTTTATAAAAGAGCCCACAGCTAGGACCAGTCCCGCTAGTGACCACCACAAGAGAGGCCTCCAGCAAGTCGGCAGAGCATAGACCGCAACATGGTTCCAGGGCAGCGCTGATTCCTGTGATACTGTCTGATATAGTCCTTGTATGTAGGGCTCATGCGACACAGCAGCAGAGACTGAGGTCAGTGGGTACCCCCCCCACCCCCCCACCCCCCAGGCCCTGCTCGGAGGGCACCGCAAATTGACTCGGGGAGTACATTTCATCTTGCATGGCTTCTCCATTCTCAGGGCGCTTCTTAGAGGGGTAAATCGGGTACAGTTGGGTCTCCAAGGCCCCCCGATAGTGCCCAGTGCAGCTCGCATGGTAGTTGTTGTGACCTGGAGGACTCTTTCTGCAGGCTATTAGGCCATGTGTAGACCAGCTCTTTGCTGTGCTGGGTCTTGAATAGCGCCGGGACACTCTGTTTGAGTAGCTGAGCGCTCTACAAAACACTGGGTAACATAATATAACATAACCAGCAAGGGGGGTGACTCATGTTATTAGCACATACGTGGCAGTATAGCTGCACCTACCCCATTTACACCACCTCACATAAACCCCGTAGTCCCTGAATATGGCCTGCCACTCCTCCCGCCAAATCCACTGGCTCCGCACTGGAGAAGGCCCATCCCTCCGTCGCCACCGGATGCGTCATTGCCTGGAGATGGGAGACAGTACCCGTCTCTCTGAAGCACTGCTGGCTCCTCCTCGCGCCAGTTTAGGGTGGGGCTAGCTTTGGGTAGAGTGAGGAACAGGCACTGAATACGGAGAATACAGTGCGGCCTGCCGCTGCCTATCGGCTCAATGCAGCACTGTTGCCGCCATGTTGTCTGTAGCCGCGCCTTCCCTTCTCCCCCGTTGCCAAACTTTAATGCGAGATGGGCCATTCAGGTGCCAAAGCCGCCACCTCCCTTCCCGACACTGTGCAGGAGCCTTGCCCATCACACTGGTGCTTTAAGGGGCCTTGAAGGTTGCCAGGACCAACACCACTAGTAATATCGGTGGCTGAGCTCCGTACAGACACATCTATTCGGGTGTCACTGGAAACACTATATGCCATCCTATGAAAGGACACTCCATCAGACTCAAAGTAAATGCCACCTGTAATTCCAACAACGTCATTTACCTTCTCAAATGTCCATGTGGCAAATGTTATGTAGGTCACACCGAGAGAAAAATCCGCACTAGGATTCTAGAGCACAAAAGTAACATTCGGACCAATAACCAGAAATCTAGTGTGGCTTCTCACTTTACTGAATTCAGACATACAGTGTCTCAACTTAAATTCCAAGTTTTGGAACAAGTTCAATCCAGCCCGAACAATAAGACCAACCTATTGAAGCGTGAAAACTTCTGGATCCGATTTCTTGCTACCATGGTTCCCAACGGGCTGAATGATCGCATTGAATTTTTATGTTATCTGTAATCACACCGTTTCTGTCTACTAACTGTACTTTTCCATTTGTTTTTGTCCATACTGTTGTCCCCCTGTTATTTCATGAACTTACACCAGTCCATCATGGCGACCGTTTTTCTCTGTTTCACTCATCTTTGCATGGTCCTTCTTTTACTTTCACTACCCACGCGCCACGCACTCTCTTCTCTGTTTACTATCTTAGCTACTTTACTCAGACGCGCATGTTGACTAAATGCACCGCCGTCCCGCTGGTCTTCCGCGAGACACTCTTCAATCTACCGAGTAAGTAACTCACGGGGGAGTTCCCTCTTGCTTTTTCACTATTTAACACGACGGGTTTACGTTTTTGAACTATCCGGATACGAACCTGTGTACACGAGTAGTTTGATCTTTGGGCTCATCGGGATGTTTCACAGGCTTGTGACTGTGATATATCTTTGGTATACGGTTTCTTCTTGGTAGCACTTTCAATTTCGATTCTTCTTTTTGTAGATCACGGCACTCTGCTCATTCTGGCCACACTCTATTCTATAATCTCAGTTGATATAGGGTATTTTCAAATTGTAAATTTATGTCATCTTGTTTTTGTAACTTAATCACTGATTCTGGCTCCATTCAGTTTTTCATTGTAGAGTTCTCCCTTGACAAAGGGCCCAGGCCCGAAATGCATCGGGATCTTTTTTTGAGGATTATAAATATGGATATATGAAGTGTGCCATACCACAATCTTGACTTGATATACAAAGATGAACATGTATATGAGCACAAGAAAATACTAAGCTTGAAATAATAAAATGTGATATCTTACATACAATCTTATTGATGAAACCTGCTGATGAAATTATTGATGGAATTAGACTACGGTCCATTTTGGTTGTGCACTAGAGCGTTCCCCTCCCAGTAGGGGGACCCTTGATTCATTGTTCACTTCACGCTGCCTGGCCAGACAGCGTTCTACTCTAGTTGCACCCTACAACTCTCCACTTTGCACTATTATTCAGAACAAACACGCTGTGCGAGCTCCCTCTCCCTTGAAGTTTCACATCTATTCGGGTGCCATCTTTGACATGCCGTCGGTGACAGCAGATTAAAGTGCGCATGTCACTTTGTCCAGCTGTCTTTCCGCGGCCAGTGCACTTTTAACCTCTCCAATCCAAGCTGTCTTAGACAGCCGGGTGGTGAGAATTCACAGGCACCCAGTGCCTGAAAGAGCACTAAGCCAGCCAGCTTCAACCAATCCTGGCAATTCTTGCATGCTGGTTAACAGCATGAGAGCAGCCTCTGGATTGGTTAAGGGAGTTGGCTCTAGGCCCCCGGATGACTGGAGAAGAACACCAGGACTGAAGGACGTGCAGGTAAGAAAATATTTTATTTTTATTTCACATATTTAAACCATATAGACAGTAACTAAATCGCTAACATATATTACATTAGTATTTTAAAATGTAACTTTAAAATGTTAATGTAATGCATGACAGCAATTTAGTGGGACCTCTTTGACCGACTGATAGGTACTGTGAGAAACTCACACTGCCTTAAGCCTAAACTCCAGAGATCTCAGTAGTGGCTCGTTATAAACACTGTTTATTACAAGCCACGATTGAGAGCTTTGGCACTGAGCCTGAAGGCATTGAGGGTGTCTCTTAGAGCCAGTTTGCTCGCCCTACCACTTAAAATTGTCACCAACTGCCACTGGTGACAATTGGAGGTTACGTCTCCGGAAGTCTTTGCAAATTGCTGGAGAACCTGGCACTCTTCATAGCACCTAGAAGCCTACCTGCCTGCTTACACAGAGAGGGAAGGAGAGTATCGGGCTCTGCAGGAGAACAAACCCACCCGTGTTCCTTGAGCACTCAGAAGAAGCCGACTGATAAAGGGAGCACAACCAGCACCGACCAAGAAATGAGAGGTCCCCCGTCTCCCTACACAGTTCCTATGGTGAACTGCATAAAGCAAACAGCAATTTTTGAATTTGAAAGATGGAACAAGTGCATATTTACGAGTAAGGATAAGCCAGACCTTAGTGAAGTCATGTAGCTAGTGTGAACTCTTTTTGCTCGATATCAAATGACTAATCTACGGGTTGTCTAACATGATGATCTGAAAGAAACACGTTAGTGTTAGATTCCTTACCTTAGAATATCCCCAGGCGTCAGTCTGGATCCGGAAACTTTTGCGTAGCAGTACCCCTGCGCGTCGGTAGGCGTCGTCTGCAGGCGTCCCCTGCGGCTCCGCGTCCGTCGTCGGCGTCGTGCGCCGTGATGACGTCGCTGGAGTATATAGACGCCGCCTCCGCGCGCTGACGTCAGTTCTTCTTTTTTCCGCGCCAGTGGACGCAGATCTGAAGAGCAGTACTCCGGTCTTTTGACCAAGTTTTCGATAGTTATTTCACTCTTTGTGCCTGATAGGATGCCTGGGTTCAAGCACTGTGATGACTGTGAGCGCACGATGTCGGTCACAGACCATCACCGCCTCTGTCTCCGGTGTCTAGGCCCCGACCACGACGTGGACTCCTGCGTCGACTGCCGGGCCCTCACCAACAAGGCTAGGCGGGAGCGGCCCCATGGAGGTGCGGGCAAAACTCGGTCAGGCTGTGGCTGAGGGCCGAGATGCAGCGAAATATTCGATACGGTGTGGTCTTGATACGACCGACTCGCTGGGCAGAGCTATGTCAACGACGGTGGCGATTCGTCGCCACGCCTGGCTGAGATCCGCCAACTTTTCGGCTGATGTCCAGAATACATTGATGGACATGCCGTTCGATGGCTGTCACCTGTTCGGTGACAAGGCGGACCACGCGCTGGAACGCTTCAAGGACTCCAGGGTCACGGCCAAGTCCTTGGGTCTCTCGACCCAGCGTCAGCAAACGGGTTCGTTTCGTCCCTTTCGTGGCCAAGGAAGGGGCGCCCCCACACGTGCTGCCAGCCACGCGCCGCAACAATCCTTTCAACGCGGTGGCGGCCGTGGAAACCGCCGTGGTGGCGGTCGGGGACAACGGCGGGGTCAGACCACACCTCCCCCCGCAGCATCTGCCTCAAAATCCTCCTAGTCCGTGCTTTCGGCCCCATGTGACGCCAGTGGGTGGCAGGGTTCGCCATCACCACGTTCACTGGCGCACGATCACTTCGGACAGGTGGGTGCTGCAAATCGTCCGAAGGGGCTACTCCCTCCCCTTCGAGACCACTCCTCCAGCCATGCCACCGCAGAACCACCGTGTGTCGGGGGACCACTTGACACTTCTGCAGGAGGAAGTTACGGCCCTCTTGGCCAAGGGGGCCATTGAGCGCGTTCCTGGGCCAGAAGTAGGGTGTGGTTGTTACTCCCACTACTTTCTGATTCCCAAGAAGGGCAAAGGGGGCCTGCGCCCTATCTTGGACCTGCGGAACGTCAATGGCTTCCTCTGGAAGGAGAAGTTCAAGATGTTGACGTTAGCTCAGGTCTTGGCTGCTCTAGACCCACAAGACTGGATGGTAGCGTTGGACTTGCAGGATGCCTATTTTCACATCCCCGTCCTGCCGGCCCACCAGCGTTACCTGCGGTTCACGGTAGGCCAGGAGCACTTTCAGTTTATCGTGCTTCCCTTCGGCCTTACCAGCGCCACGGGTGTTCACAAAGGTGATGGCGGTGGTCGCAGCCCATCTGCGCAGGTTGGGGGTTTCAGTCTTCCCCTACCTAGACGACTGGTTGTTGAAGGCGGGCTCGCCCCAGACAGTCGTCCACCACCTTCAGATGACGGCAGACCTCTTGCACGACCTGGGGTTCTCCATCAATGTGCCGAAATCACACCTGTGTCCCTCTCAAAAGCTCCTTTTCATCGGAGCGGTTCTGGACTCGGCGCAGTTTCGGGTTTATCCTCCGGAACGGCGGGTTCGGGATATTCAGGCTTTGATTCCCATCTTTCAGCCGCTATCCCGGGTTTCGGTCAGGTTGACGCTGCGGCTGCTGGGACTGATGGCTTCCTGCATCCTTCTGGTGCATCACGCCCGGTGGCGGATGCGGGCTCTGCAGTGGGACCTGAAGTTTCAGTGGGCCCAGCATCAGGGCAACTTGTCCGACCACGTCTTGATCTCGGAGGGCGCTGCAAGACAACTGCAGTGGTGGCTCACGGACCGCGATTGGGTCAGAGGCAGATCCCTCTCCCTTCCCCAACCGGAGCACGTTGTCGTGACGGACGCGTCCCTCCAGGGCTGGGGTGGCCACTTGGGAGAGGCAGAGATCAGAGGCATCTGGTCTCCGGCGGAGTCCCGGCTCCATATCAACCTGTTGGAGCTGCGGGCGATTCGTCTGGCACTGAAGGCATTCCTCCCCTTTGTCAACGGGAGTGTAGTGCAGGTGTTCACCGACAACACCACCGCCATGTGGTACTGCAACAAACAGGGCGGAGTGGGGTCGTGGACCCTTTGCCAGGAGGCTCTGCGCCTCTGGCAATGGCTGGAACGTCAGGGCATGACTCTGACGGTTCAACACCTGGCAGGTTCCCTGAACGCCAGGGCGGACGAACTCAGCCGTCGGTGCTCGATGGATCACGAATGGCGTCTGAACTCGGACGTGGCGCAAGGCATCTTTCTGCAATGGGGAGAGCCTTGGTTAGATCTATTCGCCACAGAAGAGAACGCGCAATGTCATCAGTTCTGCGCGTTGGAGTTTCCAAGACGGCACTCGCACGGCGACGCCTTTCGGCGCGAGTGGAGTTGCGGTCTGTTATACGCCTTTCCGCCTATACCACTTCTGCCCAGAGTGCTGAAGAAGATCAGGCGCGACCGGGCCCAAGTTATCCTTGTGGCTCCGGACTGGGCTCGAAGGTACTGGTATCCCGAGCTACTCAGCATGTCAGTCGGTCCCCCGATCCGCCTGCCCCTTCAGGAGGACCTTCTGTTGCAGCAGCAGGGGACGGTCCTCCACCCGAACCTGTCCAGTCTCCACCTCCATGCTTGGAGATTGAGCGGCGGCAGTTGAGGCCATTTGACTTGCCTCCTGAAGTCTGTGATGTAATTCTGGCAGCCAGGCGTCCCTCCACAAAGTCGGTATACGCCTGTCGGTGGAACAGATTTGTGGCATGGTGCACAGCAAAGGCTGTGGATCCTCTTTCTGCCCCTCTTTCGGAGGTTCTTCTGTTTCTTCTTTCTCTTGCCCAGCAGGGCTCTGCTCTGGGCACTATCAAGGGCTACCTTTCTGCCCTTTCAGCCTTTTTGAGGCTTCCTGATCAGCCTTCTTTGTTCAAATCCCCGATTGTAACTCGATTCTTGAAGGGCATCACTCACATGTTTCCACCTGTTCCGTTTGTGATGCCCCAGTGGGATTTGAACCTGGTTCTGACCTTTCTGATGTGTGCTCCCTTTGAGCCCCTTCATTCTTGTCCTCTCCGTCTCCTGACTTTAAAGACGGCTTTCCTGGTTGCCATCACCTCTGCCAGGAGAGTGAGTGAGCTCCAGGCTCTTTCTGTCCAACCCCCTTTCCTGTCCATTCATCCTGACAAGGTGGTTCTGAGGACTAGACCTTCTTTCCTGCCCAAGGTTGTTTCGGCCTTTCACATCGGGCAGTCCATCACCCTCCCTTCCTTCTTCCCGCCTCCGCATCCTTCAAAGGATGAAGAGCGGCTCCATCGTCTGGACCCAAAACGTGCGCTCTCATTTTACATGGATCGCACACGCCAGTTCCGGGTGGATGACCAGCTGTTTGTTGGCTACGTGGGTGCGAAGAAGGGACGGGCGGTCTGTAAACGAACCATCTCTCGGTGGGTCGTTCTCTGCATCAAAGCGTGCTACTCTTTGGCTCGGAAGGAGCCTCCTGTTGGGCTGAGGGCCCATTCCACTCTGGCCACGGCGGCTACTACTGCCCTGGGCCGGGGAGTCCCCTTGCAGGACATTTGCCAAGCGGCTACGTGGGCCTCGCTGCACACCTTTGCGAGGCACTACTGCCTGGACAGTCAAGTCCGGAGGGATGGCTTCTTTGGCCGTTCTGTCCTCCAGGACTTTCTGGTGTAGTATTGTATTGGTTCGCAGACCCACCACCGGGGTTGGTATTGCTGGGGTATGTATTCTAAGGTAAAGAATCTAACACTAACGTGTTTCTTTCAGATGAACAAGTTACTTACCTTCGGTAACGATATATCTGTAAGAAACATTAGTTAGTGTTAGATTCCTTACCGAACCCACCCATCCTCCCCGTTCTGCGAACTGATACCTAGGGTTAAGGACATCCCTTTCAGGGCCCTAGTTTTACATGGCACCAGTGTTGGTTCTCTCATGGCTCTGCGTCTTCTGGCGCGGAAATGCTATGTGCAAAGAACTGACGTCAGCGCGCGGAGGCGGCGTCTATATACTCCAGCGACGTCATCACGGCGCACGACGCCGACGACGGACGCGGAGCCGCAGGGGACGCCTGCAGACGACGCCTACCGACGCGCAGGGGTACTGCTACGCAAAAGTTTCCGGATCCAGACTGACGCCTGGGGATATTCTAAGGTAAGGAATCTAACACTAACTAATGTTTCTTACAGATATATCGTTACCGAAGGTAAGTAACTTGTTCGTCACTTCCTGAACTTGCACATGTGCTTCTAGTTGGCTGTGACCTGTTTATTTTTGTATTTGCGCATTACCATAGGTTTCAGGCTCACAATAGGAAACAGGATTAGGACATTGAAGGTGGCGGGACTCTTAGGGAGATGCCTTGCATAGGATCATCAAACGCCTCTAATGTGTGTACAGTTTTCAACTTTGCTGTGATGTGACCGTATTCTTCTTGTTATAAAGATAAGCACTGAGCTGGAGAGTGACTAATTGTATCTGTTGTTTTACTGTTGACTTCTGAGTCCTTGTCCCCCTTCACCCCGACCCCACTTCTTCTCTGAGAAGCCTGAGTGCTCAGCCTTACTGCCCTGGGAGCCTAGTGAGCAAGGGGTGTACTTAGCTCAGTTGCAGAGCCATAGTAGAACGGACCCAGGGTCACTAGGGGGGATGGGAAATTACCCTGACAACCACGGTTGTGGCCCATAAGCCCCTACTTGCCAATTGGCTGCCACAAATGAGGTCTTGACACCAACTAGATGATGAGCAGTCTGAGAAGACAGCTTTACTGATCTCGAAAATAGTGGATACAAAAGAATGTTCTCAATGTCTGCAGTGTCCAGCCTACAAAGCCTTTGCTACCCATCAAAGAACTGGGGGCATGATGAAAGAAAACCCATTTTTGGAAGAGGATGTGCAATTTGCACACCGACTGGTTTGTGAATGGTGGTGTTATTTATCTATTTACTGACGGCTCAGAATACAATTGTCCATTTGCATAGATTCCGAAAATGAATTGGCTAGTGAATATTAATTAGGTAAACTGACATTTATGGCCTCCTGTGATTGGATGCGAATACACGGATGGAGACCTGTACGGGGCCGCAGACCACTGCCCCTGCATTTGCATTCACAAGCATGTTTTTTATAGCATCTTGTGTACATTAAAGGGACAGGTGTGATTTAAAAAAAGAAAATCCCGTTTGGAAACACATCGGGAACTTTCCTCTGCAGTTCAGTTACTACAGCAAACACAATTGCAGTCGCATACAATTGATACATGCCATTGCAACTTGTAAATAGGATTAGGCTGTCCCTTTGACTTCCCCTCCTATTTCCGATTCTGAAAGTGTCTCAAAAGTTATTTTACGAATTGTAACGACTTTTTTGACCCATATAATAACTTTTTTTTTTTTTTACATGTATGGAGTAATTGCCTCTTCCTTGTTCCACAGTATTGCCTTGACACTTTTCCAGGGAACAGAACTGATGGTAGTCAGAAACATTGAACTTGAAGGGAGTTGTGCAATCGCTTGAGTATATATTGAAAGTGGACTACAGAGACAAGACATTTGTCTTGTCTCAGTGTAAAAGACACACAATTGATGGACGGAATGCAGACAAATAAAAACATTCACCTCTAGTGAAGAGATCTGGTTTAAATCCTTCATTCTTTTGCTCACCATGCCACCCCAGTTTAGACCTGGCCATATGCAAATCAGTCTTGACCCGGTGCCTCATGGGAACAGTCCAGCCCGAACTGCCAACCAGGTCCTCCCTGGACTGGAAACAGGCATCCTAGGACTGGTTTCGGTGTGGCAACCGGGGATTTTTTACACAAGATGAGTGGGAGATGAAGTTTACATGCAGAAATTTCCTGTTTTTAGGGAGACCACTGTCGGAGGTTATCGTATGTTGGCCCAAAATAAGGGATAGTGCTTTCTTCACTGAAGGTGAACGATTAGGCAGTGTGTTTAAGTCACTATTTCGGATTTGGATGTTGTTTATTCCGATGTTGTCAGTGGTTCGTCATCCTGTGTGCCCTTAGTGGGCAGCTGGGTGATTGTCCATTGATAATGTCATTGATGAGGCTAGAAGCATTATAAAATGTTGTCGGTGGCTTGAGACTCTTGATGCTATGGATCAGCCCGCTTTTCTTGTTTTTGTTTGAAAGACCACGCCCTGTCATGCTCTCTTGATAATGTCAATGAACAGATTTTTTAATGCAATATCACACTGAAGCACTGTCCTGCTGTCTTAACAAAGTCAATGAACAGATTTGGTCAGATGGCTAGCGATCTCCATTTGGCACCAGATGCTCCAACCCTCACTGCAGATATTGTAATATTTATATAGTGCATCTGGACCTCATTGGTGGGAGGGTTCTTTATATTGAAACATTTCCAGTGACAAAAAGGGTTACATTTTTGATGGGAAGGTAGTAGAACAGCTCAACAGTAAAGGGTGCTTTGAACAATGAATGATAAAGTATTTGGTGATTGAGTTCACGGTTTTCCTGTGGGACAGGAGAGCAGAAGTTCTCAGAGGACATTTAATTGTTTCTGAAACTTGGTGATTGGTGTCAGTATTCTCAGACCAGGAGAAGAGACCGTGAGACACTTTGGGCCAGATTCACGGAGGACTCTCACTCGTGAGGGAGGCCTCGCATTCGTGGGGGGGACCTAGCACTTTTGGCAGACGCCTGGCACTGGTGGGGGAGGAATCGCACTGGTGGGGGAGGTCTCGCACTGGTGGGGGAGGTCTCGCACTGGTGGCTGAGGCCTCGCACTCGTGGGGGATGCCTCGCACTGGTGGCGGAGGCCTCGCACTCGTGACGTAGGCCTCGCACTCCTGGGGAGTATCCACACTCGGGGCAGACTCTCCACAATAAGAATTCTCATTACGGAGTCTGCGCCACGAGTGCGAGGGCCCTTTGTGAATCGGGCCCTTTGTGAATCGGGCCCTTTGAGAATCGGGCCCTTTGTGAATCGGGCCCTTTGTGAATCGGGCCCTTTCAGTTCACGTGCTTCTGACAGCTATTAGAGGTTGTTTTAAGATAGTGTTAGACACAACATACATACTTTGATTTCACCAGTGCTCTGCTCACATGGCTACATTCGTAAAGAGAAAGAAAGCTATTTTCCAACATATTTATCCTCACTAAGACCCACAATCCAGATGCTGGCCTTTGGTGAACCTAGGTCGATACCTAGTACTTTAGTCGCTAAGTGTTGGCTGCTCTTTGCTGTACACAAAAAATGTAATTGCATTGCACTAGACCTCTCAGGTTCTCACTGTGTATGTGCTAAATGTTCTGTTTTAAATAAATAATTGATTACTTACCTAGCTTAAGGATCTATTATTTTTGTTATGAGAAAAGCGCATTCTGTAAATTATATTGGAATTTATATATTTTGTATTTGTGAATTGTGACTATTTGGAAGGCCTCAAACCATGCTCATCTTTTCCTGCCTATTTTCGTGCAGATTAAAGATTTCCTCAAATACCTGCATCCAGTAAATGCGTATCCCAACGTGATACCCGCTGGCAAAACCATGGAACATGTAGAAAAGATGTAAGTGCAGAGCTGAAAATCATATTGGTAGTAATTGCAATACCTGTAAAATAATATATGCTGAATTTCCTTGCCGCGTTTGCTGTCTAAAGGCCTTATCAGGAACATGGAGGTTGAAACATGTTGACGAGTACTCTGGCTTGATTATAAGAGGTTCGGTGTTTTCCATCCCCCTGCACAAACTCCTGTTTTTGCAGAGGTACAAATACCGAGTTAGGTACTACTTAAAGCACCCAGTAATCACTGGATACATTCAGTAACTCACTGTTCATTAAATTAAGGCAGGTCAAGCTTGGAGAAATGTAACTGGGTAAAAGTGCATGGTCTTTACTGTACAATGTGGATTTTGGTACATTAAGCACCAAAATCTGCATGCTGTTCCCCTAAAACCCATATCAGACGCTATTTACCCCACCTGATAAAATATGCACGCCAACATATTGGTATTTATCAGGAGCGATAAGTAGAGCCTTGATTCCAACAAACTTGGAATCGGGGCCTCTGACATTAAAGCAGTGAAAAAACAGGCTCTGAACCCGGCGAGTCTGAGCAGGCCACAGCAGACATAGGATTGCCTTTTCTCCTGATTGCGACTCAGATAAAAGTCCTGGTGCTGGATTTTCTTGGGAGCAGAGTACACACCTGGGCCTTGAAGGTGAGGTCCAGATTGTTGTGGAAAAGGGGGCAGGACACCAAGTATTAGTTTAAAAAAATATATTGTAATTGAGAGAATGCTTGCATGATGATTCAGTAGATGAACTCTCACCTCTGAATTCTGTTTATGATGTAGAGGTTATGAGTTTGAATCCAGTTCTCATTCCTTCTCTGGGCTTTAAATCTGAATATCATGAAATTAGGTAATAGTACCAATATCTACAGCGCTTAGTTGCCATTAGAAGCGCTATAAAAAACAAGCGGACTCTAGACCACTGGTCAGCAACTAGGGGCTGGAGGTTTAGGTAGCGCAACATTGTGTTTTAATTCTTTTGTGCATGTGGCACGCTTTATTTCTATCTTTGCCATTGCTGTTTTAAACTATTTGTCGGCAGTATCTTGTGCTCTGCTGCTGGGGCATTTTATTTTCGCACTCAGACCTACCTCACTTTGCCCTTCGTACCCGTGCCGCCGCGGCTTGTGCCGTTTGTAGCGGAGGGACTGTTTGGGCTTCCAGCTTTCCTCTCTTCCGGTTGCTCCGGCTGGCGAGGGTCGGTCGGTGGTCTAGCTGCGCGCCCCCGCACCTGTTGGAGGTCTTGTTTATATTTTAATTCTAATCATGGCTAAAATCCGCTATTCCAGAGGTGAGCTCGTTGCATTAAATAAATTCCCAAGCATCGTCGAACCCACGGATATTCTATTAGAAAACGAGCCAGCTCCCACTCAAGAGCAGATTTCCTTTGAGGCATCCCTTCCGTGCCATACAAGGCCCAGAGTTATAGTAGATGTCCCCATACATTTGAAGGCTATGTACTTCAATGCACGGTCGATACCCAAACATGCGCTGGAAATATGGACTCTCCTAGAACAGGAGAAATCAGAAGTCTGTTTTATTACGGACATTTGGCTTCATGAACAGGCTTCTCTGGACATAGCCACCGCCTTTCCTCCAACTTATAAGCTAGTAAGGCTGGACAGAGCAGTTGGGAGAGGAGGGGGTCTAGCAATGGCGACAACAGGTTCATTTGAAACCATTATAGTGGATTCTTTGCATTCAGATAAAGCAGAAATTTTAATTTTTAAACTTATGTCACAATCTTCTAAAAAATGGGCAGGAGCCTTAGTCTATAGTCCGCCTGGTTATAAAGCTAATTTTGTAAATCAGCTAGTTGAATTTATTGCTCCCTGTGTCATGGGTGCCAATAACTTCATTCTTATAAGTGACTTCAATTATCATGCTGAGTTAGCACCGGACTTGGATACCGACCGATTGATTACATCCCTTCAGACACTGGGGCAGGAGCAATTGGTAGCGGGCTCACACATCAGGCTGGTCACACCCTCGACCTTCTGTTTACGAACTCCACTAGGATTATCGTTGGCCAACCCGTACAGCTTCTTTGGGCGGATCACAATTTTTTTTTTTTTGCATAAACCTTTATTGCACCAACAAGATACACAGCGGAATGCCTACAACCCATCGGGCCGGCCGCTATAGCAATTTTGATCAAATGGCAGTCCTGTATATTCACAAGTTATTGTACTGTAGTAAAATCAACGGTACTACCGTCATAAGGAAAAGGTCCAGTATTAGCATGAGTCTTTGCAAGCATCATCCGTTTTCGGTATGATTTTGTAGTTTTCTCCCTCCACCTCCCCCGAACAACGAAAAAAAACAAAATAACTGTTAGGAATATCAAAGCGGTCACATAAATGTCAGAATTATGCTCATGTACTCATCTTATCAAGATGTCCCTCACCAGAGTCTATCCCCGCCCACTGTTGAATCCAGTTACTGTGTAGTTGTCATCGTGGATTTCTCAACCAAGTAGAGACCCCCAGAGTTCCTCCGTGGTCACCCTGTATTCCAACAATACTGGCAATCTCCATCCCACCAGCAATACCCTCCTCCCCCAATCTGTACGGTGGACTAGCCTACCGCCTCTTCTTCATCTGAGTCATCTTGATCGTCCTCGGGTAAAGGATCACAAATCTCTCCCCTATACACATTCCACTTGGTCCAAATTTTATTCCACTTACCCGGGCAGGCACGATTGGAGTACACCGCCCGTTCCGTTATCCTTACTTTATCCATATTTCGACACCATATGGACTTGGTTGGTAGCTCCGCCACCCCCCATTTTTGTGCAATATCTCGTTTTGCTATGAGCAGCCCCACTGTGACCCAGAGTTGGTCATGTCTGGAAATATCGGTAGGCTCCCACACATTTAGGAGGCACCGTTTTGGTTCTGGTAACAAAGATGTGTCCAGTGTTTGTGACATCGTTCGTAAGACCTGTCTCCAATATTCCTGTATCCGGGGGCAGTCCCAGATGGTGTGGAAAAACGTCCCCTCCTCCCCGCACCCGCGTAGGCAATATGGATGTTGTATCCGGTGAATACGGTGTAGCATCATTCTCGTGTAATATACTCTGTGTAAAATTTTTAATTGAACTAATCGCAGCCGCGCTGAGATGCCCACTTCCTTAGGAGAGGCTAGTGCCTCATTCCATTCCTGCTCGTCCATCTCACTGGTGTCTTCCTCCCATTTCTCCTTCAGAGGCAATGTCGGATCAGGTAGATTATTAAGTAATTTGCGGTATGTAAGGGAAGTAGCGCGCTCGACCATAAAATCCGTGAGGAGGCGGTCTTCCTGTGGGGCAGACTCAGGCAGATCCGTGTCCGCGGCTAAGGCTGTTAATAGTGCGTGACTAATCTGAACATACCTGTAAAGCTCCCTGTCGCCAAGTTCATATAATTCTTGTAGTCTCTGGAAAGGTATCACTCCACCCCTCTCCCAAAGATCGCCCACCGTTGAAATCCCTATTGTGTCCCAGTGTGAGAAGCCCTTGCTGTTCCTCATGTTGCCGAGGATACGGGAGTCCCATAGTGGGGTTAGTTTGGTTATTCTACCTTTCCAGCCCAGGGCCGCCGTTGCTGTGTGCCAGATTTCCACGGTTAGCCTGGTGGGTCCCATTAATGTACGTGTTTTACGTCGGTCATACAGTGGGGCTAGTAAGCTGTCAGTGCCTAGTTGCGTTCTGTCTGCCTGAAAGGCTGGTTCGGTTTGGGAAGTGTGGATCCACTGGTTAATGGGTTTGAGGTGTGCCGCCCAATAATACAGTTTTAAATTGGGCAAAGCAATACCACCGTCATACCACCCTCTATGCAGTTTGGATTGAGCTATACGGGCGGGGAGGTTCCCCCTTAGGAGGTTGGACACTAGTGCCGCCACCCTCTGGAAGAAACCGGGGTGCACCGAGTAGGGCGTATTTTCGAGGACGTAGAGAAAACTGGGCAGGGCCATCATCTTGTATAGTGCTGCTCGCCCCAACAATGTCAATGGCAGTCCCGACCAGAAATGCACGTCCCGTTTGAGTCTGTCTAGGTGGGGTTTTAAATTTTTGGACACAAACTCTACTGGGTCTCTAGTGACATGTATGCCCAAATATTTAAACGACGTGCCGGCTATGTGTAAAGGGCAGTCCGATTCGAGGACCGGGGCCTGACCCTTTAGGACGTATAATTCGGATTTGCCCCAATTCAGTGTATATCCGGATATCTTTCCATGGGTGTCGCAAAGATGTAGTAGAGCGGGGATACCGGTCTCCGGGTTGGTGAGATAAACCAGCATGTCGTCCGCATAGAGGGACAGTCGATCCTCCCAGCCCTCCTTCCAGCAAATACCCTGAAGGTGGGGTGAGGTTCTAATCAGGGTTACGAGGGGTTCTAACGAGAGAGCGAACAACAATGGTGATAGAGGGCAGCCCTGTCTCGTGCCCCTACCTAAGGGAAACTCTCTGGAGATATGGCCGTTGGCCACTAATCGTGCCCGTGGGTCAGTGATGTCACTGACCATGTCATGAGTGATGTAATATGTGACGTCATCAGCAGTGCATTGCACGCGCAAGTTATAGTGAGTCCAACTAACTATAACGTGGAATTTCAATGGTTTTATGTCAGTAAAATTTCCAGGTAACTATAACTGGTGTGAAACCTATGGTTTTTTCAGTGAATTTAATAGGTTTTTTTAAATGCTAATTCCTAACTATAACTGGTGTGAAACCTATGGTTTTTTCAGTGAATTTCAATGTTTTTTTAATAGCAAATATTTATAGGTATAAAAAGTGTAAACTTTTTTTTTGTTTGACCCCGAGGCGCTCCCAGGGCGCGTACAGGTGAACGCACTGGTAAGCGCAATGTTACGGCGCGCCCCGGGGCGTGTACCGGTGAGCGTCCGGATAGCGCTATTAGCGCGAACGAAAACCACATTGTGACGTATCGCGTAGCTGCCACGCCACGCCTTGCGTCATAAGACATGTATCGCGTAGCCGCGGGATGCGTCTTATGACGCACCGCGTAAGCGCCCGAGCCTATACGATCGCGCAACGTAAGCGCCCCGACGCGCTTACGCTACGCGCCCCGGGACGCGCCCAAGGGAGCGTAGCGTAAGCGCGTCAAGCCATGTGACCTTAAAATAACACTTTTCATTGGTTCAGAAGTTTTTTTTTCCAAATGTTTGAGAAACCCACCCATTTCTCTCACTATTGATTTGCACTTGGAGAGAGCAAGAGGTGTTCTGTGTATTTTCTCATAATTTTCCTGATCTACAGCAATGGCTGCAAGGGAGTCATCCAGCAGTGATTCAGATGCTTTTTTGCCTGAGGACCCTCCTCTGCAGAAAAAAAAGAACCACTTCATCTGGAAATTTTATGACATCCCTGAAGGACAAAAAAAAGTTAATGCTGGTAAAGTAACCTGCAAAATATGTGGCAGTATTTTATCCAGAGGCAATCCTCCAAAAAAATATAGCTTTGGAAATGCCAATTTAATTAGGCATGTCAAAAGAAGACACCCAAATAATTATTCCAGGGAGAGTGTCAAGGAGCTGGCACGGAATTTACCAAGAGATGGCGGCAGCACCTCCACTGGTGGAGCAACACCTTCAGGAACAACACGTGAAAGAATGGTCCCTAACGTACAGCCGGTCTTTGCCGGCATTAAATTTCTATGTGTGGACTGTGACGAACTGCTCTGTTATGGGGAGCAGAGCGTTGAACTCATTGCTATAAAGAGACAGGAACACCGCTGCTCTCCCAGACCCTAAATTTTCAATTTTTTTTGCTCCTGTTGAGCAGTTTTTGAATCCCTGTTTTTGTTTTTCCCCTGAAAAAAATCCAAAAAAAATATAAAATCGTTTTAAAAAGTATAAAAAAATATAAAACAACAAAAACAAAAAAAAAGTTATTTTCAGAACTACCTCCAATTTATAAAAAAATGCTATTTTTTTTTTTAAAGTGTCATTCTTTTTTCTCCATGGTACGCTCCCCGGTACGCGTATCGGGCGCTCCCCCCGCGAAAATCAAAAAATTGTATTTGTCCTACCGGACCCTTTTTTTGCCCCCACATCAAACCTAGGGGGTCAGGGGGGGTGTACCCTGCCCCCTTTTGCTCATTTCCCCCTTTGATTTTTGCCACCTCTTGTGTCTCAATCCTACCGAGACACAAGATGGCGGCCGCTCTGGACTGTTTCGAATGTTTACAGGCACCCGTGAGCCAAGCCGCTTTCCGTGCGCAAGTTGCGTGGCGCGCCCGGTGCGCTCCCTGGTGCGCGTACCGGGGCGCGCCTATAGATATATATATTTTTATTTAACCTAAATTACTCAAAATCCACTGGAGCACATATCTTGAGAAATAGCAAAGGCACTTCGGGCTACCAGTCCCTACAATTTTGCAAAATTTGGTGGAAATCCATTCATCCGTTCGGGTTAAAAGTGAGGTCGACCGCCCTATGGAAATTAACATGGGGAAAACGCGTTTTGGGACCCCCCCTTTTATCTCGGCCCCCGCTTGACGCATCCCCCCAAACTTTCAGGGAAGGACCGGAGCTCGACGAGGCCATTTTGAGGAAATTTTCAGGCAGATTCGTCAACCGGCGCCAAAGTTATTCCAAATAGAATTTTGAGATTTAACATTGAAAAAAATCCTAACTATAATATATATGATGTGATCAAGGGTAGTTTCTACCCGAAACGCGTCATGCCAGAGAGAATGCGAGGAGATAATAAACTGACCCTCTAATAACTGGAAAAAGCTGTGTGGTGGTCCTTGTGTCCTGCATGCCGAGCTGGGAGAGGCAGGAAGAAGTGGTATATATATATATATATTACCTACTGGCTATCGCCAGTAGGTATATATAGTTAGAATTTTTTCCCTATGGGACTTTTGAAAATTCTATGTCTAATAACTTTGGCGTTTGTGGACGGAATCGGCTGAAATTTTCAGGAAAATGGCACATTTTGTTTCTGAGCAGCCCCTGAAAATTTGGTGGGGTTTCGTCAAGGGGGGGCTGAGAAAAAAGGGGGGTCCCAAAACGCGTTTTTCCCATTCATTTTTCCATAGGGCGGTTGGACTCACTTTTAGCTCGAACGGCTGAATGGATTTGCACGAAACTTGGCAAAATTGTAGGGACTGTTAGCCCGATGTGCCTTTGCTAGGTCTCAATATATGTGCTCCAGTAGTTTTTGAGAAATTAACATTCAAACCAAGATATATATCTGTAACAGCGCTCTGGGCAGCGATCCGGTCCGCTTACTTTTCGCTTATCGGAACTTTGCGCGCAGAAAGCTGATTGGCTCTCCGGTGTCTGTCAACATTCTAAACAGTCCGGAGCGGACGCCATCTTGTCTCTCGGTAGGATCGAGAGAGAAGAAGAGGTGGAAAACGAAGGGGGAATTTAATGAAAGGGGGCAAGGTATCCCCCTCTTGACCCCCTAGGAATGTTGTTGGGGTTATTAAAGGGTCCCGTGGGGAAAATAAAAAAAAAATGATTTTTCACGGTAGAAGCGCGGCCGCGAACTGGTAGCGAAACGGGAATTCGCCATTTTGTGCTTCGTAAATTAAATTACTAGTTATAAGTGGGTGCGGGAGACGTATCCTAATCCCCTATGTTTCCTGAGGGTGGGTGAGGAGGCTGATATATGTTGATACATCTCTTCCAGCGGCTGTGCGTGAGCTTTTTTTTTTTTTTTGCTGCGTGACAGTCCGGAGCGGCCGCCATCTTGTCTCTCGGTAGGATCGAGAGAGAAGAAAAGGTGAAAAACTAAGGGGGAATTTAATGAAAGGGGGCAAGGTATCCCCCTCTTGACCCCCTAGGAATGTTGTTGGGGTTATTAAAGGGTCCCGTGGGGAAAATAAAAAAAAAATGATTTTTCACGGTAGAAGCGCTTCACGGGCCGCGAACTGGGCCGCAAACTGGTAGCGAAACGGGAATTCGCCATTTTGTGCTTCGTTAATTAAAGTACTAGGTATAAGGGGGTGCGGGAGACATATCCTAATCCCCTATGTTTCCTGAGGGTGGCTGAGGAGGCTGATATATGTTGATATATCTCTTCCAGCGGCTGCGCCATCTTGCCTTTTTTCGAATGCCACAATTTTGTCGTGCACGGCAGCCATTTTAGATGCCAGGCTGGTCCCAGGCTATCACCTACCCCTGCGGATGTAGTTTATGGCCCCAGCTGTAGAGAATTCAGACATGCCAATCCTCCTGATTCAGGCGTGTGAGTACTGATTTCAGTGCTAGTCTCCCGCCTCCCGATTTCTGCAAGCAAAAACCCGGGGGCATATTACGAACAACTAGCGATAATTTTTGTCTATAACTTGTTTAGAGACAAAAATTATCGCCGCACATCGGCGATTTTTATCGCAGATAAACCTTGCTATTATCGCAGAAAAGTCAGCGATATTCATGTATTATCGACCTAATGCTCTTAGCCATGTTATCCACCTCCCATTGGATAACATGGCTAAGAACTGCTCAGGGCAGGTGTTAGATTTTGGAGATATTCGCGCTTAGCGCGAATATCTCCAAAAGTTGGTAATAGAAGGTAGCGATGTTAGGGACTGTTTCCAGTCGCTAACATCTTGGCACGCCACTTTGCATGTCATTAGTGATAAGTATCACTGACATGCAAAGCCGGGCCCAAGATGGTCGCTATCTCCTTTTAGGTGTCACTAACTGGTGTTAGCGACAGCTTGATAATAGGGAAATAATTTTATCTCCGCTTTCATGGTTTTTAAAGCCAAAAAAGCGGAGATAAACCCCCTTGATAATATGCCCCACGATTCCTTGGGGGTTTCAGCTGACAGGGCTTGGTATTGTGTTACATGGTAATTTTTCCATGAAACGTCAGAGGGTCGATGTAGGGGTTCTAGAAGAGGTGATAAACCATTTAAGCCTCATGAACAAGCGCATGGTCTTTTAAAGATTTGTGAAGTACTCGGGGCGGCGGTGTGTGTGTGCCCTCTTTCAGGAGCGGGCGGGGGGGCACTGCCAGCAACTTGCCAGGTCAGGTAGTGTTCAACACGTGCATCACCCTTTCTCTGCCTGCTATTGCGCTCCATGCTTCGGAAAGGTAAGAAAAAGAACGTGCATTTGAGTTTGAAATGTCCGATCCTGCAGCAGCACACTTCCAAAGCCCACACATGACAATAACCCGATTCAAGGCCCCATTCACCCGTTTTTCAAAAAATAGATAACACTCCAACAAATTAAGGTTATAAAACTTTATTAACTTTTAACGATAATGAACAGAACAAAAACTAAAAACATTTAAACATTTATTAACACAAAAAGCAACAATGGTTAGAAGCTGTCTTTTGTGCGAATAGTCCCAAGGCAGCACAACGTGCAGAGTTCTGGACGGCACCCAGGTGATGTCGCCTGGGTGCCGCACTGGTTTAGGGATCCTACAATGCTGCTCCGAAAATTGGCGTGGGGCGTCCCGGGTGGGGCGGGGGGAGGCCTCGTCAGTAGCGGTCTGTTGTGCGAATAGTCCCAAGGCAGCACAACGTGCAGAGTTCTGGACGGCACCCAGGTGATGTCGCCTGGGTGCCGCACTGGTTTAGGGATCCTACAATGCAGCACAGAAAAACAGCGTGGGGCGTCCCGGGTGGTGCGGGGGGAGGCCTCGTCAGTAGCGGTCTGTGTCCAGTGTCACATGGCTGACACAACATGTACGACAGGCACCCAGGTGATGTCCAGTAAACTGCCGCACTGGTTTTGGTATCCTACAATGCTGCTCCGAAAATTGGCGTGCGGCGGCCCGGGGGGGGGGGGGGGGGGGGGGGAGGCGGCGTGAACGGGCCTCCCCAGGTGGCGGCCATCTAGCTGAGTTGCGCTCGCTCTTGCGGCCACAGCGTCTCGCTCACCATGTTGTGGAGTTGCTCCCACTCTTGCAGTGCAGCGATAGGCGGCTGCCACATGGCTGTCAAAATGGCGGACGGCTCTTCGGTTTTGGGCCTGGTCCACTGAAATGGCCCTGGGACACCTTGGAAGTCGGACGCTTGCCTGCTAGGGCTTGGGCTCCATTCTCGAAAAGCGTCCCCTCAGCCGTGAAGATTGTATAAAAGTCTTGGGGGCCCCCGACTCCCGCAGGCTTCCGGTGGGGAGCGGCTGACATGATTGCTCGCGGAATGACCACGACGGAGCCAAGAGATGGTGGTGCTCTCATGCTGACGCCAGCTTCAGTCTGAATGATCCAGAAACAAGGTGGGGCTTTCATCGTTTGGGAAAAAAAAATGTTCTAAACCAATGAAAAGTGTTATTTTTAGGTCATATGACCAAGCCTTCCATCTTTAGGAAACCAAAAGTAAAATGAACCAATGAAAAGTTTTATAAACAAGTCACATGACCTGTTATGCGACATAGGGCTACAAAAAGCGTAGAAAATCCGTTGGCACGTGAGGCGGCGTCAGTAGCGGACCGATGTGCGAATAGGCCGAAGGCAGCACAACGCGCCGAGATCCGGATGGCACCGAGGTGGTGTCCAGCAAATTGCCGCACTGGTGTGGCCATCCTACAATGCTGCGCCGAAAGACGGCGTGTCCAGCTGAATTGCGGTCACTGTTGCGGTACAGTGACTCGAACGCGCCGAGATCCGGATGGCACCGAGGTGGTGTCCAGCAAGTGGCTGCACTGGTGTGGCCATCCTACAATGCTGCGCCGGAAGTCGGCGTGGGGTGCCCCGTTGGCTTATGAGGTGATGTCAGTAGTGGACTGATGTGTGAATAGGTCGGAACCAGCACAAGGCGCCAAGATCCGAATGGCAAGTCCTGGATGTTGAGTGCCTCAGTTGAGATTTCTGAGCAGTGCTTGTAGAACTGTCTGAAGCTTATTTGCACCTGCTGCAGCTTCACTAGGTCCGGCGGAACTTGTTGCCTTTTCCTTTCTGCTTCTTTTCCTACAATGCGTTTCTTCTGAAGACACGACCAGGTCCCTGAATGTGTGCAGGGGGACGCTATTGAATGAATGAACGCGCCGAGATCTGGATGGCACCGAGGTGGTGTCCAGCAAATTGCCGCACTGGTGTGGCCATCCTACAATGCTGCGCCGAAAGTCGGCGTGGGGTGCCCCGTTGGTTTATGAGGTGATGTCAGTAGCGGACCGATGTGTGAATAGGTCGGAACCAGCACAAGGCGCCCTGCACTGTTGAGCCTTTTTCAATGTCTGTTTTTTGTTCTTTCCCCTCCATCAAAAACAAAACAAAAATACAAGGCGCCAAGATCCGAATGGCAAGTCCTGGATGTTGAGTGCCTCAGTTGAGAGTTCTGAGCAGTGCTTGTAAGACTGTCTGAAGCTTATTTGCACCTGCTGCAGCTTCACTAGGTCCGGCGGAACTTTTTTCCTTTTCCTTTCTGCTTCTTTTCCTACAATGCGTTTCATCTGAAGACACGACCAGGTCCCTGAATGTGTGCAGGGGGACGCTATTGATTGAATGAAAATGGCGGCTTGACACAAAGCTGACTCAAGCGTTACTGTTGGTGCTATACAGACAAAAATTGGTTTTCAGTTTGTACATTCTTCAGGTTTTTTTTTCCATCCAAGTCTGATTGAGAGTTTGTAGAAAAATGGCTTCAGATTTTCCACATACTACTCTTCAACATTCTTCCTAAATGTAACAATGTGAAACTCACTAGGAGAACGGCTGTTTCTGTTTCCTTTCAAAATGCTGCCACCAATATTTTCTGAATGGAAGACACCATCTTGTAACATAAAGGGCCGAAAGGGGTTCTGGTCTGGCCGATGGTTGGTGGAGACATTTTGACTATATCTTGGACCTGCCCGGCCTCGCCCAAAATGGCGCCGGTATAAATGGGACTCGTAACTCTTTGCCCGCAAATGTATATCTAGAAAATGTTATTGTAAGTGGCCCTGTCGTATTTTAATTACAAAATGTACGTCCACCGATTCCGCAACTGTTAGACACCTTTGTTCTTGTCACCTAATGGCCCGCTCGTTACGTTCTTCTACAGTGTAAATGTCTCCTCATCATATACGATTTGAGTTTGCTCCGTGGCCGGCCCACGTGGTTATAGGCCCGTATTTGTATACTGACATTTTCACAATAAAGGTTTTTAAAACAAAACACGGTAGTAGTATTTTCATTTGTAAAGTTTTTACTTTTAGTGACTGTTTTCGAATCAGTAAAAGGCAAGTGAAATAAAGCAGTCCAATTACATGACGGATAAAAGGTATAATATGTAGGAACGCAGTAAAGATAAATGGTCAAGGGCAGTTGTGTTTTTCATGTCTGCAACATAAAGTGATCGATAAGAATCTGATAATCAGGCGTATCGGCGACTAAGACAGCAGGCCGAATCTCTTTTACTCAACGGCTCCGTCATGGAAGGAAGAAACGCCCTTTTTCTCGAAAAAGGAATATATTTTACTTGCAAGACAGTTGTAAATTTTCCGGGAAAGTACATTAGCCTGGAATATTATAACATATGTTTGAAAAAAAAATATTGTTCGAAAATAATAAAAAGCGTAATTTTTAGGTCATATGACCAAGCTTTTCATCATTAAATTAACAAAAGTAAAATGAACCAATGAAAAGTTTTATTAACAAGTCACATGACCTGTTATGCTTACGTTACGCGCTGCGCGCCGCGCCTCGGATCACTTCCGGGTGCGCTAACGCGGCGTGTCATAAAACGCATTACGCGACAACGTAGGTCAAGAATATAGTCTAAATGTCTCCACCAACCAGCGTTCAGAACACAACCCCTTTCAGCAGTCCAAAAAGTTCTGTTAAATGACAACAGAGGGGACAGGCAACAAGAACCATCAGTCAAAGAGGGGAGGGCAAGTTCTTCTCTTCCGGGTCATGTTGGGGCGCTACCGGAACTGATCGAATTGGTAGTCTACAGTGTTTCTGGATGTTTCAGACTAAAGCTGGCGTCAGCATGAGACCACTACCATCTCGTAGCTCCGTCGTGGCCATTCCACGAGCAATCATGGCAGCCGCTCCCCACCAGAAGCCTGCGGGAGTCGGAGGCCCCCAAGACTTTTGTAGAATCTTCACGGCTGAGGGGACGCTTTTCGAGAATGGGACCCAAGCCCTAGCAGACAAGCGTCCGAGTTCCAAGGTGTCCCAGGGCCATTTTAGTGGACCAGGCCCAAAACCGAAGAGCCGGCCGCCATTTTGAGAGTCCTGTGGCAGCCGCCTATCGCTGCACCGCAAGAGCGGGCGCATCTCAACTACATGGTGAGCGAGACGCTGTAGTCGCAAGAGCGGGCGGAAAACAGCTGAATGGCGGAAGAGGCACAGTGTAGCAAAAGCGGGCGGAATGGCAACTAAAACGATAAAGGGGCGCCTCACTACAGCTTGTCTTCAGGTCAAACGGATTGTGGGACAAGGTCCAGAATTGAAGAGTCATCAAAAGGCAAAAAGTACCGCCGGACCCCGGGAGCCGGCCGCCTATGTCGGGGGCGATCTCAGGCTACACCAGTGCTATAAGACTTGGGGAGGGTGTCGGAGCCAAGCGTCTTCTCCGAGTCCATGGCCATCACAGCGCCCCTCAGGGGCCTCCGTCAAGCTGTTTAGGAAGGTAACATATCACATTGTTTTCTAATGCAGTCAGGTCCACAAACGACACTCACTTACTTTGAGAATAGTGAAGCTGCAGTAGGTGGAAATAAGCTTCAGACAGTGTTACAAGCGCTGCTCAGAACTCTTAACTATGGCACCCAACATCTAGAACTTATGCTATTTGAGAATGGTAGTGACATCGAAGCATCTCAGGGACCAAAACCATTAACGTACTTTCACGTATGAAAATCTTACTTGGGGAGGGGGCAGGAGCGAAGCGCCCCCTCCCAGTCAGCGCCACCACACCGTATGTTGAAAATCTGAAGCCATCGTTCTACAAAGTCAACCAAACTTGGATTGAAAAATCTAGAAAAATGTACAAACTGAAAACCAGTTTTGGTCTGCATAGCATCAGTAACAACGCTTGAGTCAGCTTTGTGTCAAGCCGCCATTTTGATTCAACAAAGCACAGGCATTGAAAAAGGCTGAAATTCAGAACTCTAAACTATGGCACCCAACATCCAGGAGCTTGCTATCCGGATCTTGGAGCCTTGTGCTGTTTTCGATCTATTCACACATCGGTCCACTACTGACATCATCTTATAAACCAACGTTATGTAAATAGTTTTTTAATAAAATGTTTTACCCTGTTTCTTTGCTGGTGTGTTGTCTATATTTTTAATATTTGCATAGGGTTTGTCATTATTTTGTGCGGGATGGGTGATGGAGCCGAGCTGTCTTGCAGCCCTCATGGTGTGGAGCTCAGTTCATCTCACTATTTTCGTATTTCTCAAGAAGGGTTGTTCCTAATATTTCTATTTTAGCGAGGTCAAAAAGAGATCCAATTAGTGGCCTACTGATTTTGCTCGATTACTTTTATTTTTTTACACGATTTTTCACTATCTGCAAAGACTAAACAGAGTATTGCGACTTTGTGCTTGTTTGTAAATAGAGAATGATCCAAAGAGAACCAATTCTAAAACAGTAAATGCTTGGACAACAATCAATCAAATGGAGAGACAAGGAGGTACGACGGATTACAACGGGGGTAAAGGCCTGCGTTAACTACCCTTCTGTATCTGCAAAGAGAGAGTACTACTAAGGCAAAAGAGGGGAGGGGGGGGGCAGCGTTCAAAGCACATCAGCGTGCATAAATACGAAAATGTTTTTATCTATCACGTACTTGACATTTTAAAGCTTTTCATATTTGCTATTAAAAAACCAATGAAATTCACAGAAAAAACCATAGGTTATAGTGGATATATAGTTAGGAATTTGCATTTACAAAACCTTGAAAATTCAATGAAAAAACCATAGGTTATAGGCCATATATAGTTAGGAATTAGCATTTACAAAACCTTATTTTACTCGCATAAAACCATTGAAATTCCATATATAGTTAGCTAACTATAAGCGCTAACTATATATCGCGCACCCGCAATCCACTGCTGATGATGTCACATATTACATCATTCATGACATGGTCAGTGACATCACTGATGACATCTCAAATGACATCACTGATGACAACTCAAATGATATCAATGATGACATCTCAAATGACATCACTGATGACATCACTGATGACAACTCAAATGACATCACTGATGACATCTCATTTGTCATCACTGATCACATCACTCATGTGATAATACAATGAACCTCTTCAGACTCTAATATAACCTTACATACACTCAGTATAAACAGACACTCACAGACTGTCACTCATCCATGGAGTTACTCACACACCTAGTCAGTCATGCAAAGAATCAATCACACCTCCATTTCCTCAACTATACAGTTATACACATCTTACTTATTCAAACATATAATAACACATATTTACTCTCTTATATAATCCCTGATACAAGCTCACAGTGATCGATACAGCCACTCACACATTCACTGGGTCTTATGTTCAGTTATTTATATATCTCAACTCTCACATGTATTGTGTTTTACATACGTACTTACTTGCACATGTAGCAATGAGAAATCCATTCACTCACCAACACACCCATGCACAGTCAACCGCCCATATAGCTGTTTCCACATGCACTCTTGAACTCATACTCCTAGTGAATCAACTGCTTACACATCTATGCACAGAGTCACGCACCTCCCAGCCACCCACACACACACTCAGCCTCCCATTCAAATATTTGGGCAACCAATCAATAACCCATATGGCCACTCTTATAGCTACTGATCAACACATGCAGCAGCTTACACAACAACAAACATACTGATGCACGAATTAAGACAGTTTAGTCACTAACCCATGTACTCAGTGAGACACATTTAATCACTCACTCATACAGTCAGTCATGCACCTACTAAATTCTTCATCCAGACACTTATACATCCACTCATTCTTCAATATGTGAAACATATTTAAACTTTACAGACACATACAATCACTGGTTGTTTTGATCAGTGATGTCATCAGTGATGTCACTGACCATGTCATGAATGATGTAATATGTGACATCATCAGCAGTGGATTGCGGGTGCGCGATATATAGTTAGCGCTTATAGTTAGCTAACTATATATGGAATTTCAATGGTTTTATGCGAGTAAAATAAGGTTTTGTAAATGCTAATTCCTAACTATATATGGCCTATAACCTATGGTTTTTTCATTGAATTTTCAAGGTTTTGTAAATGCAAATTCCTAACTATATATCCACTATAACCTATGGTTTTTTCTGTGAATATATATATATATATATCTCATTAACTTGGAGATTTCCTCTTCAAGGTGCTGAAGTGGAAAACAACCATGTTATTGATGGACAGCCATCTATAATTCTAAATATCATACGTGGGAGTATGCAGCCCTACTATAAATATCCTTATCTATCTTTGACTACAGTCTAGTTGTGACATCACTAGTCAGCAGTAATTTGGACTTTCCATAGCCAATGTAATATGTTGTTACAGTAGAATTGTGACTTCACGAAGCCTCCAGCCATGCCCAACAATTACAGTGAAAGCATAGACAGAGAGAGAATGCTTCTAGGGACGTATGCCATGTTTCTAGTTGCTTTGACCAAGTAGGCAGACCTTCGAATTCATTTGGCACAGAATGCTGCTATCAGCAGGATTGGTCGCAACTACCATACACATTTTTCGGGGAGCTAGCAGGAGGACGGTGAAATAAAGAATCCAAAGCCCCGATAATGTGTAAAGTAGCTCCAGTTTTAATTAAAGGGGTACAGCCGAGGTGCTTTCTTTCCGTTTTATTTATTTATAAATCCTGAAATGATCCAGAGGACAGATCTATTTAATTGGTAGTCCACGTACATCGACCACAAATCATTTAAACCACTAGATTGCATATCGATTCTTTCCAGACTTGACAATATTCTTCATTAAAAGAAGAAATCACAATTAAAATAAGTCCTGAGAAAGTCCCTGGTACTATTTGACATAAGGGTTGAAATTCAGGTTGGTTAGCACTTTGGCTACATCTGGAAATTATATTTTTTTACATTTATAACGGGATTTAAATAAATAAAAACTGCGGAACCATAGCAGTTTGGATGGGCTTCTTTAAGGAAGAGTTGGGATACCATAAAAATTATTAAGCTATTGTTATTTTATTTTATTTTTTTATCATGCATTCTGCTTTCTCCCACAAAAAACACGTGAAAAGTAGGTTTCTTAAGAGAACTTTTAACAGCAGTCTAAATTATTAAAGGAGGCACTAGCTTTCTAGATGCCATTCTTCTAAACGTTCTGTCCTGAAAATCCACACCCGTTAGCTATTTATGGTGAGCTGTCTATTCTGATGGACGCTTTTAACTGCAGATTCCTCACCTTTAGAAGAGCCATTGGTGCCAGACTGCACTGCATTTTCAAAGTAATTAGTAATTGCTCCCACCCGACGGTAGGTGGCGCTGTCCAACCCTGCGATGGGCTTGCGCCATTCTTGAAGTGATATTGAAGTCGCGCTAAAGGTGCTTTCCATGTCTTTCGACTCAATTCCGGAGCTCTCTCCGAACTTTACTGTCTCTACCAACAACAAAAAATGAAGATAGTATGACAGGGAAAATCCCCTTTACCTCTAAGACAACCAGTTTTACACTGGCTATGACTAGAGAAAGCAGATGTCGGTTTCCTTGTGGTGCCCCGGTTAGGGTCACTTTTCGAAGTTATGTGGCCTGAGGCACCTGAAGGTGATTGGGCAGTGCAAAGCAAAACTCTACGTTGCTGAACATTAGAGTTCATGCGCAAAGCAATGTTTCTGATCTCACTCCAAATCACTCGGCCACTCCCATGCCAGATAGGATTCTCAGTCCAAGTCATGCCACAAGCGCACAAAGGTGAAGAACCACTCCAGATGAAACGAGAAGCTGCCCAGTCAGCACTTCAAGGGCTTGACTCCATTGATGTCTTCCAAACTCATTCTGAGGCTGGTCTCGGTGCACCCCAAGTTCCTCGGGCCTTCACTGACCCTCACATAGAGGTCTTTAAGGAGACCATGCTGCAGATGTTCAAGATGATGCTGGATCCCTCTGGTGCACCTTCCAGTCTCACAGAGCCGCAGGCCTCCCCAGTTGCACTTCAACTGTCAGGTCTTACCGACTGTCTCCGCTAGGCCTGCTTGAGGTTCCGTGCCAGTGGCGGCCCATTGCTCCACACTGGAATGGGGTGACACCCTAGTTGGAATTATTGGCAAAGACCACAACTCCAATACCATCCAGACAAACTTCGGTCCTGATGCGAGTCTCCATCCTAGAGCCAACATCAACCCACACCAGACCTATTTTGTGCCACTAGACCACCACAGCGTAGCCCTCGACCTTGGAAACTGATCCCCAGCCTATTTCTCAATGCCATTGCTACAGGAAGCTGGAGGCCCTGCTCAGCTACAGTTAAGACACAGTTCAATGGCTTCAGAACGCACCACTTGGTGATGAGGAGAAAGGCAACTTTCTCCCCCTCATTATATTGATGCTTGATTGTACACAGACCTACAAAATGCTGGTCGGTTTTGAATGTTCTCCTGAGTCTGAGTTAGAATCTCCACCAAGCCTGACCACAGAAGGTGGCTGTCCGCAAAGAAGTAAAAGTTCTTGATTTACATTTTCCACTACAGAAACAATGGCTGATTTTGTTTGACTGAAATCTTGCAGCCATGCCTGCCATTTCGAAGCCCTTGCTACCTTTCAGTGAGACTTCAACAGACACGTTGATGCCTGCTTGGACAAACCAATACTCAGTTCCCCTAGTCACATGCCCAGTGGCTAAACAACACAGATCTGCTCCTGTTGACCTAGCAAATCTCCCACAACATCCACCCCCAAAAAGCATAGTGTAAAGTCATACACAAGAAAAATCGACCCCAACGTTTTATCTTCCCTTCCAGATAGGGAGTCAAAGTGCATTGACTCCTTCAGCATTACCTTCATCTGCCAGTTTAGGCCTATGGTCTTTGAATGCAGTCTGCCTACTAGTCCGTAATATAAATGTTTTGGCATATGACCAGCAAGATTTTGCCGGCTGTTTCTGAGGCATTGAAGTCAACCTTTGCCCAAAATATTCAAGATTGTTGATACGTTGTCAAATATATACTACAGACTAGCCTGAACACAACAGTCTGTGTTGAGTGTGACATGGCACCAGCATTGTGTTCAGGCACTATTCCTGGATGTGCTATTGGTCATAGATAAATAATGGAATCTGGCATGGGATGGCCTGTGATTTGCTGCTGGAATGGCCATATGACTTGGACTGTGATCGAAAAGTTGCTTCTGCATGACCTCTTGTTGTGTTCTATAGTGTAGAGTTTTTCTGCCAGTGTCTAGGCTTTTTGGGGAAAGGCATACTTAGTGTTAGAATGCCTAAAAGACAGCTGCATTAAGGCCTGCTTCCTAAACTTGCTCTCACTGGCCTGTCGTGCTCACCAGTAGTACAGAAAATGTAGAGGTTACTTGTAGGGTCTGGCCTATTGACATCTGTAGCCCTCACAGCCATTTGAGCACTGGCTCAAACTATTACTGGCTCTAGAGGACATAGGGGTGACTGGAGCTGCAGACACTACCGAGGGCAGTATTCTTCCACCTTCCCACCGCCCGCAACGGCCTCCAACCCACTTTGATTATCTCTTACAGGACAACACACAGCCGGTAGGCAAAGAATTCGATTTTTCTTAACTGGCTGGAAATCCATTACTTCATATCAGTTGGTACTGCAAATTGTCCTAAAAGGTTGTGTCCTGCCTTTCATTTCATCCCCTCTTGTATCCCACCCTTCCCTACCCTAGTTGTGTCAGTTCATGCTACTATCTTTCTGCAGGAAGTCAAATCGCTTCTGGCCAAAGGGGCATTCAAGAGTGTATTGGACTCTGAAATGGGTGACTGGTGATACTCCGGCTTTAAAAAGGACAGGACTTGATTTGGCTTGCTTTTTGTTGCCTTTTTGGCAGCATTCTTCCATGTTCCTGTATCTTCTCTCCTACATTCTTTCCACTTGGGTACGGGGGGTTCTATGTACCTCCAGATACTATTGTCTATCATCAAGTTTATGTCCAATGGCATTTCTTCACCTGTTTCTGCTGTTTTGATCTTTTGTGTGGTACAGTGCACAAGGCGAAATGTCGTAAGACGAAGGCAGCATACCGTTTATGAGCTCAGGAGGCCATCTGGCAGAGGTGGGAGCCAGGGTTCTGTGGTCTGCAGGAGAGCAACAGCTCCGGTCAACGCTCCATCCAGTTAGCTCTGAAAGTCATTCTCATGAACATCAAGGGGAGGCCGTATGCAGGTCTTGACTGACAACACAGCTGCTGTGTGGTATTGCAATAATTAGGCTAGACTGGGGACTGGGAACCTGTGCTCAGAGACACTGTGCCTTTGGGTGTAGCTAAATCGACAGGGGACCCTCTGGTAGCCAATAGCCTCGTGGGGGTCTCTGAATGGCAGAACAGACAAACTCAGCAGACATCGGTATCTTCATTCAGGGGTAGCCCAGGAAATCGTTGACCAGTGGGACATGCCCTATCAGGTGATAAGATAGGATCATTTAATTATTACGGTTAATAAAACCATAAAATATTACACCGATAAAAAACATTTTTAAAAAACGATTTTAACGATTTTCTTTTGAACATCACAGAAGTTCAGATTGTGCCCTGTTTAAGTAAAGTCACTGTGCAGTCATCCTTACGTTCATTCATCGGGCTATTGGCGGTCAATAATCATTCGGCTTCAAGATAACATTTTATCAACGCAGCTATTATTTGTGGAGATTCCCCTTTCATACAGAATAGTAGTGTGTGACCATATGATCTAATGCTATACATATTCAAACATCTTTTCAATAAGGTTATTCTTTTAATGATAAGATCAGGCAAATGAGTCAACCTTTCTTCATGTAGTAAGCAAAGTCTGCACTTTGCTTTCAGAGGTTGCGGTTGCCATTTGGGAATGTATTCTAATGTTTGGCATAGACCAAAACTTAACCACAATAGCCTATTTTTATAAAATGATCTTAGTAGTGTTGTGAAATATTTCTGGGGGTGCGGCTCCCTGTAATTATCAATCGTTATCCATGCGTGTCTTCTTTTTCTGAACTCTTCTTTATCTTCAAACCATGAGAACTTCCTTGTTTGCTTGTTGATGACTTTTTTAAAGAGTCGTGCGGAAGTGCCATGTCCCATAGCTCGTTAGCTCTCAGCGTCGTTAATGTTATGTTGAAAGTTCGGGCCCAGTTGTTCGAATTTGGGTGCATGTTATTTTGTTCGTTCCTTCTAAAAGATCGTAATGTGTTTCCTACTAATGACATACATTTGATCAATGTGCCTGTTTGTGCTACATTTTGGTTTAGTAGCCTGAATTCTAGTTGAATCTTAGAGAGGGGATGCACTCTGGGGTAGTTGAAATAGAAGTCTGAAGACCTTACTTTGTACTAAATTGAGGAAAGACCCAAATTGCCCAGGAAAACTTCAGTGCCGTAGCAGAGAGTTGGAATAAGCTCGGCTTGTATTGCAGTTCGTAATGGCTGAAAGGTCAGGCTTTGTAATTTCCGATGAATTTGCTGGAAAGCTGAGATTACTGATTTGAATACACTCTGATGTAAATTGTGTGACTACCGTTCTTGTAACCATACTGCAAGTTATTTGACGTTGCCTAGTAGAATTGGTTCCCCCATCCCCCAATGACTAGCTGCCTTTCTTGTTTATTTTCCTGCCAAAAATCACTACCCGTGTTTTTGTAAAATGAATAGCCATTTCATTCTCACTGCAATAGAGATTTAGTTGGTTGAGTAATCTCTGTATGCCCGTCCCAGTTAGAATTATGAGAACAAGATCATCAGCGTATTGTAGTGATGCTACGTGCCTGGTTGTCAGGTTTGGTAGTTAAGAATTGCTTGTCACCAAATAAGCACTAAGATCCGCCAAAAACAGGTTAAAAAGTGTAGGCACCCTAACAGGTGATGCATGCTCTGGCTGGTCTTTTCACCACTGTAGAGAATGCACACTGCACGCTGGGTTTTTCCACTGCTACCTCATATTCCTTGTGTTCTTTGAAAGGTCAGACCAGGTTGGGGTCAAGTCATTATGGCTAAGCCTAGACTGGGATAGAAGAGTATGGTACTCCGATCGTTTGACCCTGAGCATTTGCCCTCTGGTCCATCTACCTCTTTAGTATAACCTCCTATCTCAGCAACAGGGCTGAGTCTGAGTCTAAACACAAATCTCCTCAATCTACACCTCCATGCGTAGAGACTATTTAGCGACACCTGAGCAGTTTCAATATACCCGCTGAGATAGTGGATGTGGGCTGCTGTTGGGACCGTCCCCTTGGTCCCTCACAGGCTATGTTGTCAGATATTGTATTGTTTGTGTTGCCATTGGCCTAGCCGAATGTATGCCTTTACAACGCAACCCTTTAAAACGCAGTTTTTACACCGCAACATCCCTTACAACGCATACATTTACATCGCATGCCATTACAACAAATTTTTTTTAACTACATTTACAACACATTCCATTACATCGCGTTGTACCTTTACAGTGCATACCATGCATTTAAGGTAAGTGTTGGATAGAGTAGGGGTAAAAATTACTATTCTAACTCCAGGGGGTGCAACAGTAGGGTAAGTGTTGGATAGTGTAGGGGTACTATTTCTTGTAATGGTATGCGTTGTAATGACATGCGATGTAATGCCTGCGTTGTAGTGACATGCAGTATAATGGTTGACTTGTAGTGGCATGCGTTGTAAAGGATGTTGCGTTGTAATGACTGCGTTGTAAATGTAGTGTGATGTAATGACTGCGTTGTAAAGTTTGTTTCCTTGCCTAGGCAAGGCTTTGTGGTGGGCACAGTTAAAGGTTATATGGCTGCCCTTTCAGCCTTTTTACATTTGTCTGACCAACCTTCATTAGTCAGTTCACCTGTTGTGATGAGGATCCTAAAAGGGTTAGCATACATGTTTCTGCAAAAGCACTTCATCATGCCTCAATGGAACCTCAACTTGGTCCTCACTTTCTGATGTGTAAGACTTTGAAAGCCAGGCAAAGCTGTTCTGTACAACTCTACACAATCATGAAGGTTTTTATGATTGTAGTTACTTCTGTGCACCTTGTCAGTGAGCTGCAGGCACTGTCAGTGCACCCTCCGTGCACCACTTTCTTGACAAATTGGTGCTGAGAACCTGGGCTCTTTTTCTGCCAAATGTTGTCCCACCCTGCTATGTGGATCAGCGTATCACTCTTCTTGCTTTTTTCTCTCCCCCTCATCCCTTAAAAGGCAAAGAGAGACTCTATTGGTTTAATAAAAGGACAATACTTAGCTTTTAACATTGAGAGCACAAAGTAAAACGGTTTACTGTGAACAGCTCTTCGTAGACTTTACGGGTGTCAAGAAGGGAAATGCAATGGAGAAACACACCTTTTCTAGGTGCATCCTCCTGTGTTTACAGCCATGCTATGCCCTGGCCAAGTAGGATCCCTTCTAGGGCCTATGTGCTTATTGAATTCAAGTGAAAGCTGCCTTGATTTCCTCCATACAACCCTCACATGATTGTTTTTCCTCCATACAAACCCCATGTGATGAACACGTTTGTTAAAAACAGTTTAATGACCAGTGTTGTTGAAGTAAAACAATAGACTAATGATAAGAGAATGTTATTATATCAAGATCCTCATGCATTAAATCCTCCCTTTTTACTCACTCTATCAGCACTAGTGAAGCTTTTCACATTTTTGTGTTTGGAGTTGGAAAGGTTGTTTATCCAGATGACTATATTTGATAAGTTTTATTTAAATTATTTGAAATGTATACATACTGAGAATTTTCATGTCACATTACATTGTGAAAGGATGTATGCCTACTGTTGTGATTTAGCCATTTGATATAATAGATGTAATTGTACTGTATATACAGTGTCTTCAATTTAATAGCAGAGCATACAGATATTTTTGTATATATTGTTCGCGAGGTCCAGCCTCCCTTTAGAGGGCTGCACAATCCCTCTAGGGCAACTTGGGCAGCTACTGCATCATTGCAGGATTCTTGGCCATCAAAAACAATTATTTTTCTAGAAATGTCAGGAAAAATATACATTTTCCTATAGTAAGGAACGTATAAGAAAACTATTGGTCACCACTTACCTTTTCCCTGCATTCTGCTGTATCTAAAAACACAATATGAGGCAGAACAATTACTGAGGCTCAAAAAATTAACACATACAGACAGAATTTCATGATCACGTTCTCGTTAAACATCCCAAGGCAGGCACTATTGCATCAGGTCTACAAGTCAAAAACATCCTGGTTATTTTAACCAAAGACCAGATCTATCAAAAAAGACTTCAATGCCCTGGAAAGAAATGTAGCAGAGATGGGATGGTCTCATCAATGCATCAGTAAACTGGAATTGTTGTATATTCCGAAACTTGAAGCAAGGTTAAAAAAACAGAAGATTCTAGCAGAAAGCAAGAAACCTTTAGTGAAGACTGAAAAAAAATAGAAAAATTAAAAGAATTGACCCTTGACCAGAACCAAACCGGATTGGAGAAGAACAAAAAGAAATTAAAACTTGAGGTGACCTACCATTACCTGAAAGAAGATTTTTACTTGAGACTCGATGAAACAAGATCTTTAACATACTAAAAAGGAGACTCACAACAAATATTTATCACGTTTTCAGATTCTTTATTATCAGACTCCAACAACAACCAGGACCCTGGTGAAGGATCATTAAGCAACAACTACAACAGACATACAATTTCACAGCCATTTCCAGGGAGTTTCGGAAAAGGGGAAAGAGGAGACCAACCATGGAAAATGCACACACAATGCCGATTTTACAAGAAATAAGTCCGAACCCTATGCATATCATATACAATTCAATCTTGTCAGATGGCCAAAGGGCAGAATTGTCCACATGTCTCTCTTTTGTCCTCTCTGGCTCTATAGACGTTGTAAAATTGAAGACAGAAACAATTGATTTGAAAATATTAATATTCATCTTTACTTTCAACAAAGAGGTGCATACAAAGGAAAGACTAACAAACGTTTGAAAAAAATCTACTTTTATTCAACCCAACTCTGTGACACCAGGCGAAATATTGACATTTGAAAAGACCGTATTTCCACCTATCAACCAAGTAGAAAAAGATCTATGTACTATAAACGGAACTTGTCCTAAACATTTCTACAAGCCCCCATTGAATTAAAAATAAATGAGAAGGTGGTCATCAAACCAGTGGGCCGACAAAGGAGGAGCAATAGGGGTCCAGAATAAAGAAGAATAAATTTTGGAAGGACATCAACAGGTTATGGAACCATAAGAAATTAGTCTCCTATTTAAAAATGGGCACTTGGAGGGTTGGATTGGGCCAAAGGAATTCAAGTTCCTGTCCAATAAGGAACTAAGAATTCCTTTGTTATATCTTCTTTCCCAAATTCTTAAAGACCGTGCAAATCCTCCTGGGAAACCCCTACTTTTAGGATTTGACTTTATCCTTAAACCCTTATCCAGATGCATAGCTTTCTTCCTGAAACCATTTCAGAAGACTATAAGACACAACCAACTTCATTATTTGCATCAAGGAATGAGTATTCAACATGCAGAACCAAATCTTGGTCATGCTGATCGTAGTCTCCCTACATACCAATATTTCCCAGGATCAGGGCTTGGAAATAATCAAACTTTATCTTGATAAAAGGGAAAGACCGAACCAGGCACCCACTGAATTAATTGTAAATCTGGCTAAAATAGTACTGACTACATTTCTTTTTCCTATTTGATAGCAGCTTTTACCTACAAATCAAAGAGACTGCAGTGGGGCTGCCCATTGTTATGTTATGTTATAACACTTTATCATGCGTACCACTACCCGGAGGTGTCTAGGCTCTCACGGTCTGCCATGCTGTGTCGAGAAAAGCTAATTGCTAAAGAGCCATGTCTTGAGCAGTTTCCTGAACTCAAGCAGGTATGAAGTCATCCTAAGGGAGAGTGGAAGGGCATTCCATTCCTTTCTAGTGTTGTAACTGAAATCCCCCCTACCCCCCCCCGATTCTAGCGGTGGGCATCAAGTAGGCATTAGTGGGAGAATACCAGCTAAAAGGGTCCAAAAGAAATAGCAGTCCTTCTCTATGCAATGCCTTATACGTAGTGCAAAGAGCATTCACTTCAGAAATGGCAGTTTTATACATGGCTGAAAATTACATATACCGTAATAAAATATTTGCAGAGATGATAACCTCTTGGCATGAATACAGTGATGACATCTTTGGCTTCTGAACTAGTAACTGCAACAAACTACTACAGTTTTCTCAATGGTTGAATAGTAGGTCACCTGACATCCTATTCAAATTCAACATGACCGGCAACTACATTATGTACAAAAGCCTTTGACAGGAACAGCCTCCTTTAATACAACAGCTTTCATCCAAGATATCTAAGCGACAATTTACTATGAGGACAGTTTCTAAGAATTTGCAAATACGTTACAGAAAAAGAGCAATACTGTATCCATTCCGAATAACCTCGCAAAAATACTGTGTGGGAGGGGCTCTCCTAAAAAATATGCATGCAAGAAAACCTGGTTCACTCCCATGAAGCACTACTGGAATCAAAATTGAAGAATAGTCAACAGATCATGGTGTGCATCACCATCTTTAGCCCCTCTACTTATTTTTAAAAAAACTTGTACACCAGAATTGCCATATTTTATCCACATTGAAAAATCATATACCTCCCTACTTGCTTTAAAGAAGTGAAAAGGCGAAAGGGGCGTTGTCCTGCCATCATGGGATTGGGGGGAGGGAGAAAAACCTACGAGCAGCTTTAGTCAAAAAGCTAATGGTTGCTTTTGACTTAAGCTGCTTGTAGGAAGGCTATTGAGCTTGGGATCGGGAGAGGGGCGGGGGGGGGTTAAGAGTGGCTTTCACCTTTTGGAGCTAATGACCAATTTTTCAAATTATTGTTTCTGAGGTAGTGGAATCGAAATGCAGTGTGAATGAAGAATGTGCTTTAGACAAGTCTGGGATATCTTACTGTTGACTGTTGACATGGATGCTAACCTGTAGATCTGTGTGTGCCATTTACGTCTTTAACCGCCAGTGTGCACCTCAGAGTACTACATAAGCTTCCTTTTTGTTTTGTTTAACATAACATCTACCTCTAACAGTGGCGGCTGGTGAGTTTTAAAAGTGGTTGGCGGCTGGTGAGTTTTAAAAGTGGTTGGCGGCTGGTGAGTTTTAAAAGTGGTTGTTCACTTCATGACAAAGTGTAGTGTCTTTTTAATACTCTTGTCTAACTGTCTTTGTTATTGAGTTTGTTCATTTGTTTATTTATAGTGTGATGTTTTTTTGAATTTGAACATAAATACTAAGTATGAGTAACAGTTTTTTAATTTGTTAACATTGTTTCATATGCTTTTAATAAATTGATACATAACATTTCCAATATTTTTCTTGTGTACTAGCGCACTGCTTTTTCAAACAGTACTGTATCCCCCATGATTGAATATGTGTAACTTAGGTGAGTGAATGAGTAAGAATTCTCTCAGTATTTGCCAACCAAAGAATATATTGCTATTTTTCCAAGAGGCATATATAGTATTACAAGCATTATTACCACAATAGCTTTGTCACACAGAAATAGAGGGCAATCAAATACAACAGTGCATGTGATACGGTTTAGGGTAATACCCTTTGTACAAAGTAATACGTGCAGCCAGCAAAAGTTAATCAGTATGCGAGTAATCATGCAAAGGCCGAGTTCAAAGTAGTCAATAGCATAAAACGGATTAAATTCAACTCCAGATGAAAAAAAGCAAAAAATAGAACATTGAAGAACAAAGAACCAGGCCCACATCCATCCAATAAGCCAGCATGTTTCACGTTACATCAAAACATCAGTGGAAAGAATCCACAAATTGGTACAAGGAACAGTAAGTGTGTGCCTGCACATCTTGTTGGTGATGGGTTTCCAGGGAACCTGTGTCTGATGTGTGTCCGGGGGGCTCAGCTGTGGACTGCAGAGCAGTCTGGAAATTATTCAGAATGGCGTCCCAGCTGACTGCCAGGGGGTATTTGCAGAAACCTTTTGTGTCTTCCCTATGTAGGGCAATGCTTTCTGCCTGAGTCCACGTATTTATGGACTGTTCCCAGGCTGTGAGCATAAGGGGGAGGAGGGGCAGGCAGGATATTTCCATTTACGAGTAATTAAGCATTTGGCTATCAGAAGACCTAAGTCACGAAAAAGGGAAGTGACTTTGTTTTCTGTCTCTGCGGTGTAAGCCTAATAGACAGACCTCCCATGTGTGAAGTGAGAGGCTCCCTGTGCAGGTTGACAGATGTGAAGTGACCCCCTGCCAACAGAGGTGGAGAGGCTGGAAGGCCCACAGCATTTGCAGAAAGGCTGCATCAACAAGGTTACAGCGGAGGTACGTGGCTTCTGCACTTTGGAAATAACAATTTTGTCAGGAGTAAGATAGGTTCTATGAATAACATAAAACTGAATAAGACGAAAGCCGGTATTCCATGGGATATGGACTAGACTCTCCAGTAGGGTAAATCAATCCCTATCTGTACACAGTCGACTCAGATCTGCTTCCCAGTGTCGGTGCATAGGGGGTGAGCAATGCTGCTGCATGGGTACGTAGTGAATCAGCAAGCCAATGTATTAAATGTCCTCCATTTGCCATTACCTGGAGGTCCTGAATGGTAAGATGCACCTGATGTTCCCGCCTCATATCTCCCCATAGATTCCTGAGCACCCTAATAACAGGGGAATAGAGAAGGCAGACCTTCCTCTTCAATCAGTTCAAACATGCCACCTAGCGTACGTAAGCTTCTCTCGTGCCAGATGGCCACATCTGCTAAAGGAGTGATGTAGCCTCCTCTAGGTGTACCAAGCAAGGGTTGCACCGGGGCATATAAGTGTGTTGCCTTTGTAAGGAAGAGGCTCTGCTTATAACAACGGTATGCTATTCGCAGTAGGGTGGGGCCGGGGGTTGCCACCCTCGAGCAAGGGTGAAACAGATGTAAAATCTTAGGCAGGCTCCAGGCCACGGATGTAGTGGCAGTGTCAGCAGTCTGATTGCCCGCCAGCCATCGGGCCACCCACTGGAGCTGGGAGGCCAAATAGAAGTGCTCAAAATTTGTGACCGTGACTCCACCCTCCTCCAGTAGGTAAATGAAGCTATTGTATCACCACCCTGCACCATGTGTTGTGCCAGATAAACTCTTGCTTCAATGTTTCAAGGGATCAAAAAAAGGGTTTTGTAATATAGAGGGGGAGGTTGGCAAAATAATATCAATAGACGTGGCAGCACTACCATTTCGAGGAGCGCTATGAGACCCGCCACAGAGAGCAGAAGCGACTTCCAAAATCCCACCTGTGTCCGCAATGAGGACACCGCCCGACTGAGGGTGCCATTTAGGTCAAGCCTCTACAGCGCTTGAGCTGTCTGCAAGACCTGTTGTAGCTCTTCTGTGGGGTTTTGGCACACCCACCGATTGCCATTGGTGTTATCTGTGGCATTCAGAAATGATGGATTATTTGTGCATTCGTACAAATGTCCCTCCTTTGTGTGCTTTGTTCTCTCCACGCGATTTCACTAAGCGAGCATCTTGGTTGGCCATCACACTGTACAACATGTGAAGGCCTCTCCTGCCTCCTCCTGGTTAGGCATTGCCGCCTTATACGTAGCTTGGTTCTCTCCTACGTCGCTGCTCCCAGCTGCACGGGTCTTTGTAAGTGCTCCTCGTTAACACAGTTTTTAGGTCGAGCAGACCTAACGCTCAATGCGTGAGCATTGAGGGTGTCTGCTTCAGACCTATTGTGGCCCGTATTTAGGAATGTGGACACCAAACTGTCACGAGCGTCTTCCTTCGCAGTTTTCACCGCGGGAGCGCGCGTCTGACCCGCGCATGCGCAGCGACCCGCGCATGCGCAGAGTAACTCACAGCCCTTGCTCACACAGACGCAGGCAGGCAGCCCCCACCCCTCTGCATGCACGCACGCACACACAGGCGAGCGCATTCACACGCAGGCACACACATACAGGCACACAGACACTCGCTCACACACACCCCCCTCCCCCACAGTCACACACACGCACACACACATACATACAAAGCCCGCCCGCACTCGCGCGCGCACAGGCTTCCCTCCCCACCCCCACCACCGTCAGCAACCCACTCACCGGCTTCCTTCGTGCGGCGGCTCTCCTCAGCTGCAGGACCCGGCAGCAGGACTCTTCTTCCCTCCTTCGGCACGGCTCCGTCCAATCGCGGCTCTTCCGTGGGAGGCGGGGTAGGCTCCCGCCCTCCTACTTCCTGTTTCCTGTTGTCGCGCCGGCCTGCCTGACTTCCTGTTCGCAGGCCGGCAGAGTGACGGCGGTGATTTGCGGTATTCATTTATTTCGTTATTTATGCATTTTTTTAAATAGTCATCAGTTGTTCAGAACTCCGGCTTATGCTTAAATCTGCTTTAACGCTCAGAACCCTTTCATTTTTTGCCTTTTAACTCCAGACTGCAGTGCCCTCCCCTGTCTGGCTCCACCACACCACCCTCTTGCTCATCTCCCCCGTGGTGACGGTCGGGCAGGAATATCCCGGTGCAGCGGCGCGGCGGTTATTTTGGGGGTTGGGATCGTGTGGCTCTGCGATGCGAGCGGTGCCGGCTTTTTGCAGTGCCCTTAGCGGTGCAGGGGGAGCGAGGATGGGGGAGGGCCGTGCACTTGTGTCATGCTGTTTTGGGAGAGGGTTGTATAGTGGTGCTCAACAACGGCAAACTCGGGTTTCTACATCTCTGCGCGGTGCTTCAGGGCGTCAGTCGCTTTTGAACGGGTTGACTTGGCTAGTTGGTGTTGGGACCTCGGCTTGGGACTGGGGTGGACGCAGGTGGGCACATTTCTGCTCCAATGGGTGCCACCAGTGCCCAGGACTGGGCTCTGGAGGCCGATCCTCTTCCGTGTTTGGCAGCTGCCTGGGACGGAAACACAGCGTCTGATCGCAGGTCGGGCAGGTAGCCAGCTCGTCGGTGGCTGGCAGGCTGCAGGGCCGTGTCCTTACTTGCCAGGCCGCCCTGTTACTGCAGCCGGGGGCTAAAGGAAGTCGTAGAGCGGCAGGAGAAAGAAGCGGTTATTCTGGCCCCAGTATCCACCTATTGTTAAAATGTTAAGAGCCGGGAGGTGCCAAACTTAAAACCACCGACAGCGGTATGGCTTCCTGTGGTACGAATAATGCTCAGAACATGCTTAATCTAAATAGAGAGCACAAGCGAACCATGCGAGCAGAATACTGGCATGAGAGCCCCAGGGGCGCCTTTCAGCGCCTCAGTAGATGAATGCCACTCGAACAATAATTTTGGCAAACGACATCCGAGCTGCTTGGTATGCCATTACTCTTTCGGAAATGTGTGAGGCAGGAGCTTCTGTGCACATTAAACTGGCTATAGTGACGCCCTTGACTGGACGATGCCAAGCGATTTGTTAGTTATGTTTTTTTCTCTCCCGTTAAACCATATTAGTCTACTGCAAAATGTGGAAGGCCTACTTCTTGAGAGCTCAAGCAGCGTCAATGCAGAAAATCATAGTTTTAGAATCCAGCTTAGTGTTTGAAGATTTAGATGCAACACAACTCTCTCACGCAAAGCGGGTTCCTTCGGGTCTTTTATTTTTTATTCCAGACTTGCTTCTACTGCTCCATTTAAAACAACATAAGTTACAAATAATAAACACGGAGGCGTTAATTATGAAGCGGTCTTTTACGACCTGCAAGAGGTTAATTATCAGAGGGCACTTACAAATACCTTTATAATGAAAAAAAAATCACAAATTACAGCTGAACCCTTAATGGTTGTGGCAGACCTAGCACAGTCGGTTGTAGCACAAACGTGGGCAAAGGGAAGAGTCTTTTTCCACCTTCTTTACCGGACACTATTTAAGGTATGGGATTATAGGTGAAAGAAAAGCCACCCAAACGCTGTTCTTTTTAAACCTGGTTTAGTTTGCGGTCGATATGTTTCGCTGAGACATCTGGACCCATGTTATCTTTAACTCCCAAGGGCCAGTGACCCGGGCGGCAGGTGGACACGATGCGCGTGGCCCTTTCACAAAAGAGAGGGGTCAAACGGAGCTGTGCTCTTAATCAGACATTTATGCTGTTTTTAAGCGTCCTTCCCTCCAACATGCATATCATGAAAGGACACCCTATTCTCACGATTACCCATAATAATATTCATCCTTCAGATGGCCGTCTCCGACCACAATGATACTGCCCAACATGTAACCTCAAAGCACGCATGATTCCCACCAGCGTCTTCTACAGGTCAAGATTTCCTAGAAGAGGTCTCTATCTGTGGATACTCCGAAACTGTGTATTCAGCCATCCCTACACCAAAGAACTCACCCATCTCTTAATAAAGACCCCATCTCTCCATTTAAGCATCTTGACCTGTACCTAAAGGTGATTAGGTTTATAGCGGGTGCCTTATACGATTCATAAATAAAATATGCAATCTCCTTATCAACCAAGAACAAATGAGTGATTTTTTTTAATGAAGAGTAACCACTAATATGATGCCTGGAACCAGTGAACTCGGGAAAGTTCTATGCAAGACGATGTACCACAGGCAGGATGCAAAAAGTGCCTATACAGGTCAAAGGTCACATGATTCAGATCAAGTCAGTGACGTTATTCCACCAAAATCACAGGGAGAGCGAGAGATTGGTAACACCCGCTCCTTGACCACTCATAATCTCATGCATCACATCACATGACCTTTGTCCCTGATGGCATTTACAGAAAGTGACATCACAGAGGTCATTGACTATGATGAAATTGCAGAGGTTATAAATCACATTATGCCTGGGCCCTGGACACTTTTCAAAGCAGAGCTGTCCAGGCGGTGTTATTGGATGGAAGGGACGAGCAAGGGATGTCGACGGATGACGTCAGTGTCACCCGCCTGGAAGTCAGCTGCGTGAAAGCTTGCGCGGTGCTTTGATAAATCACGTAAATACAAAACATGTTGCGTTACAAATGCTATAGGTGTCACATTTGCAAAAGGTAAAAGTATTGGCATTGTAAATGACAAAGCTAATTATTTGGCTATTTTCAAAACCAACACATAAATAAAAAAAATGTCATTTACAATACCAATAGCTCAAACTTTCCTAATGCGAGACCTATTGCATTGCAAATGCTTGTTTTTTTTGTTGGCCTGCTTTGTAGTGAGAAGCGTTTGTGTTTCGTTTACTTTATTTTCATTTGCCGTGTGCTTAATCTTTCCTCACGGACGCCGTGCTCCTTGTTTACTTTAGGTGGCCGTGTTAATATTTTATTTCACCCTTTCTTGGCTTGTGTCCAAGAGAATAGCGCCTTCTTAGCTGTCCTACCCAGAGTGCAGCGCTTTTTCCACTGTGTGACAGCAATCTAGTGGCTGCCACGGTCTGCACTGCTTATGGTAGGCAGGCTTGGCGGCTGGCTCAGCTGAGCTCTCTCTCTTAGACTACGACGTAACCCATTCACCCAGCACGACAATGAGAGCAGACTCCGGTCTATGCACACACAGACCCTGGGGTGTCTGACAGGAGGTGGGTGACCGAGACTTAGAAACCAAATGGAAGCAAGATCAGGGTCAAAGAGCGAGTCAAAAACTTAAGGGCTCCAATGATGGATTCTGCGTTAAGACCAAGGAAGTATTCCAGGCCAGACACTGCCTTCTCGGGAAAGTAAGTGCATCTTACAAGCAGCCTGCCTCTTCATTAATGTTTACATCAAAGCTCTGAAGTAAACAAGGATGTTACAGTGTGCCGAGGCTGGGATAGGAAGAGAATACCACTAAATCTGGTGGGAGTTTTGGAAATAGTTTCTCCATAGGAAAAAATCCAGCGAAGAAAAAGACATTAAACAAATAAATACATGTGGAATTGCACTAAAGAAGAGGCATTTATGCATGTATACCTATACCCTATTACATTTATACATATGGAAATTCCCTAAATATGCCCCCAATTCAGACTGTACAAAAGTTTTCCATGAGCTCTTCTGGAAATCTGTGGGACCAGTTCATAATGATTATGCATTGAGTAGGTAGGGCATACTCTCACAGTACTCCTGGAGTAAGCCAAGTGTATTACAAGAGTAAATCACAGGCAAATAATTGTGAATTGGGTCCTCTGAATATCGCAGGTCCTAAGGACAACTTTGGAAATTTTTCTGATTTGCAGAAAATTGTAAGTCTGTACCCATGTGTGGGATTTAACCTGCAGCTTCAGAGGAATCATTTTTATAAGATTCGGCTGTCACGCTTGTGGTGCTTTGTGTACAAGGAGACCAATTCACAAAGGTATCCTTGACCATGCGTAAGGAGTCACCCTCCAGAAGCAAATCCAGTACAAGGGCTAGTACATGGGCAGATCAAGCCACAGTTAGCCTGAAATTATTGGGAACGCCCACTTGTAGGATTGTGAGCATTCACAGACTTCAGTCTGACTCTTTTCCACCATGAAGATGTTTGGCAGTTATCTCCAAAAGTAAGACTGGAAGAGGAGCAGATCATCCCCAGAGGTGAAGAGGTAGGGAAAGGACTTTCTCAATCAATTTATAAGTACTACTGTTTTTCGCCCTAAGGCACTGCTCATTGCCTCACACATGATTACGTAGGTTACATAACAAATAAAGTCATCAATGACATCACACCATTAACATCTTTCATGACATTACTTTGGACCGCCATGGTGTAGGCTTATTGAATACGGTTTGAAATTAGTTCCATCTGTGCACAAACTGTTAACTATTCAATCACCAAATTTGTATAATTTCTTCTCCATGGCTAAAAACTTACAAGGTTCCAAAGGCGAGACCAATTGCATTGCAAATGCTGGTTAATACATGTGTCTTCGCCAGGGTGCAATGTTTTTAAAAGCAGGATGCACACTTTCCAGTTTTTTCATATCTTGGTAGCGAAAAACTCTTAAATTAGGCCTGTGTCTCCCATAGGATAACATTGAAGTTGCCTTGTTACATTTTAGAAGTGTAATTTCCAAATGGGAAGACATTACCAGTTCATGTTTGGCGTCTCCTGAATCGCAATTTAAAATCTTAACTTATGGTGAAGTCGGATTTTAAATTCAAATTCTGAATATGCCTCCTTAAGAAAGTTTACACAAGGGGATGATGGACGGTGCGCTGAAACTTTTCAGACACTCGCCCCCAATTACAGATCTGGGTTGAATCCATCATCATTCTTTAGCTCACTTTGCCACTCCAGTTCAGACACAGCTATATGCAAATCAGTCTTGACCCTGTACCTCATGGGGACAGTCCAGCCCAAACTGCCAAGCCATGTTTTCCCTGGACCGGAAACAAGCATCCAGGACTTTGTCCTGGTCCAGCGCAAGCAGATATCCACAGTTAGCACTATACTTCTTTTGGCGCTATTTTAAAAAACGATATATATTTTAAATTCAATATCTCCAGTTCTTCTAATTGGATTTTTTTTGGTTTGGCGTTGTTTGATTTATGAAAAATACATCTCTTTTTCTAATAATCTCGTGGGCTCATTTTGTACTGTGTTTTCACAGTGTTACTGTTTGAAGTGTTACACAAATACTTGACACATGGTCCCTGAGCTAACTGACTTCTCTCTGCCAAGCTACCTCTGGGATTGAGCACAAGCTAATTTAGTATTTGTTTGTGACTTCACCAAGAGAATAATTGTAGTTGCTGCTTGAGAAAGGTTTTACCCTCTCATCTGGTAACCACATTTCTGTAGTAGAGGATCTCTGTGTAAAGTCATAATCTAGTGAATAGTCCCGCCCATGTGCGTGGACCCCGGAGCAATCAAAAATAATCTCTTACGGTGTCGAAAAATGCAGAAATGCACAGACACTTAAGAGAGAATTAAAGACAGATAATGCAGCCTATATAACCTGGCTACACTGTCCAGTACTTCAACTAGAAATTCCACCAAAAATCCACAAACAGCAAAGTCTGTCCAGATTTCCCTTGCTTTAGCAGTAAAAACCCTCTGGAATGATAGAGAGGAAGACATGGACAGACAAGTCGTATAGGCTGCCATTATGTGGCTCAGAACAGGATACTGTGCCTTTAAGAGAACTTTCCAGAACTTCACAGTATCCCAGAATGCACTGCAGGTCCCTTTTACTTTCAGTTCTTTTTTCCGGCTCCTGCAAGCAGGACCCTGGAGCATTGAGCTCTCCCTTTTGAAGGGTTTATTGGTGATTTTTTCACTTTTGTACAAGTCTTTGAGTGCTTTTCTAAAGTACTTTGGTGCCTTTCTTCTTGTTATTCCTTTGGTGCACTCTTTGATTGTCAATATGCCTGCATTATTTGACAAATGTCCAGAGTGCTCCAGGAAGAAGGCCAAATCGGATCCACATGAGGTGTGTATCCTCTGCCTTCCCTCTTCCCATGTCCCAGAGGAGTGTGTCATTTGTCAGGGCTTTTCTGGCAGGACCCTGAAGGATAGAAAGAAGATCAGGCTTCAGGGCCTTGAGGAAAGAAGGCTGAAGGCGCAAGGTGGGTCTGGAGGGGCTTCCTCTGCCCGTGTTGAGGCCTCTGCGGGCTCCCTAGGGGCAGGAAGACCAGCAAGCGTCCCCATTCTCCGTCTGGGTCGATTGCACCGACTACGGCGTCGAGAGGGCTCTGGGTCGAAGCGACGTTGAGGGAACTGAACAGACCCCCGTTGAGATCTCCCGTGACAATTTCGTCGGAGTCGTCGTCGAGTGATCGACGTCGAGAGGCCCGGCGTCGGCGCTCGCCGTCGAGGCGACACTGCCGTTCGCCGTCGGCGAAAAGGAGAAGGTCGTCGTCAAGGGGATCCTTGGCGTCGAAGAGAAGATCGCCGTCGAGGCGAAGAGGTCGCCATCGAGGCGAAGGAGGTCACCGTCGAGGCGAAGGCATTCGCCGTCGAAGGAGAGACGGTCGACGTCGAGGAGAAGACGCTTGCCGTCGAGGGACCGACGCTCGCCGTCCGGTCGCCGTTCCTCGACGCCGAAGAGACGTAGAAGGAGGTCTGGCGCCAGGAGTCAGTCTAGCAGGCGCCAGATAACTATGGGAGGTTCGCCAATGTCCCAGGCTGGAAAGGAAGGCGGATCACCGGGTTCGGTGTACTCCATGTTGTATACCCCGCCGCAGAGGCCAGTTACGCCTCAGCCTCCATTACCGAGGGGGCTCCCTCCGCGGGCCCCTACTCCTCCTCCGCTCCCACCACTTTCACCGCGTCCTCAATCTCTACCTCAACCTCAGCTGCCAGCAGACAAGCCGCCTCCAAGGTCGGTCTCACTGCCCCGATATCCGACTTCTCCCAAGGGGACCCCTCAGCGGATGGCCCCAGCAAAAGCAAAGTCACCCGCCCCTGTGGAACCGGTGGATCGACAGAAGCCAAGGAGGTCACGATCACGCTCCGGACGGAGGGGGAGATCGATGAGTCGGCATAGATCCTCCACCAGGTCAAGACGGCGCCATAGAAGGCGCGGATCGCGGTCCCGCTCGGACTGCTCCAGGACCAGGACCTATTCACCGACCTTGTCGGAATCCCCGGGGACAAGGGTGTCTCCAGTGGACGACATCAGCACGTTCCAGAATGTTCTCCTGAGGGGGGCAGCGAAATTGGGAATCATGGTGACGGCTCCAACACCCACGACGTCCGTGATATTTGAGACGCTTCACAAGAAGCATTTGTCTCGCCCCTTGCTGCCGCTAGTACCTGGGTTGGTAGATCCCGCGGAGGAGCTGTTCCTCACGCCAGCAGTGACGAAGGCCGCTCCCTCCCGGCTTCTGAAGAAGTACAGGGCCCCGGATTCTGACCCGGCTTTTCTACGGATAGACTCGGTTCCGGACTCTGTTAAAGTAACGGCGGCCAGGAAGCTACATTCTACCACCCCGTCTTCAACCGTACCTCCTGATAAGGAGAGCCAATGGATCGACTCAGCCGGCAGGAAGGCTTGTGGGACGGCATCCACGGCCATGAAGGGCTCTAGCGATGCGGCTTTGCTAGGGCGGTATGACCGTGCACTGTGGGAATCCCTTCAGCAGTTCCCGGAACTCCTGCCACGAGATAAGAGGGAGGACTTCCAGGAGATCCTCAAGAAGGGGATGCTGGTTGCGAACCAGGTCATCAGCGCGGCTGCGGATGTCTCTCTTTTGGCTGCCCATGGGTACTGTTATGGGATCAACCAGCGGCGCCATGCTTGGCTCAGGCTCACATCACTCAAGCTGGAGGCCCAGCAGCGGGTGGCCAATCTGCCCTTCTCGGGGGAAACCCTGTTCGGCAAGCATGCCGACGATGAGATGGCCTGCATGAAAGCGGAGGCCGAGACCCTGACGGCTGTGGGCTTGGAGAAGCCCAAAGAAAAGAAGGCCTACCGCCCGTTCCAGAGATGGTTTGGTGCACAGTTCAGAGGGCGAGGACAGACTTCGGGACAGCAGCAGCAACAACAGCAGCAGTTCCGGAGACCCTTCCAGAAGCGCCAGAAGGGTAAAGCGGGCCAGCAGTCCTCTACAGCGAACAAAGGCCCGGCTGGGTCTCGACCCTGAGCGGTTACTTCCCCTACATCCGTTACCCGCTCCGGTGGGGGGAAGCGTTCAATTTTTTCTGGCAGAGTGGAGAAAAATTACTCAGGACAAGTGGGTGCTGAATATTGTTTGCAATGGATACAGTCTTCGCTTCACCAGCCCGCCTCCATCAATTCCTCCGGTCAGCTCGGAGTTTCACCTGCGCGAGCTCCATGCGGCGGCCGATATCCTGTTAAGGAAAAGGGCGATAGAAGACGTACCTCTGTCTCAAAGAGGAAGAGGTCTGTACTCCCGGTTCTTTCTGGTTCGCAAGAAGGACAAGAACGAGTTCAGGCCCATTCTGGATTTGCGACAGGCAAACAAGTGGATTCGCAGAGAGAAGTTTCGCATGCTGTCGTTGCATCAGATTTATCCTCAGTTGCAACAGGGAGACTGGCTATGTGCTATAGAACTACAAGATGCGTACTTCCATGTGCCCATTGCACACAAACACAGGAAGTTCCTGCGATTCCAAGTCGGTGCCAATCATTATCAATACACAGTACTGCCATTCTGACTGAAGTCTGCGCCCAGAACATTCTCGAAGTGCATGGCAGTGGTAGCAGCACACCTAAGGAAGAACAAGGTGTTTGTCTACCCGTACCTGGACGATTGGTTGATCAAGGGCTCCTCCTTCTCGGAAGCTCAAGCACACTTCCAGAAGACGTGCGTTCTCTTGAACAAGCTGGGGTTGCAACATGTCCAAGTCTGTCCCGACTCCGGTCCAGTGCATTCAGTACTTGGGAGCCACCATCAATACGCTATCAACAAGCGTGTCTCCTTCGGAGGAGCGGCGATTATCACTCCTTCGGAAGGCTCAGGCTCTTTTGACAACTCCATCTACAACAGTGAGGACGGTGTCTTCTCTACTGGGATCGATGGCCTCTTGTATCTTGCTAACGCCACACGCACGACTGCACATGAGACCGTTGCAAGAGTGCTTGGAGGATCAGTGGGATCAGAGGAAAGGGTCTTGGGACGACAAGATACGACTGTCTCTGCATGCTCTTCAGTCTCTGAAGTGGTGGTGTTCATCGCAGAATCTCCTCAGAGGGGTTCCCTTCCACAAGGACATTCCCACTCAGACTATCATGACGGATGCTTCTCTCCACGGCTGGGGGGGCGCACTCCGGACACTTACAGATTCAAGTAACGTGGTCCCCAACAGAGTCCACGTATCACATCAATTTCCTGGAACTCAGAGCTGTTCACTTGGCACTGAAGGCCTTTCGTCCGTCCTTCCAGACCAACTCTCTGCTTGTACAGACGGACAATACGACCACAATGTATTACCTCAACAAGCAGGGAGGCTCGAGATCACGCACTCTGTCGCAGGAGGCGCAGGCGATCTGGCGATGGCTTCTGGCCAGAGGACTGACGATAACGGCTACCCATCTACCAGGTGTGCAGAATGTTCAGGCGGACGCACTGAGCAGACTGATTCAGGAAAGCCACGAATGGGTCATAAACGACGAAGTACTAGGAGAAGTCTTCGCAAGGTGGGGGACTCCAGACATAGATCTGTTCGCCACCGCCGAAAACAGCAAATGCATAGACTTCGCCTCCAGGTACTACCAGCAGGGTACGCTGGGAATGCGCTATGGATCAACTAGTCGAACAGCTTTCTGTACGCTTTTCCACCCATTCCCCTGATTCCAGGGGTGTTCATCAAGCTGTCCCAGTCCAGGGCGCGGATGATCCTGATTGCCCCGGAATGGCCCAGGCAGTGGTGGTTCACAGACCTGCTTCACCCGTCTCTCCTTCCTCACATACGGCTGCCGTGCAGGCCTGACCTTCTCACGAAGTGAGAATTAAAGACAGATAATGCAGCCTATATAACCAGGCTACACTGTCCAGTTTTCCAACTAGAAATTCCACCAAAAATCCACAAACAGCAAAGTCTGTCCAGATTTCCCTTGCTTTAGCAGTAAAAACCCTCTGGAATGATAGAGAGGAAGACACGGATAGACAAGCCCCATAGGCTGCCATTATGTGGCTCAGAACAGGATACTGTGCCTTTAAGAGAACTTTCCAGAACTTCACAGTATCCCAGAATGCACTGCAGGTCCCTTTTACTTTCAGTTCTTTTTGAAGGCGTAACACACCAGACCTGTAGCATTCCTTACATGAATATCTCTCTCCACCGGGGAGGAGGGCGGGCACTTATGACTATAACAGAGATACCCCTACTACAGAACTGGAGTTACAGGACAGAAACTACTCCTTCTGTAGTAGGGGATCTCTGTGTATTTGTATTCATCCATAATTGAATGAAGGTTAGCGTGGACTGAAAGGATTCAATTGCAGGGGGAGAGGTGTCGATGGTGAAAACAAGCTGGATGTCATCAGCGTAGTTGAAGATAGCTACATCCCTCTTCCGCAGGTCTGATATTAGTGGACGGATGTAAAGATTGAATAAAAGCGGGGAAAGGGAGGAGCCCTGAGGGACCCCACAGGTGAGTTCTCTCCCTTTGGACGTAAAGTCGGATAGACGAACAGCTTGGTGACGATTACAAAGAAATGAGGATATCCATTTGAGGGGGGTACCCTGAATGCCGGCGCTTTCGACACGTTCGACCAAAAGTTCGTGGTCGACAGTGTCGAAAGCAGCCGACAGATCCAGGAGGACAAGAGCCTGCGAGATGTTATGATCAGTGCCTAATCTCAGCTCGTCGTGGACGGCTAATAAGATGGATTCTTTGGAATGCTCAGATCTAAAACCTGCCTGGTGAGGATCCAGGTAGTGTGAGTTTTCCACGAAGGTGCTGAGGTAGCTTGTGACATAAGCCTCCAGGATCTTAGCGAGGAATGCTAGGAGTGAAATCGGCCGAAAATTACTGGGCACGGAGGGATCTGCTCCTGGTTTTTTCAGAATGGGTCGTACTTCTGCCATCTTGAAGCAATCGGGAACAATGCCAGACGACAGCGAGTTATTAAGGAGAGACAAGGGGATTTCAGGGAACTGATGAAAGATATCGCGAGCAATGAGAGGGGGGCAGCTATCCGTAGGGGAGCCAGAACGAACTTTATTAAGGAGGGAGAAAAAAGTGTCTTGTGTGATAGGGGGGAATGAGCCAAATGAAGATGAGTTATGATACATCTCAGCAGGTATCGGGGGGGTTGTAGCCTTGGGAATACTAGCTTTAATCGTGACGATTTTATCAAAGAAGTAAGTGTTAAGGGAGTCGCAGAGCTGTTGTGACTGGGCAAGTTTGGGGGTAATCCTATCAGGTTTAGCCAACTCATCCACAATAGAAAATATTTATTTAGCTTTGTTATCAGCGCTGAGAACCTTTAGCGAAAAATATTCAGATTTTGCTTTCAGGATGGCGGCCTTATATTGGTATAGAACCGGTACGAATGAGGATTTCAGTATAGGACAGTAATTCTGTCTCCACTTTCGCTCTGCTTGACGCAGGGACAGTTTCATTTGTTTCAGGTTGGGAGTGAACCAGCGTTGTGCGTCATGAGGTCTTTTCTGAATCACATTCCTAAGTGGGGCAAAGTTGTCTCTGCCAGAGGCCAGCCAGGTATTAAGGTTCTCGGCTTGGGCGTGAGGAGATAGATGGGAATCGGGGAAGGGGGAACTAGAGGGTTTGGAAGTGGCTAGAAAGGAGCAGAGTTCAGCAATGTCGACCAGGCTCCAGTTTCGAACTTTACTGCGCCCTGGGTGAGGGGATTTATCATAAGAGGGAACAGGGAGGGAAAAGGAAATAAGGTAATGATCTGACCAGGAACATGGACTGATCAGAGATCTCTGCTTTGGAAGACCAGACCTGGTCAAGTATGTGACCTTTTATATGAGTGAGAAGCTTCATATGTTGTGTGAGATTCTTCCCGTTTAGTAGCTCAGTAAGAGCTACCGACGTTGGACACTCACGCGGATCATCAGGCCAGAAATTAAAATCGCCAATAACAAGAAGTCTAGCATGGTTGATGGCAAGTTCGGCAACAATGTTTCCTAAAGCTTAAGGAAAGGTGGGAATATAGCTGGGGGGTCTATAAATTACCGCACAGACAATAGGAGAGGTTAAAGAGTGGAGTTTGAACACTAGGAGGTCCACCAAGGGAATACCAGGTGAGGAGAGGAGCTAAATTTATGGTTTTTCCAGATTTTGGCTGCCACTCCGCCCCCCACTTTTGCCTCTGCTCTGTTGGCGTAGAGCGCATAGTAGTCGTTGGGGATAGCCGCCAACAAATCTGGGGAGGATTCGTCGTGTAGCCCCGTTTCGGTGAGAAATAATATATCTGGTTTATGGGAGTCTAATAGAATGAAGATTTCAAGTTGGTGTTTAACCATGGATCGAGTGTTGAGATACCAGATATCCAATTTGTTATGTGGCTGACTCGACTGAGGAAGGGAGGACGTTGGGGAAGGATCCCTGTGGGGATTAGTTCGTCGGGGGGGATCAGGTAATGGGGTAAGGGCTGGTCTAGTCGTGTCATTAGAAACTAATAGTCCGTTTTCCTGAAGGATATCGCTGGTGAGTGGGGAAATAGCCTGGTGTGTCTGTAAGGCTAGCATTTTAAATCGAGATTAGTGCAGGGGGGATTGGGCAGAGTGCATGGCCCCTGGCCCCGGTCGGGCGCGGACAGGCGTAGACGGGCTTGCCTTAGGCGCGTCCGCTGCGCGACGGGTAGCACATAGCGAGTTATAGGCAGCGAGCCCGCCCTAGTCGCGGGACTCCGCCCCCAACTACGACGAAAGAGTTACTGCTGCCTGTGTGAGCCTGCACCCTCCACAGCAATCGGGTAAACCCGTGGTGGACCGAGGTGCAGGCGGCAAGACACGGCAGGAAGTTTGAAGTAGAGTGAAATGAGGGTGTGCAAATTAGCAATCAATTTAACCACATACAACAAATAAGATAAAAGTGTGCAAAATATATGCTCTCTAATCAGTGAATCACGAAACAGCCAAGAGAAGGGTGTGTCCATGTTCGACCCTGCATCAGGACATAGTCATCTGTCTAATGCACCTATAACAGGAAATATTTTTTGAGTAGTTCGTATAGGGAAGTCTAGAGCATCACACCTTCCTGTTAATCAACGGAAAACTCCCCATTCTACTTATCAGTGCCTAGGTGCCAAAAGATCGTCACACTCAGTGATATGAATTGTACTAAAAAGAGTTGTAATAACAAGTAGTTACAATCCCACCAGGGTGACTTAAAAAAAAGAGGCGACCTTTGCGTAATGCAAGAAAAGAGGTGCATTGTGGCTGTTCGTTTAACCACCTAAAGCGGTGTATGTTGTGGGAAAGATCAGAACATACTAATGGTGCATGATGAGTATATATGTTCTCAGGTACCCGACAGGGCGTGCTCTATAGCCACAAGTCAAATTGGGTCTGAGGCACATCAATGTGGCATACCAACTGTAAATACCTGTATATAGGTAGGTAACTAACCAAACTTCTGAATCAGAGTGCTTCATGTTAGGTGAGCTCAGCCAACCACTGACCTGAACCTTGACTCCAAACAAATGTAGTTTTAATTATTGAAATATGTAAATATATCAAAAGGTTACAGAATGCCTTCACCTGTACAAAAAACAACTGAGTGCATCTGAGGTCTCCATTAATCATAACTGGCCTGCCACACCGGTAACGTAATGTCATGACTCCTGAACAATTCTACAGTACGTGAATATAATATTAGACCGTCTCAGTCATCTCTAAAAGAGAATACGTACACCAATGCAACACATACTCATCTACCCCTGCATTCTGCATGAATGCCGAAGGACGAAGCACAGGAATATGTGACATAATGTGAAGGTCTTGTAACGCTATGATCTATTTACAGATTTCAGGAGTATCAGCAGGTATCTTAGATGTTTTTCCCTGCCAGGACATGTAAAACTTAAATTCACGTGATCTACATTCAGGGATGGGGAATTCCTATAGCGGAGGCCTAGGACATATTGTTTGGGGTCAACGGCAACAAGTTTCCATGTGTATTTTATCCTTGGGACAAGTAGGCCCAACCCCCTGCAGCACAAACCCTTTGATTGCCAGTTTGTAGTACCACATTATGGATCATGGAAGGGCACTGTCTGCAGTAAAGAAAAGATGTGTGCCAATATGTTAATGCTGTTCAAACTTGTATTTGTGATTCATTCATTGAAAGCCTTTATTATTAGGGTGCGCGCTCTAAGTAAATGTTGTAAGCTCTGACTGCAATACTGACAGTGGTTTCAGTATAAAAATGTGTACACATGCTTATTTGACATGGTGAGTAGATAGGGGTGAGCGCTATGCAGATGGGGTCATTACGATGTTGGGCGGAATCACTTCTGCCTGACACCACATCAGTCATGGGACCGACCGACACTCTGTCGGCGGTCCCAACCACTCCATTAGGATGCGACCGAATACTGTTGGGTCGCAATCCTATATTATACTATGGGGGCATGCATTCTGGTCGCAAACCGGCTCTAATGTATGCTCCCCTTGTAAAATGGAAGGTGCCGTTCATCCCAGCTCCTGTTAGAGGCCCCTCAAGGTGCCTGCCACAAGGTGCAGGTATCGGCAGAGGTGCCCCCATCGATCTCCACCCTGGGGCCATGCACCAAAGAGGGCCCTGCTCGGGGCCCACTGACATGCTTTCCGACATGTTTTCCATGTCAGACAGGCTGGCATGGAAACCATGTTGGAAAGCGTGCATCGTAATCTCAAGGTTGGAAAGAACCGTACTTGAGATTACAGGCCGCATTCCGACTGGCGGACAAGCTTTCTGAGACTGTTGTAAGCATGTTAGAATGAGCAGTCAGTTGTAATGAGTGGGCAGAAAGGAAAGCCAATGGCCCATTACAATACGTCTGTAAAGGCTGTAACGGTATGTCGTAGCCTTTACGCGTCGCAGCGTAATCGGCCCCAGAATAGTTAGAAAGGAAGGTAGAGAGGGATAAGTAATTTGTGCATGAAGTGGTGAATGGACTCAAGATAGAAGAGCAGAAAGAGTGTGTGAGAAAGAGAAAGAAGGCCACAGAAACAAACAGATGGAACACCTGTGTACGCAGTAGACACCCCCAAGAAGAGTAGGAGAGGGTGAGTTTGAGGGAAGGAAACCTTGAAAAGACACATGAAAGAAACTGCACTCAACGACTTAAAGTAAACCACATGAGAGAGCCAGAGAGAAGGGTAAGAGATAGAGCACGAAAGAGAGATGCTTGGGAGGGGCACCTAGAGGGGGAGGTGGACCGGTGCACAGCGTGAGGAGGTGCAGGAAGGTAGCACTCTTCTTTAGTGCACCCACTGTTGCTGTGTTCAACAAATCAGGATAGGCTGTAGGCAGTAGAGTATTTCCAGCCTATCTCGTTTCAGACCCTCTAGAGTAGACTCATCGGCTACTAAGACCAGAATGAAATGGAGAATTGGGAGCTGGAAAACTTCAAAAGAGGTTCCAAAACAGGCTATGTGGATTGCTGTGCCGCACTGGTTTAAAGTGAATACGCAAAGCCCAATCTCTTCCCTGACATACTGTGTGTTATTGGATCAGACAAACAGGATGAACATAGTATCTATTTAAAAGAGGATCAGTAGTTCAGAAATCCAAGCTTTTAAAATGATAAAAAAGAAACACCAAAGCTTATAAGATGAGACACGACCCCTTGCATGAGCAAAAGCATCATGTGCCGGCCACATATGCAGTACTACCTGGAGTTAACTGTCCTGCAGGTCGGTTGGACATATTTTGTCAACATACAAGTATTCAGCCCACAATGAATAGGCTATTATTCCAAGAGTTTCCATTGGAGTTGGCACTAAAGTTTTTTATGAACATCCATGCTAGTAAAAAAGATCACTTAATATCCGTGCGCCTAAAAAAATGTATGTGAACTTGTGTCATGTAACTCATGCTTACGTAAAGAGCTCCAGTATCTTCAGGTCGGTTCGTGGTCACGCTAGATAAAACTGCTAAAAAAAGAACAAGTGCCTCAATCATAGCCCGAGCAGGAGACTGGCACTGATCAGAAGAAATCAGTCTGTACTTGGTCCGTGACCCGTCGAAAGCCATTGAAGTGACACAGGAAGTGACGCCTTGCACCTGCTGCTGATTTACAGGGCATAAGGATACAACGAATAGTAAGTAATGGGAGGGCTAAAAGCTAATTTTTAGAGTTGTTTTAAATAAATACATTAGGTCGTCAAGTGACAGTCCTTGCGCGCTGCCTGCAGGCTCGACCAAAAAATTGAATTTGAACCAAGGCCCATGGGGCCCACTATTTCTGTCATTCACGAGCTGGAAAAAAATCCCTCCTGCCTACCCATGCGAGTGCTGCAACGCAATGTCACCAGAAGTCTCCCCTGTGGCACCGGGACTAAGTGACATGTGACAATTGTTGCTTACCATTGCTGATCCAGGTCCTGAAGCATTGCATTACGAGTAAATATCAAATGTACTGCCACTTACTTGACATTAACAAGTATTTTTTATTGCTTATGGTTCTGGATAAAGTTGCTATTAACACTGTTAAATAAAATATCCATCCAATTTTGATTATGGTTTCTCCATTTATGAATGTCTCAAACACAGGATGGATATTTCATATGTATTATAAACATAGGCCACACCTCCTGTAAAGGCTTTTTAAATCACACTCACTCCAGTGCTTCCAATTTCTCATACCACCTAAAATACCAAGGAGGCCCACACCCTTTGCATTCGTGCCAGTACTATCTAAAGTGTGCCTGAATCAAATGCACTGGGAAAGCTGTGCAAGACAGCTTGAAGGTAGACCGCATGAATCTCACCTTAGTTGTTGCACTAAAGTGGAGGCTAACATGACATCTTATGTGTTTGTTAGTGTGGATGTGATGTACAGGGCAGGACTTAATTATATGCCCTTAAAGCTGCTTGCACTTCAGACTTTGAAGCATTGATTGACGGCTTCGCAGCTTGAGTTTTAGGTTAGCCTGAAAAGGCATCAATGATAGACCTATTAACTGTCAATTTTTGTGCCGCCATCGATGGACCCTTTTAAAGGCTCTCTGGTTGCTGCTACCATAACTGCCCGATCGATGGCAGCATCTGTCCACTGAACAAACCAGGCTGGTCCAAAATCCAAAATCCAAACTTGGAACCACGTCCAAACAGACCCCACAGTGTTTGTTGATCCAGATAGACTGTAAGTGAGAGTATTATGGTCTGGAGGTGTTACCTGTTTTATTTTTAAAACTTGAGTGCTGCTACAAGTCAAAAGGATAACAATAGTACAATGAATTCCTTCATGCCCACGTGCCTCCTCGCAATGTTCTTTCTCGTCTGGGCATCATCACATCAATTTGCACAGTCCTGGGCTCGAAATGTCCTGCCCAATAAAAAGGTTTGTTTATAAAATAGGTGAACTCTTCTGCAGGTCCGATCCAAAGCGAACACACATTGGTAGCACTGAGGCACCCAGTTGTATTGTCATTGTAGTAATTTCAGTAAATGCCTTAACAGGGAAATACAATCCGGATCAGACTGGGGCAGAAAACACACCAGGGCACCAAAATAGGTGCTTCCTACTAGCGATTTAGATAGTGAAAAAATGACCCACATTTGCAAATGTAGAGAAGAGTTTATCATGTTTTTAAAACCAGTAGTATCTTGGGTCTATTGTACTCTGCCCATAGTGACTAAAATCGGCAAACTTCTACCTGCTGGGTGCTTGTTAGCTGCTGGTTGCCTTAATATAACAAGCATTTGCAATGCAATATTTCTAACAATTACGAGCGTTTGAGCTATTGGCATTGTAAATAGAAATGCCTTTTATTTGTGTTGTTTTTAAAACAGATAAATAAAAGGTATTTTCATTTATAGTGCCAATAGCTTAAACTCTTGCAAATGCGAGATCTATTGCATTGCAAATGCGTTCGGCGCCCGTGCTATAAAGTTTTTTTTAAAGTGATAGGAGAGAGAGTGTCAGGATAAAGATATTTGAGAAAATAATTATCGGATCTGTAATTAAAGCCTACCGAGTAATAAAACACGTAGCAGGGGGTATTGTCATGGGAGGTTACAAAATAGGACAAGGCTGTACTAAGGAGGGACCATTAATCCTAGTGACCAATGAAAAGCCACAGTTTACAGTGGACAATGGCACAGCCAATGAAAAATATGGGCATAGAGTGGGCGGAGCTGCACGTCCATACCTGAATACAGCATGCCTCGCAGAGTAGCGGATGCATTGCCCAGGATCGACCTAAGAAACGAGAGGCCCAACTTGTCTTAGACCACTAAGTAACCATAGGACCTGATAAAATTATTAACCCTCCCCCAGCCCCACTTACCTCTCCAAGGTTATGTGCTTGCGAGCAAAGCAGTATTAAGCTGGTTCTCTATATAGTGTGCTACAACGAAGTACACTATGCAGAGAGTTCAGTGTGTCCACAATTGTTTTATAGAGGTTAAAGTGGATAATTCTGATGCTCTCTTTTGTGGCAGTGTGGGCGAGCAGTTAGGCTTATCAAAGGGTAGTGCTAAGCATTTGTTGTACTCACAGAGGCAATAATTGAGACAACACACTCCATGAGTAAATCCAAGGCAAATTTAGAAAAATAACAAGTCTTTTTATATGTATTTTCGAACCAAGAACTACGTTTAAAGGTAAGTATTGTATTTTTTATGAATTTTCAACGATACGCAAATAGTTCAAAGTTGTGAGCAATTACCCACCATACAATCCTATGGGAGGAAAAAGCAGGTAGGTAAAACACACAGTGCAGACAGTTGTAGGGGGTTCACCTTCTGAGTTAGAACAGTAGGAAGCAAAGGTTCAAGGTTCTACCAAAAATGTGTTGGGTGCGTCACTATTTCAACCAGGAGCAGGGAGTTGGTAGTTGACACTCTAACGCAGAGGTCTTCAAACTTTTGAAGGTTGAGCCCCCGCAGCACCACCTGACAGAAATTTCTGGAATCTGGTACACTACATAATCGACCGCCACCCGCATATCCCGGGCCATATCCGGCAAATAATGTTCAAAACAATGAGTGTTTCCTCCTTCTCCATGAATTCCCTCACTACCACTCACCAACAATGCACCTCATCTCTCTATAGCACCTTTCTGGCAAATATATATATATTTTTTATAGTCCTACTCATAGTTTCATCATACTCAGGGGCATATGTACAAGCCCCTATAGACACCACACCATCACTTTTTATGACGTTGTGGTGGCGATAGGGGCATTGTCGTATTTACAAGGCAGAGTTAAGCCACTTAACTTGGCTTAACGCTGCCTTGTAAATAAGGCCCCCTTTCATGCTATGCTTAGCGTGAAAGAGGTTTCAGATATGCAGCGCAGGGTTTCAGATATGTTAAACTATTGCTATTGCAATTATGGCATTACCCAGGGATCGAGGGTGGAGGAAATAAATACTGGGCTGATGTTGCAACAAACTTCCAGTTTTATGGTTAGGGTTGCCAGCTCATTATTTTGATGTCCCAGGTGGAACAAAAATAAGCAGTCACCTAAAGCTCTATTTTCAGCACTTATCTGTGCATACTCTGAACAGCAAATATAAATAGAAAGCAATTTAAATTGTGTTTTAGGGCTGCCTGAATGATATGACTGATAATAAAAGGGAATAACGACAGAAAAGTCACATCATAAATGAATACATACTTCTTTACAACCCATATTTAGTGTCAAGCAATTTTCAGGCTGTTTAAACACCTGACTGGGATTTGTCTTTTGGCAATTTAAAACACTTTTAGCCTTGTGATCATTGTGCTCCTGCCAGTGTAATTTAAAAAGCAACATTGTCGCCTGGGTTAAATTCCTAGAGCTGAAATGCTTCAGCTGCAGTGGGAGGCAGGAAGCCTTCTCTCCTAAAACTGAAAGCAAGTAACAGACATTCATTTCATCTGCAGTTTGAGGCAAGGAGTCTCCTCTGCTCTGAAATAGTCGCTTTCAGTTTTAGCAAAGGGGGCTTCTTGCCTCACACTGCAGCTAAAGCATTTCAGCTGAACCAGGATAGACCCCCGCCCCACTCCGTGTGTGGCAGCCTGGATGAGACAGCCATGCACACAGCCACGAGTATTTCACAGGTCTTTAAAAGACCTTTTTCTTGTTAATGAGGCTTTAATGGTTTTCACCCCTTCTTAGGGCCCCTGCAGCTTCACTCTGCCGTTTGTTTGAAGAGAACAAAGGTGAGATTTTAGGGAGGAGTGCGCGCCCCACCTGAGACGGTTTGATTGATTGAAGAACTCTGCTCTAACGGGAAAGGGGGTGCTCTAAAGAGAGCCTGCACAAGGGGATTTGCGGGCAAGTCCAAAAGCTAGAGTTGCAAGGACCTTAATGACAAGGGAGCACAGTCGGTTCATTGTTACCCAGGCCTGGTGGGCTAGATGCAGAGCAGGTAGGTTGGCCCGCCCTGGTGCATAACGGTTCTCCTCGTGGTCAGGGGCCAACTGCTGCCAGGGGCAAATTCAGGACTGCTGGGCCACTCTCAAAATGTGTCTCAGGGGTCTTGATGTCCCTCAGCGACTGCTGGTCTCTGGTACAGTTGAAGTCCCGTCTGGACTCTTCGATGTCAGTCTTGGTTGCCCGGCGTCCGGTACCCTGGGTGTTGTTACTGCACAGCCCCGGCTGATCCTTGTGCCTCCAAACTCGGTTGGGAGACAGATCGGACCTTCCAGAGTACAAGAACTTCTTTCTGGTAGGTTGTGACTCCGTTCAGGCTAGGGATCTGCAAAACGATGGATCAGACAGCGGTTTTGGTACCTGCGGTCTGAGGGGTAGTAGCTCCTCTACTCCATGTGACTCTTGGGCAGTTTGCAAAGACTGGTAGTCTTAGAGGCAAACACTTTAATAAATAAAAGCTACTGTGTTTAAAGAGATAAGTTGTCTGCTGGAGCGTCTTATGGCTCCTGCAACCCTCAGGCTGGCACTAGCCTTGCTGCCTCTACAAACCGACCCCTCATATATTAATCAGCTGCTATTGGAGGTCCGTTTGTGTTGCGGGCTTCAGAAAGCAACAACAAAAAATAGTGCGCCATAAGGAACTTATATAAACAGAAGTGAAACTATACATGTAACAGGACCAGGTTCCATGGGCGGCAATGAAAACAGAAAAAGTGGGACAATTGGGATGATTTCACCACCCAAAAGACACAGATTTTACAAGATACAGAAAGGCACCAATGAAAAGCGAGGGGCGTGATGAAAGCCCATAGAGAAGATACTGCATGTCTCGAATGAGACAGCACATGCGCTACCTAGGAAAGACATGAAAATGAAAGGGAAGACTACCTTTTCAAATCACTTTCTCTTACATCTTCTCATCTAAAATTCCAAACTGTGGAGGATTTATTTTTGGTAGTATATTTATCGCACTGCTGGACATGCCTACAGAAAATCTGAAATCTAACTATATATCACTTCACATTATAGACCACAAAGATACATGTACATGTAAAGTGTTCTTTCATTAAATGGTTGAAATATTTTTGGAACCGATCGCCATTTGTACTAATGTATTTATTTCCACAGTACAGATCCCACTATCATTCCAGTTGCCATCTGCACCATGATAATCTTTTGCATTAGGGGAAGCAAGAAACCAAATATTAAAATGAGGGGAATGGGTGGATGATGATGATGTGAGTATATAGTTCTCAGAATAAAGTACCCCTGCCCTACATACAAAGGATACTGCAAGCCCTGTTATTTATCAAAATGATCACTGAGCACCTGTGACTTGCAATGTCCTTCTAACCCACCATAGTCACTGCTGTGTCCCATACATAAATATCATCATGCGGTTGAATAAACTGCCCAATACGTATAATAAAACTGTAATGAAACTTTATTACAGTGTATGTGGCGACCGGCATGCTTAATTTGAGATGTTGAAATGTGCTGCTATGGCTTTGCACATTGTTGCATTGGGAGATTTAATTCTAATGTGTTTATCCTATTTCTTTTCAGTCTGAAACCACTATGTAGGTCGCATTCAGGCAACGTTGAGCCCATGTATAAACCCCTTGGTGCACTGAAGAGATCCAGAGGAATGTACATAAACGACACAGGTACTGAGCACACCATTTCTGCCTTAATTTATGGTAACTGGTTACGCTACTTAAGATCTTAATTCTGACGCAAACAAAGCATTGATGAAGCCATCATGTCTATATCTTTTAATGTTATATATGTATAGGTGCACAGCGGATGTGACTGGAAATACACTTTCTCAAGAGTGATTCAAAAACTTCTATTAGTTCTCCCCCACCTTGTTCCTCGCTCCTGTGGGTGAGTGCCAGAAAACAGGAAGTCATTGGATGGCACCTACTTCATGGCTGAACCTAAAATAACAGTTCATTTGAAACAGTGAGCCTTAGGGACCACTGGGGAAAGCATATGGGGGTCACAGTTCCCTTGCAGTTCCCTTGCAATGGTGTAATTGTATACAGATTCCCACTTAACTAATTAATATAAATGTTTATTAGATGTTTGGTAATTAGGCATGGTTGATATATATATCTCCTGGTCCACAAGGATCTTCATTTAACGCTCCTAGGGACTTTGTACACCTCCATGGTAGAAACATGATTAAGAAATGCTGCAGAAATATTATTGGTCCTTCAAAGGGAGATCTTACGCTGTCATTTATAAGTTTGTCATTTTATATTGATTTCAAGTAATATTGGCATTGTTGTCAAATTTCCCACTTGTCCGTTTTCAAATTTAGAAATTAAATACATATCCAAGTAATTAAGATAGGACTCACTCCTCCCAGTGAGTTAACTGCTACAATGTAGCAGCATCATAGCTCTGGGCAAACTTGGATGTCTTCGTATTTTCTGAAAGGACATGTCACTCTGAGGACAGAATATAAATGTACTTATGAATGGATAGGAGTCCTAAAGTGGGGACATTTGACACGGCAATAGCAAGGATTAGAAATTGGACTCATTAATTAACTTCTGTGGCAGAACCGAGCTAAATAAAACCTGGCTATGTGAGTAGACCTTTTTTACTGCCCTTTCTCTTGTTTCTGGCATGTTTTCTAAGACGATGCACCGTTTTACTAGGAAATTATTCATTTTCCTCGCAGTTTGTGGACTAGTATGTGTCCCCTTGTGTCTTTGCAGTTGGAGAAATTTAGGAGAAACATACCTCTGTCTCTATTTCTTTTAAGCCTCGTTGTTATCAACTTGTATCTTCTTTGGATTTAGTGAATAACTCCGATGAAACAGCTGAGGTCAGAAGTTGTTCACGTCTTGACAAATAAGATTTCTCGTGTTCTTACCTCCGTTCTCCTGCTATGAGATCAAAGTATTCTGATTAAAGACTAAAAAAAAGGCTACATAGACCACGATTCCATTGTAATTTCAATTGTTAGCCATGTACACTAACTCAGCTTCCTCAAATCACGGGACACCATGAGTTTCTCATTAGGATCAGGTCCGATAAATACATTTAAAAAAAGCAACACACTGGATGGCGTCTGTGTCTAAGAAAAGCTACGGACATGTTCACGTCTGTGCCTATGAATTATGTAATTGCCCTAATTTTTTGTGATTTACAAATTACCAGACTTGCATCAGTAAACATTACAATTTTCAAAGCTTGCTTGGAGCACGTTGTCCTGATCAAAGTAGTCAACAGCGGCATTGTAGTCACACATCCCTATCTTAAGAGCAGTGTAAGTTCGCATGAACACAACAGCGGTGCTCTTTATTTTAAGACACACCTGTTGCCACGATGTGTATATCTGGACCAGAGAATCCAATTCCCAGCCCAGGCATGACCATTCCCAAGAAGAGCCGAGCACTCCTTCGCAATATCCCAAATTAATTATGTTGGTCTAGTTCAATTAGGGCCATTATGTGTATGTTTTAAACGCACACAATATATTTCAATAAGCAATATAATCAAACAGACTCAAAACTATTTTCATCAACTCTTCGATCATTAAAATTAACAATATTTTTACTCGAGCCTGATATTACAGAAAAGCAGACCATATCGTAACTGTGATTACAATTTATACAACAGTAACTACAGAGATGTTTAGTAGAAATGCTTCTTAGATGGTTCTGGGGCTTTTTCAATGCTATTTCCAGGGGTAATGTTTGAAAAAGTAGATTGATAAGTGTTAGTTTCCAGGTCTTTGCAATGGTCACCTGGATCATATGAATCACTCCAATTTTGAGAATTATTGATGCAGCTGAACCCAGAAATATATAGGCGCTATTCTCCATTCAGGGCATCGGGCAAGCAATGATAGATCATTTCCTACAACCTAGGCACCCATACATTTAAAAGGCCAAACCACACTAGCCTAATAGACTACATAATGCTGGATGTCAAATTGTGTCCGCTCCTGATTGACATGATAGTTCTCCCCCGTTTTAATCGAGATCATAATGGCCTGATTCTCAAGTTGTTTGTCCACCAGCACGCAATATAGCTCCTAATGTGAGCCCCTCGACAGAAGACTGAAAGTTTCTAGTTATAAACGCAGGGTTAAATGGAGTAGCTTCAAATACTCCCAGTAGTCCATCAGCGTGATTTACAGATTAGTTGCCGATGGCATGGAGGGGTTGGCGCTACTAGACCAGCTAGGAGAAGCACCTTCGATATTGAGGACGATATCCGAAACCCACGACCGGATGTCTAAAAGACTTAGAAATCACTTTGTGATCAAATGAGAGCAAAGATTGGGGAGGAAGCGACCATAATCCTAGTACAATAAATCATGAAGACGATAAGACTGAATTTATTCAAGCAATTAATATGGAACGTAGACCTTCGAACCAAGCCACCAGCCGGTGCTGCAGGAAAGTGCTTTCTGAGGCCAAAAAGGACGGGAGTGGGGAATATTGAAGGCCCTCTTGGATGCTGCCAGATCGGACAATCATCCCTCCTCCTTGAATTTTGTGTCCTCTGGCAGCAGGGTTGGGTTTCGCTCCACACCATAGCCAGTGATTGGGTGTCGCATTTCTCTAGTTTATATTCTCATTTGGAAGGTCAGCAGGCCATTTTAAGTAACTCGCTGAGTTCTGGGGAACAGTTAATACGATTGTTGCAAAGCAATAAATGCGAGGAAGACGTGAAGTAAAAGGTTGTCCCTTTAGGGTGCACCCCATGCACAAAAGATTACGGACAGCTAGACATCAATGCACAGGAATTAAGCTTGGTAGTCAGGGGAATTGTTTCTAATATATCATATGGATTAGACAAAATCCCCAGTGGCCTATTTGAGTTAGCCAAGTATTTTGAGTGCTTGTTTCTCACAGCTATTATGAAGGGAGGCACCTAGTCCATCTACATGAGCAGGGGCCGACATCATTCCTATTTTTAACAAGCATTTGCAATGCAATAGGTCTCGCATTAGCAAAGTTTGAGCTATTGGTATTGTAAATTACACATTTTTTTATGTGTTGGTTTTGAAAATAGCAAAATTAATAGCTTCGTCATTTACAATGCCAATAGTTTTAACTTTCGCAAATGCGACACCTATAGCATTTGTAATGCAATATGTGTTGTATTTACGTGACTTAGATGTATTGCTATTACAAATAACAATGGCTTTTAATCTTTTTTAATAATAAATACTTAAATAAAAGTTATTGTAATTTATAATGGCAATAGCTTAAACTTTTGTAAGTAACTTTTGTGAAGATTATGTTCAGTGTATTTTACTGTGACGAAAATCCAAGAACAGAAGTGAAATATTAACATCTTTTTGTGACATTTGTAATAAAGCTTGAAACATTGAGAGAACATATTTGAACCAGTTGTTGTTGAATGGTTGCACAGATTGATGCTGTGGTGGCACTGATTGACGTGATGGCGTCAAGTGATGCTGTGGCATTCAGTGATGCTGTGGTAGCCCATAGTGATGTTGTGGTGCCCCTGAGTGATGCTGTGGTGATGCGAAAGATAGAGAGAGGGAGGGCGGTAGATAGAGTAAGGGCGATAGATAGAGTAAGGGCGATAGATAGAGTAAGGGCGATAGATAGATAGTGTGAGGGCGATAGATAGAGTGAGGGTGATAGAGTGAGGGCAATAGATAGATAGAGTGAGGGCGATAGATAGAGTGAGGGCGATAGAGTGAGGGCGATAGATAGATAGAGTGAGGGGGTAGATAGAGTAGGGGCGGTAGATAGAGTAAGGGCGATAGATAGATTAAGGGCGATAGATAGTGTGAGGGCGATAGAGTGAGGGCGATAGAGTGAGGGCGATAGAGTGAGGGCGATAGATAGAGTGAGGGCGATAGAGTGAGGGCGATAGATAGAGTAAGGGCGATAGATAGAGTAAGGGCGGTAGATAGAGTAAGGGCGGTAGATAGAGTAAGGGCGGTAGATAGAGTAAGGGCGGTAGATAGAGTAAGGGCGGTAGATAGAGTAAGGGCGATAGATAGAGTAAGGGCGATAGATAGAGTGAGGGCGGTAGATAGAGTGAGGGCGGTAGATAGAGTAAGGGCGGTAGATAGAGTAAGGGCGATAGATAGAGTGAGGGCGATAGAGTGAGGGCGATAGATAGATAGAGTGAGGGCGATAGAGTGAGGGCGATAGATAGATAGAGTGAGGGTGATAGAGTGAGGGCGATAGATAGATAGAGTGAGGGTGATAGATAGAGTGAGGGCGATAGATAGATAGAGTTAGGGCGGTAGATAGAGTAAGGGCGGTAGATAGAGTAAGGGCGATAGATAGAGTAAGGGCGATAGATAGAGTGAGGGCGATAGAGTGAGGGCGATAGATAGATAGAGTGAGGGCGATAGAGTGAGGGCGATAGATAGATAGAGTGAGGGTGATAGATAGAGTGAGGGCGATAGATAGATAGAGTTAGGGCGGTAGATAGAGTAAGGGCGGTAGATAGAGTAAGGGCGGTAGATAGAGTAAGGGCGGTAGATAGAGTAAGGGCGATAGATAGAGTAAGGGCGATAGATAGAGTAAGGGCGATAGATAGATAGATAGTGTGAGGGCGATAGAGTGAGGGCGATAGATAGATAGATAGATAGAGTGAGGGCGATAGAGTGAGGGCGATAGATAGAGTGAGGGTGATAGAGTGAGGGCGATAGATAGATAGAGTGAGGGCGAGGTTAACAGCTTTATGCTCATCCAAAATTACCAATTCAGAGCGGTAGAAGAGGGCCGATTTTACTAAAGTGTGAAGTCTGAAAAAGACACATTTGAGACAGGTGCAACCTTCTAAGCCAATTGAAACTGGACATTCAGTATATACTGAAAACAATGGTTCACCTTGAATTCATTTATACCAACTTTGCAGTGAAGCAAAGAAATAGGTTCATGATTGCAATTAGTGTGGTAAAACCAGTAACACACTCTAGCCTTAAGGTTGCATTTAATCAAAACGGAAAAGTAGAGTAAACTACACGTATCGTGTAATAATTTGTGGCCCACATAGAAATTGTACAAATGTCACATACAAGGTGCTATAAGCAGACAAATCAACGAATGTGCACTGTGTCCGAAGAAGACAAAACATACAGAACCGAACAGGTGGCAATTTTAAGTACAGGCTACACCTTTCAATATGTGTTTATAAATACATGCATAAGCTCATCAATTAAAAAGGCAAATTCTTTTAAGGCAGTGATAGTGTGCTTTGGTGTCAATGGCCTTTCAAACTCTTTAGAAATGTTGCACTCTCTGCAGGACAATGAGATAACCGGAACACCTGATTAAAAGTAGAGCCACAAGGTTGTGATTGGATGACGTAACCAGGATGTGTTAGAGTTCCTGTGACACACAAACTGTGCCTCACTCGGCTAGGGTTGAAACTGAGCAGTGTCTCCATGGGCAATTGATGTGTACTTCGACCCTTTGGGTCGGTTATTTGGGGGACAAAAGTCCTCTTAGTAATTAATATATCCCGCGTTAAGCTGGTGCACAATCCAGGCTGCCTCTGGATACAAAAAATCAGTACAAAGGCGGAAGTGGGAGAGCACTAAACCCTCAAGGTGTCTACCTTTTCCCACCCAGGGACACAGCGCACATTCGCCTGTTTGTCCGCTTATTGCACCTTGTATGTGACATTTGTACAATGTCTAGGTAGTCTACAAACTACAACACTATAAGGGTACTTACTATACAGTTGTGGTTAAATTAAAAATACACATAAGGCTAGGTAGGGGTTATTATCAGTTTTACTACATTAATTGCATGCTTAGAATACATTTCTTTCCTAATCTACATAACGTGCATGAATAATTTTCAGTGATATCATAAATATGCCAATTAGTGGTTTTAAAAATTGGAAAATCCTCACTATTTTTGATCACAGAATGTTTGTAAGTATGATCTCAAGATGGCAAAGAATAAACTAACGCAACTTAGTTCCTCGTTAACTAGGCAGACTCAATCTCCCATCCGGCTGACGTCAGTACATTGATAAGGACGGTTACACACAACTCTTGTGTCACCAAGGACGTAATATACAGTCCTTGTGCTTTTTCTTTCACAAATTAATGCTTTCCGGTGTTTTATTTCACTTGAAGCTATCATAGCGAGCCGGGCTCTAATTCGGAGAATGCACCTGGTTGCTAATTTAAAACCTCAACGGGGTGGCCGGTTGCGTCCACAATGACATGGAGTCATCTGGGAAAACGCGCTCGAGTATCAACGAATTAATGAACGAATGGGCGACTGGTGAAGAGAGCTGTAATGGATACATCAGATATTTACAGCGCTAAGAAACAACAAAAATACATTATATAGCACTATATAAAATGAGTTATAGTTATAACAGAAGGTATGGAATACACGCGTAATTGTATTTCTTACCTTGCACGTAGTCTCTCCAGCCTGGGCCGGTATACTAATGTAAAAAAAATGATTTTACGCCACAGTAGTGATCAGAGTCACCTGCCGTGCCCCTAAGTATGCCCTTCTCATAGATTGCAAATCCATGGCTGACGTAACGCCTGGACTCTGGTGGGCGACTGAATGCGATAGGGACTGGTGGGATCCTCGAAAGCCACTCCGCACAAACACGTGACAAGCCGCACATTTGGCAACGAGCAGTGCCAGACGTTACAACGTTCTGACTGTCGCCTGCATGCAGCATAAAACCATTAACCCCCCAATCTGATTTTTTGTTTCCATGGAGGTGGTATTAAAGTCCAAATTGACAGTCACGTGCAGTAGGGCGCTACATAACAACTATGCATGTATATATGCTATAGGCATCAAAGGTGACCAATCGCAGATGCCCTTAAATTAACAGCCAATCAGATACCGTGACGCAATGTGAAGTTCAATATACAGAATGCATACAACCAATTGATTCGCTATTTTGATGCCTGGCTAAGTCACCAAAACACATTAATACTGCATGGTAAGGTGAAAATCAAGTTCCAATGTGCTTTCTAACTAATATAATATTTGGAAAATGTATATCCTCTGCTCTTCGACTCTCTTCGCTATTGGACAGGTCTGAGGATTCCTCTGAAAGCTCATTTGCGCAATGAGAGGCTTTGGGCAGACAGAAGCAGCAGCTTCGCCGTGAAATGGATCCAAAAAAAACAAGCGGGCACAAGTGATATGTTGTAAGTGAAACCGATATTCCAACTTTCAAAGAGTAGTGATAGTTACTTCGCAAAAATAACAGTATTAAATCAGACTTTGCAAACAGCCCAACGTTTTATGGTTAGAGCGGCTTGACAGTCTTGTAAAAGCTCGTTTTAAACCCATGGCAATTACAACAAGCGCTCGGCATTGGGTGGCGGGTGAGCGGCATTGCGTGGCGGGGGAGCGGCTTCCTTTGAAGTCAAATGGTTGCGATGTGCACGCGCCCGGCTCACATGCACTGTAGGCAATCCACCTAGAAAAGCCTTTGGGTGCATTTTTGAGAGCCCTACATAATATCTTGCCAACAAGCATTTCTAAAGCAATGCCTGAAGCTCGACCTAAAAAGGCCTCACAAGACCTGCCCACAAACTACAGACTCTTAGATAGGTCGCAAAAATTATTCAGCAGGGTGGTCACGAGTAGATTTCAGGATTGGCTGTCTCATAAAGGAACTCTGACTCCCCTTCAGGCAGGCTCCAGAGAGTCGACCAGCACTATTGACCAAATTTTCTATCTGCAGATGCTGTATTGGAAGACTGTCACGTTTTCGTTGACCTAAGTGCTGCCTTCGACTGAGTACCCAGGTCAACGCTTTGGCAGGCTCTTTCTGAGATAGGGGTGCCAAACTACTGCTCGACAATATAATGCTACTGCATTACAAGAATTATGTGCAGGTTAGGTTTAGAAGCGCAGGTGAGCTGACTGAACCTTTCCCTGTGACTAGAGGAGTTTGGCAGGGATGCTTATTGGCGCCTACAGTGTTCACACGTTATGTTAATGGCCTTGTTTATTTTTTAAACCAGTGTGATAATGGTGTACCCAGATTGACAAATAAGAGGGTTCCACCCTCATGCTTGCAGATGATACCTTACTCTTCTCCAAATCTCTCGTGGGACTTAAAAAAGCCTTGGATCAATGTGAGTGTTTCTACAAAACGAGGGGTCTAGAGATCAACGTGAGCAAAACAAAGTATATGGTCCTGAACCCCAGGCACTTGACCAGGGCTAGCGCAACACTGGCAGAGGCCCCGTCAGAGCGTATGCATCCTTTTGTTTACCTAGGTATGGCACTGAATGAGCACCTGGGGTGGCAAGCACACATTACACAGCGTAGGTGAAAAATGGAACAATGGCAGGGAGAAATTCTTAAGGTGGTGCTAAGTTCACAGTTTTGCCCCATCCAACTGGCTTTACAGATATTTAATCATCAGGCACTTGCGTCAGCTTCCTATGACGCAGAGATATGGGGACATTAGGATGTATCCACATTAGTTATGGTGGAGAATCCTTTTATGTGTCAGGAAGTTGGTGTGCTTGAAGCTACCCCTTATGCTTCTTCCTAGGCTGGATTTTGGCCTCAGAACTCTCTCTGAAAGGTTAGAACTTAGCCAACTGTTGTATTGGAGGTGGATCTGGGCCATCGCGGAGCTCATCTCATCGTCGAGGGCTAGAAGAAATTCTATCTTACTCAGATTCTTGTAAGATTCCATGCATTAAGTATATGAAGTGGACATTGAGTGAGATTGGGAAACCCAGTCTTTGAAGTTCCCCAGGTGAAGCTGTGACCACCTCAAAGTCTATGATTAAGACTGCCTGCTGGCAGTACAGAGATACACTTCTAAGTTCCCAAATGAAGCATGGTTCCATAACAGACACTTTTCTTGCAGTTAAGGATACCTTCTGAAAAGAGGATTTTTTGGTTGCGGTAGAGCCTCCACTAGCTAGTCAACTATTTGCAATTTTGTTATGAGACCCTGCCAATTCATTCTTTCACCGTTAAGTGGGCACAAGTGTCGAAGGACCATGAGCAGTTATGTCTGTCCTGTGGCACCTAAATGAAACCGTTTTTTTGCCCAGCCCATATGAGTAAATGGAGGCATTGGATTATTCCGCTGTGTTGGAATTTAAGCACCAGGGAGCACCAAGAAGCCCTCTGGATACTGAGTTATGATACTAGCAAACCATTGGTTTTCGCCCTCTCTTTATTTGCTGGGAATGTGAAAAACAAGGCAGAAAGTGCACATTGTCCAGGAGAAACAGCATAGTAGTGAGCTGCCAAAAGTTTAATGCAATTTTTATGACATATAGCTATGTGATGTCCTACTTTTAAAAATGTGTTTTTACGAATTTTAACCCCTTCCATGCTGATGATGGACCCCAGCCGTCATGCACTACGGTGCTCGTGTGCTGATGACGGCTGGGGTTCGTCACGGCCCGCCCCTGTTCGTGTTGTTTACAGCACACCAGGGGAATCGCGGCCGCATGGAAGGGGTTAATCAATGCTGTTACCTAATTTCCTATTTGTGTATTCATTTATTCTTGATCAGAGACATAACATTTACTCTGTGCCATACTCTATTTATTGTCTGATGTATTTAGGGGACGTATTTGTAGCATCGAAGGATCTCTTTGTTGCATGTAAATCTCATTAATATCTGATTAGTTGCATTACATATTTTATTTTGTTTTATGCTGTTTTGCAAATTTTTATGTGCTTTTATGGCATGGTGCCGAAATAAAGATCTTTGAATGGAATTGAATAAGCTCTATTTTCATCCAATACTGTGTGTTTAGAAATATGTTTTTGCTTTCACTATATGTAGCCCATAGACATCTGTCCCAAAAAGATATTCCCAAATTCCATGTGAAACCTTAGCAGCTTTGTATTTAACAGCTTTCGAAGTCTTGTTTAATCAAATTTCGAAAGAAGTCGCATTAATTGTTACTTTTTTTTTCTTGTTGCAAGATGAGAATTATGTCGAAGAGTTGTTTGAAGACTTCCCCGCCACTCGACGGCACAAGCTACCTGCACAACAAGCACTGAAGTCAGAACCGCTTCAATCAAAAGTGACCCTCGAAACGAACCAAGAAATCTGTGGGAAAGACCAGGCCGCCTATGAAGCAAGCTCATCTGGTTTTTCATTACCTGTCAATTATGTGGACTGCGAGGAGTCCAATGACGAGGAAGAGGAATCCGAACAAATAATATCAAATGAAGATAACCATACACTTTTATCTGAGAAGATCAACTCGTTAGAAAATAATATGCATAAGAAGACGGTGACCAGCGATGAGGTGGAATCTAATATAGATATGCCAAAGTGGGATGTATTCTTTAAACGAGATGCAGTTGAAGATAGCACTGAGGAAAAAGAGGAATATTCTACAGTTTCAAAAGAAGAAATTGGATCACAGTCACCCAACCTCTTTAGTGACTCTGATGGGGAGTCAACCCATATATCTTCCCAGGCTTCTTCTCAGTCAACTCATATATCAGAACATGGCAGTCAGGGGTGGGACAGCCAGGCGGACACGTTGCTGATATCTTCTCAGGAAAGAAAAGCTGCTGAGTGTGATAATATCAACAGAACTGATGGTAGGTTAATATTCTCACCAGCTCATCTCTTACCAGTTGAGAATCGGAATGATGGCCACAGCTGGACCGCATTGCCAGTAGATGAGCCCTATTCCGAAGATAACAAAGACTTGTGCACCAATGCTGAATGGAAAAATCCACAGTCAAATTTGATCCGCCAAGAAAAAGGTCAAGGTAAACCAGGTAGTGGCGAATGCACACCGAACACAAATGCACAAAACACAAATCAGGAAAAACTGAAAGCTTTTGCAAAAGCAGATTCCCAAGGATCCTCTGATTTTGAAATCCCTCGCACTCCTGGTGCGGAGTCACCTGGGCCAGATAGACTACAGAAGCTTTATGAAAAGTTGGCAACAGGAGAGACTGTGCTGATGGACAGGAAACTGGACACCCTTTGATTAGTGGACATACCAGTTAAATACCTTTTTTGCAAATCTGTTTTGCCTGCACAGTTGTAAATTCATTCCTTCCTAGAAGATAATCCTTCAACTGAAACTTTCCTTGCTCAGTCATGGCGAGGCAAGTTTGAGTGAACTCATTCCTGTTTTCTCTTGGAGGTTTGTTATTTTGAGGGAGATTGGGATTGCTGTTGCCATTTTCAAGATTACCCAGATTTACAAAGGAGTTGGAGTACATACATTGTAGGTATTTATTTTGAGGCTGATCAAGACAGATACCCTTGTCACTTTGAAGAAAAGGCTCTGATATTTATTTACTGGACTAAAACTGTGTATTTCTCTAAACGTACAGCTTTGTAATACATATATAGTCAGTTATTGTTTCACGAATATGCAAGCATCTTCCCTTAAATGTGTTCTTATCCACCTGTGAAATGTAAGCATTTGAAAATAGATATTCCACTGTTTCCTTCCAGATACAAATAGTAGACTTCTGCCTCTCTGAAGGTCTGTGTCTACTCAAAGATGGCCCTTCCTATCATCAGACTGGCTTGGCAGCTGCTTTCTTTTTCCCTTCCACTGCTCTGCTGTGAATGAGACTCCGAGCCACGGAAATAGAAAAAAGGCACTGTCCTTGCCGGGCTTGTATCCTGAAGAGAATCTTCCTGCTTTTAGAACAAGATAGTTGGGTGGGGCAGAAGATGGCACATGAGGGCTGGAGTGTGGATCATAGAGCAAGAGAGACCACTACCTTTTGTTTCATGCTTATGAGCCCTGGTCATCCACATTACGGACCCATCTCACTCTTGCTTCGGATTTGGAGGTGTCAAGTAGCGCACAGAGGTCTCTTGTTGTAATAGATCCATGAGGAGTAGGAAAATAAGGGTGACAAGATGATTATGGCATATGAAATTTAATTGCTTAATACCCAACTAAATAAAATTGGGAATTTCATTGTCAAGTTTGGCATTGTTGGAAATCATAACCTGTTTGCAGTGTCCCCCCCACTGTTTGCTTCATTTGAGACCCCTAGATGCTGGTTTTCTGACTCTGAGAGTGCCATGGGCCCTGGCCCTGGACTCTGCTGGGCAGGCCCAGGGCGAGTGCTATGTTGAAAACACCCACTGTTAGGATGGAAACACAGTGAAAACACACACATACATATACTATATATTGGGGTACACTTATAATTGCATGACCTACTCTACAAGCCCTTAGTACATATTCAACAGGGGGATTAAGCCTACCTTTCAGTCATTGAACATAATAGGGTGTGGCAGTTTAGAGGCCAGCAGCCCGTTCTGCACTTGCATGCGTGCACTGCTGATAGCCTCAGGTAATTTTAAAAGCAGCCCTGTGTTGCACACTGCTTTTAAATGTAAACTCTGCCCAAACTCGTCTTTGGTGGTAGGGACCCTTAAAGACTGATACACTACAATATTTTGGTATATTGGGCACCCGCAGGGTCTCTCTAGGTGTACCAGGGGTGGGGGGGGTCATAAACCAATAAGGAGGGCCCTTATAAAAGAGGTTTTTATGGCCTGTGGATAAGTAATTTACATATTTCACTTCCCCCTTTGTATTAACCCCTTTTGTGCTGCCGTCGGCCAACGGTTGTCGCAAGCACTACCTTGCCAGTGCTGTGCACGTCTGTTGGCCGACGCGGCAGCACCCGTTTCTTCGAACGTTCAGCACTGGCGCAGAACGTTTGAAGCAATAAACGGTTTAAAATGCTTCCCAAAATCGACTTTTGTGCTGAGCACTGTGGAGTGAGGATCTACGCTATGTTTGCATATTAAGGACCCCTAAAGTGTCCCTTTGGCGTCCTATGCGTGGGAGGTTCTATAACTTAAGCAGGGACCTTATAAAATATGTTTTGTATGTCCTGGTGTTGGAGAAATTGCACATTTCATATTTCCCAATGTAGATCCTCAGCCACATAAATTAACATGGCAATAGCTTATTAATGCATAACTATAGCTAGGAATTTACAAAAAATATCAATCAAGGAGAATTGTATTGATAAATTCAACAATAGCATATTGTTGGATTTATCCTAAACTGCACAGAAAATAAGTTATAAGACGTTCTTGTCTGTAATCCAAAATTCAGCCTTCCTGTGGTCTCCCCTAATTGGTCAGAGTTAACAGGATTAGTCAGGCTGCTTTGATGAAGTGATAAGTGGCTCGCCCAGTGAGAGGCTATCTTTTAGGGAGCGCTGTGCTACACAGGAATGCCAGAGCGGGGGGGGGGTCGTAAGCATGAGCTGGGGATAGAACAGGTAGAGAATACCAGGTCCATCTACCCATCAGCCATCTGAGCCACCTAGATGGCAGGCTTATGGCTGGAATTGCAGATGGTAGACTGAGGAGAGGTATGAAAAGGAGCAATACTGGAGTTTGGTTTAACTAATTCTTGCTTCTCTGATGAGAATTCAGCCATACTGATTTTTGGAGAAATAGTGCTTTCTGGGAGCAGATTATACCACACTTTGGAGGAATTGGTCATGCTCTGGATGTTGCCTTGCAACTCATTGGACAGGAGTGAACTCCTGCTTGACCCCAGAGAACACTAAATAAATATGTGTGAGGTGCAAAGCTTCTCAGATCTGGTGCTTGAAATTAGGAGAAGAAAAAGGCTTACCAAGCTGAAAAATTGATTTGCATCATCAGGCACTGCATTCTGACTGCTCCTGCTGCATTATCTGGAACTACAGCCCTTTAGATGCACCTTGCTTCAAGAAAAATAAAGAGTGGGCTACCTGCAAGCTTAACAGGTTAACAGTGCTCACCTGGACCATAACCACAATTAATCCCCAGCTTGGGAGTGTGTAACATGGATTTGTAAGGGTTTTGTCAAAGTGGATTGTGGGAACTGAAGTCCCAAACATTCAAGGACCTTCTTGGAGGTTCAAGAGAAATGCGTTTTGGACACTTTGGACCCCAAGAGGAACTTCAGGAAAAAGTTCCAGAAGTTTGAAAACGTTTTGAGCAATTTAGGAAAAAAAATTCCAGAAGGGAACCCACTCAATCACAAGAGCCAAGCTGGTGACCTTCAACCGCTAGCCGGCATGTCCTACTGATTCATCCCGCTGAAAAGCTCTGGAGGACTAACTTCCAAAGTTTGACCAGGAGCTCACTGGAAAGCAAGCTGGTGAACACTCACTGAACCGGAACTGATGAAGAGCAATCAAAGGACCCCTGCAGAAAAAGCTCCACAAACGTTTCTAAGACCGAAGGTAATATCTCGACTGAGACCTACTGGGAAGGGTATCCTAGCAAGGCTCCATCGCGGTCGGCCTGAAACTTTGTCTTTGTCCGGGTCAAGCGCCACCATATGTCCCAATATGACGCTATAGGTTTCTAAGTGCTAAATAGTGGTAAACCTTTAAAAATGTATATCACTGATTCCCTACATTGGATTTTTGTCATTTTGAGGTCATTTTAAAGATACAAATATTTCATCTTTTTATAAATTGGTGTGGGATTTTTATTGTGTGTTGTGTCTCAATCATTTACTGCATTGGTGTCTTTAAATGCTTTAAATACCTGTCTTTAAAGTTAAGCCTGCCTGCTCGCAGCCAACCAATCAAGGGAATCATTTTTTGAGACCTGTACTGAGCACTAGACTGCATCAGTGGCCTTATTGCCAGTGGTAGATGCTTATTTACCACTACTAATATCCCACTTTCAAACAGTCGTCCACATAGACATTCTTTTCTAGGAAAAATCTTTTAAGACAGTTTATAAAGCAGAATTGTACATTTGTTCAGTTAATGTGCTGTGAAAATCAGGATACTTTGTAACTGCATGAGCTTGAATCCACTAATCTTAATGGCTTTCCGAGCTTTGAAATCTTCAACAAGAGTGCAAAATCAATTCTGTTTTAATTGGAACTCGATTTTATTTTTGGTAGGGGGATTTATTTTATGGTTTGAATCTTTCTGTAGGATAAAACAAAATACAGCATCAACTTATACACAGTAGCACAATACAGAAGACTGTTAAAATGCTACAGAAGTCCAACTCTGAATCAGATGCCTTAAATGCAGTACATATTAAAAAATAGCAAGTAATGCACCATAATACTTTACTCTCATTAGTAAAAACGAAACGACGACACATGATCAAACCAAACACAAATCGAGGAAGCAAAAGGACAGAGGGAGACATTCCAATTTCAAGAACCGTCCATCAGCACAATAGAGACCTACTTATCAACAGCAAGCCCTTGACCAAATAATAGGAAGCAGTCCAACATCAGGATATGTTCACAGAAGAAACTAACAATATCGTGAAGAACTATGCTATTTCAAGGCAGCCTTTCCTCAGTTTGCACTTCTGCAACCTTCAGATATTTGTGACCGTGTACAAGGACGATAAGAGTCCAGGATTATGTGGACCCTGGAGTCACCTTTTCCATGACCGCCATTTTTCTTACTCACATTATTTGTAGTGAATCACTCGGTCCCAAGAGAACTGTGCCCATAGTGGTGCCTGCACCAGAGGAACTACTCTGTAATTTAAATTGTAAGCATTTAAAGGCTACCCTCCAATGAGGCCTCATTGCACTGCTCAGCGCATTACATCTCCTGCAATAGCTCCATATTTTCAAAGATGCTCCCTATGTCAGCTAGACTCCTCCCTTCAACTGCTTTGCATCCTCCATGGAGCGGATCACCTGGAACTGAGGATGAAAAAGTCAATTTCATGGTTCCCTGCCTTCTGTTTTTTTGCTCTTTTGTTGGGACTGCAATGCAAGACTAGTGGCTGTTCCACCTTTCTCCACTTCTGATTGTCACTGTGCAGGGGCGGTGAGGGAAGATAGCCACATCTCACCATCCTTGTTCTGCTACACTCAATCACGAGCTCATTGAGCCGCAACTGTGACAACCAACAGAGGAAAGCTTGCAAGTTCATATTCACCTCTAGTACTCGATGACGTCAAAGACCATCTGGATGTGTACTGGGTATGTTTGCAGTGCTGCATGTCTAGTCCCAATACTCCAAGCAAATTGTGTCAGGCACCACTGTTTTCCTGCCCAGAAGTGAAAGTGCTCTGTTTCGTATAGCAGATCTTGATTCGCCCCTGCAGTGCACCCCTAGTCCCCCCACATTGGAGATGTCCTCCTCATGCTTTCTTGTTATGGGAAAAGTTGGGCCTGGTGGCTCAGTGGACTAATGCATCTACTGCAGAGGCCTGTGTTCGACCTCATGGTCACAGGTTCAAATCTCAGCGGTCCACTCAGCCTTTTATCCATCTGAGGTCGATAAAATGAGTACCATTGCTTTGGGTAACAACAAACATTAGTTATTTAGTGCCAAGTTACCCGTATTGGTGAACGTGCGCTTTACAAATACTAGTTATGTTATGTCTAATTGGCCCCTTCCTATCATAATGAGTTAGTGCCATTATTAATAAGGTCCTAGAGTAGGCAATGCGTTCTTTACTGTTGTTGTATCTTTCAGTTATGCTTACATCAACTGACCCCAGTGCCATATATTTCTGGTATTGCCACTTTCGGTTTGGCAAAGCCCTGGCTGTAGCCACCACATGGCACTGAAGAATTACTATAGGGTAAAAGTTTCCAGATCCAGTCTGACTCCTCGAAAGCTATTCATAAGGTGAGGATTCTGCAGGAAGATAATGTATCTACCAGAAGCCTTCTTCCCGAATGTATATAACGTTTTTGTTTAACATACTTTCATTGAAGTCTCAGTACTGGCTCAGCATTGCTAGTTTTTCCCAAGGGTAATGGTGCAAAATCAACTCCTTCATTTATGTAAACTCCCCTCCTATATCAGTAGGTGGGGGAAGGACTAAGGTAAAGGTTTGGGGAAACATCATGTATCAGTACAGATATTCTAACCTTTCTTAATTAGGCCAATTCTCATGAAAATAAAGAAACATAAGTCTAATGTTTACAGCAGTAAAAAATGTGCTACGTTCCTGTAAGCCTCGTGTGTTCTGACTTTCAAAATGGATTGCTGTGTCACTGCCAAATGATTCCTTGTCATAGTCAAGTTCATTTTCTCTGATATTGAAGTGTTCAAAGACTATCCTGATTGAAGGCTCAGAAGAGAAACTAACGCGCCATTGGTTGGGGGACAAATCACTATTCTCTGTGTAATCTCTTTCAGATTTCTTAAAATGAATCGTACCTGAATATGACTTGACTTTACGTTCTCTTCTCCTTTTTCAGGTCTAAATTACCTTTTGTTAAAGTGTGTCTTACATATTTGCAACACAGTTGCTGTGTTCAAGGCCTGTAGTTTTCACCTTGAGTTACAATAAACAACCATATCTTTTAGATACTTAATTTAGTATTAACTCTGATTTCGTATTTTTCTGAACTTTATATAATATGCTGTTAGTGGATTGTGAAAAACTCTCATCAGGATAGAGGGTTGTCCAGTTCACTTTCGGATGTTGAAAAGGACTCTTTAGGGAGAGGGACTAAGACATACGCTGCTTCATTGTTTTAGACAGTCTGGGGCATATTTACAAGGGGATTGCGCCACCGGAGCGTCACTTTTTACGCAGCTCATGTGGCGCAATGCACTGCTCCATATTTACAAAGCGGCGTTAGGCCACTTGCGTACTTGTAAATATTGTACCCTTTTGCGTAGGTCTGCGTGAAAGGGGTGTGCAATGGGCATTCCACTGCAACACCCATTTCTTTTGAAGCTGCCTCAGATTTACAATGATCTGTAAATCTGAGGCAGCACCAAAAAATAACACCACTGAAAAGCAGGCGTTAGAGTGGCGCAAAGAGGAGAAATATCTATATTTCTCCTCATTTTTGTTCTAGAAGGAGCAAATCGCCTTTAATGGTGTCCCTTCCTCCACATAAACAATAATCTCTGCAACACAGACACCCTTGCACCATGGTGTCTGAGTTGCAGGGAATCATCCCTGCAACGCAGGCACCCTTCCACCATGGCGCAAGGGTGTCTGTGTTGGTGCTAGGCTACTGTTTTTTTTGTTAGCGCCAGCGCAAGGGTAAACACTGATGCACCGTATTTTTGTGAATACGACTCCCTGCGTTTTTTAAATGACACTGCGCGGTGCTGCTAAATTGCTTGCAGCTCCACACCATTTCTTTGTGAATATGCCACTCTGTTTTTAGGTCGTGCCTAGCGCAGCGCGCATGCGCTGCTCTAGGTAAAACAACCTCTTGGAATCGCTCTGGACTTCTGGCCTAAGGCTTGCGGTTAAGAGCAACACGAGAACGCACGCACCAGTCACAAGACGCTGCAGCTGCATTTCTCGCTCTTATTTCTACAAAAGACTCATTTGGTGGGCACAGAGTCTGACAACTTAAAGAAAAAGTGGCGAGGGTACTTTTACTCTTCAGCTTATTCCACATATGCAAAGGAGGTATCCATCTTGGTGGCCCCGGGGACACTGTTTGAGTTTCGAAAGGTGTGTGCTATTGTGGAGGGCAGATTCCTACTACTATATGGCCTACTAGATGGAAGAGCAGCAGGTCTCTTGAATGTTTATGCGCACAATGATCATAAGCTCTTTTTCTGGTCCATATTAGACGGGCTGACATACTTGCGGGAACCCCTGATCTGAGCCATAGACTTCAATTGTGCAATGAATGGAGATCTGGGCAGATTATCTCCGAAACACTGGACTAAAATGGCTATAACAGAGTCACTGGCTGAAGAGATGGCAAGTGGATTGTGTGATCTGGAGGTTGATGCACCCTACACATATGGGATTTACTTTCTTCTCCACTACACCTAGTATGTTTAGTAGATTGTACAAGATCTAATTTCAAGTTCATTTGGTAACATAATATGATTGGCAGCCCACGCACCCCCTACTGCTTATCCACACTTGGGCCCGACCCAGCCCGCCTATTCCCAGTTGGCGCCTTAATCCAGAGGCACTAAAAGATCCGACTATGCCACTGACATGTTACCTTTAATGTTACATACATCAATCCGCCAAAAAGTATTCTAATTCATGATCATTGTTTAAACTCTTTTCCAATTCCTTCAATCGTATTATCCTTTTTGCTTCATTACGTTTAAGGCTCAATTATCCGTTACGCCCTCTAGTGTCCCTGATCACATAGTCTATTCCCAAATATTTGAAGCATATTTACAAGGGCATTGCGCAACAGGAAGGTCACTATTAACAGCATTCCTGTGGCAGAGTGCCCTGCTCCATAATTACAAAGTGACATTAAGCTACTTTTTGTGGCTTAGCGCTGCTTTGTAAATACAGTACCCTTTAACGCAGCTATCGGCATGAAAGGGCCGTGCAATGGGTGCTGCTGTAGGCGTTCCACCACAACACCCATTGTTTTTGATGCTGCCCCATATTTACAACGATCTGTAAATCTGTGGCAGTGCCAACAACTAACACCATGCAAGAGCAGGTGTTAGAATGGCGAAACGAGAAGAAATACTTTTATTTCTCCTCGTTTTTGCTTTTTTCTATGTGTGATGCATTCTGCAGTACACATAGAAGTAACAAATTGCCTTTATTGATTAAGTGCAGGAAGGAACACCTTCCTGGATATAAACAATTATTCCCTGCAACACAGACATTATTGCACTATGGTGCCTGCGTTGAGCTAGGCAGCTAATTTTGGGGCTAAGGAAAACACAGGGGTGCACTGTATTGTTGTAAATACAGTACATCCCTGCATTTTGGAAATGTCTGAGCACGGCATTACCAAATTTGGTACAGCTCCGCGCTCCGACATTTCATTGTACATATGCCCCTTAAAGTTCTTATGTTGTGTCTGTGCTGTATATTCCATGGCATGAACTGTAATTGGATACCTTTTTTAGTGCCCTTCATGTGCTCTCCAGCCTTCTCTATGAGGCTCCTTATCATGCTCCCAACATATATACGGTCACATTTTCAAACAATGATTTATACTTCAAACTTGGTATTACAGTTGGTTTGCATCTTATGTCATATTCCACTGTATCATCATTGCTAAATTTCTTATTTTTATATAGAGTCCACCTACACATCCTTCAGTGGCCACATTTGTAAAAAACCACTGTGAGCTGTCATTCAATTGTCTCTCAATTTGTGCGTAGGAGAGCTTGGGCTCGTTAGGTTTTTAAGAGTTTTACTCTTTCTAAAAGTAATATCCGGTCTGTTAGAAATGCTATCCTGCAACATCTTATCTGCTGGAAGAAGGTGCCAATATTTCTGTAGGCATTTGCGAAGTCGAAATGAGATCCAACTAAAGTCAGTAATCAACCTCACTTTTCTATACTCCTCCCTATCATGTCTTGTCCTAATCAAAGTACTTTCCCTACTCTCACTTGCAATCCTATTTCTAGCTATTCTGATAATGTGCGTCATATCCTCTCCTTAAAAATCTCATCTCCATATCTCATAGACACATTTGAAATTCCTGTTCATCACTACAATTACAATTACTCATATCCTCTCACCATAAGGGATAGCGTTAATCTGACATTTGGGATGTGTGCTAAATGCATGTAAATTAGAATTACAAGATGATGGTTTTATCTGTATGATATTATCGTGATGTAAAGTTCCATATCCAGAAAAACTATTTTCTCTCCCTTGTGCTGATGGGTAAAACATCTGTCCAAATCATTATTATTAAGATATAAGCAAAAACCCTCAAGTTGTTCCACATTCCTCATCCAGATCATAAAACCGTCATCTATGAAGCGCCCCCAATACAAGATGTGTTCATTCAATCCACTCGGGCCCCATATCCACACCTCCTCAATCCACCCCAACAAGAGGTCTACGTACGATGGAGCGAATCTGCAACCGATTGGAGTTCCCGGCAGTTGTCTATACCACTCACCTTTGAACAAGAATAAATTATTTAAATCAGTTCTATCATAGATAACATAATCTCAGTATGTTCCCATCAGCTTGCTGATCTGATACTCAAAGTGTGACATGGTGCATTCATCCCTTTATTATGTTCTACACTCGTGTATAAGGACGCAACATCCAGTGTTACCATTAGTATGCCTGGCTCCCACATAATGTCACCTAATATACCAAGTATATGCTTAGTATCACAAATGTCTGAGGGTAAATGTGTTACAAATGTTTCCCCCCAAAAAATCCACAAACTCTGAAAGGCGTTCTGTTGGCCTCACCATTCCCCGATGCTGTCACTCCCTGGTGGAAATGGCTGATCTTCATGCACCTTAGGAAGAGTATAAATACATGTATATCTGGGGCGATCAACTCTTAAATACAGATATTCATCATCATTAAGTAGAAACTGTCATTACAATTTGTTCAAAGTCAGATTAATCTTTTAGGTCAGTTCAAACATGGGGTTACCCATCACTTTCTCATAGCAAGTCTCATCATTCAGCTGTGAGTATATTTCATGTGCATAATCCTGACGGTTCAGGGCCACAACATTTCCTCCCATGTCAGCCTCCTTTATCTTCAACGCTTTCTGAGCTACTCTCTCTCCTGGGCTAAGATAATCCTTACCCCTGGCCTTCCCCAATTGTTTTACTCAACCTATTCAAATCCCCACAAACTAGTCTGTAAAATGTATCTATATTATTTTCACTCGTTAGTTGTGGCGTTCACTGTGATATGTTCTTCAGGCCACTGACTATACTAAGATCCATTTGTTCATTCAGTTCATCAAGAACCCTGGCTACTGTTACTGGGTCTTCCTCCAGATCGGAGATGGACATAAGAGTAAATGTATCATGCATATCTTGTATACGTAACTCACTAAAACCAGTACTTATTACATTTGTCTTCCTTCCTTTATTGGTCTATGGATTTATCTGAAATGATTTCTTCAGTTTCAAACACCATACATATTTATAAAGATCAGTCTTAGGTTTACAGATATCTCCTCTAATCCCAGGACAAAATCCCAACCCCCTTTTAAGAAAAGATTGCATATCTGGCGTCAATATTTGATCTGACAAATTTATGATCCTTGTCTACTTCTTCTTGTCCCAAGATCTGGTATGCATCCCTCTCCGTTCTCAACTATAGTCTCCCCCGCCCCCTTTTCCTCCTTCTGGTTTTCTCATGTTGTCTGTTCTTTTGTATTGTTCTCGACTCCCCATCTTTATGGGGTACTTCTCTTAAAAATGAATTTCCACTTGTGTTCTAATTAGAAGATTCTTCTCCTGGACCAATCTGTCCCTCGTTGCTAGGAGGGATGCTCAAAGAAGTTGAACTACAGCTAATTGAGGAAAGGTCCTGTGGCTTGTTACCCACATCCCTTTTCACAAGATGATGATTGTATTTTTGAGAAAAAAAGACCCTACTGTTACAATAGTCCATCTCATCTCTCTTAAGTTTTCTGCCCTTTCTCTGTTTTATGTCTTCCTGATGTTTACCCAATATCTCATTCAAAATAGAGTTTTTCTATGTGGGCTCTAGCAGATTTAAATCCATAATTTTCTTCTTTAGTGTCTGAATCAATAATTTGGCAACCTTTCTCTCTGCATTTTCTTTCAATATCCCCATTAGGTTCATAGAGCTAGATGACAGTTCTTTCTCCCAGTTAATAAAGCTGAAGGCTTGGCTTTTCAAGTAGTCTCATTAGGCCTGAGCTCTGGCTAGGCTCCCACCTGCTCCGTGCCAGGCTACCCTCCCCTATGATAATGTGCTCTACAAAGCTGCATAACATAACTGGGCAAGCTGATGCCACCCTATGCCGTTTGGCTCTTATTGTTAATAAAAAGTGTGGATACATGATTTAATGTGATTGCACATAAACATATAATACAGTGGTATGAACGGACTTCATCATCATGAAGAAGGTGCTACTCCAGTGAACGGCATAGTGAATCCTGAAAAAGAGTGACCAGGTGCATAATAAGTGATATCAAACAGTAGTAAAAACAGTAAGCAGAAATATCCGCACCAAGTTTAGTCCAAAAGTGACTAAAATTTAGAGTACAGTACACAGCAGGTGCTAATAAATGCATGTCTACAGCTTTCATTATCGACGCTTCAGCCCCTTTATCGACTTAATTCCTTCTTTGTCTTCTTCAGGACAAATAGGTAGCACCAAGAACAACAAATGTTCTAGAGCAGGGAAATTTATCAACCACCTCCTTATTTTGTCACAATGAAACTTATAGTCACTGGTCAGCAGAATCGCTGATCTAAGCGAAGGGCCATTACTTTACCTGTGAGCTTACACACCATACTGGGATCTGTGCACAAACTGCTATGAGAAAGCCAGATCGTACAACTGATCCAGCTTTCCTGAAGCGAATAAAGGGGTCGGAAAACGAATCACTATTGGATGCGTAATGAAATTTGCCTAAGAAGCAAAGACTTGTTTAGCTTCCTCCTAAGGAACCATTGTTTCTTGATATAAGATAGTGTGGGTACTGCTCCTAGAGAATGGAATATGACCCCAAATTCAGAGGATGGGTCTCTCTGCTGTACCAGAGTCCTGCAGTCCGGGTTAGGTCTTTAGGCTTACATTTTTAGATAGGTGACATATAAAATGGGAACGAGGCAAGGTTGTCCAACTTCCTGCTCTTGTATGCTTTTTCAAGAGAGCTACTGGTTGTACACTTGTCAACCGTACTGATGTAGTGGGGTATCCGAGTGAGTGGCATTGAGCATATCATTTTGCTATTTTAAACACAAAAGGGTTCAGCACGGTACAACAAATCATAACAATCCAACATTAGTGTTCAAGAGACAGCGAGCACACAGAAAGATATCCAAATTCCAGATGTGTGTTTCTTAAAAGGATTTCTCTTTATTTCATATTTTCACAAAGGCAGAAGCGCGTAGCCAACGCGTTTCGTCTCCCAAAGAGTCTTCTTCAGGGCTTCACAAAGTGACAAAGAGTATATTCATATGGACGTTTGTACAATTCAGATAACTGGGAGTCCAATTTTCGGAAGACTTCTATGTAGTAGACAATATCAGCAATGGCATGGTAGCCCGCAGCTCATGTGCTCCTCGCTTTCCAATTGTACGTTTTCCGTGTGCTCACTGTCTCTTGAACACTGATGTTGGATTGTTATGATTTGTTGTACAGTGCTGAACCCTTTTGTGTTTAATGTTGCTGTGGGACTTGTTCCTAGTTAAGGAGCATAGAGGAAAGTGCTCCTTTGTTCTTTGCACTACTTCACACCTCAAGACACTTCATTTGATAGCTGTGGTCTCTAACAGCCTCCACCCTCATTTCATTTGTATCAAATATCATTTTGCTACATTCGGATGACGCTGTCCTGTATCAGCGACAACCAGAAACATCAGTGCCCCGATTGCTGGAGGAACTGCAGAAATGTAAAAATGCTTCTGGTCTCTACATCAACATGGGAAATCACTAGTGTTTCCTCTAGCCAGACTGATGGCCTGGACACTTGAACAGCTACCTAATGTGGGGTTGCGATGGGAACTTGAAAGATTTTGATATTTAGCGATTCATGTACATGGCACGGAAACAACTATAATATAAGCAGAGACTTAACCAATTTGCGAACCTCTACTGACTTCTGGGATTAATTACTCCTGGCGATTGCAGGCAGGATTGCGGTAGTGAAGAAGATAGTGCTACCAAAATGTCTGTATGTACTGCAAAATGCACAGTGGCCACTACCTAGGATCACGTAAAAAAAAAATACTTTTTTTTATCTCTTTGATATGGTCTGGCAAGAATGAGCTGAGTCGGAATGGGTATTCTAAAGTTGGATATGGCTGGAGGTAGGCTTCAGGTCTCAGACTTAGAATTGTACTAGCTGGCAACACAACTTCAGCTTGCATTCAGATGGCGTGCTGAAGAGGACAACTGGAAGAAAAGGTTGTTGGTGGTTATCCCTGAGGCTGAGAACCTGCTGGTATGTCTTATGGCAGCAGCTGGACAGAATAAGCAATACCCGCATAGTATAACAGGTGGTTCAGGCATCAGAGATTAAAGTGAAGGCCATAATTCTATGTGACTTCAGCCATGGTAGTTACAACCCTTTTTAAGAATAAGTAATAGTATGTCCATAGCTAGGCAGAAGGAGGGTAATTGAGAGAACTGCAGTACATTTTCAGAGGCAGATGAGAGATTTGGGATAAGCCTGCGGCAGTTTATTCTATTTGCCCAACTGACACGGATAGGTAGGGGAGTTATAGACCGATTACCCAGAGGCACCGAGAGAGACAAACACTTGAGGTCATGTTAGATATGAGTTGCTCCCGACTGCTGGTTTCCCAACTTTACGAGGCCCTAAAGGCAGAAAAGATGTTAGCCAAATCTCAGTGGGAAGTGGATCTACCGGAGAGAACTGGATTAGGACGTGCGCACAGGTTTAAAAGTGTCTAGTAACTCCTGCTTTGAATTGGTGGATTTTTTTTTAATGTCCTGCATCACATTTACTGCAATCTAGGTTAAGTAGAATATATCCAGTCAGATCAGAGGAGTGTCCAAGGTGAGGCACAGAGAGAGGAAACAGGCTTCTTACACATGCTCTGGATTTGTCCTAACCTGTAAATCAGCTTGCAATTCTCCCTCAACAATAGTAGACAGAGTTGAGGTGGCATGGCCAGGAGCGGAGGCAGGCTGAGGCGCTCCGGCCGGCCTACTCCCGGATGAACAATTATCCTGAGTCCTGGGTGAATTAAAATTGGCTAATTAAGTAGCGGAATGTCCCGGGAGCAAGCCACTCCAAGGTGAGCTGTCCAGCAGTCTTTGAGGGGGGTGATGAGTGTGTTTGATCAAATTGTTGATATCCTTAGGCTGAATCCTTGCTCATGTAATCAGAATCAAGAGTCCATATAATGTAGAAAAGTTGCTTTTTATTAATTTAGATTAAAACATGAACGACACGTGTTTCGCCCCCTATGGCGATTTGCGCCGGGGCTTTTTCAAGGCTATTTACAATATCATGTGTTCATATACAAATCTTCATAATATGGGCTATTTTTCAAAATATCCGGTTTGTTTCAGAATTTCAATTTATCAGGGTGTAATCCCCAGGTCACGTCCTTTTCCGTCCGCTCGGTATTTGCAGTTTTCGCTGTCCAGCAGTCCCATTACAAGAGATTGACGATTGTGCTCTGTCTGAAGAGAGACGGTGCAGAGGAAAGCAAGATGGCGGCTGAATGATGTGAAGGCAGAACCCTTCCCACAGAGAAACTGCAGATCGCAGAGGTGACGACTAAAGGAGCTGGTAGCGAGCTGAAGCAGAGAGGATCGGGAGTCACGGGACAGCGCCCCAAGGTCACACTGCCAGATATCTAGGAGGCGCCAGTGTGCCCACCACGGTGGAGCTGAGGCGCGCAAGGTGGCCACTACTACGCTGCTGAGAGGCCTGATCTGGTGGATTTGAGCTGGGGGAGAGAAAGTGTTTGAAGCGGAGAGTATCGCGAGTCGCAGGAAGGAGCCTCCAGATCGCACTGCCAGACACCTAAGAGGCGCCAGGGGGCACGCCGCGATAGAGCTGAGGTGCGCAAGGCAGCCGCTGCTACACTACTGAGCGGCCTGAGCTGGCGGATTCGTGCCGGTAGGAAATAAGTATTTGCGTGAGAGGCCTGAGTGATTTGTGAGCGCAGGTCTGGCGATCTCCAGTTGATGGCAGTGAGGAGGTATTTATGCGAATGAAGCACCCGAGTACTACATAGGGGCATAAGAATGGTTAGCATCAAAGAGGGCCCCCAGAACGTAAAGGGAAGTTCTTCCTCCTTTTCCCCCCTTGATAAATATTGACGGGCTGACTAGATGTGGACAACTTGTGACAGGACGCCCAGAGAGCCGGTGATTGTCTGTCCAGGTTGGGGGGGGCCAACAACGAGCTGAGGCAGAACACTAAGCCGGACCAGATGTGAGGAGACTTCCCCAGGGCAATGCAAGTGGTCGATTGGTCTAGGTGAACAGTGAGCACTGCCAGCGAAGCAATATGAGGGAACCCTACTCCTGACCCCCCCAACAAAGAGAAACCCCCAGCACATAAGATAGACCTGTGCCCCATAAAACCCAAGATGGACGTGAACTGAAGACACAGGCCTTAAGTGTTAGCCCACCCACTGGGGGGGGAAGTTATTAATTACCAATAGGTGGGTGACAAACTGTTACCACTTGAGGTGGGGTGGCTCCCTTTCATATCGTGGAACTGCAAGAGCCGAGCACAGGAAACAAGATCTGAGGAAGGCAGCGTGACTTCCCCCCACAAAACAGCAGAGGGCAAATAGAGGAAGTGAAGAGGGGGACACCTGTGGAAAATCAACAATATAACCCGAGGCCTGGTGGGCGCAGAGCGCAGCCCAACCAGAAACTTGAGATTGTGCTGCAGCCCGGCAAAACACTCCGTGGATAGTCCAGAAAATAAACTGTTGGGGCACGAGCCACATAAAAACCAAGGAAGCCCTGATAACATAGATTGGTCCCCTGAAATACCTAAGTGCCGGAAGCCATTATTCAAGATGGGGAAACCATCTAAACGGAGGGGTTATAACGTCCTCTGCATGGGGGGCACGGAAACCCAAATGGATGACGAAAAAGAGGTTGTGGAATCTGGTAAAGAGGTGGCTATCAAGCGCCCCACTCTGACGGACATTATGCAGGCGATCATGGCATCCAGAGAAGCCCTAGGGACATATATGCGATAGGAACTGACAAACTTGCTGAAGGATGATCACCTGAATGCTTAAGGAACCTGTGGCGACCACTGAAAAGACGATTGCTGACCTCCCTGAAGCAATAGTCGCACTCCAAAAGTAACTCCGTGCAGTCGAGTCCCAGATGAAAGTTCTCAAAGTGCGAGCTGAAGATAGTGAAGGGAGATCGAGAAGAAACAATGTACGCATAATAGGAGTGCCTGAAAAAGCAGAAGGCACGGACATGGTACACTTTTTGGAGGAGTGGATTAAAACCAAGTAGCCCGGGATGGCTTATCTCCCTTTTACGCACTGGAGTAAGCTCTCAGGGTTCCAGCCAGACCACCTAGACCTGGAGCCCCTCCTCATCCCATAACAGCACGATTACTTCACTTTAGAGATCGGGATCATGTACGCTCGCCAAAAGCAAGACCTGCAAATGAATAACAGTAAAAATATGATTTTCCGGACTTTACTAGAGAAGTGCAGCGACAGAGAGCCTCATTTCTTGCCCTCAAAAAGAAGTTACGACAATTGCAAATTCCCTATGCAATGTCATTTCGGGCACGGCTAAGAGTGGCTGATCCAGCAGGAGTACAGATCTGTATCACGCCACAGAAAGCGTAGGAGTGGCTGGAATCTCAACATGGCCATGAGGGACGTAGTACTTCACCAGAGCAGACACAAGAAGTCGCAAATAATAGCCATGCGACTCAAACACCATCATCGAGAGAGGTCAAATTGGAGAGGCGCAAAGCATTACAGGCAGCAGCAGAACTCACCCAGAGTGACTCCAGTCCTAGATCGAGTAAAAACAAACAATATACTGACAAGTCGGGAGAGTCATTGGTCACCGTCACCAGCAAAGAATCCGACACAGAGTTGCCAGAGATCACACCCCAAACAGCGGATGACATTGCCTGAGAGAGCTGTGGTCAGTAGGAGAGGTGATAGCGCTGCAGGACACTGGGTGGACCTAGACCTAAGTAGGGAATGCAAGGCTCCCAATTACCACTGGTCAAGAGACAAGAACTGCAACGCATGCCCGAGGCTGCCAATGCAGCTGAGGCACCTTGGGGAATGGCCAGACGGTACTCCCAGGCCTGTAGGCCAATCCACATAGCCTTCACAACCACCAGGGGACCTTTTTGGACTTTAATTTGAGTTTGGATGGGAACTAGTTTGTTTGTACCTGTCCTGGGGAAGGAGAGTTTGGGTTTTTCTTTATCTCAGGGGTTATTGTTAGGGGCCAGGTGTGTCACTGATACAGGAGATAGGGGAGAGGAGGCACAAAGAGTTCAATGGTACCCACATAGATCTTAAATGTATATCTTGGAATGTACGGGGATGCATGCAACCTCGAGCCATCATAGAATTCATGCCTACTTAGTGCGGAGAGGGAGACAATTGCGTTCCTGCAGGAGACGCACATCATGGCAAAGGAGGGTGCTGCACTTCAGCATAGGTGGAGGGGGCAGGTATTCTTTACCAACTATTCGGCATTTGCTAGGGGGGTTCTGATCTGGTTGAGGGCAGGAGTGCCTTTCCAGTGTACAGGCCAAATATTTGACCCAGAAGGACGATATGTCATATCAGGCCGATTGGACGGAAATTATATTACCCTGGATGGCCTGTATGGCCCTAATATGGAGCAGGCCTGGTTTTTGACTCTGCTTTCCAGAACATTGGCATCTGTGTTGACAGGTTCGGTCATATTAGGAGGGGATTTCATATGTATCATGGATGCGGGATTAGATCATTCGCATCCACCACTCCCTGATGCTCCTACACAGAAAATAGCAGAGGGCCGAAATTGGCAACAGAGATGGGGATTAGTGGATTCCTGGAGAGCGCAGCACCCTGGGGACAGAGACTACTCCTTTTTTTCAGCACTCCACGAGCTCCATGTCAGGGTAGATTCTATATTATGCTCTCCGGACATGCATGAACATGTGCAAACTAGCGAATATCTCGCTAGAACAATCTTGGATCATAACCCAGTGCTAGTAAGGATACTCTGGATCCGAGAGAGACATAAAATTCCAACCTGGCGATTACCAGAAGCTTTAGAAGACCAGGTCTTCTGAACAACGATAGGTGATGCTATCAGTCAGTATTTTACAGAGAACGCCGGCACGGCTACGACTAAACTAATAGAGTGGGACACCTTCAAATCAATGATCCGAGGGCGCTGTATCTCGGTGGCAAATGGGGGTACGGAGGACATTGATGCAGGATACACTAGCAGCCGAGAAGAGACTCCAAGACAGAGCTAGGGAAAAGCCAGAAAACAGAGACAAGCACGAGGAGCTTCTGACAGTCAAGGAAGCAGTAGCTGAGCAAATAGATTACGCTGCTTTGATTACAAAAAATACTTAATTAGGGCCCACTCTAAAAGGGATAAGACCGGGGCCTTGCTGATTGGCTAATCCGGCCCAGAGGGGATTGGTAATACTGGAATTTAAGGAACAGGGAGGTGAGATCTTTCGCCGTCAACAGGATATTAATGAGAGGTTCTTGGAATATTACATTGCCTTGTATAAGAGCAGATTGCCCCTACGAGAGGAGAACTTGCTGACTTTATAGGAGACTTGGAACTACCGGCATTACCAGAGGAGACGTTGGAGTCTCTGGGGGGAAATATTGAATTGAGTGAGGTAAGTGGGGCCATAAAGACCAGGGCCAAAAACAATACACGGGAACGGATGGACTTCTGGTAGAGTTCTATTCGACATATATCGACCTATTAGCCCCCAGATAGGTAGAACTATATAATCAAGCAAAACAAAAGGGACATTTGCCCAAAATAATGAGAGAAGCAGTAATCTTTCCATTGTTAAAACCCGGGAAACCAGCATGGGTTATAACGGCCTACAGGCCGCTTTCTATGCTCAACCTAGACTTTAAAATTCTGAGCCAGATATTGGCGAGTCGCCTTCTCCTGTGTATGACAACCTTGATACATCTGGCTTTATTCCCACCGGAAACAGAGTATTGAATGTCCGACGGTTACTGCACGTATTAGAGAACAGATCCCACCACGAAGATGAAGCGACAATCTTTGCAGTGGATATTGAAAAGGCCTTTGATAGCCTGGAATGGACATACCTCTTTGAGGTAATGAGGAAATTTGGACTGGGGCCTGACTTCATTAAATGGACATCTCTTTTATATAAGGATTCCACTGCTCGAGTTAAAACGGGCAGGGTGATTTCAGAAGCCTGCAGAATAGTACGAGGAATGAGGCAGGGGTGCCCGCTGTCGCCCTTGTTGTTTGGCCTGGCCATGGAGACAATGGCAGCTAGCGCTCGCACAGGCCAATACTCCCAAGGACTAGAGGTAGCTGGTCAGATTCACCATATAGCACTATATGCAGAGGACTTATTGTTATTCCTTGCAGATGCTGGAGAAGTGCTCAGAGGAGCTAAAGAACTACTACACATGCTGGGGCACATTGCCGGCCTAAACATGAAATGGTCAAAATCATGCCTTTATCCACTCAGAGCGGATAGGGTGGGTACACGGGAGACGGAAGATGTTCAATGGGGAAATCATTGTTTGACGTACTTGGGCACCCAGATATATCACAATCAGGGGGATTTATTGGAAGGAAATGTTGGGAGAGCCCTGAGAGGGATTAAGAGTAGACCATGCCTTTGTCAGTGATGGGCAGAATAGCCCTCCTGAAGAAGGTGACGATACAGAGCCTGTTGTATTACTTCACAGTGCTACCGGTCCCAGCTCGAATGTTTAACCAACTTAAGTCATTAGTGATTACGTCTGCCGGTCCCCCATATAAAAGTGGAGTGGCACTTGCTACCCTTATGAGGTAGCAAGTGCCAGCGCAGCGGACGCGCGCTGCGGGCACGCAGGCGGCGCACCAAAGGCAAGCCCGTCTGCGCTCGTCCGCGCCCGACCTGGGCCAGGGGCCCGTGATGTTGCCCAATTTCTTACCTATACCTCCTCAGAACTTATGGCGTGCCAGGCAATGTGGCCTATTTCAAAACATTTACTGGCTAAGCTTGGCACCCTGGGTCTTTTCCGTCCTTCTGACCTCCTCTCTTTGGTCACTGGTGCTGGGAAAGTTTACGTTTCTAATGACAGTGGAAATTTACTAGCTGCTCCCTCCACTGATTACTCCCCAGAGGTATTTTCAGCATGCTTGCTTAATACTCGCTCACTACCTAAACATCAGTTTGAGACGTTCTGCTTTCTTGACCAAGTTCAACCCGATTGCCTATTCCTTACTGAAACTTGGCTTACTCCTTTATCTTCAGCTGATATTTTAGCGGCTCTTCCCGGAAACTACTACCTCCTACGCTCAGACCGTGTCTCTGGTAAAAGTGGGGGTGGCGTGGCTGCTATTATCCACTCGAGGCGGTCATTTTCATTATTGCCCCCACCGACGATCTCTACGGTTGATTACTTGGTCGTGAAATCTTGGTCTGTCTCTACCCCATTAGTCTGTGTGTTATTCTATCGCCCCCCACAGCCTATCTTTTTCTTCTTTAGTCGGTGAGATTCTCGCCAATTTGGTCATAAATAACTCACGCATAGTGATTTTAGGTGATTTCAATTATTGGCCTGGTGACCCCTCGGAGGACTCTCATTCCAAAGAGTTCTCTGATCTGCTCACTCAGCTTAACCTAACTCAATTGGTAAGCTCGGTCATACTCTGGACCAAATTTGGTCGGCTAATTTAGATATTTCTTTACTCTCGGTCCTCCCCTGCCTGTGGTCTGATCATTATTTGGTTTATTTTTCTTTGTTACTTAATCCTATGACTAGAACTCCCTTACCTACCAACATTAAGGTTAGAAATTGGGGACGAGTAAACATCAATTCTCTTTGCTCATTGCTTTCCAGCACCAGTCCGTCTAACGTCGACTATTCAGATTCCTCCCTGCATGATCAGGCCTCGGCCATTAACTCCTGGCTTACCTCATCTTGCGATGACTTGGTCCTCTGGAAGTCGATTCGGCTTAAACGCTCTCATGACACTCAAAGATGGTTTTCCCCTTCTTTGCAAGCAAAGAAACTTCAGCTCAGACCGGCAGAACGTAAGTGGCGTTGGCGCTATGATCCTCTTGATGAAATTATTTATTCTACAACTTTGAGGGAATATAAACATGATATTCTTACTGCTAAAACTCAATATTTTTATGCAATGATTCTATCCTCCTCCAATAAACCTAAGGAAATCTTTTCCATTCTGACAGTCTTTCTAAACTTGATCGAGTCACTGCTAAACCTATCCCTTCCCAAGACCTTTGTGACTCTCTCCACGATTATTTCTTTACTAAAATCTCCACTATCAAACTCCATATTTCTTCTCCCTCGCCTTCTTTTGATCCTCCTTTACCCCCTTCTAGTACACATTCTTTTACTCGTTTTCCACCCATCTTGACAGAGAATTTTCTCAGTTTGGTGGGTTCTACGAAATCTGGCTCCCCCACTGATAGCTGTCTTCCACACATTCTCCGCGAGATTTTCTCGGTCTGTCCCGACACTCCTCTTGCCCATCTCAATAAATCTCTGGCTATGGGCACTGTCCCTAATCTTTCTAAATCAGCAAAGATTGTTCCTGTTTTGAAAAAGGTAGGTGCCGATCCGACTATTCCATCCAATTTTCGACCCATCTCTCTGCTCCCCTTTTTAGGCAAAGTTCTAGAGAGATATGTCACTCATTGCCTTAGCTCTTTTATTGAGGCCTCTGGTTACTTTGATCCTTACCAAGCCGGTTTCCGTCCTACTCACTCAACAGAATCAGTCATCCTGTCTGTTTTGGATGAGCTTAGAGTTAGTGCCGATCATGGATCTACTCAGGCCCTTGTACTTCTTGATTTGTCGGCTGCCTTTGACACGGTCGACCATCTTCTTTTGGTCGACCGTGTCCAGCTTGCTGGCATCTCAGAGGTGGCTTTGTGTTGGATCTCCTCTTTTCTGGAGAACAGTCACCAGGCGGTTCAACTTTCTTCTTCCCCTCGGGCGGTGACCTGTGGTGTTCCTCAAGGTTCTGCCCTTTCTCCCCTTCTCATTAACCTTTATATTTTTCCTCATATTTTTGCTTTACGTCAGCGGGAGGTCACAGTGTTTAATTACGCTGATGACCTTATATTCACGTTTTCTTCTCCTGATTCTATTTCACATTTCCAGAACACTATGATTTTCATTCTGGACTGGATGAGCTCAAACCATCTTAAATTAAATCCCGATAAGACGGAATTAGTCCTATTCGGAGGTTCATCCAATCCCTGGTCTTCTAATTTTTGGCCCCTCTCTCTTGGCCCTGCCCCCTCCCCCGTGAAATCTGTGAAGAGTCTGGGCATAAAAATCAGTGACGACCTTTCTATGCACACCCAGATTAGTATGGTCGTCTCATCCTGTTTTTTGTGTCTCCGTACTATTCGAAAGGTTGCCCAGTTCTTTACCATCGATGCTCTTAAATTAATTCTCCTTGCTCTTGTCATCTCTCATGTTGACTATGCTAATTCCCTCTATATTGATATCCCTGCCTATGAACTGCGCCGATTATAGCTCATTCAAAATCAGGCAGCTAGACTGATTTATAGTCGGTCTAGATACCATCATGCTCTTCCACTTTTGAGGCAACTGCATTGGTTACCGGTCATCCATCGATGTCTATTTAAATTAGGGTGTCTCATTTTTAAGTCACTAGCGGGTTTAGCCCCTTTTTACGTAGCACCTAGGCTTAGAACCTATACCCCCTCCAGAAACCTGCGTTCCTCCTCCAAGAACCTTTTGGTTGTTCCCCAGTTTGTCAGAAAGAAACATGGGGGGGCTGAGCTTTTCTTTCCAGGCCCCTCGGTTTTGAAACTCTCTTCCTGACAATCTCCGCTTTTCCCAATCTTACATGGAGTTTCGTAAAGATCTGAAGACTTGGCTCTTTCTTAAAGCTTTTGAGGTCTAAATTGTTGCCCTGTTCTGCTGCCGTCTGATTAGCGCCATGAAACCTTTTTGGTGTACGAACGCTTTATAAATTCCCCCAACTTCAACTTCATGAGGTCAAGAGTAGGGGTCACGCTACTCAAAGTTCAGCGAAACTGTAAAAAATCTCTGCGAGCACGCAAAAGTTCTGCGAACACGCGGAATTGCTTGCTCCGTCCGTTCGCAATGCTTTTTTGCCTGTTCGTGAAGGCGGTTTGTGGCCTCGAGGAGAAATATCTCTCGAACATGCATTTTGAATGCACGAACAAGCAAAAAATTCCATGAAGTTGCGGATCGTGGAATTTTTGGCAAATCCACGTTCTCCGCAGATTGCGAAATTAACGAAATTCCGCAAGCGGATCGGAATTTACCACCCAGGCCTAGTCAAGAGTAGAGGGAGGACTGGCAGTTCCCGACTTTTGAGAATTATTACCTAGCAGGACAGTTATAGTGGCTTACAAAATGGATGGCTGGTAAACTTAGAGGAACAGGAGACCAAAGAGAAGTATTGAAACTGGCCATACAAGAATGTGATATCCTCACTGAACTAAAAACAGCACATAAATGTTGGAACAGAAGCCTGCGATGGTCCAAAATTAAATATCCCTATGCGCCAGACATTCCCCTGATCATGTGTGAAGCGTTGCCTCATGGAGGCGACTGGCGTAGACTAGAGGCCTGTGTAGACATGGGTTTATCCAAGATAGGGGACTTATATGAGATGGGGAACCTGGTCCCTTTTAATAATCTTCAGGAAAGATATGATATACCTGGAGGTGATTTTTTTGCTACATACAGCCCTGGCAGCAGCAGTAAGAAGACATTGGAGGGAGGGATACACAGAACCACAAACTCTAACGGGGTGCCATTATATAGTAAATGTAAATGTATTGGCATTTATATAGCGCACTACTTACCCGTAGGGTCCCAAGGCGCTTCGACCGCTGCGAAACCCTTCCTGGCTTCCCTGAGAGATGGTCCCTTAATGGGTATCTCCAGGGTGAGACCAGGCATCCCCGGCGGTCTGGTGGGGCCGTTAGTGAAGATGAGGCAAGCTAATGCCCAGAGTTGCCGAGTGTGATCGCTGATCAGAGTGGGCACCGAGGCGAGAGAATTATCGAGTCCGCTGACCCTGGTCCAGAAACCTGCCGAGCCGGGAATCGAACCCTGGCCCCGGGCCGTCCTCTGCTCTCGGGTCTGCCGCCTCTAACCAGTGAGCCACACTACTTCACTTCACAGCGGCTGGCACCTTTTCAGGCTGTTACGTGCCTTTATAGGCGACTCATGTCTGAAACAATCTTCCCACTGACTAAAGTAAATCAACAATGGGGAGCTGATTTGTGTGAACCCTTAGCGGATAAGGACTGGGAAGAGTTGGTGGAGAGAGCATGGAAAAGCACTAGAAATGCTAGTTTTCAATTGGTAAACTTTTACGTACTACACAGGGCTACCTTACCCCGGGCAAGATTAATAAAATACTTTAATATGCAAACAGCGTCCTGCCCACGCTGCTGCAATACAATAGGAGCAGACTTTATAGATATGTTTTGAGACTGCCCGAGCCTGAGAGTCTTCTGGAAGGAGGTGACCGCGGTCCTAGGAGATGTAACGTACAAAGAGATAGAAATTACACCTGGGTATTACCTTTTACATTGGTTCCTCCACACATCAAAAAATAAAGTGACAAGTAAATTCCAGGATCTTGGCTTAGTACTGGCCAAAAGTGACATTACCAGTCATTGGAAGTCAAGGGATGGTCCTAACAAACTCCGGTGAAAAAAATAATTTATAAAATGTGAGGGGGATATTCGATTGCAAATAGCTATGAATATATGGAGCAAAAAGTCATTGGAGATAGCTAGGGCTTGGGCAGCATTAGTTAAATTGTTAAAACAGCCGGAGAATGAGGGAGATGAGAACCAGGCAGAAGACAGTCCTACAGATAAAGGATGAAGCCTGATCCCTGAACTTCCCTAAATGACGAGTAAGGCAATTGGTATACAGTCACCATATCCCCTATCATGGACAGGATACCAATATTGGCCTATAATATTATCGGTTTGAATCATGTATAGGATGTCTCTCAGCCAGCTCAGTAGGGGTTTAGATATACGTGACACACCTGGGAGGGAGGAAAGAGGGGGCGGAAACAGTTGGGTTTAGTGTATAGGATATGATACCGAGTGGCTAGTATACGGTTGAAAGAAATGATTATGTAGCACTGGGTTCAAGTCGCTTGTAGCATCCTCCAAGGGAATAGAGATAGCAGGGTTGCTGGACTATTGCCATGATATGCTAGAATGCTGTTGACAGGTATTCATAGTACACAACAAGTATTACACTGATGTAAGAAATTGTCAAATATTTAAAATGCCAATAAAAATATGTTTAAACAAAAAAACAATAGTAGACAGAGTTCGACCCTTCTATCCATGCTTACAAAAAACACAATTGAAGATGTACTAAAACTGCCATTGTATTTGGGGATTGCCACAAAATTGGTGTATGGGACTATCAGGCTATCACGCAATACAAAAAAATGTAAGTGAACCTGTGACTAGCTGTTGCAAGAAGAGGCATAATATAGAGATGGGTGAGACTGCCATGAGCTAGTGACAGTTGCTGAATGGTGCAGAAATGTAGGCTTAGTCATGGAAACAGAGGATAACTTCTATAAAGAGATGGCACCCCAAAAAATTGGAAAAATATGGATCCCTGTGAAAGAGAGTCATAACGTAGGAGGAGAGACAAACAGGAGTGAGAAATGCTGCATATAATATAAAAAATGGCGTGCGTTCATTGTTTTTTGTCTTTGTTGTGGAAGCAAGCCCAGTTTGTCTTACAAAGTTAGTATGTACGTAACAAACGTTACGACCAAGTTTGGGTTAAAACAAACAAACTATTGTATACAAGCAAAAATGATGAGATGCTAGCACATACATGCATTAGTGAAGATACAGTTTGAGGCAACATTTTTTCTTCCTATTATTTCTTATCTTCTGTTATGAGGCAAAACAAAGAGGCACAATAAAAATAAATTGAAGTCTTACCATAAACCCTCCAAGGATACAAATAAGCACATTTAAATAGCTTTATGTAATCCAGTGCTGTGATCCAACGCTGGAGAAAAAAGGGCTTTTCCAACAAGACGAGTTGTTTGTCAAATCTCATGCTCAGATTGTCAGCCTTATTAAAACTGTGTTACTAACCAATGGAGAAAGTCTCATGTATTCATGTGTGTTTGACACCAATCCCAATAATTTATGTCACCAACACCCGTAAGGAGTAGTTTCTGTCCTGTAACTCCAGTTATGTAGTAGGGGTATCTCTGTTATAGTCATAATCTAGTGAATAGTCCCGCCCATGTGCGTGGACCCTGGCAATCAAAAATAATCTCTTAAATTGTCAAAAAATTGCAGAACTGCTAAGACACTTAAGAGAGAATTTAAAGACAAATAATGCAGCCTATATCCACAGGCTACACTGTCCAGTACTTCAACTAGAAATTCCACCAAAAAAACCACACACACAGCACAGCCTGCCCAGTTTCTTCCATAGAGAAACTTGCCTCTACCAGTAAAAGCCTCTGGAATGATAGAGAGGAAGGCATGGACAGACAAGCCCCATAGGCTGCCATTATGTGGCTTAAATAGGATACTGTGCCTTTAAGAGAACTTTCCAGAACTTCTCCCAGTATCCCAGATTGCACAGCAGGTCCCTTTTACTTTCAGTTCTTTTTGAAGGCGTAACACTCCAGACCTGTAGCATTCCTTACATGAATATTTTCTCTACCGGGGAGGAGGGCGGGCGCTTATGACTATAACAGAGATACCCCTACTACAGAACTGGAGTTACAGGACAGAAACTACTCCTTCTGTAGTAGGGGATCTCTGTGTACAGTCATAATCTAGTGAATAGAATGGCAAGCCCGTCCCCACACCAAAGCGGCGGTGGAGAACGAGAATTAACACCACTATTGTGCGAACAGATTTCGCAGCGAAGACAAAAGAAGGGGGCTCCCCAAAGGGTTTCTTAATGATATAGGCAGGCCAAGGGGGGAAGAACAACTGTATAGAAAACGAGAGAAGGCACCCTGCCTAATATTTATAGAGGTCCTAGCTCGAGGATCCAAGAGTGATTAGAGGGGGGTGATTAGCCCAAAGCCTGAGGCTGCACAGGACAAAGGTCAGGTCAATCAATACAGACTAGATAGTATATATTGAAAAAATACATATTTTTTATTTTTCTTCTTATTAAATATATTATTTGTAATTTTCAGAAGACAGACATATACATGTTAAATAATCAAAGTGATATTTCAAAAAACACATAGCAAAGATTCTTTTTTAAGGGGATTAAGGGCTGCCCAGTACTGACCATACTTCAAACAAACTACCACGCTCATTCATACAGGGGTTATCTCTAACTATTATTTACATGTTCAACTTTCATTCATCCATTCATTCAGTCCTGGCATAGGCAACAACAGATGTTCAATGGGTTGCCTAAATGGGGGAGTTCATCCAGGCAGATGGTATAATACGGGTCCTGGTGTAGTTAGGACAAACAGCCGTATTGCTGGAAAAACGTGCCGACGCGCGTTTCGGTGGAAGGCCAATGTGGCCACACCTTCGTCAGGGCCTGGGTAGTATGCTGGGCAGGGGAGAAGAGTAAAATCTGGAAATAAAAAGCTATGTCTTAGTCCCGTACTTTTGATATATATACACACAGAGACATATTCCAATATTTCATTTTCATCATATTACTTTTTTTTGGATTTTTTTATAGCACAGAAAAGAGTTCAATTGGAATCCCTAGCTAACATTATTTGCTCTTAAAAATAAGCAGATTCTGCAGCCGGGCCAAGCTTTTTATGATCAGCAAGGCATAATGTGCTTTTTCCAGTGGGTCATAATCTTTGCTCCATTTGTGCTCTTGTCCTCGACAACCATGTCTGGGGTTAAGATGGCTTTTTGATGCTTCTATCTTGTACTGGGGCCATGTTGTGCAGAATTCATCCATTTTGAATAATCTTCTGCCATCTGCTCTAAGCTTTCAGCTAAATTGGGTAGTGAAACAATAAGGGAGGAATTGAGTTCACTCATTTGTATTTTATGGCAAGCCCTACCTGAAAGGCTACTTAGAGATGTCAAAAGCAGATGATGGAATGACATCCTAATTGATCACTAGATTAATTTATTTGGGACTTATGTTGGTACAGATGTTAGTTTTTAGAAAATGCCTCTTTTTAATAATCACTGTGAGAAGTTAGCCTGGCATATAATGTTCACTAGTTCTAGTGGGCACCTTGCACCAGTCTAATCGACCCTTATTGATGGTGGTTGTAAAGGCAACCTTATAGAAAACTATCCTAGGGGTAGCAGTGACGAGCAGTCTTCAAGCTAAGACTTCAGAGAGCGAATTAAGCAAGTTGTTTTTACCAATTATAATCCCTTGAGTACAAAATGAAAGCACACCACACACGATATATATCAAATATACATGTATTTATTCTAAACACAACGCCTCTGCACGCTTTATGAGGTCAGAGGTAAAAGTACAATACAAGTTACTCAATTAGCATACAATAAGTTGCACAGTATTCGTTATGCCCTAGGGGCCTCACAAACCATATACTAAAATAGTGGTATAAGAACCACGTGAGAATTAGAAAGCAGGCCTGGGGCCTGTGGAATCACTGGGGCTACTCTAAACAACCAAAGTTTAGGAAGTAGGAGGCCCACGGGAGACGGTGCAGTGTCGAAACACAGTCGCGAGTTACCATTGACTTTCAATGGGAAACAAACAAGTTACAAATTTACAATTTAAGGACACTTCCGCATGGACTACGATGGAACTCTTATAAACTAGTACACTTCGCGAGTCAAGACCCACAGGAGCACCGGAGTACTTGTGTTGCCTCACCCAGGGAAGCCAGGTGCATAGGTGTCTTTGCGTGTCGGGATTTGTCGTCGTTTTCAATGGAGAGCTGCAAAGAAGTGCTGCAGGCGACCAGATGAAAAGTGTCCGGGTGGATCGAAGATCTGAAGAACCTGAAAGCAGAGGGGACAGAGTCTGGGCCACTAGCCAGTGACCAGGGCGGCAATAGAAAGATGCCACCAGATGTCGGGTGCTTGCAGGTGAAAAAGTGAAGCTTGTCTCTTCAGCCACGAGGACCAGGAGGCGTTGACGACGACCAGGAGCTGGATTCGAGCTGTCCCACGAAGGATCCAGTTGACTGCGGTGTCTGTATCCGGACTGGACCCAACAAGCCTTGGCAAACACAACCCACGCAGGATGTTGAGATTGGCTTCGGTGCAGACCAGCAAGGTCTGAGGAACTTCTCCTTTGCAGGGAAGTTGGAGCAAGCCTGGAGCAACCAGGAAAGCAAGTTAGATTCAAAGGAAAGTCGTCAGGGGGCTCACTAGCCAACTGGCAAGGAACCGCAAAGACAAGTCGAGCTGAAATGCAAAAGCGGGGCACACGGGTCACTCGTGGAGTGGGGGCCTCTGTGCTTCGGTGCAAATGGTGCTCAGGTCTGGGGCTTCAAGAACTCCAATATTTGAAAAAAAGTTAATTAGGAACTGGTTTAAGTAAAGGACAAAACCTGACAAGTGACAGCAATGACTATAGGGAAACAAAGTGCATGGTACAAAAATATAGATTTTATTTTATTGGATTGTAACAGTTTCTTTATATTTATTATAAAAACATTTTCTACTTTTTTTTAAAGGATTTTACTGCGTGTGCGCCTCTATTATACATGTGATGGTTGATCTACATGTATATACACTTCATTAGGGTCTTAGTGCGGTTCAATACATTTCAAAAAAGATAATGATTTGTGAACGGATAGAGGCTTGTTTCAATACACTATACATAAAACATGGCTAAATATGACATCTAGAACTCCAATACACAACTTCGAGATACCTCGTGAAGTAGGTGCAGCTTGCAAAATGCAGGATGTCCAGAAGTTCCGGTCCCACGTCTCTCGTGTTCGCCACGGGTCTCAGCTTTGCTGTGAGCGAAGGTCGGGTCAGAGATGTCTGGAAGTCCATGTCCTGTGTCGCCGATTCTTCGGGATCCGGTAGGAGCCTCAAAAATGCAGACCGGCAAAGTTGCTGTTGATGCCTGTTTGAACAGGGTGGTCACTCCGGACCACAAGGGAGATATCTTCCGTCTTCCAGTTGAAATGGAATGTCGATGGTCCAGGATATATGTTTCAGAGTCGCGTCCAGGGTAATCTAAAGTCCTAGGGACTAGGTTCCTATACTTATACTTATACTAAGTTTAGGGGCTGGACTACCTTTAAGGTCCCTCCTATGGGTGGACCGGGGAAGGGGGTGGTCACACTCCTTTCCCTTTGTCCAGTTTCGCGCCAGAGCTGGGGCAGAGTGCCCCAGCAACCGGTTTGAACTGGGAAATGCATAGAGCACCTTGTGTGCCTCAGGCAGTGTCTGGAAAGCATTCACTGAATGCAGCCCTCCCTGCCCATATACACAAAAGCCAGTCTGGGGAGGTACCAGCACCTCCTTGGACAGGAAACCTATTGTCCAGGCCTCCCCTGCCAGAGTTTCGTCCAGCAGCAGGAGGGCAGACTCGTGTCTGTGGCAGCAGCATCCATTTTGTGATGCTGAGGCTCTGTTTAACTTTAACCGGGTAAACCAGTAACTACATGTCTTCTCCCTCTAGAAGGGTGGAATGCTACCCCCGCTGCCAGAACTGGCAGGAGGTAGTAATCCAAAGTGTTTGACACCTTACACAATATGTTTGATACAGCCAAACCAAAGTTAGCATTATAATGCAGGATTATAATGCACTTAAGAGTATATGGTATGGCCATATCATAGAACAGCTATAAGGAGATGGTTCTGAAAGCTGCAGAGGGGCTCAGCTCATGCTAGGGCACCCACTCACATAAAACCAAGCACTCTGCCTCCAGGATTGTAAAGGCCTGCCATAGGAGTGACTTATAGGTGTATATTTGTCTATATGTATATATAGATATAGGTATACTATATCTAAGTAAGGAGTGATTACACCACCTTACTCAGGCTGTGTGAACAGACCTGTGGTGCCAGTTTGGAAGGTAAACCAGGGGTGGCACAATACATGCTGCAGCCCCTGGTAGGCCTAGGGTGCACCTATGCCCTGGCTACCTAGCGTACACTATACAGGGGCTCACAAGGGTGACCCTGTAACCAATCTGGTATGTACCTAAAGTACATGGTATCAATTTGGAGAGAGAACAGATAGCTAGGCTATGGGCCTTATTAGCAGGGCCACAGCCAGACTAAAGTCGAAAACCCAGAGAATCACAGCAAAAATTGGGGGTAACCATAGGAAGCAGACCCTACTCTCCTACAATCACCTCCCTAAACGCCTTTCGTTTTTTGGACTGATGCTGCAGTGTTTTTTACTCTGATAACCGGCCTAAAACACATTGAAAGTGGCTATACTTCTGATTGGCATATTTAACTTACCTACAAGTCCCTAGTAAATGGTAAGAAATGTACCCAGGGCCTGTAAGTGAAGCGTCACTAGTGGACTGCAGCACATGTTGTGTCACCACTAAAATGGCAATGCAAGACATGACTGTAGTCACTTGGCTGTGCAGATTTAAACACATTTGAACTGTCAATATAACCCCTTTAGAAAGCCCTAAATCCTCCTTTTGAATATTGTCAGCCCTAAGTAGGCCTTACATTTCCATGAGGCAGGGTGCATGATATTTAGAAGTAGGCCACTTAAATGTTTAATGTTAAACAAATCCTTGCAGTAAAAAGGCCTGAACAGTTATTTTCACTGTAGAAGGGCTTGCTGTACCATAGGAAAACAATTCAATACTTTATTGAAGTTAATAAAGTTATCTCTGCTTAGGAACCAGCTAAAAAGATAATTATTGAACTTTTTAAAATATTTATTACAAATCTAATTAATTGGGAAAGTGATTTGTGGCACTTTTATAACCACATTTTTTGGATTTTCAGAGCGAAAACAACTAAACACAGTAAATAAGTCTACATGTCCATGAAGGAAGCACATAGTCAAATTGCAAGCACCCTTATCACATATCCAACCTATGATGCTCCAACCAGCTGCCCCAAATGTTGTGTTACTGTGGACACCCTCGCGCCTCATAAATTGGTTGTTCCTAGAGAGTGCACCAGTCCATGCACCTCCTACATTCCCAAAGCGATGGGGGTGCCAGAGATTTACACATGCATGGTCGCCCCAACAACGGACATTCCATCCTCCGCCCCGACCTCATCTAGTAGCCCCAGCAATGCAATCCTTGGGGTGAGGGTGATTGGGCGATCTAGAAAAGACATTTCCCTTCCCAAAACTGGGCCTGGGCTGGACAAACCCAGACCATGTGAAAATAATCAGCTTGCAGTAGGGAGCATCACACAGATTGAGCCTGATCAGCCTTGCCTGTACGATGTAGTCATCTGGGGGGTGGGGGGGTCAAATAAGTGAGGTGTAGGTAATTGTGTTGGATCATGTGGAGTCCGGTGGGTATGGGCAGTTCTCTGGAAGCCGGGCTTGCCTCCCCGAGTCATCGTTGTCAAGGTGCCCCACCCACCTCCAGCGCAGATCTGTAAAGCAGTCAGGGCATTAATGATGAAAGAGTGGTGTGTTTTAGAGATAGCACCCTTTCCCATCGAGTTCTTGGCTTCAAGATGATTCAATTCTGGGAAGGGTGTCCCAGTGGGTAGGTGCTCTGACAAGGCATGGTGCAGCTGCAGATAATAATAAAATTGGGTACGATAGAGCCGATATTGTTCCAGCATCTCCTGTAAACAACATCAAGCCATCTCGTCGCCAGACATCTTCCAGGTGGGTGATCCCTATTTTGTCCCACTGCACAAAATCCTGTAGGCTCACTGTATTGTTCAGTCAGGGTCACTCCAGTAATTTTGTGATCCCATTTGATGAACAGCAGAGCTGCCCTCCAGCAAAGTAGGGTCACTTGCATGCAATCAGGGAGTGACTGGGAGATGGGGTTCCCAAAGAGCGGGCCCAGAAGACTGCCGAGGCCAAAAAGGATTAGTTCTGCCCAATAGGCAGCGTTACCCCATCCACCATTAAACCAGTCATTTATCCTTTTGATTTAAGTGGCCAGGTAGTAGCTGTATAGGTCTGCTATCCCCATCCCCCCATCGTAGGGAAGGTTGTCTGCTGTTAAAGGCCACTTGAGGACGGCCCGCTCGCCCAAAGGAAGGTGATGACTTAACATCAGTGTTTGGAACCATTGTCTAGGAATCAGATGGGGAAAATTTGCAAGGACATATAAGAAAGGCTAGAGACACATAATTTTGAACAATCCCAAGTGTCCCAGGGGATTCATGGGCAGCCAGCCCCACCGCTGAAGGTCCCTATTAAACCCTGGCATGAGGGGATGCAAATTAAGACTGCCTGCCAGCGGGCGCTGAGGGGAAAAGTGAATACTTAGGTAGTTAAAAAGACAGCTCAGCAGGATCCCAGGTACCCCAATAGTTCCCGCCTGGATCGCCCGGCACCAGCAGGGATTTTGTTTCTTTGCTTCAAAGTCCAAAGACTTCCTCGTAAAGGCAGAGAATCTCCAGGACCAGCTGGCATGACGATAGTGGGTCTGCAAGGAACAGTAAAATCACCTGCATATTAGGCTATGTGCTCTTCTGCCCTCCCCCTTTCCATCCCCCCTGTACCAAAGCATCACATCTGATGAGACGTGCCAGTGGCTCAATCGCCAGCACGAATAGGAGTGGGGAGAGCGGACAACCCTGGTGGGTACCTCTGCAGATCGGAAAGGGTTGTGAGAGGATACCGTAAACTCGGACCTGGGCAGTGGGTCTGGCATAGAGGAGGCTAACAAGCCTGCATTAGGAAGCAGGCTTAGTATATGGTGCACAAGTATCCAAGTGATGCACTTTGCTCTAATCAGGCAACCCTTATGGTGATTATAGTGGTCTTTGATAACCATAGAAAGGTCTCAAAGTGGTAGCTGTGGAGAGCAGCCTTTAGGCTTATCTTGAAGGAGTGTAAACCAGCTTGGCTTGTTTTACCAACTTGAATCAACAGTTTTAAGTCAAATGAAAAAGAACCACACAATGTTTATATAAAAATAAGTCTATTACACAACACAATCACTAACACATTGCCATATCTCCTACCCGGAGATATCAACACAATACACAAGAATACTTTAAAGTAATCAGGTAAGTAGCACAAATATACACTGGTCTCCAGTGGCAGACCAAACCATATATTAAGAAAGTGGAATGCAAACTGCAAAGAAGAATGGGACTTGGATCTGAAAACTAAGAAGAGCTGGGGACACAGGGAACCACCCAAGGTAAGTACCCAGGAACACCTACAGAGGCTGTGTGCAGAATGGAAACAGCCACATGACCAATGGAAGGGGTGAAGAGAGACGTCAAAACCTGCCATAGACGACAATGGGAGATTTCTACAAAGATGCCTCTGGAGAAGACTGTGAAGGAGTCTGGCGGAATCCATGGGTGGATTCTGGAAGTGAAGAACCTGCAAGCAGAGGGGACAGAGTCTATGCCACTTGGAGGTGACTAGGAAACATGGAAGCACAATGTCCACCAGTGTCGAGGGGGTCAGAAGAGGCAGTTGCTGCCTCTGTGTGGACCAGGCGATACTGAGGAAGACCATAAGCTGTCTAACGTTGGATGTCAATGTCTAGGTGGTCGGTGACTGGTGGTAAAACCAACAAGCCTAGGTAGCCGCATTTGGCGTGGAGAACGAAAAGGAGCTACCGTTGGGAACAGCAAAGTCCAAAGGACTCACCAAGTGTAAGAGAGTCAGCGCAGGCCCCAAGCAAGCAGGGGAGCCCACTGAAGCAAAGGAAGGCCCTCAAGAGGACCCACAGGCCGGAGGCACAGGAGTCGCAATAGAACCTCTAGCACCTCACCAAAGTCAGAAGCTCACGATGCAGGAGATTCAGGGCGGACTCTGTTCTTTAGGAAGTGAGGTGCTGGAGCTTCTTTTAGCCTAAAGATCTTTGGTGCAGAGTCAACAAGCCTTGGCAACGGCAAGTCGATGAGGAGCACAGGGGTTTAGTCCCAGAAGCCCGGATGAGGAATACTGTCCTCCAAATAGCAGAGAAGACCTGACAGGCCTCTAGGTAGCCACAGAACCACCACCACAGTTTCTGAGCATCGGACATCAGGAGCAGCAGACTGGTCAGCTTTATTGGACCTAGATCTCTTGACTGGGGGTGAATGTTTTGATTTGTTCTGCATTCTGTCCATCAATTGTGTGTCTTCAGCTTCGTTGTGGTGCCTGCAGATGCAGGGAAGTGACTCCAAGGGAGATTTCTTTGGGTGTCCTTGATGCCCACAGGTCTTTAGGAGAACCCGGATGAAGCACAGACAACGCAGAAGACTTGAAGAACAGCGAGACCAGGAACCTTCCTGGGTGCAGTCTCGGTTCCAGTCAAAGTCCAATGAAGTCCACGTGTCCAGACAATTGAAGAGTGACTGGTTTCAAGGTTGAGTCTGATACCATGAGGAATCGGAGTACCCACCCACAGGGGAGCCCTTAAATACCCTACAGAAAGGGTTGAGACAACTCAAGAGAGGGGAGGATACTCCCCTGTCCTTTGTCCAGTTTCACACCAGAGCAGGAATCAAGGGTTCCTGAACTGGCTCAAAGTGGGAGTATGCAAGGAGGGCACCATCGTAGCCCTTCAAAGCAGTCTGGTGGCACTGGCAAGCACCCCCAGCCCAGTACACTAAGTCCAGCCTGGGAGGTGGTCACACCTCCCTGTGATAGGAAACCTATTGTTCTACCTTCCCCTGCTCGAGCTTGGTTCAGCAGCAAAAGGGATGATTTGTGTCTGTGTTTGGCAGCAGCACTAGCTTGCTGGCAGACCCTTAAAGGCTGTTACTGGGAGTACAGAGGGGTCCACTAAGGGGCTCCCAGTACTTGAGATCATACTTTCAACACTGTAATCGGTGTTGGGGTATGATTCCAACATGTTTGATACAAAACATGACTGGGTTATGTGCAGCCATTATATAGTTAGACATCTCGTAATGACTGATGTCCACTATAGGTCTTAAAATGGCTGACCACACTTGCAAAGCCTAGAGAATTGACTCCAAGGTTTGTAGAGGTGTCCTGCACCCTCATACTTATAACCAAGCAATCTGCCCCCAGGACTGAGAAGCCTGCCATAGGGGTGACTTGTAGGATTTAAGTGCAGTGACCTCAGATATAAGGACACTTTTATCTGTCATGAGAGGTGCAAGCACCAAGTCACACAGGCTGTGATGACAGGCCTGTAGTTACAGTTTATGTGGACTCACATGGGTGGCCCAATACAGATCCCTGGTTTACCTATGCCCTAGGTACCTTAGTACCATATACTAGGGACCTATAAGAGTTCACCAGTAGTCAATCGTGAACATACCAAAGTACTTACCAGAACCAATTTAGGGGGGAGAGCACAGTTACTGGGGTCATCATTAGCAGGATCCCAGCAGAATAGGTCAAAAACACACTGACATCAGGCAAAAAGTGCGGGGTAACCATGCTAGAAGAATCCTACCTTCCTACACCTACGAAGAAAGAGCCCAAAGCCTGCCATCTGTAGCACCGCCTCCAAGAAGACCCACACGACAGTATCAAAAGCCTTCTCAAATTCAATTAGGAGCGAAGCTGTAGGGCCATTGATGCGGTGTGCCTGGGATAAGGGTAGTTGGACTCTGCAGATACAGTGATGGGGACTCCTGTACAGCATAAAGCCACATTGATCTGGGTGGATCAAATGTGGGAGGGCTTGACGCAATTGGATAGTCAAGACCGCTACATATACTTTAATATTGGCATTGATAATAGAGATGGGCCTGTGTAAGGAGGATTGCTCCGCTTTGGGTATCACAATTACAGTGCCTGTGTCCAAATCTGTGGGAAATAACCTGCGGTCTGCCGCTTCTGTTTAGAATACCAGGAGACGGGGAAGTACTAGGTACAGGACAGGGACATCCTGCTAAACAAAAGAGGGCCCCTGAAAAAATTATTGGGAGATGGCAGTACCAGGAGAAAGAAAAACTCAGAACAGATTTTGCCAACTCCACACGTTTCACATAGGTATGACTTTAGTTGTTTAATTCGATAATATAGATTCATGAATCTGACATTCTCAAAGATCTTTTATTGTAGGAGAAGTTATTTCTTTTTATATTTTACAAAGCAAAAGTAAATGGTCATAATTTGTATCACAATAGTATACATTTACCAATTCAGTTTGTCAAAAGAATATACTTGAGTATCTCACATACATATAAATTCATAGCAGGATGCTCGTCACTCCATTGATACTAAAATATCGCTTGTATGATCTACAACGCATGCCTGTACCATGCGTTCTCTAGCACGACCGTGTCTTTACCACGCATACCTTTACCACGCAATTTCGTGGTAAAGACATGATGGGTTAAAAGACATGTGTGCTAAAGATCATACCCCAACATATGCCTGTACCACGCCATCTCAACCACAATCGCTTTGTTAACACGCATGCCTTTACCAAGCAATTTCTGGGTAAAGACATGATGGGTAAAAAGACATGCATGCTAAATATCATACACCTGGTCTCTGCCTTGTAAACTGTCCCTTTTCCCCCTACCTTGAGCCCTAAAAATTAAACCCATGCCCCAAAAACTACCTTAACCCCAGGCTCCCCCATCCAGAGCCCTAAAAACTGTCACATTCAAAACTACCCTGCCCTGCGCCCTAAAAATCATTCCCACGCCCCAAAAACTACCCAACCCTAAAAACTTTCCCCTACATTCCATAAGTACCCTCACTCCGCCCCCCACCCTGAGGCCTAAAACTGTCCATCACCCTGCCCTAAAGCTGTTCCCAACCCTAAAAACTACCCTGACCCCAGCCCTCCATCCTAAGCCCTAAATACTGTTCCCTACATCTTCTAACTACCCCGTCCGTGCCCTGTAAACTGTCCCTTTTCCCCCACCCTGAGCCCTAAAAACTGTTCTCCGTCCTAAAAACTGTTCCCCACCCTAAAAACGACCCTGTCCCCAGCCCCCCATCCTAAGCCCTAAAAACTGTCCCCTACATTTGCTACCTACCCCAACCCTGCAAACTGTCCCTTTTCCCCCTGCCCTGTGCCCTAAAAACCAACCCCATGCCCCCAAAACTAACCCATCCCCCCACCCTGACCCTAAAAACTGTCCTCTACATTCCTTAAGTACCCTGACTCAGCCCCCCCACTTTGAGGCCTAAAACTGTCCCCTGCCCCGTAAACTGTCCCTTTTCCCCCACCCTTAAACTGTTTCTCACCCTAAAAACTACCCTGGCCCCAGCCCCCCGTCCTAAGCCCTAAATACTGTTCCCTACATCTACTATCTACCCCGACCCCAGCCTCCCTGCCCTAAGCCCTAAAACTGTTCCCTGCCCTACAAACAATCCCGACCCCTGCTGAATCCTAAAACCTACCCTCACCCTGAAAAACGAGCCCCCTATCCCTTCAAGAATCAGCCTCAACCCCACTTACCTCTCCGATTCCCCTCCAGATTCCCAAGTTTCCTTCCTCTTCCCGTCTTTCTCTCCTGCCCGTCTGCACAGCAACTAGGCTGTACATTGCGGCAAAACATTACTCGTGGCTGAGCCCCCGTTGTTAAGGCTCTTTCCCTAAAATATCTCATCCATACAAAGATCTATCATACTTCATTCACTCAACCTCGTTCACACCAAAACACATTAAAAACTGACATTACAGACAACCAGATCATTACTTAATATGCAAAATGATTTGCCTAATTCACTCAGAAAAGTCTAATTGCCCAACTAAACATGAAAATGTGTTGCATTTAATGTATATAACACATTTGAAACTTTCTTTAACACATGTGATTCTCTTCATCATCTGTAGTCATTTACTCTGGATTCAATGCAGGCTACTGTTGCACTGATGCGCATTTTGGTGAGACCCCCCCAAAAAACAAATCTGTGTCCCAGTGTGTTTTGAGTCACACGGAAGCAGAAAATCTTGCTGTTCAGTCTCCCATTCCCAGGCCTGCTCTGGTGTATCAAAGTAGATAGAAAAATTGAAAATCAATTTTAGTCGGGAAGAGAAGCATGTAGAGAGCATGTAAGAGCCTAGAGTTTCTGTTTGATGCCCTCTAAGGAGCGTTTGCCCTGCTGGACTGTGTCTGGAGAAGATCATGAGCTTGTTGTTTTGGAAATGCAGGTCCTGGTGTTGTTTGGCTTTGTGGAGAATGACGTCTCGGTCCTAATGATTGGGGATACGGGCAATTATAGGGTGGAGGGGCACCTTGGGGTGGTCGCTTAGTCAAAGGTAGAAGTGCTCTCTCCACCATGAAGCAGTGAGAGAGCAGATCAGTGGGGACCCAAGATCGGAGCCATTCTTCCATCCGGATACCTCTATCCCTTTGAGAAAGCCAATGAATTGCAAGTTGTTTCTCCATGAATGATTTTCAGCTTCCTTGGCTCGTTTCTCCAGGGATGTCAATGCAGAGAGCACTTTAGAGACTTGGGGGCAGATTTACGAGAAAGTGCTGCAGCACGGCAACACAAGCCCTTTAGCTGCACCAAGCTGCAGCACTTTCAAAGCACAGGGATGCGACATATTTACAACAATGTCACATCTCCGTGCTTCCCCCTGCGATTGTGCACAAACTGTAGCCATGCGCCGGCGCAGGCACCCTTGCACCATGGTGCAAGAATGCTTGCGTCATGCGGAGATTGGTTTTGTGCAGGAAGGGGCACCTTTTCACACAAAAACAATAACTACAAGCATTTTCCTCTTTCAATGTGTGCTGTAGAATGCAGCACGCATTGAAAGAGGAAAAAACGAGGAGAAATGAAAAATTTCTCCTTGTTGCGCCTCGCTACACCTCCCCTGGGGAGTAGTAGCATTGACACGCATTTCCAGATTTACCATTCCTCGTAAATCTGGAAATGTGTCCATGGGTGTTGCATGGGAACACCCAAAGCAAAACCCATGAAATGCCCCTTTCACGCAAAGTGCTGTGTGTAAAGGGGCCATATATACAAGGACAGGAAAAGCCACTCAGGGTGGCTTTTCCTGTCCTTGTAAATATGGAGCAGTGAAATGCGCCACCAGTACGTCACAAAAAGTGATGTACTAGTGGCACAGGGGGCTTGTAAATCTGCCCCTTGGAATTTAAGGCTCCACGTGTACCAGATGTTGGTCTGGTGTATTGGTCCATTTTGGTTTGCGCCGGGGGGCTTGTCTTGCCATATCGCTGGAGGGGTGTCAGATGGGATCACCAGAGGTCTATGTCTGTAGTCCAGTAGCTCAATTGCCCCCCCGCAGCACGAGCAGCCACTGCTGCCAATAAATTATCCAGAGTCCGGCCTGGGCCCATCAGTAAGAGTCTGGACGAGTGAGATACACCTCCGATCCGGGCCACTCCCCTGCACAGCCCACTCCCAGGGCCTGGATTCTGTTGAGGCTACGTAGTGGGTAAGTGGAGTTGTCTCGCAGGGTTGGTCCAGATGCAGGAGCTGGAGGGCTCAGCACAAAGCGGCTTCCCCAAGGGCAGTTGCCTCCAGCGTGGTCAGCAGCTCCACAATATGAGGGCAGTCATTCAGCGGGGCAGTCGGAGGTGCCCCCTCACATATCTCAGACGAGTATGCAGCAAGCTGGTCGCCAAGACCATTCAGGAGCATGCAAGGGGGGGAAGGAAAGTAATAAGGGAGGGCCCCTTCCTTTTAAAGGTCCGTTCACCCAGTTGGGATGACACAAGCTGCTAGCCCAGAGGTAGCTCAGGCCAAGGGCATCTCAGGCACATAAGGAACAGTTTCCTGTGAATTCAATGTATGCAGTCTTCCGCTACTCTGCAGTTCACTCTGCTGGTCCCCAATAGGCACACTCCCAACTGGTATAAAGGTTGCAGCCCAGGCCAAACCCTCAGTACGGTAGGTGAAAGGGGCCCCAGCGGCTCAACTTCAGGGGAAAGTCAGGTTTTGAGGGGTCCGTCTCCCAAACAGTCAAGACCAGTTCAGTTGCCCACGCAGTGAGGGCGAAGAGTATCAGGCAGGTCAAAATTGTTGGGGGGAGGCTGTGTAACAGATGCACATGCAAGACTAAGAGCTCAATTTATATTAAGGCGGACAGCCTGTTTCTATGTCAAGGAGGCAGATTAAATTACTGCCCTCCATGCTGTTTTAGACAGAGTAGGTAAGCTAGTAAGAGCACATCGTGATCCTGAAACAGTGTGTACAGGGGACACAGGAGCGGGCCCGCAGGTGCCCAAAAGAGAACCAGGGCGGTTGCAGCAAAGCACTGGAATCTGTGGGCCCTAGGAGACCATGCAGGCTCCCAGTGGTCATGGGTGTGAAGGGGATTGCAGGTGGATTTACCCTGATCCGGCGCACATACCTCCTGGCAAGTCCTCTGCAAAGGATTGAAATAGCCTACAGCAGCCGGTGGTTCTCTTGATTTGCGCCGATCTGGGCCTGCAACAAGCGGGTCGAACCTCTCTTGGGCCAAGGCCCCGGAGTCAGTGCTGCAGGTCTGTGGTTGTGTCGCTGCAGCACAAGCCAGGCTCCGGTAATGGTTGGAGGGCCCACCTCAATCCGCAGTCTCCAGCACAACATGTCTTTGAGGCTCTGCTCCATCCCCTCAGCTGCAAAGAGGAACGACAGCTACCAATTTTGACTCGCTCCCCGCATCAGGACCTGGAACGCAGGTTACCACTGTGGGTGGGACCCAGCTCAGAAAGGACCCCCAGTGTCTCTATTATGGGGAGCCAGTGTATGATGTGGTCGGAAAGGATGGCAATGGATACTTGCGGGGCTTCAGGAGCCGGCTCTAAGCATTACTGCCTTCTTGGCTGCCAAATAACTTCATTATCTTCAAAGGGACATACACTGGGACAGGGATATATAGCTCCTACCTGGGCATGGCCCCTCTATTGTCCTTCTAGCCAGCCATGCACCAATCCTATTGGGAGAGGAACTACCCCCAGAACCGGTTTTGACTGACCAAAAGGGATGGTTTGCTCATTTCCCAGGGAACACACTATTTCCTATTGGTTAACAAGTAGGGCAGAAATAACCCAACCCACAGGCTAATGCCAGGTATCAATAAACCACCACTGAGTTCTCTGTTAAAAAAAAAATACTTGAGATATGAAAGACAGAAGGACTACACCTGCTGTTGTGACCTGTGAGGAGAGCCCTAAGGACTGGACCTGCTCCCACTTGTACCCAGAACTGAGTAGACGACTCTAAGAGTCGGTTGGCTGACCTTCTGTTAAGCTACAGGGACAGAAAAGCTGCAAGAAGCCTACTTTCCTGAAAGCACCATGCTGACCAATTTCAACTGGACCCTGCCCGTGACTTCTGTGGTGTATGACCCTTAGTGCTGTTCCTAAGGTCCTGGAAACCTTGGCGTGTACTCCTCATGGCTAGCCCTAAAACTCAGGACTTTGAAATTTTTTCAAGGATTTTTGCCTGGAGAGCCGACAAAAGACTGAGACCGACTTGTCAAGCCGATCCCACAAAGGCATCATCGATGGGCCTCACTTTGCCGCAGCTCTCGCGAGTCTTCCAGTAGCAGCAAAACAGATTCTGCAGGCCCAATGCCAGTTGACATCCGACGACATTGAACCATCTCAAGCTACAACATGCAGCCTTGCCTGGCTTAAGAAATGCGACTTCTAAAAAAGAGAACAAGGGCATAATTTATATTGTGGCAAGTAGCCTGTTCTCCGTCAAGGGGCAGATTAAATTACTCTGTTCCTCTGAAGGAGATGTTACCTGCCATATTTAGACAGTCTATAGTTTGTTGCAGGCCTAGGTCAAAAATAAAATTCCCAAGTGGGATTTTCTTGTTGAAAATAAAAAGGAATTTTACCTTTGCCCGGGGATCCTCTTCTATGGTGAGAGGAGCATTTAGCATCAGGGTTTTAGTGGCGGTGAAATGCAGTGCAAACCCAACTCTAATTCCACACATCTAAATCAGGTGGTCAGAATGAGCTGTCTGCTTCCAAAAGCCCTCACTCCGTACCGCCGTTGGAGGGCTTTAATCAAGGCAGAGACAGAGTAGTCACCTCCTTGATCAAACCTAAGTTCCCACCGCATATATAATTGGCGCAAATAAATAATGGTGGTATAGCTACTCTGCCGCTGTTACGATGAAGTATCTGTAACACCATGGTTTGAATTGGCTTCTAACTCTGAAGACCTGACAGTGACACTGAGCAGCATCTGACCGACGTAGCTCCCTGGGTGCAAACCCAAACCTTTCCTGCTCAGAACTTTTCCAGTCTTCTTTGAAGGCCTCAGGAAGACCTCGTCGTTCGTCAACGTGTCTTTGCCGACCCCATCTTCAGATCCAGCCTGAAGCCCTGCCCTGCTGAAGTCTCTACCTTCTAAGAAAGTCAGAAGGTAACTCTTTGACCAGAACCAACCTGGCCTTCGGATCCTATCGATACTCCATTGTGGTTGGCTTGAAACCTACTTTTGTCCTGATTTACCATGACTAGCTGCTCACAGTCGGCACTTTGCTCTTTTTACTTAAACTCTAAAAATACATGTCTCCGGTTCCCCTTAATGGATTTTTGTCATTTTGGTGCAATTTGTTCATTACAACATACTCTATTTTTATAAAGTAGAGTGGGATTTTAATTTTGTAAAACTTTTTTTAAAACTGATTTGGTACTTCTAATTGCTTTACACATCTTCTTAAGTTAATCCTGTCTGTTCTTTGCCAAAGTTACCAGGCGTTTAACTCACATTTAAATTAGTGAAGCCTTTACAGGAACTAACAAGAATAGTGCCATCATTACTTGTGGTGGACTATCACCAACCCCAACTAATATTTAACTTTCTTACATTAATGCAATTAAATGGCACTCTAATCCAAAGAGTTCACGTTTTTTAAACCTATTAATTATAATACATCAGCACATTAATAGTATTGTACAAACCCTTCAATAGCACCACCGTTGGTTACAAGTGCAGAGAAAATGTTATCACATTGTGCAAAAAAAAGAAAAAAGTAACACTTTAAGACATTTACATAAAATTGTTGCCATTTTTCATCAAATGGATGAATCCAAATGCATGAATTTTGTATTATGTTAAAGAACAATATTAGTGAAACGGACACAAGAGGTATGTTTTTTTTATTTGCAGTGAATCAGCAAATACCACAATAAAAGAACACAAGATTGACATGAACATAAAAATACTCTTTTATAGAAAGCATCAACTTTTATTCAACCGCATACTGATCTTCTACACACTGCAATTTAGGATACTGGATTTTTATTTTTTTTTCGGTTACCTTTCCTTTCTGTGAATGATGCAATTTTGTCCCAAAAAATTTATCAGAAAAATAACATCTTTGAGGAAAAGTTTATAACTAACATATTGGGAAATTAAGTTTCTCATTCAAGTAACTAGTCCATCAATTGAAACTTCAATTGAGATACCCTCGGCAATGCGCAGACCCACACTTGCAAGCAGTCCTATTTCTCCTTCTGGCTGGACTAATATCTATCAAGTCTGAACTTAGTTCACCAGAACCTACACATAGGAAAACAAATTTGAAGAAAAAAAAGAAAGTTTACTTGAATGTATGTAAGTGAAACATTTACACGTACAAATGGCAGTATATTAACTTGTAAAAACACAAAAAATATGGTAATGTTTGGAAATGAATTGTGTTGTACAATCCCATTAGTAAACGAAATTAAGGCATGATAACTGCAAAGTAAAACAACAAACCAACTTTAACTGTCGGATTTCAGCGCCAAAATGCCCTTCAAGGTGCACGTGTACTTTATAATTACACATTAGCTATAATTTTAAGAACACTGATCCTGCGCAAGTGCCATTTGACATACAATTTGAAGTAAAAAATGTAATTTTTAATAAGTTCTGATCTGCAGAAAATGAGGCTAAAATGTACCCACTGTTGCTCATGCCAATTTTCATACTCGACATACCAGGCACAGTATGTGCACGACTGACCTTGACGCATCAACAGGCTTAGACGGAGGAAAATCCATGTATTCCACAAAGTGAATGTGATCAGGAATATATAGACCATGAAGAACAATTTTTTGTGAGTATTCAGTTCTCAAAGAATTATCACGTAATAGTACTCAAAAATGCATTTATAACTTTACCTCATCTTTAGCCATGAATTTAATGGGAAGCTTTTCTATGATACAGCAGTTTTGGGGTGCGACGAACATATTTATGAAGCAAAACTTGTTTTAGATCATTTATTTTATGTTATAAATTTCCAAATTATATTTCTATTGAGGTAACCAAATTGGAAAATTCTATTTACCAATCTGACAGACCTCCACATTCACGTCAATGGAGTTAACTGCGGCCCCGTTACATAAAGGCAATGCTTAGCCACAATTCCATTAAAAGCACTGAAATATGCTTAGGTTACCCCTATCCCCCCATAAGTCAGCTTCACTACATATTTTTGTGCTTTTTTTCGTCCAGTCCTACTTTTAATCCAAGTTTCCGAATGTTGGGTTAATGCTAATCTTACACCAAAGCATAGTACATGGAAATGAAGAGTATGATAATATAAATCACTACAAAGACATGAAAAATATAGATGAACGCATTATTTTAAGACACCGAGTAAACATCTGGTAATCCAGGGTCAAGATTTACTTCACCAAGGAACTATATCACTTGCATGATTCACCTTCATTTGCACTATTTCATAAAAATGAGTAATGCATTTCTTCAATTATGCTTCTATGATTTACTCGATGTAACACGATTGTTTAAAAAAAATGCATTATAAACAGAAACCCTGAATGAATTGTGCCATTTAGAACAAACAATAAAATATATTGTTATTCCTTAACTCTTTATAAATTGTTGATGGATTTCACATTTCAAACGGAAAGCCTAACTGAACTTTGCCATTTGGAACAAACAGTAAAATATAGAGTTCCTTATCCCTTCATAAACTGTTGAAGCCCTTCCTAGCCCATTATCAAAATACATCTCGAACATTCAAATGAACACCGGAATTATGAACTTGTTTAGGCTAAAATAACTATATGTTGTAATTTTTAAGGTTTCGCGCCATATGTTCCATTAACAAAATATAGCCCCTGCAACATCTTTGTTAAAATACTCTCTAGGAACTGAAAAGCATGCAATCTGTTCCTACAGCATTAAATGCTGCAAAATTATAAGTACACTTGAAATTACATACATTGTTTCTAGAAATAACTTCTTTAAACATCTGCTGTCAAATAAGTACATGTTTTTCTAATGAATACTCCTACCTGCAGATACCTCACCAGTAGAACAAACCTCAGGCATCAGACTGGATCTGGAAACTTCAAAGCAATGCGGTGGCCAGTAGAGAGACTCCATTGGTGTCGGAAGTGACGCTGTGCGCGCCACTGAGGCCATAAAGCTCCCACATCGACATCAGTTCCCTTTTTTCCATGCCTTCACGCAGATCTGTAGCTTCACTCAGAGAAGCTACACCACACTTAACATAAAAGCAGTACCAAAATGTCGCCCCCTAAAAGGTCCGGGTTTAAACCCTGCAGGGACTGTGAAGGGCAGATGTCCATTACAGACCCAAATGAGGTCTGTGTAGTGCTTGGGGGTCCGACCATGACTCAAAGGCTTGCTCCTCGTGCCTAGGTATGCGTCCAAGGCCAACAAGGAGTGGAAGGCCAGGCTATTCATGGCCCGAGCTAAGGATGAACTCATATGCTGGAAGCTTTACTGGCACCATTGTCACTCACCCTCTTTGTCTTCGACTAAGAAAAAGAGGAAAAGAAGCATTCAGATGTAGCCTCCTTGTCGCTCTGTCTCACCCTCTGAACTGGAGTTTGACACCAAATGGAGCCTCTGCGAAGCACTGATCCTCCTGTGGGCCTGGCCCCAGACAGGCCCTCATACCCAGTCCCTTTCGATTGAACCTTCGACACCTGCTCCAGCTTCTCCCATAATCCAGGCTCTGGTATCGGACCCGGCAGCATTCCTGAACACTATTTATGCCATCTTCACCTTCGGCCCCACAGCGTCTGCCACTCTTCATGCCATTTCAGATGGCACCCTTCGGCGTCACACCATCGGAACTTTCTCTACATTGCTTCGACCTGCTGCCCCACTTCTATGTGCGGCAGCCGGTAAAATGGACAGTGCCTCCACCGCCTACAGCTTCAGACACAATGCCTTCAGTACCGCAGTCCGACATCAAGCCTCAGATTCACTCTCAGAGGGAGGTCCAGAGGCTGCTTGAACAGGAGGCTTATTGAGAATGAAAATATACATTTTAATGAAGGGTCCAAAGGGGAATGAGATTAACGACCCTCTAGTATCCTGTCCCCCTATCCAAATATACTAATAACAAAAAGAGGATACTAGTGGTCTAAAAGTATGAGGCTAAGGAAGCAGACAGTGGCAAGAAAGGATGTCTTGTATAGGTCTCTCCATGAAGTACAGAAAGTAGGAGAAAAGTAGGAGAAAAAGAAACCCATCAGCCCACCCGGTGGAGGAGCATCATTATCTGGGATTTTATAGATAAACTGGTATCTATTCTAGGTATCCCACTAGTTGTTATCGTGAGATATCCTAGTTCAGATCCTTAGTCTTTAGACCTTTGTCCCTGCCTGCAGGGCCGGTCGCTCGATACACCGCGCGGCTCCCCCGTGAGTGCAAGGACCCCTGACCCCTCCGCTGCTGCCTCGCTCCAGCTGAGCGCCGGTTTGTTGCGTTATTCCTGTGATTTGTGCCAGTAGTGTGTTGTCTCTGCTTGTGCCCCCGTTTTTTGCGAATCCCTTTTTCTTCTGTATTGCTGTTTTTTGCCAGTCTTGTATTTAGCGGTGCCCCTGTTATTTAGCCATCCCCGTGCACCCGTGATTGTTCCCGCCGCTTCTTCCCCCCAGCTCCCCGCCGCTGCTCCCCTGTGGCCTCGCCCCCTTTCTCTTTTGTTCCCGCTATTGGCCACCCCGCTCCCGCCTCCCAGCTGCTCCTCCCTCCCACTTCGCCACTTATGGAGGTCACCACACGGAAGCGCAGCGGACGTGCGCAGCGGGCGCACCGATTGTGCGCCGAAGGCGCGTCAAAGGCAAGCCAGTCTGCGCCCGTCCGCGCCTGGACCGCGCCCAGCACCAGAACCCCTGGCCCCAGAGGACGCCAGCCCACACAACGGACCTACGACGCCGCCACCCTCAACACACTCAATCCCGACCGGAACCCCGCCTGCTACCGAGCCACCCCGAAACGCACCCAAGGACCCTTCACCTGCCTCCGGACCTGCACTGCACCCGCCAAGCCGAGCACCAGCAGCAACCACCTCAAGTGCATCCTGCTCAACACATGCTCCGTCCACAGCCACGCCTTGGAACTCTGGAACCTGCTCGACACAACATCACCAGACGTTGCCTTCTTCACAGAAACCTGGATGAACGCCTCCTCAGCGCCGACATCACCATAGCCATCCCGGATGGATACAAGATCACCCGGAAGGACCGCATCAACCAGACTGGAGGAGGCATCGCCATCGTACACAAGAAGACCATCCGCATCACGACCAACTCCGACGACACCTTCACCGCCGCCGAACACCTCCACTTCCAGATACACACCGACCCCAAGACCACCCTCAGAGGCACCCTCATCTACAGACCCCCGGGACACAATTCAGCGAAGCCATCGCAGACTTCATCAGCCCGCACACCCTCGCCTCCTCAGACTACATCCTCCTAGAGGACCTCAACTTCCACCTGGAGAACAACAAGGACTGCAACACTGCCGCCCTGCTTGACAACCTCGCACTTAAGCAACTGGTCAACACCTCCACCCACTACGCCGGCCACATGCTTGACCCCGTCTTCTCCTCCAGCAAGCGCATCTCCTTCAGCCACTCCACCGGACTCCATTGGACTGATCACAGCTGCGTCCACTTCAGCTTCAGGAGAACCACGAACCACCACCACCCGCAGCAGATCCCCCGCAGAAACTGGAGCAAGATCACCGCCGACCAGCTCATCACCTCCCTCAGCCAGAACCCTCCCGCCAGCACAACGGACCCCAACGAAGCAGCCAGCAACCTCACACAGTGGCTCACCAACTGCGCAGATGACCTCGCACCACTGAAGAACCCTCCCAGCAGACCCGGCAGCAAGAAAGCCTCTTGGTTCACCGACGAACTCAAGAACTCCAAGAAGAACTGCCGCACCCTCGAGAAAGCCTGGCGCCACGACCAGACCACAGAAAACATGACTGCCCTCAAGCACGCCTCCCGCAAACACCACCAGCTGATCCGCACCACCAAAAGGACAACATTCAAAGAACGACTGGACAACAACGCCCACAACAGCAAGGAACTCTTCAGCATCGTCAAAGAGTTCTCCAACCCCAGCGCCGGAAACAACGACATTGCTCCCTCGCAAGACCTCTGCGACTCACTCGCCTCGTTCTTCCACCGCAAGATCGCCGACATACACAATAGCTTCGGTAAACCAACCACGCACCCTACCACCGAACTCACGCCCCCCCACCACCACCCTCGGCGCCTGGATCCAGGTCAGCACCGAAGACACCGCCCGCACGATGAACACCATCCACTCCGGAACACCAACAGACCCCTGCCCCCACCACGTCTTCAACAAGGCCGACTCCATCATCGCACCACAACTCCAGGACATCATCAACGCCTCCTTCAACACCGCCACCTTCCCGGAGAGCTGGAAGCACGCTGAGCTCAGCGCCCTCCTGAAGAAACCAACAGCGGACCCCACCGACCTCAAGAACTTCCGCCCCATCTCGCTCCTCCCCTTTCCTGCCAAAGTCATCGAGAAGACCGTCAACAGACAGCTTGCCGCCTTCCTCGAGACCAACGAATCCCTCGACCCCTCACAGTATGGTTTCCGAGCCAAACACAGCACCGAAACTGCCCTCATCGCAGCCACTGACGACATCAGATCCCTGCTCGACAACGGGGACACAGCGGCCCTCATCCTCCTGGACCTCTCTGCAGCATTCAACACGGTCTGCCACCGCACCCTAGTGCAGCGCCTCAGCAACATCGGAATCCAAGAGAAGGCACTGGAGTGGATCATCTCGTTCCTCGCCGGAAGAAACCAGAGAGTCCGCCTCCCCCCGTTCAGATCCAAGGCCACCGAAGTCATCTGCGGCGTACCACAAGGATCATCACTCAGCCCAACCCTCTTCAACATCTACATGAGCCCTCTCGCAGCCATCGCACGCAAACACAACCTCAACATCATCTCCTACGCCGACGACACCCAGCTGATCCTCTCCCTCACAAACGACCCCGCCACCGCCAGAACTAGCCTACACGAAGGGATGAAAGACGTCGCCGAGTGGATGAAGAACAGCAGCCTGAAACTGAACTCAGACAAGACGGAAGTCCTCATCCTGGGATCATCGCCCTCCGCCTGGGACGACTCCTGGTGGCCCCCTGCCCTGGGCACCAGTCCCAAGGCAACGGACCACGCACGCAACCTAGGCTTTATCCTAGACTCCACACTCTCGATGACCAGACAAGTCAACGCCGTCTCGTCATCATGCTTCAACACCCTGCGCATGCTCCGTAAGATCTTCCGATGGATCCCCCCCGGGAACCAGAAAGACGGTCACCCAGGCACTCGTCACCAGCCGACTGGACTACGGAAATACCCTCTACGCTGGAACCACAGCCTAACTACAGAAAAGACTCCAGCGCATCCAGAACACCTCCGCACTACTCGTCCTGGACATCCCCCGACACTGCCACATCTCCGGCCACCTGAGAGACCTGCACTGGCTCCCCGTCAGCAAGAGGATCACGTTCAGCTCCTCACCCACGCACACAAGGCTCGCCACGACCTGGGCCCAAGTACGTCAACAACCGCCTGACTTTCTACAAGCCCACTCGCCAGCTACGATCGACCAGCCTCGCCCTCGCCGCCATACCACGCATCCGCAGAAGACAGGCTGTCTCTCTCCCCCCATTCCAATCCACCTTTGCACCAGTACCCCAGGGAGTCCCTCAGGGCTCCTCCATCAGCCCCATCCTTTTTAATGTGTATCTCATCCCGCTAATCAAACTAATCCAATCCTTTGGGATCAAAACAATAAACTACGCGGATGATACACAGCTCATCCTCTCTTGGGAGGGTGAAGATGCCACTCCTTTCTCGACCTTCCACGACTGCTTAAGAGCGACGGCTGGATGGCTTCACATAAACTCCCTCCAGTTTAACTCTGCAAAAACGGAGGTCCTGTTCTGTTCAGGCACCAAGATACCCCGTCAGTTTCCGACTGATTTCTGGCCCCCAGAGTTTAGTGACAAGCCTCTGCCAGTTCCCTCGGTTCGCAACCTGGGAGCCATGCTTGACAACAAATTAAGTATGGAAACCCAGGTGACGAAAACTGTGGGGATCTGCACAGCCCTGCTTCGCTCACTGCGGAAAATCATGCCTCTCCTCCCGGCACAAGCCAGGGCGTCGATAGTCAGGTGTACGATACTCAGTCGCCTTGACTATTGTAACGCCCTGCTCCTGGAGTCTCCAGTCACGCTGATGGATCGTCTACAGCGAATTCAATCTGCCGCCGCCAAGCTGGCTCTTGGCTGGACGAGGAGGGCTTCGGCCACAGCAGCTCTGTCTGAGCTACACTGGCTACCTCTAAAACAACGAGTGGCCTTCAAGTCCCTCTGCATTGTCTTTAAGGCTCTGCATGGACTTGGACCTAAACCTTTGCAAGCCCTGTTTATGTGGTACACTCCTGCCAGAGATCTACGCTCGTCCTCGGCTTGTTTGGTAAAGGTACCCAGATTTAATAAAGCCAGAACAGGGGGAAGATCCTTTAGTGTTGCAGCGGCCAAGCTGTGGAACAGCTTGCCCACTGACATACGTCAGATGTCCCAGCTTCTTCCGTTTAGGAGACGTATCAAGACCTGGCTTTTCCCTCAATAACTGTCCGTTTGATTGTTCCCCCGGTTATTCGCTAACAGAGTACTCTACAGCGCCAGGAAGCCTGCAAGGTATCAGTCGCGCTCTACAAATTCCCAAAATAAAATAAATAAATAATAAGCCACCGCCGGAGGAAGATCCTTCTCCTACCTGGCAGCCAAGACATGGAACTTCCTCCCCATCCACCTCCGACTGACCCAGGACCACCTCTCCTTCAGGAAGCAACTCAAGACCTGGCTTTTCGAGCGGTAACGGACCTCCCCCCCCCCCCCTTCAGCGCCTTGAGACCCACCGGGTGAGTAGCGCGCTTTACATATTATGTGACTGATTGATTGATTGATTGATTGTCCTAAGCCCGAGGTACCGACGGTCAGAGCGGGGCCTCATTGCCTGAGCGAGCGCCAGGAGAGGTGAGGCCGGATCCCAAGAATTTTCTGGGAAAAGAATCATATTACAGAGACATCATTTCCCGAGTCTGGAATCTTACAAATGGTAGGATGTTGCTCTGATTATTTATACTTTCTCTACACTTGTTCTTTGCAGTAGTGTTAAATAATTGGTCCTGAAAAAAGCCACTGGTCTACCTACCGTCCTTGAATGGCTGAAACATGTTGACCTACTTAATCATCACTAGATAGTTACCATCTATTTACACTATCTAACACTATTTTTAACCTTGACATTATGATGACCTCTCAATAAATTGGTCTTTTGGCATTATAATAGTAAATTTTAGTTTCACGTTTTTTGCGTTTTCACACACCTTCAACACTGCAAATTGTCTCTCAGCACCACTGCATCTTCATGTTTGGCTGTCTCACATCACTGGCGGATCTGAACTAGGATATCTCACGATAACAACTAGTGAGATACCTAGAATAGATACCAGTTTATCTATAAAATCCCAGATGATGATGCTCAGCCACCGGGTGGGCTGATGGGTTTCTTTTTCTCCTACTTTTCTCCTACTTTCTGTAATTCATGGAGATACCTATACAAGACATCCTTTCTTGCCACTGTGTCTGCTTCCTTAACCTCTTACTTTTAGACCACTAGTATTCTCTTTTTGTTATTGGCTTATTGAGAATGCCTTTATGAAGTTTGGGACAGATTCTGACCCAGTGGGGCATTTCACTGGTGGTGAACGGGATAAGGAAACCCTTGATTTTCAGGGCCAGTCTTCAGCCAGCGGGCTAGAAACATCACTGGAGGTGGCTATGGACTTCCACACTGGACCACCAACGCCTCATGGTCAAAGTCACAAAGGCGTTGAATTTGCAATTGTCAACGATGAAGACAATGACCTAAGGTCTCACTGAGGTTTCCCTGCCCTCATCGACCACTTCAGAACCCATTCTTCCCCTCAAGGAAGCTTTACTAGAACCTGTTATGGCGGCAGGGGAGAAGCCTTCCTCTCATCTAGCAGTCAGTCACCTCATAGCCCGCCATTATCGCTCTGCACCTGGTGATCCGGCCTTTCTTTACATGCATTCTTCGCCAGTGCGTTTGGTTATTCAGGCCTCCTATTTAGGGACTCAATTGAACGGTGCTTTAATACAGCCTTCTCTGACAGGGAGGCGAAATGGTCAGAAGCCTGGTTAAAGAAGGCCTTTTCTGTGGGGAGTATGGCCTTGCAGTCACTCAATTTCAACTGCTTCCTCATCTGCTACAACCATGCCTTGCGGGACATGACCCAGATGATCCTTATGCATGTTCCTGCTGATATGAAGGGGCACGTTTAGGAGCTCGTTGTGCATGAGCAAAATGCCTCCCACCATATTATTAAGACTGGATTCGACACCGCAGACTCAGTTGCCAGGGCTATGTGTACCTCCGTGACAGTACGTCGCCATGCTTGGCTCAGGGCATCTCTTATGTGATGGCCAGGCTAACCTGATGTAGTTCTGTTTCAACAGTGTGTGTTTGTTCTGAGATAGGCACTCGAGCAGTATAAGGCCTGTAAAGCAACAGGCCAGTCTTTAGGCCTTCAGCTTCCGCCCCCGGCCAAGTACCTAATCTATTTGCCACTTTTGCGCTTCTGGAAAAGGATCCTCCTTTTGCTCCTGGCAGTACACACCGGCGCTTCAGTAGCAAAATCCAATCATCTGGCAGTACAGAGGCCATGGTAGAGGTAAATGCAGTGGATCCACCTTGCAATCCTCCTCCTCCTTTTCTCCCCACACCACAAGGAAAGCAGGCCTAGTTTGCTACGCCAAACCGACAAATCTTGCCTCAAGGGCTGGGCAAAAATACAGGGAAATGTCAATGTACGGGGGCGCTTTATGGACTCAGTGGCGTTGACTGACGGCACTTTAGTGCAGACTGAATCCGGCACCCTGGACCGGTGACTCTGTTGCTTTGAAGTTTCTGAATCCAGTCTGACACCTGGATTTTTGTTCTACAAGTGAGGAATCTGAAGGTAGATATCCACCAGAAAGATCGTTATCGAAGGTAAGTAACTTGTTCATTAGGCAGTCTATTAAACAGTACATACAATGAGAGGGAAAATACATTATTTCAACATATCACAGTGCATTAAACCTAAATGAGCTCGGAGTCTAACAAACATAAATAACAACCCAACCTCAAAGCAATATCTAAGAAGGAAATGTTTACTAATCATTAACTGACTTGAAAGTGAAAGTATCATAAATAAATAGAAGATGCCGATATATGAGTAAATATTACCAAAGTGTGACAGGCTTGGACTCCTTGGAGAAGTTGGGGTGGTACCTACAAGTAAAGAAGGAACTATTCCCTAAAAGGATGCAAAACCATCACAAACCGAGATGGCAGGCTTCATCATAGGGGTCTCCTCCTTACCATGACTAATGGTTCATGTCAGAGTGGACTTCAGTCAAGAAGCTCTTAGAGGGAACAACAACATTCTGTTTATCTGTTCTAGTGTTTTTAATCAAACCTAATCCAAAAAATTTGTAGGGAGAACACATTGTTAAAAATACATTTTACAAAAACTGTTAAAATTACATAGTAGTAGAAAATATTAATTTATGAACATCTCCCTTCGGTAGGATTACAACAAATGGCTTGGATAATGATGGTGAAAGATCACCCTTACTATCCTTCTGCTCATAAGCACACAAGTCAAAAGAGTGTTAAAATGGCCCGCAAGCTCAAATGTGAAATTCTAAACCTATTTTAAAAACCCTTATGTTTCCAGGAAAATTTAGATTTTTGACTACCAAAATCTAGTATTTTCATATTTACCATATAATGGTTCGGTGTACAGTACTACCCCAGAACCTCAAATTTATGTGGCAAACTGATTAGTGTTACATCGAAAATTACTAACTTGCCGGTGTACAACAAACAGAATATTCATTGTAGAAGAAAAAAAGTGAGCAACCCACAATACAATAGGAAGATCTTATAAATGGTCAGACCATAAAAGAGCCGGGACACAATGTTGTTTTTGTTTTAATCCATTAGATACCTCTTCTTGCCTTGTAAGAAGACTGTGGGACTCAACTCACGTCCAAGCAAAATTACCAATATCCAACATATATAGGAGAGAGAGCTGACTAGGCACAAATGTTCCAATACTCTAGTTTGCACTAAATTCTCCCTAACCACGAGGACTAAGCGGCATGGAAAATAACAAAACATTAAAAGAGAGGCCCATTAGGCTCCATCAACTTTTATCCAACAGCCCAGAAAGAAACAGTGATCGCCCTCAACCTCCTTTTTATACAGGGATCATATTAATATCAGTCCCCCACTTGGAGAGGGAGGACAAAGTGCTTGGCATAAACTTTAGCGACAACATCAATTAGCTCAATTAAGCGATAGCGAGGTTAGCTGAATCACCCAGAATGGTTTTTACAGTTGTCCTGTCCAAGATTATGGTGGTGGACCATAAATAGTAATCCAGTAACATAACACAAAGTTGAACTGCCAAGTGGAAGGTGCTCCTAATTAGTGAATCTAGTAAGTTTTCAGGGCCAAGAGTCTGATTTAATTTTAAACTAGATATTTTTCTTATAATATTGGTTTTGAGGTACTCAACAAAATTTTGGTCCACCACATAATCTATGACTGTAAATGTAGCTTTAACATACCTACAAAGGGTTGCATGGTGAAGGACCTATTTATCCCATTATTCGAAAGACACTCCTTGAAGAATTGAATTGAATGGGGTATTTATAAACGCTAAACTGCCACTCCGGAAGGAGCATCCTGGCGCTGGTTTGGAGGTAAGAAAAAGCCCAGGAGATCCTAAATGAGTGAGAGACAGACTTCATCTGAGGATCCGAATATCCATGTTTTCAGTGCCCTCCTAAATTGTGTTTCCGTTTTTAGCAATCTCAGATGAATTGGCATTAGGTTCCAGGCTTTGATTCCCAAGGCGGCCACTGTTTTTCCTCCCTTTGTTTTACACCTAAACCTGGGGGTTTGAGGAGGTTAGCTGACGAGGACCTAAGGGTCCTGGTTGTGATGTAGGCGGTGAACCACGCTGAGTGGTACTTTGGTTCCAGTTTAAGTGAGGCTCTAAAGAAGATTAAAATAATTTTAAAGAGTATTCTCTTATGCAGTGAAAGCCAATTGAGGGTTTTTAAGGCTGCAGATGTGGAGGACCTTCGTGGGAGTTTTAGTACCAAACAAGCCGTCGCATGTCGCATGTAGCACCACTTGGAGTCTTTTTAATGTTTATTTATTGGCCCCTGCCAGGAGGCTGTTGCAGTAGTCCAGGAGCGAGAGGATCAGGGCAACCACCACTGATTTTCTTGCGGTGAGTGGAATTAAATCAAATAATTTTTTCAAGGACTTGAGGCTAAAGCATGTCCCTGCTACTGTCATTGCGTGTGGTTGGAAGGTGAGAGCGGTATCAAACTGCACTCCTAGGTTTTTGGCTACCTTCACCGTATTAGGTGGAGGTATCACACCATCTGGCCACCACTCACAAGGCTGAAATGAGACATCTTTTCCTATTGGTAGGATCTCAGTTTTATCGGTGTTGCACCTGCGGTGGTTATCCTTCATCCACTGGATGACCTCGGTTAGGCATTGTTTGAAGTTAAGTTCAGCATCTGTGTCCATGGATAAAATCATTTGGGTGTTGTCTGAGTAAGATGTAACTTTGATCCCAAATGATGCTATCATGGAGATGAGTGGGGTCATATAAACGTTAAACAGCAACGGGCCTAGCGATGAACCCTGTGGCATTCCTGTTGTGATGATGCATTCAGCAGAGAGGAACATTCCAAGGGACACAGGTTGTCTGCGATTCGTGAGGAAAGATTTTATCATTCCAGTGTGGTGTTCGAATTACTGCTGGATTTGCCAAGAGTATACTGTGTGAGAAAGTATCAAACACGGCCGACAGGTCAAGCAGAATCAGAACCACTTTCCTGCCTTTGTCAGCTATAGCATCAGTTTTTTCCAGGCGTTCGGATTCTGTGGAGTGCTTGGGGCGAAAACCAGATTGCCGAGGGGGGAGGCCCCAATGAATTTAGTTAGTTCTTTGTGAACAAATTTTTCTGTGATTTTACCCAGTAGTGGAAGCAGTGATATGGAGTGGGGGTTAGAGAGAACCAATGGGTCAATGTTTTGCTTCTTTTTCAATGATTTTACTATCGCTAGCTTCCATTCATCTGGCACTGTGCCTGAATTTAGTGAGGAATTAACTAACAGATTTATTATTGGGTTGACCGAGTCTATGATTTGGTGGACAATCATGGGAGTACATGCATCCAAGGGGGAATCTGATTAAAATGCTGCAATGGCATCAAGAGAACCCACATTTTCACATCCTAAAAATTATTCACACATTTGCCCCCAATTAATCAGGTAATACTCATAGTTCTTCCTCTACAATACATCAATAAATTAAGATTATCTGAATTATCACTTTATTTTACTATTTACTAACAGCTCCACTTTACGCAATATACATCATAGTTTGAGAAGACCTTTATGAAAGCAAACCATATGAAATTTGGTGTTGGAAGTAAGTAAAATGTTACCATTACTTTAACATGCTATGCTTACATTAAATAAAACCCCAAAAGACAAACAAGGCATACCAACCGCACTATTCATGGGGAGAACTGAAATTAGAAGTATAAGTTAAATTAGAACTAAGATGACAATTTGAAATTTATCGAACACAGCAAGAGGACACTCCTCTAATTTACTATGCATTTTTTGGGGTTGATCTACTTCTAATGTGGTTACCCTATAAACATAGAAGGCCTTGATTAAACCATATAATGGCCAGTTATCACTACCAATCACAAAAGTAAAAGGAGGAAGAAGCAAAGTTTCATTCAGCTTCCAAGAGGTACTGGTTATCTATTAGAAAGGGGGAAATGAAACACATTAGTCTCCCTACCAGAGTCTCAGAACTTTTTGCCTCGGATACCCTCAACCCCAAGTTCAGACTGGGATGTATGAGAGTCGGGTCTTGTCACATAAAAGGAAATATAGGTACACATATGGAATCTATAGGTCACTAAGGTAGACCATATCCAGGCCAGTCAAGTACATCCCCATTAATCGAAGAAACCATAGCCCTAGTGCTACTAATAGAAGGAAAGTGTTTTATGTGGCTTGCATTTAGCTTCCATTTTAGTTTTCTAGTAAACTTAATTTTCCAATGGTGCTTTGTGCATGTTATTCTATAGCATGAATGGCCCTCGTACACATTTCCTGATAGGCATTGTCGCCCGGAAGTCTACGCAGTTAGTTCCAGGGTCGTACAAAATCAGAACATGAGGCACGGTTTTATGCTCTATGCTCCCAGAGACGACTCTTCTGCTTCATTTTAATTAACACAGTGTCCTGTACCTTTGATTAGCTTGCTGTTTTATTAGAAACACCACACCCGTGCTGAAGTAGCGGAGAGGTTCACTTCTGTCGATTAGCTGTCTTCGATCTTCATCCTGAGAAGGAAGTTAGCTGTACCCTTGGAGGTGCATCTGCGGATGTACTGATCCTGGCGCCCTGACATACACTATCAAAGTATGGGGTTAGGTCAGTCCAACAGACCATGCAGGTGGGTACTCCCAATATTCTCTCTTTAGCATAAAGTAGTGGTTCTTAACCTGTGGTCCAAGGACCCCTGGGGGTCAGCAAGTCCAAATCAGGGAGCCCGCAATAGTGTTACAAAATTAAAGAATAATACAATTTATATATTAAAATTAAGAAAAGATACAAATAATGACACCAAATTGAAAATGTGAAAACCTTTTCTATATTTGATGGTGAATTAAACAAAGCTTTCAATATTTGTGCATTTGATTGTTCTATGCTTCTCCTTGTATTTTTGTGTAGCGTTTTAAATCTCTGATTATAGAAACTGCATATGCCGGAGGCCCACAGTTTATAATACATCAGTGAGGGTTCCCCGGTTCGGGGAGTGATTCAGTGGGGGTCCATGGAAGTCAAAAGGTTAAGAACCACTGGCACAGAGGCTAGCAATAGATAGAAGTAACATTAGCAACGTTATGAACAAGTACCATGATTGAATTGTTTGTATTTTTCACTATCCTAATAATGCTCATTGCAATAACACGTCTCATCCTTCTTAAAATCGCTGTTCATGTTTTATTTGCAAAGATTAGAGCTTTTCATTAAATGTTGGGAAATACAACATGATATCTTTCCTTTGTGACACTTTGGGCATGCATGAGTGACAAACGAAAGGGTTAGATCTGTTTCCACAATATCGTTGGGAATCTGACAGTCATGTTCTAGGTTACTGACATCATCAGTATATCTGGAGGTTTAGGAGTTGGATGCGTTACTGTGAGCTATCCAAATAAACCAACATTCACTTATTATATAAAAAGACTCAGCCTTATGACGTTTTGTTGTTCTAATACAAAGTCCTTCTAGATTATTTGGAACCGTATATCATGGTGCCCCAAATGTTACCTATTTAATGGGTCTCCTGCATAGTTTGTGTGTGCTCAAAGCACCCTTATTACCTCTATACAGAGACATCCATGGTGATAAGGGATTTATCCTCTTTCAGCTTAATAGAAGATCATATTTTAGGTCTGTAGGACAATCAAGCCTGATTATCTAGAAGGATTGCCTTTTTTTGATTCCATTCAGTAAATATTGCCCTTGCAGTGGTTATTCTTGTAAATTGGAGACAAACAGTAACTGTACACTTAACTGGACATGAGCTCTCCAATACTGGTGGAGAAGTTACCTTTGTGGTTGAGGCGCACAAAGCATACAGATGAGAGGTTTTCTATTTCTGGGTAGACCTTCCTGCAGTCAATGCCAGTTCACAAACATTTCACACATACAATGAAGCAGCAGTCCCAGCTGCATACAGACCTTATAAATACATAGAAATTCCTTTAGGATAACAGGAGCATCATAATTGGTTTCAAGGCGCACCCCAACACACAATACAAAATGTCAAACTGGGTCCACTCAGTAATGATGAGACGACCTGGTCAGCCTTAGCAGGCTATATAGCCTGCTGAGGCTGGCTTATTCTAATCCACAGCAATTGTAACAGAGTAATATGCTTGCTCTTTTAAACCAGTTTGTTGGACTATATCAACGTCTAATACAGTATGTTCTCCATACAATCACTGCCCCAGGAAGGGCTCCTCACGCTGGACAGGTTCAATTGGCTATGCCTGCTTTTAGCCCTATAAAACTATTGATGACATTATGGGTAAAATCCTTCCCAAGAGGAAAGAAATTCTGTTTTGGATTCCACAAAAACAAATCCGCTTGAGGCAGTGTTTCCCCATACAGAACTCCAGGATAAATTCAGTATTCCCACTATATGTCCTCCACTTGAGATGGTTCCCACTGTGGAGGAGTGTAATAAGTGGGGTACAGTTGTTTTTGCAGCTATTTATACTATCACTCATGGTACTCAGTCCATCAGTGTTTTACCTGAAGTCCTAAAACCGATTCTGGCTGAACATTGTGCGGTCCCTGCCCTTGATTTGGGGATGAAACTCACTGGCAACTTTGCTAATGTGTCCTCAATTATTTTAAGTAATATTAAGGGGAAGGCAGCTGCCTGGATGATGTGCCACAGTCTTGCTACACTTCCAGTAGAAGACCAGGAATGCGAGCTCCCTAAAATTATTTCTGAAATCTATACATCTATAGGTCATGACTGTTTGGGAACCAGGCCTAATAGGCCACAACTTAAAAGCAAACCTGATGCCGAAACTACCAAGCAAACACTAGTGTCTTTTAAAAAAAACCCTGGGACAAAAATACAGCTAAAGCAAAAACCCTGAGTGGATCTCTGCAACTGGAATCCACAGAAAAACATAATGATTTGCGTAACAGATACACCTAAACATCAGTACTCGGATACATTTCCTTCTCGTTATTTTCAGGATTCTGCGGTCAGAGAGAGAGGTATGAGGCAATCACATGCATTTGTATGTGAAACCTAAAAGGGACTCACACCACTTCTGATGTCACTAAAAAAGGAAGAGAAACTACCACTATAAAAACCGCAATTAAAATAAAAAGAAAGTCTCCTGAATTTCGACTAAATGTTATGCTATATGTTATGTTATAGGGCATTTGTAGAGCGTGCATACAGCAAAAAGGTTTCTTTGGTGCTGAGGTAGAGGCAACATCTGTAAGGAAGGTAGTCATATGCATGTCGGAACAGCCAGGTTTTCAGTAGCTTCCTGAAGCTCATATAGTTGGCTGCAGATCTAATATCAGGAGATAAGGAGTTCCATGTGTGGGGGCTGATCACTGAAAGACTTGCTCCGTCCAACCTCTTCCTCTTGAATCTTGGTACCGTTAAAAGGTTCAGGTGGGCCGATCTGAGATTATGCTTCGGTGTGTGGCTCTGGATTTTTGAGGATATAAAGACCAGGCTTTTATTGTGCAATGATTTAAAAATAGTGCAGCCTGTTTTAAAAATATGGTACGCTGGGATACAGGGAGCCAATGCAGCTTCTCTATCAGGGGTTTGGTGTGACAATACCTGGGTTTCCGAAAGATCTGCCTCTCTGCTTGACTTGGTGCCATTTGAAGCCTGAAATTTAGGCCTATTGGAAGTCCCAGATAGAGAGGATTTGCATAGTCAATTCTTGATATGACTAAAGAAATAATGACTTGGATGGCAGCTTCGGGCATGAAAAATTTCATAATTACCCTAAGTTGAAGAAAACATGACGAACTCGGTGCTTTTATCTGTGACTGCATGAAAAGATCCTCGTCGATTTGGATTCCCAGACATGTTACAGCTTTCTTTTGTATGGGGGGTCCCATCTCGAGCGGCCAGTAGGAGGGAATCCAATGGTTGATCTTGTTGCTTGTAACAAAAATCTCTGTCGTGTTTGAGTTCAACTTTAACTGCTGACTATTCATTCAATCTCTGACGTATAGCACAGTATTTTGAAAGAACACAATGGATTTCAAGGCGTTATCACTGGTGAAGATCAGTTGCATATAGTCACTGTAGTTATATATTTTCACCTTCCGCTGCTGAAGGGACTATACCAGAGTACGAATGTAGAGATTAAAATGATGAGGGGATAGGGAAGATCCCTATGGTACACCACAATTTAGTTGGGCCTTAAATGAGCTATGGAGAAAGAGATGGGGCATGGTCTGTCAGAAAAGCTAAAGCAAAACCCTGTAATCCTATAGCCTCGACACGGTCTATTAGTATTGCATGATCCACTGCGTCAAAGGCGTCTGGTAAGTCTGAGAGGTCCAATGCTTGGGACACGGTCTATTAGTATTGCATGATCCACTGCGTCAAAGGCGTCTGGTAAGTCTGAGAGGTCCAATGCTTGGGTACTGCTTTGATCTGCTTCTTCGCTCATGTTGCTCACTACAAAGAAAATTACAGTTTCTGTTACTGGGTGGATCGAAAGCCTGCCTGATTGGAGTGGAGGAATTTAGAGTCCTCTTTGAAGGCACATAGATGTTGGTCACATGGGTCTCTAGTAGTTTTGCTGAATAGAGGAGAGATTGGTCCATAGTTTTTCAAATAATAAATATGCCACAAATACTTAGAAATCTTCAGAACAAGACGTGGGCGAGAAACCTGCTCGACAGCACAGTGAAGGTCACCATAGTTCACCAGACTCTTAAGAGTTTCTAGTGGTGAGACAGACTAATTTCCACATTCAAGTAGAAACACTAGATCAGCGACTTAGCCCTCCTGACAGGCTATATGAAATAGACTTACAAATTGAGGGTGACATACCACATCTGATTAAAGAAATATTCTGGCAAAACTTAACCAATGACTGCAACTTTCTCTTAGCTGACACCGATTGGCCACTTGAGATTGTTATAAATGTCCCAAAGGGAGAGGCGGTAATTAGACCTTCCTTTTCAGTCATTGTTCCCAAAGATGTAAAAACTCAACATGCTACAGAATGGCCCTTGCTCAAACCCAATCACTATATCGCAACCCTTATTTATAGCCATACGGTCTAGCCCACAAGCACAATATTCTATCAAATATGAGGCTAAACGCCCTGGTAGGGAGATTCTATCAAGATGTGATCAAGCATTGTATCTCCCCCATGAATAATCCTTTCTTTCCTCTGTTTAAACCAGATTATTCCTATCATATAGCCTTAGACTACAGAGAACTAAACAGTCACACATGCACTTTTGTCGTGCAAAATGCACATAGCACAAGATTGATGAACAACATTGTTTGTAAAAGAAAAAAAAATATACATATATATACACACTGACGAAGGCAGACCGCCGAAACGCGTCTGTGTGCACCCCTCCGCTAAATAAAATCTAGCGCGTTGAAAACCTTCATCCTCGAGTGCTGTCTTACTCTTTCCGTGAGTCGGAGGGATTTGGAGCGTTATATATATATATATATATATATATACACACATATTCCCCACAGGATTCAGGGACGTTACAGTTATTGGACATTTACTCGTACAAAGTCAGAGAAGTTAGTAGCTCTAACTATAACTCGCGCCCCCGCAATGCACTGATGATGACATCACATGTTTCATCACTCATGACATGGTCCGTGACATCACTGATGACATCATCCAAGTGATAATCTGATGCACCTCCTCACACCTTAATATAACCTTTGATACACCCACTCTAAAATACAGACTGCCATTCTTGAAATCATAGACACATCAATACTACATACCCACTCACTGATTCATAGAAGTACACACACATCCACTCATTCATACACACAGTCACTCATCAATACAGCACTATCAATTCTACTTATACACCTATAGACACACACAACGCCACTCACCCATAGAGTTACTCTCACACATAGTCAGTCCTGCAAAGAATCAATCACACTCCCATTTACTCACCTACACAATTATACACACACCACCTCACTTATTCATACAGATACTATCACATACTTACTCTCTTATACAATCACTGACATAAGCATAAACACATACTCATCCAAACAGCCACTCTCACAATCACTCTCACATATAGTCATTTATATAGTCCAACATTCACATATACTGTCTTTCACATATGTACTTACTCACACTTGTACCACTGAGACATCCATTCACTCACCAACACACCCACACAAGCACTCAGGCACCCATACAGATGCACAGACAACCAATCAATAACCCATATAGACAGTCATGTAGCTACTCACTAACCCATGCAGCCACTAACACACCAACTGACGGACTGATACAGACATTTACAGTTTAGTCACTAACCCATGCATTCAGTAATACATGTTAATCACTCACTTATACAGTCAGTCATGCACCTACTAAATCATCCATACAGACACTCATACACTCACTCATTCTTCATTACACTGTGGTGTATATATATATATATATATATATAAATATATATATATATATATATATATATTTTTTTTTTTATTCCAAATGCCCGAAAGCTTTCCAGAGGGCACTCGGCAACGCTTCTGCCACCAGGCATTCAGTTTGCAGCGAAAGTTCTGATATTTATTGTTGAAAGCCTACGCGTTTCAAGGCTGAGTTGCCTCTTCTTCTTGGGCTGTTGGTCAGAACGTCACATCAAAGGCTCACATGACCCTGTTTCTGACTTATCAGGGAGCGTCACGGCCCCCAGTGGGCTTTGTTTAATGCCAATGTCTTTTCTTGCATTGTGGGAAGGGTGGTCCCTCATGTAAGCAACATTTAATATCCATTAGTGGGATCGATGTGCATTCAAAATAAAACCATTTATTTCCTATAGTAGGATTCAGAACTGTCTGCAGGCATAGTTCGCATTGAAGCGTTGCGCTGAGTTGGCGTAGATTCGTGCTACTCCACATATATATAAAAAATTAAACATATTCAAACTTTACAGAAACACAGTCACTGGATGATGTCATGAATGATGTAATATGTGACGTCATCAGCAGTGCATTGCAGGGGCACGAGTTATAGTTAGCTGAACTAACTATAACGGCGGAATTTCTCTGGTTTTGTACGAGTGAAATGTCCAACTAACTATAACCGCGTGGCCACGCCCCCTGCCTACGAGCGGCGTGGTCCGTGATCGCCTGACCTGCAGGCTCCTGGGTGCCGCTTCTCGCCCTGTGCCCCTGTTGTATTGTTGTAATTGTTTTGTTTTGTAATTTTGCTTTCTGTAGTGCCTGTTTTCCTGTTTTAAAGTTGCCCTTCGTCTTCCCTCCCCGCTTCCCGCCACCAACCCCGCCCCTTTTTTCCTTCTGTACCCTCCCCGCTCTCGCCTCCCAGCTGCTCCGCCCCCCCTCGCACTTGGCCATATATGGCGACCGTGCGACGCAGGTGAGTGTGACCTAGTTTAGGACACCCCCGCGCCGCACGGCCACCAGCTGCTGCGTGTGCCTCCCCGCCTGACTGCCTCGCTGCCCCAGCTGCCGCCGCGTGGCCACGCCCCCTGCCTACGAGCGGCGTGGTCCGTGATCACCTGACCTGCAGGCTCCTGGGCGCCGCTTCTCGCCCTGTGCCCCTGTTGTATTGTTGTAATTGTTTTGTTTTGTAATTTTGCTTTCTGTAGTGCCTGTTTTCCTGTTTTAAAGTTGCCCTTCGTCTTCCCTCCCCGCTTCCCGCCACCGCCGCTAACCCCGCCCCTTTTTTCCTTCTGTACCCTCCCCGCTCCCGCCTCCCAGCTGCTCCGCCCCCCCACGCACTTGGCCATATATGGCGACCGTGCGACGCAGGTGAGTGTGACCTAGTTTAGGACACCCCAGCGCCGCACGGCCACCAGCTGCTGCGTGTGCCTCCCCGCCTGACTGCCTCGCTGCCCCGGCTGCCGCCGCGTGGCCACGCCCCCTGCCTACGAGCGGTGTGGTCCGTGATCGCCTGACCTGCAGGCTCCTGGGCGCCGCTTCTCGCCCTGTGCCCCTGTTGTATTGTTGTAATTGTTTTGTTTTGTAATTTTGCTTTCTGTAGTGCCTGTTTTCCTGTTTTAAAGTTGCCCTTCGTCTTCCCTCCCCGCTTCCCGCCACCGCCGCTAACCCCGCCCCTTTTTTCCTTCTGTACCCTCCCCGCTCCCGCCTCCCAGCTGCTCCGCCCCCTCGCACTTCACCATATATGGCGACCGTGCGAACGGGCAGCGGTCACGCGCAGCGGGCGCGCCGATTGTGCGCCGAAGGCGCGCCAAAGGTAAGCCCGTCTGCGCCCGTCCGCGCCTAGACCGCGCCCAGTGCCAGGACCCCTGGCCCTCGAGGACCCCCGCCCACCCGCCTGACGTACACCGCCGCCACCCTCATCGCACTCAACACCGGCCGAATCCCAGGATGCTACCGAGCCACCCCAGGACGCTCCCACGGACCCTTCAGCTGCCTCGCCTGCAAGTTCACCTGCATCCGGACCTGCCCGGCACCAGCACCTGCCAAGCCGAACACCAGCAGCAACCACCTCAAGTGCATCCTGCTCAACACCCGCTCCGTCCACAGACACGCCATCGAACTCTGGAACCTCCTCGACACCACAGCCCCTGACGTTGCCTTCCTCACGGAGACCTGGATGAACGCCTCTTCAGCGCCCGACATCGCCATCGCCATCCCAGAGGGCTACAAGATCACCCGGAGGGACCGCACCGCCAACCAGATGGGAGGAGGCATCGCCATCATCCACAGGAACACCATCCGCATCACGACCAGCACCGACGACACCCTAACCACCGCCGAACACCTGCACTTCCAGATCCACACCGACCCGAAGACCACCCTCAGAGGCACCCTGATCTACCGACCCCCGGGACCACGCACACAATTCAGCGAGGACATCGCCGACTTAGTCAGCCCGCATGCCCTCCCCTCCGCTGACTACATCCTCCTGGGGGACCTCAACTTCCACCTGGAGAACAACAACGACCGCAACACCATCACCCTGCTCGACAACCTCGCCAACCTTGGACTCAAGCAGCTGGTTACCACCCCACCCACCTCGCCGGACACACACTCGACGCCGTCTTCTCATCCAGCAAAGACATCGCCTTCAGCCACGCCACAGAACTCCACTGGACGGACCACAGCTGTGTCCACTTCACCTTCGAAAGAACGACGATCCACCATCACCAGCAACAGGTTGCCCGTAGAAGCTGGAACAAGATCACAGCCGACCAGCTCGCTGCCTCCCTGAGCCAGCACCCTCCTGCCAGCTCAGCGAACCCCAGCCAGGCCGCCGACAACCTCTCGAAGTGGATCAGCAACTGCGCGGACGAACTCGCCCCTCTGAGGACCCCGCCCAGCAGACCCGGCAGCAAGAAAGCCCCATGGTTCACCGACGAACTCAAGAGCTCCAAGAAGAACTGCCGAGCCCTCGAGAAAGTCTGGAGAAGGGAACCAACACCGGACAACATGACCACCCTCAAGCTCGCCACCCGGAAGCACCACCAACTGATCCGCACCGCCAAGAAAACTGCATTCAAGGACCGGCTGGACAACAACGCACACAACTGCAAGGAACTCTTCAACATCGTGAAAGAGCTCTCCAACCCCAACGCAGGAAACAACGACATCACCCCATCGCAAGACCTCTGCAACTCCCTCGCCTCCTACTTCCACAACAAGATCGCGGACATACACAACAGCTTCAGCATTCAACCGGCGCACGCCACGACCGCAGCAACGCCGCCCACCACCACCCTCCGCGCCTGGACTCCGATCAGCACCGAAGACACCGTCCGCATGATGAACTCCGTCCACTCCGGATCTCCGACCGACCCCTGCCCTCACCACGTCTTCAACAAGGCCGACGCTGTCATCGCACCCCACCTGCGGGACATTATCAACACCTCCTTCGACACCGCCACCTTCCCTGAGAGCTGGAAGCACGCCGAACTCAGCGCTCTACTCAAAAAACCCACAGCGGACCCCACCGAACTCAAGAATTACCGCCCCATCTCGCTCCTCCCGTTTCCAGCCAAAGTCATCGAGAAGACCGTCAACAAACAGCTGGCCGCCTTCCTCGAGACGAATGGATCCCTCGACCCCTCACAGTCTGGTTTCCGAGCCAACCATAGCACCGAGACCGTCCTCATCGCTGCCACCGACGACATCCGAGCCCTGATGGACAACGGAGATACAGCAGCCCTCATCCTCCTAGACCTCTCCGCGGCATTCGACACTGTCTGCCACCGCACCCTAGTGCAGCGCCTCAGCAAATTCGGAATCCAGGAGAAGGCACTGGAATGGATCATCTCCTTCCTCGACGGAAGAACACAGAGAGTCCGTGCGAGGAGACGACCCGCAGACCCCTACCAGGAGGCCGCCCTCCCCCTCTCGTACCTTGTCCGGCACCCCTGGGACTGACTTCATGTCACCAAAACGCCGCAACAGAGACAGGAAGCCGAACACCAGCCATCACCAACGAAACACCGCCCTTCTCTCTCCCACAGGATCCAACCAGAGCAACAGGGCAGGAGGAACCTTATCACGCTGACCCCGGAAGTCCCGCCCCACAGGCAGAGCCAGCACAGGATAAAAACAGGGATTCAACACAACACGCCGTCAGAGTTTCGTGGCAGGACCCTCTGGCTGGAGATGGAGAAGGAGAACAGACGTGCGAGGAAGAAGTGTGGACAGAGGAGTGGTGGAGTCCCTCGGAGGTGGCTGGAGAGCGGCCGTAACTCACTGGAGAGTTACGGCGGACCGCGTGAGTGCCTTTTGCCTTCTTTATCCCTACTCATTAGGAGTCCGTGTTAAAGTCCCTGTACATATTCCCTCTCTTCATAGTCTCACCGCCCCTGCACTGTATTATACGTATATAGCACCTCACTCCAAGACCCCTTCCGTTACTCTCACGCCCCACCCAGCACCCTCTCTATTTTCCCGACCTATATTCCGTACTCCCGGCACCTTCCTTCCCGCACTGTCGCTTTCCGCCCCTTCTTGCACTACCCTGGTGATGGTGAACAGTTGAGTCTCCGTACTTGCTGGATAGGACTAACGGTCCCTTGTTTTTCCTCTCTTCCGGTCCTCCTGGGAACCTCCCCGGACCATCGGCGGACGCCGAGAAGCAGAGAAGCACCGACCCAGAGTCCATCGCCTGGAGCCACACCTTCCGCCTGTTGGAACTATCTGTACTGTGCAACCGTAATAAAAGCCAAATATTGCCCACTACATACGGCCTCCTCGCCTGCTTTTCCGGCCCGCTACGCTCACTCCACCACATCTGGTGTCAGAAGTGGGATCTGCTGGAGGTATGGAGGCCGTAGTGAGGAAGATGGCAGAATCCCAAGAACAATTCGGGAAACTTATGGAGCAGTTCCTGAAGACTGCCGAAGATGACAGAGGACAGCTCCACGATGTCCTGAAGGGTCAGGGGGCGACCCATGAACAGACCATGACAAAGTTAACAGACGCTCTAGGCCAACAAAGGCCGATGACCTCTCTCCCCTCTGTGGTCCTTCAAAAGTATGTCCCCGGAGAAGACCCGGACTACTTTTTCACAAACTTCGAGAGGATAGCCCAAGCCGCTAATTGGCCTGTTGATCGTTGGGGTCAGTATCTGGGTCCACTCCTCACCGGTGACCTCCAAGCCGCATACCAACAGGCCAACATCCAGGGTAATACACCCTATGCAGACATTAAAAGGTGTATATTAGAACGCCTTGGCATTGACGACGATACCTACATCTCGCAAACCGGTGGTTGCGCCCCGAAACCTCCACCAAGGACAATATTCTAGAGAAAATTTATCTGGAACAATTCCTTAACTCCTTGCACCCGGCCACCCAGCGCTGGGTGAGGCAGCACTCCAGACTCACGCTGGAGACTGCCATAGAGATAGCGTCAGCCTATAGCAGGGCACAGGAACTCCAACGAGGTAAGGACGACCACCCCCACAGGCCCTTGCCAGCTGCGACTACTCGCCCGACCCGACCTCCCCAGGGCCGCCGACCTGAACCAACACCCCTATTTCCCTCCCCGGTAGTGTTCCGAACCCCAACTCCTGGACCCCAGTGCTATTCCTGTGGAGGGTTCGGACACATCGCACGGATGTGCCCGCAGAAAGAGGAGCCGATGGAGGTCGGCTTTGTCAGAAACTATCTGTGTACCCCTCCTGGGTATACACCGCCGCCGTTCTACTGTCCAGTATCCATCAACGGACAGCCACTGAGGGCCCTCGCCGATACCGGATGCCGGCAGAGTGTTCTACGACCACAAGACCTTGCACAGCCCCTCAGCAATCCTACGGGGGTGGTAGCCATCCAATGTGTGCATGGGGACACCAAACAATACCCCACGACTCAGGTACGAGTCCAGCATTCCCAAGACCCCGGCACCTCTCTCACCGTGGGCCTTGTACCCGCCCTGCCGGAACAAGCCATTCTAGGGAGCGATTATCCGGGACTACCAATGCTCCTACAAAAGACTTCCGACTCGCTGACCCAGTGGTGGAAAGACGCTCCCTATCCTGAATATCCCGATCAAGTACCCGATCCCAAACCCCACAAACCTAGGAGTCAGAAAAGAAGAGAAAAGAAAGAGCACGTCAGCGCTTATCCCGCCATCATTGAAGAGCACCCATGGCAGACTGACCGAGAGTTCAGGGCCGCTCAGCAGGAAGATCCTCTCCTACAGGAGGCCTGGGGAAAAGCACTTGATCACGAAGACCCCTTACAAGTAGGTCCTTACTTTATTAAGAAAAACGGGTTGTTATACCGAAAAGGGGGGCCCCAACAGAATGCACAGTTGCTTATCCCCGGCCCCTTTCAAGACAAAGTCCTTTTCCTGGCACACAGTCATCTTCTGGGAGGTCATTTCGGGGACGAGAAAACCAGCCAAGCCATCTTGGAGAAATTCTATTGGCCCGGGGTGTATCAAAGGATCAAGACTTATTGTCGCGAATGCATAGTATGCCAAAAGAACAGTCGACACAGGCCACTCCAGGTCCCTTTACAACCCCTCCCTATCATAGATGTGCCCTTCAGCCGCATAGGGATGGACATAATCGGTCCCCTCTTGCCCTCCCGTAGCGGGTGTCGCTATGCGTTGGTCATAGTCGATTATGCCACCCGCTTTCCGGAGGCCATACCCCTCCGCCAACCTACTACCCAGGCTATAGCAAAAGCCCTGATCACCTTGTTTTCTCGGGTTGGCTTCCCACAGGAAATACTCACCGACCAGGGCACGCCGTTTGTTTCAGCCCTTATGAAACGGGTATGTTCGGAGTTGGGAATCAAACAAATCCGGACGTCTGCTTATCACCCGCAAACAGACGGACTGGTAGAACGATACAACGCCACACTAAAGCAGACGCTGAAAAAACTCTTTGGCCTAGAAGCAAAGAGATGGGAAGATATGCTTCCTCTGGCCTTATTTGCGATTCGTTGCAAAACCCAGAGCAGCACCGGGTACTCCCCATATGAATTACTGTACGGACGACCCCCTCGTACCCTGCTGGACATGGCCCAGGAAGCGTGGGAAGCTGAACCAGACCGGACCCGTCCTCTCCCCGAATATATGGAAAACCTAAAGACTCACCTGTCTATGATCCGTGATATCGTCAGACAAAATCTAGAGACCGCCCAGGACAACCAAAAGAGACAATATGATAAGGGCACTCGCAGTCGGGTCTTTTCTGTTAACGACCTAGTTCTCCTTATGATGCCCTCGTCAGATCAGAAATTACTGGGACAATGGCAAGGACCCTACCCCATCCTTCGGCAGGTGACACCAGTCACATACGAGGTAGAATTGGACCCCACACGGGGCACCTCCCAAATCTTTCATGTCAACCTGCTAAAAAAATGGGAAGGACCCCGTCCGGTGCTGTCAGGAACCAATAGAAACCTCACATTCTCTTTCGACCCTTGTCTGGACCCAGAACTAAACCCCGTACAAGTCCAGGAACTACGACACACCTTGGAACCCCTGAAAGACGTCTTCTCCTCCTCCCCCGGTCGAACCACGGTCACTGAACACAAGATTGAAACCAAACCGGGGAAAGTGGTCCGCCTGAGGCCTTATAGAGTGCCAGAGGCCCGTAGGAACGTTATCCGTCAGGAAATAGAAGCCATGCAGCAAATGGGAATAATTGAGCCCTCGGTCAGCGAGTGGAACTCCCCTATTGTTTTGGTACCGAAACCCGACGGCTCGGTCCGTTTTTGCATCGACTTCCGGGAGGTCAATAAGGTCTCTAACTTCGACACCTATCCCTTGCCCCGGGTGGATGAAATGATTGAAAGAATAGGACAGGCGAAATTCATTTCAACTCTCGATCTCTGCAAGGGGTACTGGCAGATACCCCTCCGGGAACAAGACAGAAAGAAGACGGCCTTTTCTACCCCTGATGGGTTATACCAATTCTTAGTCATGCCCTTTGGTCTTCATGGCGCCCCCGCCACTTTCCAACGTGCTATGAACCACATCCTGAGGCCCCATACCCCTTACGCAGGCGCCTATCTAGATGACATTGTCATCTTTAGCGACAGCTGGCCCCAACACTTAAGGCACCTTTCCAGTGTCATCACCTCCTTAGGTTCATACGGATTCGCCATCAATCCAGCCAAAACCACATTGGCGGCGAAAACGGTAAAATACCTGGGGTTTCTTCTGGGGGACGGCCTGATAAGACCCCAAGACAGCAAAACTGCGGCCATCCGGTCTCTTCCGTTTCCCCAAACAAAGAAGGATCTCCGAGCCTTCCTGGGACTCCTTGGGTATTATAGGCGCTTTGTGCCCAATTTTTCCCAAAGAGCGGCAGCCCTTACGGACCTGCTAAAAAAATCAAACCGGTCTGATGAAATGCTCCGGAATCCCTCCTCTGAAGCCTGGCGTGCATTTACAGACCTTAAAGGCGCCTTGACCTCCGGGCCTGTATTGGTACCCCCGAATTATTCGATCCCTTTCATCCTACAAACGGATGCGTCAGACTATGGATTAGGGGCCGTGTTATCCCAGAAAGATGCACTGGGGAACGAACGTCCCATACTCTATGTGAGCCGCAAGCTATTCCCCCGAGAAAAACAATATGCAGTTGTAGAAAAAGAAGCCTTAGCCATCAAATGGGCAGTGGAAAGCCTGAGGTACTACTTAGAGGGTAGAGACTTTATCCTCTACACAGACCACGCCCCTCTTGAGTGGATGGCTCGGAACAAAGGGCAAAATGACCGGGTCCTACGTTGGTTCTTGTCCCTCCAGCCCTTTCATTTCCAAACCAAACATAGAAAGGGCTCTGACCAAGGTAATGCGGATTTTCTGTCCCGGTACCCGCATTCTCCCTCCACTACAAGAAGGACAGCTAGGGGAAGGGGATGTGAGGAGACGACCCGCAGACCCCTACCAGGAGGCCGCCCTCCCCCTCTCGTATCTTGTCCGGCACCCCCGGGACTGACTTCATGTCACCAAAACGCCGCAACAGAGACAGGAAGCCGAACACCAGCCATCACCAACGAAACCCCGCCCTTCTCTCTCCCACAGGATCCAACCAGAGCAACAGGGCAGGAGGAACCTTATCACGCTGACCCCGGAAGTCCCGCCCCACAGGCAGAGCCAGCACAGGATAAAAACAGGGATTCAACACAACACGCCGTCGGAGTTTCGTGGCAGGACCCTCTGGCTGGAGACGGAGAAGGAGAACAGACGTGCGAGGAAGAAGTGTGGACAGAGGAGTGGTGGAGTCCCTCGGAGGTGGCTGGAGAGCAGCCGTAACTCACTGGAGAGTTACGGCGGACCGCGTGAGTGCCTTTTGCCTTCTTTATCCCTACTCATTAGGAGTCCGTGTTAAAGTCCCTGTACATATTCCCTCTCTTCATAGTCTCACCGCCCCTGCACTGTATTATACGTATATAGCACCTCACTCCAAGACCCCTTCCGTTACTCTCACGCCCCACCCCAGCACCCTCTCTATTTTCCCGACCTATATTCCGTACTCCCGGTACCTTCCTTCCCGCACTGTCGCTTTCCGCCCCTTCTTGCACTACCCTGGTGATGGTGAACAGTTGAGTCTCGGTACTTGCTGGATAGGACTAACGGTCCCTTGTTTTTCCTCTCTTCCGGTCCTCCTGGGAACCTCCCCGTCATCGGAACCTTCCCCGGACCATCGGCGGACGCCGAGAAGCAGAGAAGCACCGACCCAGAGTCCATCGCCTGGAGCCACACCTTCCGCCTGTTGGAACTATCTGTACTGTGCAACCGTAATAAAAGCCAAATATTGCCCACTACATACGGCCTCCTCGCCTGCTTTTCCGGCCCGCTACGCTCACTCCACCACAGTCCGCCTACCACCGTTCAAGTCAGAGGCCACCGAAGTCATCTGCGGCGTCCCTCAAGGATCCTCGCTGAGCCCCACCCTCTTCAACGTCTACATGAGCCCCCTCGCGGCCATCGCACACCAACACAACCTCAACATAATCTCCTACGCCGACACCCAGCTGATCCTCTCCCTGACCAACGACCCCGCCGCCGCCAGAGCCAATCTGCACGAAGGGATGAAAGATGTAGCCGAGTGGATGACGACCAGCCGCCTGAAACTGAACTCAGACAAGACGGAGGTCCTCATCCTGGGCTCCTCGCCCTCCGCCTGGGACGACTCCTGGTGGCCCCCCGCCCTGGGCACCGCACCCAAACCGACGGACCACGCACGCAACCTGGGCTTCATCCTGGACTCCTCCCTCTCCATGACCAGGCAAGTCAACGCCGTCTCCTCGTCGTGCTTCAACATCCTACGCATGCTACGGAAGATCTTCTGGTGGATCCCCACCGAGACCAGGAAGACCGTCACCCAGGCCCTCGTCACCAGCCGACTGGACTACGGCAATGCCCTCTACGCCAGTACCACCACAAGCTCCAGAAGAGACTCCAGCGGATCCAGAACGCCTCAGCCAGACTCATCCTCGACATCCCACGAAACAGCCACATCTCCGGACATCTGAGAGACCTGCATTGGCTCCCCGTCAACAAAAGAATCACCTTCCGTCTCCTCACCCACGCACACAAAGCCCTACACGATCAAGGCCCGAGCTACCTCAACAACCGAATCAACTTCTACGCTCCCAAACGCCACCTCCGATCAGCCAGCCACGCCCTCGCCGCCGTCCCCCGCATCCGAAGAGCGACAACAGGAGGAAGGTCCTTCTCCTACCTGGCCGCCAAGACCTGGAACTCCCTCCCTCCCGACCTGCGCCTGACCCAAGACCACCTCTCCTTCAGGAAGAAGCTCAAGACCTGGCTGTTCGAGCAGTAACGGCACCCCCCCCCCCCCCCCAAGCGCCTTGAGACCCTACGGGTAAGTAGTGCGCTCTATAAATGTCTTTGATTGATTGATTGATTTATAACGTCCCTGAAACCTATGTTTTTTTAAGTGAATTTCTAACATTTTTAAATGCTAATTTCTAACTGTAACGTGCCTGAAACCTATGTTTTTTTAAGTGAATTTCTAACATTTTTAAATGCTAATTTCTAACTGTAACGTGCCTGAAACCTATTGTTTTTTTAGTGAATATATATATATATATATATATATATATATATATATATATATATATATATATATATATATATAATTAATTACCTACTGGCGGTTAGGATTATTTTCAATGCAAAATCTCAACATTCTATTGTGAATAACTTTGGCGCTGGTTGAGCAATCTGCCTGAAAATTTCCTCAAATTTGCCTCGTGGCGCCCCGGTCCTTCCCTGAAAGTTTGGGGGGGGGGGGATTTGTCAAGCGGGGGCCGAGATAAAAGGGGGGTCCCAAAACGTGTTTTCCCCATGTTAATTTCCATAGGGCGGTCGACCTCACTTTTAGCTCGAACGGCTGTATGGATTTACACAAAACTTGGCAAAATTGTAGGGACTGGTAGCCCGATGTGCCTTTGCTATGTCTCATATATTAATTAATTACCTACTGGCGGCCTTTGCTATGTCTCAAGATATGTGCTCCAGTGGATTTTGAGTAATTTAGGTTAAAAAAATATATATGCAAAAATACTTAGGGATTTTTCCAAATATTAGATGAAAGTGGATCGGAAAAAACGATGAAAATCATTGTAAATATGTATATATATTGATATAATGCAATGTGTAAGTCCATCATCAGTTTTTACCAAATGTATGCAAGGTTTGAAAAGAACCAATCACTAATGAGCACTGTGCACTTTAAATATGTCGAAAAAACAAGGTTACGCTGTCATGTGATCAAGGCTTTTCAGCCGAAACGTTATGGCGACAGCTGAATAAAATACAACTAACCAGCATCCAAGCGTGGTCCGTGTCTGTTTCCAGCGCAATCAGGGCAGAGGTGATTGTGGCAGGAGAACGGAGGTTTTCGATTTATGCAGCCGTTACGATATCACACGGCTTAACACGGACCCCTTTCGTTAGCCAGCTTGAGAGGAAAAAGGCTGGCTGGTCGACGCGAAGTGATATCCGATCTGAGGCGTTTCTCGGATTTTGTTGGTGGCTTCTGGTAACGGAGATTAGCGTTGGACCCCCTTGGAGTACGGTGATTGGAGACGTAAGTCCAGTCCTCCCGGAAGCGGCACAGTGAGAAAGTGCGCGAGTACAGGAGTAAGGACAGTGGACTACGCGGCAATAAACAATCAAGGTACCAGTGGGAGGAAGGAACGGATGCGCGGGGTTACCTGTGGAGGGAAGTTTAAATAGCCACAGAGTAACGCGACGCCCGCATATATAAATATCAGCGTAATAAAATGTCTGCCGACAGCGTAAGAGAGCGAGAAGCAAGGGCAAGTACAATGTTCTCGGACAAGCAAGCGGAAAAACCGGCTAGCGAGACACACGAACAGGCGGCCAGTAGCTCTAAAAATGTATCCCTGACTGATAAGATTAAAATACTTGAAAAGAAATCCCGTCAGGAACAGAGCAAATGGTGGGAGTCAAAATCCCTGCAAAGCTACATTGAAGTTAGGAGGATTCCACGTGGCTTACGCATCCTAACGGCTCCCAGTTACGAAAATCCGAACCCGGACCTAATGAAGGAGTGGGCCGAGATAAATCTAGAAGCGTCAAGACAGCAGGTCCTAGTTCTAATAAAGTATGCGGATATTGATAGAGCACGACTATTGGAGGAAATATCCAGCATTTATGAGGAATTAGAGGGAATGGGTCCGGAAGATGAAAAAGAAAAACTAATAAAAGAAATGAAAACCAGGTTGAAAAAAGAAGAAGAAAAAATTATAGACCGCAAAACTTACAAGTTTCAAAGAGATCGTAGAGATTACGAACTAGGACAAATTTTCACATTTTCCAAGAGATATGATTCTTTACGCAATGCGTCAGCTGGTAAAAGTCAGGCAACTAAACAACCCAGGGGGTCTCAAGCGAGAACACGAAAAGACCAGACTGACTCAACAATGTCAGATTTCAGCTCGGAAGGTGGGAGTGGATCAGAGTCAGAACAAAGAGAGACAAATGGAGATTTACAACAAAAAAGACCCTCTCCGGGTGAAGAAATTGTTTTTTTATGCCAAAACAGACTGCAATCATTAAGACCTGGGACGCGAAAAAATTACAGCGAAGTAGGAAGAACTACATCTCGAGGAAGAGGAGGAGGGCAAGGCAGCGGAGGCAAATCAAATCAAGCCACGTGGAGAGGCCGGGGCAAATGGGACAAGAAACAATAACCCCGCAGGATAACACAGTGATTAATCTAACCAAAATGGATTTAACACAAAAAGAGGAAAAAATCCTACAGCTTGGATTATCGTTCGCCCCCAGATCCAATTTGGATTACGCCAAAACAAGGACAGACATATACAAAGCGGTAAGGAAATTAAAACTCAAAAAATACCATAAGCAAAGGCAAAAGAAGGGAGATGCCTCCCAGGATGAAGAACAAGGCACTCTAACACAGGAGATGGAAGACTTATGGTTGAATGAAGGTGAAGAAACGCAACCGCTTCTGCCAGATATTTTTGGTGGAACAAGAAGGAAACAAAAGGAGGGCGAAACCGGGTTAACCAAGTTGAAACCACCATCAACGTTTTGCCCGATACTACCACGAGATGGAATAGATATCTTCCATGAAAATGTGACCAATGATCTCAAAGAATTGCAAAAACGCATAAACAAGGAACACTACAAAAATAATGATCAGACCAAGGAATATGAAAAACTAGTAACAAAACTAAGCAAGGACAAAAACATAGTAGTTCGGCCAAGTGATAAGGGTGGCAACGTAGTCCTGCTCACCAAGGAAATGTATGAGAAAGAAGCACTCAAGCAACTGAATAATCGACAACATTATGAGAGAGTGAACATGACAACAGTCAAAGGCTGGCAGACGGAATATCATGGCTGGTTGTCAAAGTGGAAAAGGAAGAATCTCATATCGGAAGCTGAATACAGGTATCTAAAGGTGGACTATCCGGTGATGCCATGTATTTACTTCATTCCAAAAGTGCACAAAGACCGTGAAGAACCCCCGGGGAGACCTATTATCAACGCAATGGGGGGACTGCTTGAAAATACATCGGTCTATATAGACCAATTCCTACAATCCTTTGTAAAAAACTTGGACTCATATATCCGGGACTCAAGTGATTTCCTTGGCAAAATGCGAGACATTGAGTGGCAACCGGGAGACTGGCTGTTGGCACTAGATGTAAGTTCTTTGTATACAAGTATTAAACATCTAGATTGTATAAATGCGGTCAAATACTATCTATCTAGAAGATCTGCTGACTGTAAAGACCACACTGAAATGTTGCTGGTTATGTTGACTTACTGCCTTGAACACAATGTCTTCATATTTAACAATCTTTTGTACCGACAATGTCAGGGGGTGGCAATGGGGGCCAGTTTTTCACCAAGCGTGGCATGTTTACACATGGGGGCTTGGGAAGAACTGGTCCTCAGACCCAACTTTGAAAAAGAAATGACGGAAAACATTGTATCATGGTATCGTTTTATTGACGATTTGGTAGTAGTGTGGAGAGGGACGCAGGGAGATGCGGAAAGATTCATTGAAAATCTAAATAAAAATGAATTGAACATTAACTTTACCTATACAATGAGCCAGATTAGGATCCCTTTCTTGGATATAGAAATATACGTCAGTGAGAACAAGCTAGCAAGCAGACTATTCCGCAAAACAACAGCAGGGAATACGGTCCTACACGCCAGCAGCACTCACCCAGCCCATCTTATACGGAGTATTCCGTACGGTGAGATGCTGAGGATACGCAGGTTGTGTAGTGAACCCAGTGAGCTGCTAAAAGCACAAGACGAATGTGCCAAGCGGTTCATGGAGCGAGGCTACAGTAAAGGGATCATCCAACAGGCTATCACAAAATCCATGGTCAAGGACCGTAAGGATTTATTAGGTATCATAGAGACCTCGGCTGAGGAATCTAATGAGGAACCCGTACTCAACCCTGACCATAATAAGCAGCCGGAACCCTTCCGCATAATAGTGGGGTACTGTAATCAACACCAGGCAGTACGCAAAATTATCAACAGAAACTGGCCGATTGTCAGCAGTGACCCTTTAATAGGGCAAGATCTCCCTAAAAAAGCCTCCTTAACCTTCAGTAAAGCCCCCAACATGAGACAAAGACTGGTGGTAACTTGCCCAGAAATTATTGACAGTAGCTCTTGGTACCAGAACAATCAAGGCTTTTTCAGGTGTAAAACCTGCAAAGCATGCGTTCATGGAGTGAACAAAAAAGTGTATAGGGATGGATTCAGTGATCAAGAGCACCGTATCACCAAAGTCCTGACCTGTAAAACGGACTTTGCTGTGTATGTCCTTGAATGTCCCTGCAAACGGCAATATGTGGGAAGCACGAAGCTTCCCGTGCACAAAAGAATATTGCAGCATTTAAGGGCAATAACCACGCAGGATAACACCTATCCCGTGGCGAGGCACTTCAAAAGTCATCACCAGAGCAACAACAAGGACTTACAATACTGGGTGGTGGATGCAGTAAGTATGAGTAGGAGGGGAGGCAACAGGGAAAATAAACTGCGAAAAATGGAAACCAACTATATACTCAAGTTTAACAGTAAACAGCCGGTAGGTTTGAACCTGACAGAGGATCTGTATACATGTTTGCACAATTAGGGATAGCCAATGATAGAATTGCCCAAGTGAGAGAAACAAAATAGAGCTAATGAAATGAATATGTAAATAGGATGTGTATATATATGAATTAGAAAGGATAAAAATATAGAGGTTTTTATATTTTTGAAAGTTGTTTTATATATATGTGTAATGAAATGCAGTTGTATATAGATGATTCAAACTTAAACTGTAAATAATGAATTTTATAGAGTTAGTTGGGCAACTATCATAGGTACTATGGAATATAAATAATGTGTAAAAAGAGTAAGAAGTGGGAGGACCATTTTCGAGGATAGAAAGTGTTATATCTAACAACCTGAGGTAAATGAAATGAATATGTAGAGTCATGTAACTGGGAATATTAATGACAAAAAGAGTAATCAAAATATACCTGTCGTGTGAGGCAGAAAGTAGAAACAAAACACGGGTGGTTAAGCAACTAATACCGTGTAAAGCAATTGTTAAAATTTACAAAGTATAGCCCTGGTTTAAATAGTTTTTATATATGGTTTTGCACAGGAGCACTTTGTATGGGGCACGGGTTAAAACACATATAATGCATAAAAGGTAAAAAAATGACAAGTAGTTTGTAAGGTATATTGGGATTCAGCCCAGAATTGCACTGAATATGGCAACATCGTGAAAATGTAAAAAATCTATATATATATTCTTGTAGGAATACACATACAATGACACAAGGCAAACGTGAAAATGTGAAAAATGGGAAAAATTCGTATATATATTGTTCTGTACATACACAGGGATTTAACCCGATATTGTGCAAAAATACTTAGGGATTTTTCCAAATATTAGATGAAAGTGGATCGGAAAAAACGATGAAAATCATTGTAAATATGTATATATATTGATATAATGCAATGTGTAAGTCCATCATCAGTTTTTACCAAATGTATGCAAGGTTTGAAAAGAACCAATCACTAATGAGCACTGTGCACTTTAAATATGTCGAAAAAACAAGGTTACGCTGTCATGTGATCAAGGCTTTTCAGCCGAAACGTTATGGCGACAGCTGAATAAAATACAACTAACCAGCATCCAAGCGTGGTCCGTGTCTGTTTCCAGCGCAATCAGGGCAGAGGTGATTGTGGCAGGAGAACGGAGGTTTTCGATATATATATATATATATATATATTAATTAATTACCTACTGGCGGTTAGGATTATTTTCAATGCAAAATCTCAACATTCTATTGTGAATAACTTTGGCGCTGGTTGAGCAATCTGCCTGAAAATTTCCTCAAATTTGCCTCGTGGCGCCCCGGTCCTTCCCTGAAAGTTTGGGGGGGGGGGGATTTGTCAAGCGGGGGCCGAGATAAAAGGGGGGTCCCAAAACGTGTTTTCCCCATGTTAATTTCCATAGGGCGGTCGACCTCACTTTTAGCTCGAACGGCTGTATGGATTTACACAAAACTTGGCAAAATTGTAGGGACTGGTAGCCCGATGTGCCTTTGCTATGTCTCAAGATATGTGCTCCAGTGGATTTTGAGTAATTTAGGTTAAAAAAATATATATATATCTATAAGCGTGCCCCGGTACGCGCACCGGGGCGCTAACCAGCGCGCTACGCGAGTTCGCGCGTGGAAAGCTGATTGGCTCTCGGGTGTCTGTAAACATTCCAAACAGTCCGGAGCGGCCGCCATCTTGTATCTCGGTAGGATCGAGACACAAGAGGTGGCAAAAACAAAGGAGAAAATGAGCAAAGGGGGCAGGGTAGACCCCCCCTGACCCCCTAGGTTTAATGTGGGGGCTATAAAAGGGCACCCGGTACGCCCACCGGGTATCGGACCGGGGAGGGTACCATAGGGAAAAAAGAATGACAGATTTTAAAATTTTTTTTTTTTTAAATTAGAGGTAGTTCTAAAAAGAACTGTTTTTTTTCTTTTTGTTTTATATTTTTTTTGAACATTTTTACTTTTTTTGGCTTTTCTGAACAGTTTTATATTTTTTGTATTTTTTATAGGGAAAAACAAAAAACAGGGATTTGTAAACGGCTCAACTGGAGCAAAAAAAAAAAAACAGGAAAAAATTAAGGCTTCTTTGTGCATTTGTGGTTATCACCAGCAAGCATGATGAGTGTAATGCTCTGCTCACCATAAGTAATTAATTTCCCACAATGTACACAAACAATTTGGTATCCCCCAAACTTTGGTTGTATACTTGCAGACTTGTAGACTTCCTTCTGGACCAGATGGAGTGGGTTCTTTGGTTGTTGAGGTTATTTTTTGGTAGGGTTACCCCTGAATAGCACAGCACCACAGATGAGACAGGTTACCTTTGCAGCGTTTACTTTTTTGAAACCAGTTGGGATTTTATAAAACTCCCATATGAAGTACTCCCTAGGTTTGTATGGTGGAGTGTTTTCAGGCAGGAACTGCCTTGTCCCTTCCTCCTCTTCCTCCTCCTCCTCTTCTTCTTCTTCTTGACCACCAATGAGATGTTCTGGTGGTCCTTGTGGTGGTGGTGGTGGTGGGGCAGATGATCCAGCTGCAGATAGTACAGTAGCCATATCTGTAAGAAAAAAGCAGGTCTTCCTCACTCAAAGAACAAAGTTAGAATGAGGAAAAAAGGTGGGGGCTTTCATCATTTGGAAACCAAAACTGATCTGAACCAATGAAAAGTGTTATTTTCAGGTCACATGACCCGATGCGCTTACGCTACGCGCCCCGGTGCGTGCCCCCGCGGCGCTTACGTAGCGCGTTCGTATGCGCGTGGGTGCATCCGGGCGCGCTTTTGCCGTGCGTATCACGCGGACGCGGCTACGCGATATGTCAAGATGATGTTTTCGTTCGCGGCAATAGCGCTAACGGGACGCTCACCGGTGCGCGCCCCGGGGTGCGCCGGAAAAGTGCGCTTTCCGGTGCGCACACCGACCGGTATTAGGGCTCCTACATCTGGCCCCTAGTGTCCAAATTGTACAAAATGATCAGAGACTGTAGGACGGGTGTTAATGGCTCTGCTCGTGCTAAATGGTTGGATGACCGCGGGCAGGAAGTGACGGATGAGCAGTGGAAATATTGTTGCACCATCACAGAAAACATTTCGGCTAGCTGCAGATTCAAGGTTATCCATTACAAGTTTCTGCAGCGTCTATACTGTACCCCTGCCAGGAAATATCGCTTTCAACTATAAGACAATGACAGGTGTGAGAGGTGTCGGAGGCCTGGGGCAGCGTTCTTGCACTTGGCATGGGAATGCCCAGAGGTGTATGAGTATTGGTCACAAGTTCACGCGGCACTTGAAAGTATGACGGGCACTAATATAGATATTGATCCCATGTTGATGCTGCTGGGGTATACGATGCATATTCCAAAAAAGGCGAGGAAATTTATTGACATTACATTGCTGATGGCGAAACGTAGGGTTGCTTGCAGATGGGGGAGGGGGAGGGCTCCGAAATTCAAAGATTGGCTATGTGATCTTATATACTGCCAAGAGCAAGCTGCTGTATATGCGGAATTGTTGCCATTGTCGTCTAGGCGAACGGATATATGGGGCCCCTTACAAGAGTACTTGCTGAAGGCTGAAGAGAGAGCGGGTGGAGAGGATGCGGAAATAGGTACCCCTGGGGGGGGAGGTTCCCTTCATTTCAGACACTTAAGAAGAAAGGTGGTGGTCCTACTCAGAGACCCTCGCTAATACTGAATCCTGTGATTATATATTATAACCTGGCACTATTGTGATGCGAATTCATATGATGTTGATAGCGGACTTGTGGATGTTAGAAACTGTTCATTCTTATGCTTTGATGTGCTTCTGATTGTTCACTGTACGCCTCATGTGATGGACCTTTATTATCGCCCCCCCATGGATGAAATGCCCAGTTTCGATGCACGCCTCTGCTGCAGATATTGCCTATCTGGTGTTATTACTTGCTACAATGCCTCTTAATCCTAATTGTTATGTGCTTTCCTTCTGGTGCTCATTATTATTATACACGATGAATATGTATGGATCTTTGATGTATGCATAACAAGTACTATGAAAAATATCAAAAATGTTTTTAAAAAACAAACTATAGAACAGAAGCCTCTTCCGCCTCCCCCTCAAACCGCCGTCCACCTTACCCACCCACCACCCAAGGTCATTGTCCACCACCTATCCTCAACCAACCGCCCACTCTTCCTCCCTATCGGTCTGCTCCTACCCTTTGTCTGTGAGTCACAATAGTCGGAGGTATCTAGGGCAGGTGATCTCATGAAATTCTGAGACTACCAAAGACAAGAAGGGCTGCCATAGCTCTGAGTACTTGGCACTCTCTGCTGCCATTGACAGCAAGAGCTTTTCCATACCAAGCACCATCCAAAGGCGATGAAGCCACCCATGAAATGTGGGAACGTGTGTGGAGCGCCAGTGCGCAAGTATATTCTGCATCGTTGATCCCAGTGCAATTGCTATCAAGCGGCCCCTATGGGAGCGCAGCGGATACGTTAAGGGGTTTGGGAGTCCTAATAGAACATGCAATGAGAAGCGCAGGATCTCTGTGTCAAAGTGGGTGTCCACCTCATCGAATATCTGCTTCCAATACCCCTGGACCTAGGTGCATTCCCAGAGTAGGTGCACCAAAGTACCCACCTATCCGCAGCCGCGCCAGCACAGCGCATCTTTAGTGTGATCCATCTCATGGAGACGCTCTGGGGTGTAGTACCAATAAGTCGCTATCTTTTTGAGGGTATCTGTAAGCCCCATTTGGTACGCTGAGTATCGCGCTCTATAATAGACCTCCTCCCATTCTTTGTGGTTAAGTGTCCTGCCCAATTCCCTCTCCCAGCGCGCCCTACCAGCACTATAGGTGTGTATGTGTTTGCCCTGGAGCATCTTATAGAGATCTGAGAACAGTTGTTTGTCTGTCTTGCGTGTGATTAGCCAGTGCTCGTAAAATGTGAGGTGTCTATCCGCCGTAGGGCGTACTTGTTCACTGAGCGCCCAATGTCTCACCTGCAGATATCCGAGTCTCTCGGACTTTGATAGCCCAAATTGTTGCTGAAACTGGGTAAATGGAATAATGCCCTCCGTCGTGTACATATGAAAAAGACACCGGCAACCTATAGATCTCCACTTCGCGTAGGCAACAGAGTCCCTTCCGGGTGTAAAGTCTGGGTTATCCACAATAGGAGTAAGAGGAGATGGAAAAGTCGTGAGTTCATGGCTTACGTTCGTCTGGTCCCAGACCTCTAACGGAACCCTCGTGATGTGAGAAGCATACAGGTTAAGGGGTCTATGCTGTCTGCAAAAGAATGGAATCTCCTGCAGTAGTATACCAGAAACGGCTTGGTTTTGAAATAACCAATGTATTTCAGATTCCCACCTACTCCACTCCACCAAGAAGCGTAGCTGTGCGGCCTGAAAATACGCCGTCAGATCCGGAATTCCAATTCCTCCCTGTTCGGGGGGGGGGGGTAACATCACCAATCGCAACTTCAGGTGTGGTTTCCTCCCATTCCAAATGAACTGTGCCAACTCAGACTGCATCTGTTTGATCCAGCCAAGAGGTGGGCGGAGGGGAATTGTGCGAAAAAGGTACAAAATCTGAGGGAGAACAGTCACAACAACGGGTATTATCGGAGGTCTGGAGCTCCAGTATGAATCCGGCTTGGTCTGGGTCAACAAGGCTTCCCATATGAGGAGCCAATCGAGCAGCTAGGATCCCCGTATATAGTTTGAGATCTACATTGAGTAGAGAAATAGGGCGATATGCCCACACAGCGATCGGTCTTTCTCCGGTTTAGGTATGACGGCATGACGGCAGTGGAGGAGTAGAGGGCAATCTGGGCACAGAATGTTTTATAAAAGCTCACCGGGAAACCATCCGGACCCGGTGATTTCGCTATTTTAAGGCGGGAAATGACAGAGATAACCTCCTCTGGTTGAATGTCACGCCCCAGATGTTCTGCCTGATCCTGTAATAGGGCCGGAAGAGGAACAGAGGCCAGAAATTCAACACCATCCTGGTCCGCAGGAGGGTCGGCGGATTAGAGATCAGCGTCAAAGTCGCTGAAGGCGTTTGCGATCTCATGATCCTCCGTGACCCGTCTACCGTCATCCTGAAGGATCTCCTGAACCGCCTGTTGCTGCCTCACTTCCCGCAGTTTATGCCCGTCTGTGCCCGTCCGTGACAGTACGGGGCATGGGGCACAAATTCATGCTCTATCTATCCCGCACAATAAAGGTATGACTGCAGAGCACCTTAAATCCTTACGCCCCAAACTCCACAAAGATTGCACTGTACTCCTGCCTACGCTTACCGGATGCCCCCCATGCGATAATTGCAATTTCTCTCTCACCAATCTTCAGCCCTATCCTGACCCCCAATTCAGCAACCCTAAACGTAAACAATACGGGAATTCTGACAACCAAGAATTCTCTTTTTGCAGCGTAAACTGCAGATCTTTGCCACATCATAAGTGGGATATATTTAACTTTCTACTCGACTACAAACCCCGCGCCCTCTTTTTAACTGAAACATGGCTGCACGAAAGCTCTGGCCCTGACATAGCAACGGCTCTTCCCTCCGATTATGCCATAGTCAGGAGAGACCGTGTTGGTCAAACTGGCGGAGGAATTGCTATCATTTTTAACAGAAAATTCACCTGCACCCTAGAACCCTCCCTTATCCCGTACTGTGAAGCTGCTTTCTTTAAACTGACCCTTAATCATAACTTCACAGCCTCTGGCATCTTAATATATAGACCTCCGGGGAACGCCAGCACATGGGCCGCTAACCTGGCTAACCTCATTACACCTTTTTATCTCGCCTCAAAAAATTTCACTCTCCTAGGAGATTTAAATATGCACTTTGATGACCCCACTAATACGGCCTGCACAAACCTATTGGATGATCTAACAGCTCTAAACATATCTCTACTGAACTCTGGTCCCACCCACAAGGCAGGGCATCTGTTAAATCCCATCTTTTCAAACATTCCTGAACTGAAGTGGACAAACACATCTCCAATTTGTTGGTCAGACCACCATCTTATCTATTTTAGCCTTAAACTACCCACATTTAAACCTAAAAACGCCTGGCCTATCTCTGTTTTCAGAAACTGGAAACAGCTTGATATTGGTTACCTTAACAGAACTCTTGCCAAGAATCCTCCAACCCCAGCCTCTGACATAGAAAGCATAGCTCTAGCCACACACTCATGGCTGGAAAGCGCCGTCAACAGCTGCCTCCCACCTTCTAGAGTTAAAAATAACACTCACCGCCCCCCAGCCCCCTGGTTTACTGAGCCTCTCAAAATGCAAAAGTCCAAATGCAAAGCCCTTGAAAGAAAGTGGCGAAAAAACTACGCCCCCGAAAACAAAGTAACATACCACAAAGCCAGGAACGAATACCACTCAGCCTGTACTAGAGCCCGAGCACTTTATGTGGCAAATACCATAAATTCCGCGCACAATAAGGCGAAAACACTTTTCAATACAGTCAAAGATCTCGCAGGAGAAAAAACGACTGCATCAGTCCAGCCGCTTGATAAAAAACAATGCCAAGACCTCGCCTCCTTCTTTTGTGAGAAAATTGAAACAATCATCTCAGGTATAAAAAGTAACCTCCCTACTCATATCCCTGAAGAGGACACCCCCCCCAGTTCAAGTATTATTAACACTCTTGAACACTGGCCTGCCATCACCCTGGAATCACTCAATTCCATTCTTAGAACCGTCAAATCAGGCTCCCCTCATGATCCAATTCCTGCCTCTGTTCTTAAGCAATTGGACACCCCCTCTTTGACCATCATTGCTGAAACTTTAAACTCTTCACTTCAGCTTTCCGCAGTTCCCTTACTCTGGAAACACGCCATGGTCAGCCCATTATTAAAAAAACCGACAGCCAACCCTGAACTTCTAACAAACTATCGGCCCATCTCCCTTCTCCCAATCTTTTCAAAATTGCTGGAACGTCACGTTCATACCACCCTTACTCTCTTCACCGAAGAGAATTCTCTCCTTCACTCATCACAGTCCGGCTTCAGAGCGGGTTTCTCTACGGAAACTGCTTTACTAGGAGTTACCGAAAACATCAGAAAACTCCTAGACGATGGCCAGACAGTCGCACTCATTTTGTTAGACTTGAGTGCGGCCTTCGATACCATCTCCCACTCCAAACTCCTGGCCACCCTAGAGAGAATCGGTATCCGTGGTGAGGCACTAAATTGGATTGAGTCTTTTCTATCACACAGAACCTTCCAAATCACATCCCCTATAGCTTGCTCAGAGTCAGTAAATGCCCTTCACGGAGTACCACAGGGCTCTATCTTGAGCCTGCTGTTTTTTAATTTATACCTCAGACCCCTGGCTGACCTAGCAGATAAATCCGGGCTTACTCTGATGACATATGCCGATGATTCTCAAATCATCTTCTCCCTATCAGAGGCAAGCCCACTGACCCCATCATGTCTCAAGCAAGGTCTCCAAAATATCTTCAGCTGGATGTCAGCAAACCAGCTGAAGTTAAATGGAAAAACAAAGACCTGTGGAATCCATCTCACTGGCCTTCCGAACTTGGCTCCATCCCTACCCCGGCCACACACGTGAGAAATCTTGGTGTTATCATTGATAACACCCTCTCAATGAAACAACAGGCAAACAAAGTGGTAGGCCTTTGTTTCACCATTATGAAATGGTTGAGAAAGATCCTATGGATGCTGCCCCTTGCCACCCAGAAGACCGTAGTCAATGCACTCATAACATCTCGGCTTGACTACGGCAATATCCTTTACCTGGGCTCAAACCAAGCCGTCTCCAAACGACTGCAACTTGCCCAAAATGCGGCCGCAAGACTGCTTTGCAATATCCCTAAAAAATCTAGTGTGTCCAAACATCTAATTGACCTTCATTGGCTCAGGGTGGAAAACCGCATAAGGTTCAAAGCCCTGAGCTATATGTTCAAGATTAAATCTGGCACCGCACCAAAGTATCTACTATCTCTTGCAACCCCTTACCTTCCTGCTAGAGAACTGCGCTCCCAGACATCGGCACTTTTCGCAACCCCGAGATTCAAACTAGCGAGAATGGGAGGGAGATCATTCTCGGTACTAGGGCCCGCTCTTTGGAACAAGCTCCCGCTTCACATCCGCAAGGAAGATGACTATGCCAGACTTAGAAAGAACCTGAAGACCTGGCTCTTCCACAAATAAATCCTTTCACTTATCAATTTTCTCCTACTTGTTCTGATCTGTCATCGGCACCGGGAAACCCTTTTTGGGTAGCTGTGCGCCATACAAATTTAAAAAATAAATAAATAAATAAATAAAATAAATAAAATTTAAAAAATAAATGCGCAAGTAAGCGCCCACACCTATCCCCTCCAGTGAAATTCGCATGGCGTAGCCGCAGAGCCGCAAATTCCGCCCGATCTTGGTCAAGGGCCACTAGCTGCTGCCGCACCGCTTTCAACTGCCTCCATACCCTAGGGGCCCCAGTTCTCTGGTGCATTTGTTCTAGCCCTCTGGTCCGCTGAGAGAATTCATCCCTTTTGCACTGAACTCTCCCCGAAGGACAGCCTTCAAGGCAGCCCACTGTGAGGCGAGTGTCAATCAATCAATCAATAAATTTGTAGAGCGCGCTACTCACCCGTGACAGTATCAAGGCGCTGAAGGGTGGGGGGGGGGGTGCGGGGGGGGCCGCTACTGCTCGAATAGCCAGGTCTTAAGGTGTCTCCTGAAGGTGAGATGGTCCTGGGTCAGTCGTAGGTGTGCGGGGAGGGAGTTCCAGGTCTTGGCTGCCAGGTAGGAGAATGATCTTCCTCCGGTGGTGGCTCTGCGAATCCGTGGGACGATGGCGAGGGCGAGGCTGGTGGGGTGGAGCTGGCGTGTGGTGGTGTGGAATGAGAGGCGGTTGTTGAGGTATTCGGGGCCCATGTTGTGGAGTGCTTTGTGTGCGTGGGTGAGCAGCCTGAAAGTGATCCTCTTGCTGACGGGGAGCCAGTGCAGGTTTCTCAGGAGAGCGGATATGTGGTTGCGGCGAGGGATGTCGAGGATGAGTTGTGCGGAGGCGTTTTGAAGCCGTTTCTGAAGTTTGGCTGTGAGCCTGGGTGACCGTCTTTCTGCTTTCGGTGGGGATCCATCGGAAGATCTTACGGAGCATGCGCAAGGTGTTGAAGCATGAGGACGAGACTGCGTTGACTTGCTTGGTCATTGTGAGGGAGGAGTCCAGGATGAATCCCAGGTTGCAAGCGTGGTCTGTGGGTGTTGGTGCGGTGCCCAGCGTCGTTGGCCACCAGGAGTCATCACAGGCGGATGGTGATTGTCCGAGGATAAGGACTTCCGTCTTGTCCGAGTTGAGCTTCAGACGGCTGTGCTTCATCCATTCTGCAACATCTTGCATTCCGTCCAGGAAGTTGGCTTTGGCGGTGATAGGGTCTTTGGTGAGTGAGAGTATCAGTTGGGTGTCGTCGGCATAGGAGATGATGTTGATTAGGTCTTGTCCTATTAATCCTGCAAGGGATAATAGGACGAGAGTATAGAGGCCAAACCAAGGTCTGAAACCATTGCGGATTTCCTACAGTTCGTGTGGTGCACTGGGGCGGAACGCGCGTCCACATCAAAGCCATCAGCTCCCCTCCCACAGGCATCTGAAGCTTCCCCCAGCGTGCGCTCGGCCTCAGGCATTTCTCCTCCCCCATAATAATTCACCCCTGCTGTTGCTGCCCACGGCCGGCCCCCACCCCATCCGGCTTGTTCTTCGAGTGAGTCTTCCCTCAAGCTCCTCTTGCTTCCTCCAGCGAGTCATTATTTTCCCTTCCTCCCCACCAGCTACTACCAATCCCATGTCTGTTGCCCCCTCCCTCTCCCACTCCCCCAGCTGTGTTACTCTCGCTTCCGTCGTCCACCTAATTCTTGATGGGTTTCTAGCATTATGGTACCATATGTCATTTTATGGTGCTTTTATTTACACCTAAACACACTCCAATTCTCCTTATAAGCATCTGCGGGATTACAATGTGTTTACGTTTTTGTGTAAATAGTGCATAAGCTGGTGTGGCAAAGCGATTTTTCTGCCTCTTACAAAATAAGCGCTAGCGTTTGCCCCTTTGTCTCCTACAAGTTGTTTTCCACCACTCGCCCTTCTCCCTTCTTTTTCGTGCACTTCTTCTCTTGAGCTCCACGTTGCTTCCTCCAACGTGTCCTTATTTTCCCTTCCTCCCCACCCGCTACTCCTACACCAATGTCTGTTGCCCCCTCCTGCTCCCACTCCCCCTAGTTGTGTTACTCTCGCTTCCGTCGTCCACCTAATTCTTGATGGCTTCCTAGCAACTTTCGGTTAAGTTACCATATGTCATTTTATGGTGCTTTTATTTACACCTAAACACTCTCTGATTATCCTTATAAACATCTGCGGGATTACAATGTTTTTACGTTTTTGTGACCTGGTGTGGCAGAGCGCTTTTTCTGCCTTTTACAAAATAAGCGCTATCTTTTGCTCCTTTGTCTCCTACAAGTTGTTTTCCACCACTCGCCTTTCTCCATTCTTTTTCTCATTTCCTACCACAGCTTCTTTGACAATGTTTTTCTTTATTGTATTAGCTATACTGATTTCCCATGCTTTGTGCAAACATAAACATAGCATTGTGCCTATGACAACATTGGTATTGTGCAAGTATGTGCGTTTTTAAGTCGCTGTATTTGCAAAACGTACTGTTTCTTCTTGCGCCAGTATACCCCTCACTGCTCTTTTGTTACTTAATTCGCTCCGCCTCACACAGCCTGTGTGTTACTGTCGACAGCCCCCGCCCACCACCTTCCTCATTACTGTTTCTTGGTTGCTTCTCTGCGTGTTCTTTCACAACAAATCTATAGGTCACAAGTGTGAATCCTGCAATCTAGACTCAGCCTTCAATCCTTCCGAGGTTAGTCAATTAAGTTGTACCCACTTTTATGTACAATGCTAACAAATGGCATAAGTGAGGTAGACGACATTATATACACAACACAAGTTATTATTTTTGTTAATATTACAGTGCAACAAGTCACCATTGTTTACAGGGCTGTCTTTGTATCGGTTGTGTCAGCAGAGAATGTCGCTGTAGTGGCTAGTTACATAAGAGCTCTGTTACATAATAGCTCTGTTCTGCCGTAATGCGAGCCCGTTGCATCTACATGCCAACCAACAATGAGCGCTGCATGTAGTAGTGACCTCTAACGTCATCACCCTCTGATTCCACTAGCAGTGCATAGAGTGGCTCTCGTGTTTACGTTTAGCTGGTGATGTTAAAGGACCCTAACCCTGAAGTGTTATCGGCTTATTGTTTACACCAGGCAAAGTTTCTCACGCATAAACTTCGTTGTGAAAGGCAGCCATGAACAGGAGGGTATTTTCTGCACCCTTGCACCTTTTCCCGCGGTTTTAAATGTCGAGTTTGTAATATTAAACTTTACCGGCTATCAGGAAGCGGCTCCTTTCTTATGGTGAATTATGCAAACTACTGTGATGAGCAGAAAAAAAGTTGGCAAAACGTTATATAATGCGGTACCGTGGTGGGTGTACAAACTTTTTTTTTTAATTATATTTTTTATCCTTGCGTGCCAATGGTGTCCGGAGCATTCTTTCAATCGATTGTGAGTTATTGGTTGTGATCTCCAGGCCTCTGTGACATTTTTACTTATAACATATTGGTCTCTGTGGTCGCACAACACGCCACAAGTTAGCACATCGAAGACATTCGCAAATGCAGTTGTGCCTTTTAATACGTAATGGACTGTAGGGTACTGCGTGACGGTACACGAGTAAACCTTGTAGTGGCCTCTTCGTACCCACTATGTGATGTAATCTGGTGTTCATATTGCTTGTTTTTTTAGGCATGTCTTTGTAAAAATAAAATAACAACAATAACCAGGCTGTTGCTGGTCTACGTGAGTTTTACTGCCCTATTCAATAGAGTCTGCTGCGGCTCAGTGCATGCAACTCTGCAATAAAAGTCAACATACAAGCTTTTGAAGTCGATAATATATTGCAGCAATTTAGAGACAGGTAAAGGCAATAGGGCTCAGATCTCACAGAGGGGAGGGAAGCACATTCACTCAATAGTACCATAGCATCACTCAACAGCACCACCTCAGCACCACCTCAGCATCACTCAGCACCACCACAGCATCACTCAGCACCACCACAGCATCACTCAGCACCACCACAGCATCACTCAGCACCACCACAGCATCACTCAGCACCACTACAGCATCACTCAGCACCACCACAGCATCACTCAGCACCACCACAGCATCACTCAGCACCACCACAGCATCACTCAGCACCACCACAGCATCACTCAGCACTACCACAGCAACGCCACAGCACCGCCACAGCACCACTCAGCACCGCCATAGCACCACTCAGCACCGCCACACCACTCAGCACCGCCACAGCACCACTCAGCACCACCACTCAGCACCACCACAGCACCACTCAGCACCGCCACAGCACCACTCAGCACCGCCACAGCACCACTCAGCACCGCCACAGCACCACTCAGCACCGCCACAGCACCACTCAGCACCGCCACAGCACCACTCAGCACCGCCACAGCACCACTCAGCTCCACCACATCACTCAGCACCACCACAGCATCACTCAGCACCACCACAGCATCACTCAGCACCACCACAGCATCACTCGGTACCACCACAGCATCACTCGGTACCACCACAGCATCACTCAGCATCACCACAGCACCACTCAGCACCACCACAGCACCACTCAGCCCCGCCACAGCACCACTCAGCCCCGCCACAGCACCACTCAGCACCGCCACAGCACCACTCAGCACCACCACATCACTCAGCACCACCACAGCATCACTCACCACCACAGCATCACTCACCACCACAGCATCACTCACCACCACAGCACCACCACAGCACCACTACTCAGCATCACCACAGCACCACTCAGCACCACCACTCAGCACCACCACAGCACCACTCAGCACCATCAAAGCATCACTCAGCACCACCACAGCATCACTCATCACCAACACAGCATCACTCAGCACCAACACAGCATCACTCAGCACCAACGCAGCATCACTCAGCACCAACACAGCATCACTCAGCACCAACACAGCATCACTCAGGGCCACCACAGCATCACTCAGGGCCACCACAGCATCACTCAGGGCCACCACAGCATCACTCAGGACCACCACAGCATCACTCAGGGGCACCACAACATCACTATGCGCTACCAAAGCATCACTGAACGCCACAGCATCACTCGTCGCCACCACATCACTCCGTGCCATCACAGCATCAATCTGTGCAACAATTCAACAACAACTGGGTCAAATATGTTCTCTCATAGTTTCAAGCTTTATTACAAATGTCACAAAAAGATGTTAATATTTCACTTCTGTTCTTGGATTTTCGTCACAGTATAATACACTAAACATAATCTTCACAAAAGTTATTTACAAAACTTTAAGCTATTGCCATTATAAATTACAATCACTTTTATTTAAGTATTAATTATTTAAAAAAATTAAAAGCCATCGTTATTTGTAATATCAATACATCTAAGTCACGTAAATACAAAACATGTTGCATTACAAGTGCTATAGGTGTCACATTTGCGAAAGTTATAACTATTGGCATTGTAAATGACAAAGCTATTAATTTAGCTATTTTCAAAACAATCACATAAATAAAAATATTGTCATTTACAAGACCAATAGCTCAAACTTTCCTAATGCGAGACCTATTGCATTGCAAATGCTTATGTTGTGTTCGCGTGCGATGGTGGCGAGGGGGCTCATGTAGATATTGAAGAGGGTCGGGCTGAGTGAGGAGCCCTGGGGTACGCCGCAGATGATCTTGGTGGCCTCAGAGCGGAAGGGAGGGAGGTGGGCTCTCTGGGTTCTGTCGGAGAGGAACGATGTGATCCAGTCCAGGGCCTTTCCTTGGATCCCAGAGTTTTAGAGGCGGGTTATTAGGGTGCGGTGACAGACGGTATCAAAGGCTGCCGAGAGGTCCAGGAGGATGAGGGTGGCTGTCTCTCCGTTGTCCATCAAGGTCCTGATGTCATCGGTGGCTGCGATGAGGGCGGTCTCGGTGCTGTGGTTGGCTCGGAATCCAGACTGGGATGGGGCGAGCGAGTTGTTTGCTTCGAGTCAGCTGTTAATTGACGGTCTTCTCGATGACTTTAGCCGGGAAGGGAAGAACAGAGATGGGGTGAAAGTTCTTGAGGTCTTTGGGGTCTGCTGTTGGTTTTTTCAGGAGGGCGTTGATTTCTGTGTGTTTCCAGCTGCAATGGGAAGGTGGCTGACGTGAAGGAGCTGTTGATGATGTTCCGGAGGTGGGGTGCGATGATGGTGTCGGCTTTGTTGAAGATATGATGGGGGCATGGGTCGGAGAGGGAGCCAGAGTGGATGGTTTTCATGACGCGGGTGGTGTCTCCAGTGCTGATGGGCGTCCATGCGCTGAGGCTGGTGGTGGGGGTCATTGGTTTGGTGGCTGGAGGCGGAGTCTGGGGTCCGAAGCTCTCGTGTATATCTGCGATCTTGCGGTGGAAAAATGCGGCGAGGGAATCGCAGAGGTCTTGCGAAGGTGTGATGTCGTTGTTGCTGGCGCTGGGGTTGGAGAGCTCTTTGACGATGCTGAAGAGTTCCTTGCTGTTGTGGGAGTTGTTGTCAAGCCGCTCTTTGAACGATGTCCTTTTGGTGGTGGGGATCATCTGGTGGTATTCGCGGGTGGCGCTCTTGAGGGCTGTCATGTTTTCTGAAGTCTGTTCGTGGCGCCAAGCTTTTTCGAGGGTTCAGCAAGCTTTCTTAGCGATTTTGAGGGCGTCTGTGAACCATGAGGTTTTTCTATTGCTAGTCTTACCTGGGGGTTTCTTCAGTGGAACGAGGTCGTCGGCGCAGTTGGTGATCCACTGTGCGAGCTTGTCTGCTGCATCGTTGGTGTCAGGGGTGTTGGCAGGTGGGTTCTGGCTCAGTGATGTGGTCAGCTGGTCTTTGGTGACTTTGCTCCAGCATCTGCGGGGGATCTGTAGCGTGTGGTGGTGGGATGTGGTCTTCTTGAAGGTGAAATGGATGCAGCTGTGGTCGTTCCAGTGTAGTCCGGTGGAGTGGCTGAAGGCGACGTGCCTGCTGGCAGAGAAGATGGTACAAAAGGGGGTGGTGATGGACGGAGCATATGAATCAATCAAACACTCACACCCAGTCAAAAGATCTGGGTTTAATCCATCACCGTTCTTTAGCCCACTCAGAGAAGATGGGGTCCAGCGTGTGGCCGGCGTAGTGGGTGGGGGTGTTCACCAGTTGCTTGAGTCCGAGGTTTGCGAGGTTGTCGAGCAGGGTGGTGGAGTTGTTGTTGTTGTTGTTTTTCTCCAGGTGGAAATTCAGGTCTAGGAGGATGCACTCTGGTGAGGCTAGGGCGTGCGGGCTGATGAAGTCGGTGATGGTTCCGCTGAATTGAGTCCGTGGGCCCGGGGTCTGTAGATGAGCGTTCCTCTGAGGGTGGTCTGGGGGTCGGTGTGGATTTGGAAGTGTAGGTGTTCGGCGGCGGTGAGTGTGTCTTCGGCGTTGGTCGTGATGCTGATGGTGTCCCTGTAGATGATGGCGATTCCTCCTCCAGTTCTGTTGACGCGGTCCTTCCGGGTGATTTTGTAGCCATTCGGGATGGCTATGGCGATGTCAGAGGCTGAGGAGGCGTTCATCCAGGTTTCCGTGAGGAAGGCGACGTCTGGTGCTGTTGTATCAAGGAGTTCCCAGAGTTCGACGGCGTGTTTCTGGACGGAGCGGGTGTTGAGCAGGATGCACTTGAGGTGGTTGTTGTTGTCGTTGCTGTGTTCGGTGGGTGGGGTGCAGATTCGGGGGCAGGAGAATTTGCATGCTTGGCAGGTAAAGGGTCCGTGGGTGCATTTCGGGGTGGCTTGGTGGCAGGGGGCAGGTCGTCCTGTGTTGAGTGCGAGGAGGGTTGCGGTGTCGTACCTCAGTCGGGTGCCCTGGCAACGGCTGGGGCCAGGGGTTCTGGCGCTGGGTGCGGTCCAGGCGCAGACGGGCTTGCCTTTGGCGCGCCTGCAGCGCCCTCCATAAGAGGCGAAGTGGGAGGGGGGAGCAGCTGGGAGGTGGGAGCGGGGTGACCAATGGGTGACTGGCACGGGGTACAGAAGACAGGGGAGCAACGGCAGGAAGTGGGGAGCGGGGGGGCATAGAGGGCGAGGGTGCAGAACGGGCGGCAAACAGAGGGGCTACCAACAGTTAAAAATAAAGCAACAATCAGCAATAAAATAAATGAACAAACAGCAGAGAAAGGTACCGGGGCACACCAGCGGCGAACCCTTGGCAGCAGGGGCAGACATGGGCAGTCACAGGCAACCAGGGGGAGCAGTGCGGCGTGGGGAGTGACCAGAGGTCAGTGTAGTTTCTGTGTTGCTATTATGTGACAGGTAGTCTGAAATGACGCGCTGTATCCGGGTAGCCATCTCCTTCCGATGTAGTCCCTGAGGTACCAAGTCCGACGCGCACGCTGCAGCATGGGAAGAGAGAGGAGAACCGTCACTGGTGCATGGTCAGAGAGTGAGGCTACCCCCATCTCCACCTTAGTAGCGAGAGCTTGTGTAGGTGTGCATGCAAGCAGATAATCAAGGAGAGCGTATGTCTTATGTGCGTTAGAGTAGTAAGAATAATCCCTCTCGCTCGGGTGGAAGCTACCTCAAAGATCCTTGAAACACAGATCAGCTAAAAGGGACAGACCCTCCGCAGAGAGAGCGCCAGCTTGGGAAGCGCGCTGACTTGACCCGTCTAAGACATTGTTAAACACTAAATTCAAATCACCCCCAGCACAATGTGGCGGTCAGTTGGGGTTGTAACCTCCGTGAGAGCCCTATGAAAAAACCTCTCCTGGCCATTGTTAGGGCCATATACAGAGCCCACTGTTAACGTGGGGTCCCCTATAGAAAACCTGTAAGACAATCTCCGCTGATTTGTGTAGGACTTTGCCCCTAAACTTCCGGGCCACCAGTACAGCAACTCCAGCCGTCTTGGTGGATTTCGAGGACAAAAATTGAAGGGCAAATTTTCGGGACCGGAGGTGATGAAAATCCCTCTGTAAGAGCTGTGTCTCCTGCAGGAGGCAAATATCAGCCTGGGATTGCTCTAAGCATAGCAAGACAGCCCTGTGCTTTACTGGGTTGTTTAGCCCCGCACATTAAGTGTGAGTATTTTAAGCTCTGCGACCGGCATTTAACCTAGGGAGTATGTAACCAGCATGAAAGGCGTTCTAGCAGCAAGGGGCGCATCAGCTCGCCAGGCATCTCGCCCCAGAGATCCCAAGGGTGGGAATCTAGCACAGACCTAGGCATTCGGTGGACAATGAACCATACCCCTCCCCGCAAAACAGAACCCCAAAACCAACCAAGTAGCACATATCCAAAAATTCCATCATCCCTAGATGATCAGAAAAATATTGAAACGAGGTATTCCAATGTACATTCAAGTGATCTCTCTCCCGCCAACGGCTAAACAGCATATGAATAGAGCCATCAGACTGTAAATGCCATGTAATGTCAGCCAGTATGGGTCGGGCTACCATCCGATGCAACCGCCTCCACAGCAGCTCTCTGGCCTTCCGCAATCACCGGTGGTGGAGGTTACTTCACCCGACACCATCTGCCCTGCTGGCGCCATTGGGACCTGGAGTCACCCATATCAGCGACCGGGCCCTGACCCTCATTTTCTTCGGCAGGCAGGTCGATGCCCAACAGGCGACAGGTCTCAGAGACCGATCAAAGCTGATAAATTTTTTGATGTAGGGTTGCAAGTTCAGAGTCTTTGTTATCGCTCTTGGTCCCTAGTTCGGCCACCCGTTCTCCGAGACCGTCCACATCCCGTCTCACATCTTTGATTTCACTGGCAAATTCCGCCTTCAGGGTGTGAATATCTTCCAGCAGCGACGTGAATAGGGACTCTAGAAAGGCCTTGGTGATGGGCTCCGAGCCAGCCCCCAGCTCCGAAGGGGCCTGTTTAGAAGCAGATGCCAAGGCGTTGCGTTGCTGGGTCACTTGAACCTTGGCAAAGAGATCCTTCACCGTTTTATCCTTGCGTCCCCTAGTAGTGGACATCGCCCACCGCCAACTCCAGCGCTGTCCTCAGACAGTGATCTACCGCCCGCTGCGCTGTTCCACCAGGATGGGCCGTCCCCACCACCGGTCAACAAGACCTCCAGCGACTGCAAAGGCACCTTCCGCAGAGGGCGAAGCCGAAGTCACCAACTACTAGCTCCGGTAGTATCAATGCTCTACGTACTCTCCTCGTCAGGCCTTCAGAGCGCTGACCCGGTCAGCAACGCAAGCAGCACAGCCCCTGCAGAGACCCCTACTCTGTGCAGCATCAAGGGCGACTAGGCAGTCCAGCCATGCTCCGAATCTCTTGGCAGGGCCACCACAGCTTAGGGTCCCAGGCCACCCTACAGAGTATGGTGTAGCTAGCTCCCCAGCAGGCCCTACCAATCGATAACTAGGCCTCTCTGCTAATTTCCTCCTCTCACAAGGCCCAGTGTCCAGATCGTTCCGTCTTCGCCACAGGCAGACGCACTCCCGGTCCACTAGGGTCTTTCTGGCTCCCAGGCCCCTTCACCGCAAGTCGTAGAGTGGCTCCGTTTGCCCCCGTGCTCGGTGGGACACGTACCCCAGCAGTCCCGAAGCTTGAGCCACACGGGGAGTGTCCGCACCAGCCTGCACCCCCACAGGCCGCTCTCGAGGGACCGGCACCCGCTTATCCGCACCGCAGTATCCAGGCTCTGGTGATCCCTGCAGCGCGGGAGGGCCCCCCCAAGGACAGTTTGTCCGCTCCTCCTGCAAATCACCATGCGGGCGCACCAGGGGCCCCCTCCTCTCACCTGCCTCTATGTCGCTGTCCTTCGGGTCCCAGGGCTCTGTCTGTGACTCAGGGCGGCTCGCAGGGCACACTCCGTCATCGGAGGGCCAGGTCTCCACTGGCGCCTCTTCCTTACGCCACAAGTCCAGGGCTGCACCGATCCCAAGATGGCGCCCGGATGACTCTCCTGGACTTCTCTCCAGGCCTCAACTGCTGGTGCCAAGCAGCTCGAGTCCCCTCCGCTTCCCGCAGTCTGGATCTATCCTCTGGGGCCACTCCGCCACCCCCGAGTCAATCGATCACCGCCTCTCTCTCCCGGGGCCCTCCTGCCATACGCCCCGTAGCACCTCCAGCCCCAGGCGTGGTCGCGGCACGGGCGCCTCCGACCTCGAGGCACAGGGATTCGCCACAGATGTCTCCGACGGCACCAGAGTCACACAGGGGCCCCACCGAACCGGGGAGCTCCGGCCACCACAGTTGATACTTGCTACAGCGGCCAGAAGCCGGTGCTATTTAGGCCATCAGCGGGAGCTCGGGAGTCTTCAGACTGCTCACGCCGCCATCTTGGCCACGCCGTGTCTGCTTTCTTAGAGGATTTTTGCAGGAGGTCTTTAATCAAAGAGTCCTTCTTTGCTCTAAGGGAGGTCATTTCGTGAGCCACTAAAATAAAAGGAAAAACAACAAGTGATGGACCGAATGTGGATCAATGTCACACATTCCCCCAGTCAAAAGATCTGGAGTGCAAAAAAACGATGGATTTGGGCCCAGATCTTTGGACTGGGTTGAGTGTGTGATATTGATCCACATTCGGTCCATCACCTGTTGTGTTTGCATATTCCGCCCTAAGTGCGCTGGGGATGCCCAGACGTGGGTCCCAGGCACTCCACACCACTGGAGTCAAGCTAGCCGGGCTGATGAGAGGTGTTACCTCGAAACCGGTCCGGTCCTCGGATGCTTGATTCCGTTCTGGGAAGGACATGGCTTTTGTAGTTCGGACTGGACTGTTCCCATGGGGCACAGGGTCAGAGCTGATTTGCATATCGCCATTGTCTAACCCAGGGTGGTGTGGAGTGCAAAAAAACGATGGATTTGGGCCCAGATCTTTGGACTGGGTTGAGTGTGTGATATTGATCCACTTTCGGTCCATCACCTGTTGTGTTTGCACTGAAATAAAAGGGCCAGACACGTGGGTAGGGCCTGGATGCTCTCCCTTGTTTGATTAGGCCGAAACATCTCTGATGTGCCCCTCGTCAGACGTCTCGGGCCTATCACCACTGCCCCGTCCTTCAGTCGGCCAGTCCTCCACTGGGTACCCAAGCTGTTATTGTGTCGCCAGTGGGGCCTAGCAGACTCTTCTAGCCGCCCGTGTGTATGCAGTGCAGGGCCTGTGCCACACACTCCGGGAGCAGGCCACCTCTCAGTCGATTGTTCCCACAGACGCTTGCAGGTTTCCCCCAATCTGGCCATATTTCCAGGTCAGATTGGCCGGGGGGCCTGCTTGTACAGTCACTCAGTCCCTCGTGACTGTAGGATGGTGCGCAGGGAGAGGGAGGAGTGGGGCAGCCGCGCTCACCTTGTGGGGCAAAGCAGTTCCCCCTGGAGCCGTTTCCGTCCGTGCTCCGCTGATCAGGCCGGCCAGGAGGCACGTAGTTCACCCTCCATCACCAGAGCTGCCAAGGCGCAGCCACTCTCTGTGAGCCGCCCAGTGCAGGCCGGGCCCCCCAATCGCCACAATGGGGCACGGCCACAGCACGCAGGCCGCTTTCCACTTATGGGGTCACCCCCTCTGCAGAGCTCAGTTCTCGGTCCTCCAACCGCTGTCTCGCTCGCCCGGGAGACCGCCTCTACGTGCTTCAGCCTCTGGCTCCCCAACACAGGCTGTGTACGGTCCAGTCTTCACGCAGCCCCCAGTGGCTCTTTCCCAAGCCTTGTGGCCCGGTGCTTGACAGCGGCGCCTTTCCTGCTTAGACGCACTCGGGCCCCCCAGAGATTAGGTATGGTCTGCGGTCGACTCCGGTGCTCAGACGCCCCTGCCCAATTGTTCCAGTGTCCCAGATGCTGGATAGATATGCCGTTATCGGCCAAGGCCAGCGGAGCACCTCAGGATTGCGGTTGCTCAGCCGCCATCTTACGATTTACTGATTTTAAAGGAAAGACTATCAAGCATAAATTGCTTTGGAGCGAGGGTACAATACTTAAAAATGCTCTGCAACGTGCTCATGTTACTCATACATTGAGTCATCAACTTGTTATAGACGTTGCAGGGAATTCTTTGGATGAGAAAGCTGCCAAGGCTTGATGTTGACCTCATGGCTGCAGACCTTGTGGTTAAAAGGTACTCAAACTGTGATTTTGCCACTTCTCACTGGTTATAAGCACAACAGACTGGTTTCAATCGATTTGATCAAGCTCTGCCATGTGGCTGTAACCTGGGCCCGCCGTCACGCCCCAAAGACGGGCCCAAATTAACCTTGTGCGACCCCCCCCTCTATCGACAAAAACTACACGGACACAGAGCTGCGATTCCGGAATTGTCTCACTGAGGTATTTCAGTGGTTGAATAAAAACCACTTGAAGTGCAACAGTGGGAAAACCGAAATCATACCATTAGGCAAAGATTTGCTCTTCTGCCCCAAGGATTGGTGGCCCAAAGATTCAGAGGCCCCGCCTAGTGCAGTGTCCTCTGCGCGCAACCTGGGCGTGCAATTTGATGCAACCCTTTCCTTTGACGATCACGTCAGGATTACGGCCGGTTGCTGTTTCGGACTCATTAAATCTTTAAAAAAAAAAAATTGACTTCCTCCCCATTGCTTCTAGGAAATCGGTCGTGGTTGCATTAATACTCTCCCGAATCGATTACTGCAATGGGCTGATGGCAGGAGTGAAAAAATCCACCCTGAAGAAGTTGCAGAGTGTGCAGCACGCGGCTGCAAGGCTAGTGTTAAAACTACCTAGGAAATCTTCAGCAGCATTGAACTCTCTCCACTGGTTGCCATTGCATAAGAGAATCCTCTTTAAACTCTTACTCACAGTTTTTAAATCCCTGAAAAACATAGGTCCTAAATACCTCGTCAACCGCTTCATTCATTATGACCCCGTACGATGTCTGAGATCCTCAGGGGCCAACCTTGCCAAGATCCCGAGGTATAAATCTAAAACTAGGGGTGGAAAAACTTTCACAGTCCTAGCAGCAAGGGCTTGGAACAACCTGCTCGTAAACCTCAGACTTATCGAGACTGAGTGTCTCTTTAGGAAACAACTGAAGACTTGGGTCTATCAGCAATCTGATACCTATGAGTTGGCAGCTATTTAGATCTTTCACCACCTATCTCCCACACGCATGCTCAGCGCCAAGATGCTCCTTCCGGAGCGAAAGTCTGCGCTTAACAAATACCCACAAATAGAAATAGAAACTATACACATTGGGAATAATGTCTGACCACCTGTGGGTAGTCCTCAAACATATTTGAAAAAATTCACTTATTGTCTTGGTCATGTCCCTACAGATCCTGTTTCTCATTATTTTAAACTTGTACCTTTGCCTACGGAGAAAAATATGCTCACGCAAACAAAATCAATTTATTGCAATTAATTTATTTCACTTGTAGCCATACATGGCTATGAATATTTGAAGAAAAATGTTGAGATAAATTTGTTTGGGGAACATAGCACTGGGAGGTTCAGGGCATTGATGCTTTATTTTGGACCGTTGCAACTAGAGAACAATGTCCTGAAAGGTAAAAAGTTAATAGACAAATCTAGATAGCATGCACACAGCACCAACAACGCTGTCTTCTTTTCACTTGCGTCGCCACCTGCACCTTTTTTCACGTTTGCTGCACCAAGTTTTATGTGGTTGTCATACATTCTAAATGCAGTGCTGTTCTTAACTGTATATGCCCGACCTTAAAACTAATGCTACCACATAAAGATGAATAATTATCTTTTGACTGAAAAATGAGTATTCTCCTTCTTGTCCACTTGAGTAATGCTATGTGCATGCTATCTAGATTTGTCTATTAACTTTTTACCTTTCAGGACATTGTTCTCTAGTTGCATCTTACCTACCCAGTCCTGACTTGGTCTATGGGTTAAACTCCTGTCTTGTATATATTATTTTGGACCGGTCATATCCCTCGTCAAATTATCTTTTTAAGCAAAACAGTACAACAGACTACTTGTTTTGATTTAGCTAAAATTTAAATACACCATGCATTCCCTATGTTGGGACATTTGATGCTTGCCAACCGTTTTTGTGACAGAACAACAGCTCAATGAGATGGTGCAGAATGGTACATACAATTCATCCCTTTCTGGTTCAAGTAGGCAGTCATTAAGGCCCATTGACACTAATGGTTGCAACTCTTCCAAGGAGTTTACTGCAAGCAGGCCAGACCTCCGATATATTCAGTCATAACACTCTGGAGTGATTACTACCTATAGCGTAGAAATGTTATGCCAGCAGTGGTTGGAACATTCCACCTTGTCCGCAGTTAAAGATAATTTATCACTCCTTTCTGATAATATGATTTTTCAAGATTTTCTGCCAGGTCCCAGAAAACCTCGTCTTTAAAACGTTTTATTTATGCCACATACAATGAGATTTGTTATCTTCCTCAACAAGAAGCTGCTGAAAGGCTACTACAAATTGATAAGGATAATCTTAAAAATGCATTGACAGTTTATCGATAATAGAACGACTACATTGTCCACACGCATTTATTCTTTGAATGCTATTGTTTCACCTGCATTTGATATTATACAGAATGACATGTCTATGCTTTGCCATGGCCAAAGTCAACGGAGATCAATTTTACAGTTAAGTTGGACACTGCAGGTTTTAATTCAAACCGAGTTCCATGGAAATATTTAAATGCAACTAAATTGTTTTTGCCTTCTAATTTGAAAATGCAGAAAATCATGGCAAAAAAGGAATTCACTTACACAATGTTTAATATAGAAGGTTAGAAACATTATCTTTTACTGTAGCTGAACCCCCTTCAGTCACATGGCTAATACACATATTAATTTCTTTACCTATATCAATGTTTCATTTCACCTCATGTATACAACACTTCCTATGGGCAGGTATATAGAAATAGCCGCACATTTTCTCCATGAAGCTTGTTTTTTGCCCTTTAAGTTCAAATGTATGCACAACAACAAAAGTTTTTGCTAGTCTAGAGGACTATAGAACTTCTTTGGGACACTCCTATGTTTGCTGGGAGATGACACTTTATAGTGTATGTAATGCCTCAATGGCTAAACTTGGGTGTTATTTGAAGGGTGTTCCAGTGCATTTGATAAAGACTGAATTTTCGTCTCTTTCAAACTGCAGTCATTTGATTATAATTGAGCAGAGCTGTTGCAGAATGAAACCAGGTATCCCTTATATTGTCACTGTTTCCAAGGATGTGACTTATTGTATGAATGTCTTCTATCTTCCTACACATTCTCTTGGGGAATGATGATTCCTCGTTTACAAAGTAAATTTTATAAATTGAGCAGACTGAAAGCTTTATTGTTTCAAAAGGATGTGGCAATTACTTCTGCCCGAGAAACTTTTGATCTCCAAGTTGCCCGTTCTTCATCTGAAGTCTAATCACTTCGGCACACTCAATTGCCACAGCATTTTGGTGAACTAATACACTGCATTTTTAATGCTTCTAACAACAAGTAGTTGGTCTCTATTGTGAGTGATGCACAAAATTAGGTATAACAGCCAGCATGGAGATAGGAAGCCGCCAAATACAATGACAGAGTAAATGTGGGGATCCTTCGTGGCGAGCAAAATTACCCAGAAAGCCTCTTCAAAAAGGACGGTGCGGAAAGAGTTACCCTACCAGGAAGGGAAATCTCCAGCATTAAAGGCTTGCCTTCTATTTAGGTGGTTATATTGTCTTTCGTTGTGATTCAATATGAGGTCTCGGGGGCCAAAAGGTCCCCACCACATCAGTATATCAAATTTCTGATAGCGACTTTTAGCTGCAGAATCCACACCTTCTGAATATTCCCCCGGTATCAGAATGGATCCGGAAACATTTCAGCAGTACATCTCTTTTCCAGAAGGTGGGGTTGTGTGGCTTTGCACAGACGTTGTTCTGCTCCGGAAACAATGTGTGGGGTCTATATAAGCACCACTCGAGCCATCATTTCCTTTCTTTCCACACCACCAGACACAGATCTGGAGCTCCCTCTCATTTCTCAGAGACGCTTACCTCAATATTTTCCCAAATTTTTCTTAAGTGTGCAGTGTTTCCTTAAAACAGGTTTAAGCCCATGAAGGGACTATTGCAAACAAATGCCTGCAACGGATCCCCATCACTTGTGCCTATGGTTGAGCCACAACTCCAAGGCCTGCGGCAACTGTGCATCAATGAACCCAAGAGCCATCAGGAAGAGCAAGGCAAACTTCATGTTGCCAAGCATAAGAATACTCTGCTGTGCGTCCAAGGCTCAATCTTGGTCCCGTTGTCAACAGAGCCACTCAAGAGATCAGTCTTTATCGTGCGAAAAGCAATCTGGTGAGCATAATCAGCACAAGAAATCAAAGTGGGATTCCGCTCCAGCGCACTACTTGCATTCACCTGACCAAGCACAGGGTGGCCCCACCTTTCTTGATCTCGCTTCTGAAGTCATCTGACTTCGGATCCGATCTTGCAGCTAGTTCTGCAGAACTCGAGTTTCTCGGGCCTTCAGCCTTGCCACGTCAGATCAAAGAGTTCTGTGCAGTCAGTTAGTAAACTTTATTTCGATAACTATAGATCAAAAAATTACAACATAGAACAAAACACTTACACACGCAAATAACATAGGACATTTAAACTGCTCATTTGTTGCTCCATTGAAATAGCAGCACCATGAAAAGATGAAAATTTCATTTAAAAAGACCACAGAAATTCACCATAAAAATGCTTTTCCTTTCAAAGCAAACATAAAATAAAATAAATATCTTCTATAAATGTTAAAATACATAGGTCCATAGGAACTTGTCCCAATGGTACGATACTGTATGAAGGAACCCTTCAATGAATGGCAGCCTGTAGACTACCAAGAGAACATTTGGCACACCTAATCCACATTGCCATTAGGAACTTGGCTATACAGAATACAACAATACGAGACGCATTGGACTGCAGTATTCTGTACTCCTCTTTGTACTTTCTCAATCCCAGGTTTCTGCAAAGTGGAACTATCCATTTACCTCGAGACTGACTATACAAAGGAAAAAAAAATAGACCATGTTCAAGTGACTCTGGTCTGCCTTGGCAACAAGTACAATTTTCATCCACCATGTCCACTACTTTGCACCATTTCCTTTAAAAAGTTTTTACAGGTAGGCACCCATACCTGAACTGTAAGTATAGCTTCCTTGCTAATGGGGGGACAATTTAATCTATAGTGCTCTCAAATAACGGAGTCGGTTTAAAATCAATAAAAACAGCAGAGAGCAGTCATGATCTAGCTCTTTGAATTTCTACCAACTCCCTCTGATGCATCTTTGGCCCCAAGGAGCCACGACAACTGCCTTCCAAGCTATCCTTGCCTCCCATTCTTGTTCTGAATTTGCTTCCAGTGCCACCACCCATGCCTGCCCCGAGCAAATCGATTTCACTGTCGAAGGAGGCGGTCACGATTGTTCTATCCAATGCAAGTCCAACAGACGTTGCGCCCAAATCTGCCCAATGCACCACTTCCCCCACTTGAATTCCCAAAAGATTGACAATACTCTCTGCATTCTGTTTTTGGGACTGATTCGTATAAGGACTGTGACCTGGGTGATGCGTTCACTCAGCCATACCAGGATGACAATTGGTACTAGGATTTACAGGAGGCTAGTGGCCTTCATACCTCCACGTAGAAAAGTCTTTTTTCTCCCCTTGGACCAGCCACAGAGGAATCCGCTTCCTGCTACAGTTCTTAGAGGTTACAACGAACATTTTGACCGAGTCCTTTAACTAGGGCAGGCATATTTGAGCAAGGTGTTGGCAGATACCTTATTTTAGGCTTCGACAAATCCATGGTGGGGCCCACCTTTCAATCGACAAATTCCTAGGCACCATTGCCCTGCTCCAGGCGACTAGACTTTTCTTTCGCAGCACCCCTCACCAGAAAACCTAGTGGTGCAGCCCTCCACTAGCCGCTCTAATCCCAACATATTGCCCACCACACCCCCTAATAAAGAATCTAAGAAAGTGGAGGCATTTTGCAAACATGTCTTTTCTCCTACTAGCATGTGCCTCTGCTGTTAATGCCAGCTGTTTGTTGAGATGCTACTGACATGCTCTTTGGTTTCAGGGGCACAAGTACTACCTGGTATGACCTAAGACCTTCGCCCTGTACTCTCTCAAGCAATTCAAGTAGGTCATGATGCAGCCAAATGGATAATTTGTTATGGCTTGAACGCTACTGATTCCACCTGGTGGGCAGTAGGCATCATCAGCGTGGCTACCATCGACTGAGTTCTCCGGCATAACCTAGTACTCCCTCATGGACTTACCCTTTGATGGGACTGACCTATTCGGGGACAAGGCTGATACCGCTCTCAAGCGCTTTAAGAAGAGAAGGGCTCCACTGACCTCAACATCTTCGATGCCACTTATATGGATACATTCATCTTTGCCAACTGACTGGGACAGTATACTCTTGCTTCCCCTCTTACCCACTGGCACCCGAGGACTTCGCACCCCTTACATTACTAATTACAGACCCAGGCGGGAGGCATTTGGTCACTAGGCTCCACTGCACAAGCATGGCTCTTAAACATACTCATGACAGCAAGGTTGACAACACTGGAAACAAGATCTTGGCCATCCCCTCTCTGACAGAGATTGGGCTTACTGTATGCAAACTAAGTTGGTATTTCCCCAATCACAGTCATAAATTTCTCCATTTTCGATTCCTGCACAGAACCTATACTACACCTGCCGGTCTGGACAAATTGGATCCCTCCAGATCTTCCATCTGCCCTAAATGCAAAGCACCAGATGCTGACTTTGCACACATGATGTGGACTTGCCCCATTATCGTCACATTTTGACATATTGGATGTCTGTCTTTGATGTTTTATCCCATATGACTTCACAGACTCTTGCTCCTTCCCTGCTCATGGCCCTCCTGGGTAATGTTTGAACTTTCCATAAAAATCTTAGCGGATTTTCTGCTACTGTTTTTCTACTAGCAAGGAGAGAGATCACCATTCGATGGGGGCAATGCATTCCATCCCACTACTGCAGCTTGGCTCAGGGGTATGACTTACCGTGATTTAACCAGCAAGGTTATGCCACATTACAACCCCCCTTCTCCAGACCCAAAGATGTTTGGCAACTCCTCTGAAATTATTTAAAGACTCTAGAACCAGACCTTTCAAACTCCTCCCCTCAATTCCCTAACAACACCTCCTCCTCCTGTACCACAAGCCAAGACACGGTTGACAACCCCCCCCCCCCCCCCCCTTCACCATTCCACACTAGTCATCCCTGCTTCGTTGATTGCTCACTTTGGAAATTAATACGAAGTTGAGTCCTATGTGATTCCTTCTGGGTACTATATGTTTTGATGTATATTAAGTTACCTAAGTAGAGAGGGAGGCAGAGGTAGAGGCTAGGTTTATCCTCCTGACAGTTAAGTAGTTAGACAAAAATCAAGTATATCGAAGAAGACCTGCCCATAGAGAACTATATAGGATACAGCAAGAATTCGTTGTAAACCCTTGTCTAGAAAAAATACTTTTTTTCTAGAGACCCCTCACCGACGAGGGTTGCCTAGGTCGCATACTTCATCATTGGGGTTCCTCTCCCTCCTCTAAGGAATGAGGTGCGCTGCGACTGGCAAATTAAGCACTGTCTATGCTCCAGCTGGCCTACCAAGCATGGCAGCTGCTCACATAGGTATCAGGAGTCCCTGGGTCATTTTATTGCATCAAGATGGCACTAGATGTGGTCTGGCCGGACTGAGCTCTGATTTCTGCTGCTCACTCCATCTGCTTCAGGCTATGCCACCTAGGGGGTAGAATCAGTATACCGGTGATCCACGTAGAGTAAATGCCAGTATGAAGACTATTTGGAGGGTGTATTTGGAGGGTGAGGAAACCCAGACACATACTTAGGTTCTCCGCTCTTCTAGAAGATTAGGTATGCAACCACATAGGACCCAATGAAAAGGCATTGGATTGTTTTCTACATACTAAGGCATGAAACAGGTCGACCAGCATCTAAGATCAATATACACTCACTTGATCTTACACCAGACAGTATATCTTTGCACTTGAGAGATTAGGACCATTATGTCCAACGGCCTTTCACTTAACGCAACATAGAGTTAGAACCCATTTAAATTGATCGCTCCACCAGGTCTATAGTTGATTTCACTTCACATCTTTTTTCAATCTTCTCACCCCCAGACTGTAAATACACTCGCCCTTCCAGTCTTCTATTGGTGATAAAAAGACATCCGCAAAGAGCCCACTCACAGGGCCCATCGGGCATTGGAGCACCAGCCCAATGAAGAGCAATGCCCAATGATGAAGCATGCCACCTTTGGGTGGGGTGGCACTTGCTCTTAAGAGCGCATGCTCCAAGTGACTACTCAGATCCCATTGGGAGCCTGCTTAAGTCAGTGCAGAACAGTATACTCCTAGTTTCATAGATCTTTTCGCCACCACCAAGAAAGCACAATGTCAGCAATTCTGCGCATTGGAGTTACCAAGAGGTCTCTGGATCCGAGACGTGTTCTGCCTTGAGTGGAACTCTGGATTCCGCAGATAGCAGTCATGCCCCGAGTTCTCAAAAAGATCAGGATGGACAGGGCCCAAGTCATAATAATGGCGCTGAACTGGACACAGCGTATAGTATCTAGAACCCCTTGACTGGAGCATGTGTCCTATGATCAGGCTGCCCCTTCGGGAGCACTTTCTGTCACAGAAACAGGGCACGGTTCTGCACCCAGGTCTTCATATTCTCCAACTTCATGCTTGGAGATTGAGCGGCAATAGCTGAATTCCTTCAATTTTCCTCCGGAGGCGGTTGATGCCTTCTTGGCAGCCAGGGTGTCCATCAATGAAAACAGTATACACCTCTCTTTGGGACATTTTTGTGGCTTGGTGCAGCACGCCTGACTAAACCCCTCCAGGCCAAGTTATTTGATGTTTTGTTATTTGTTTTGTCACTTGCCTAGCAAGGTTTTGCTTTGGGCACAATTAAGGCACAAGTTAAGGGTAATCTTTCATCACTTTAGGCCTTTTACAGTTGCCAGATCAGACCCCATAGTTTAGGTCATCAGTTATGATGCGATTTTTGAAAGGGCTACAACATATGCTTCACCCCTCTCCCTTTGTGATGCTAACTTACCGGCTGCCCAATCCGTTCGAGCTGCTTCACAGCTGTTCGTAACAGCTCCTTAATATCAAGACTGTGTTCCTCATCGGCATCACTTTTGCACGGCGTGTGAGTGAGCTTCATGCACTGTGTGTTATGTTTTGTTGACTGAATTTATAGAGCGTGATACTGCCCGGAGGCGTCTAAGCGCTGTACCGTATCGGCTGCAAGTGTCAAGACTGCGACTGTCAATAGGAATTACCAAGATCTGAATAGCCATGTCTTTACAGCCATCCTAAAAGCAAGGAGAGTTGATGCTTTTTTATACTGAGAGGAAGTGTATTCCATACTTTGGACGCTTCCAGCATGATTCTTTACCCTCCCCCCTCCCCATAGGCTGCAATCATTTGATTACTAATTTATACACAATTGTATTTATGTCTCCATACGAACGATTGAGACAGATATCCTATCACCTGTATATTACACCTATTTATTAACCCGTTCTATGCTCACGACGGAGCCGCTCCGTCATGAGCCTCGGTTGAGCTGTGCTCATGACGGAGCGGTTCCGTCGTGGCCCGCTCGGCGCGCCTGCGTGGCGTGAATTTCGCGCCTGCGCTGAGCGTTCCATTGAGCGGGCGCGTTAGTGACGAAACCGCTCCGTCACGAGCACAGCTCAACCGCGGCTCGTGACGGAGCGGCTCCGTCACGAGCATGCGAGCGCTGCTCGACCCCCCCACCCCCTTAGCGCTGCGGCGGAATTCCCGCCGCAGCGATGGGGTTAAGCGGGCTCTGAACCCTTCCTATGCCCTTACCGGCTCTCTATTCTATGCCTCGTCCCTCTAAGGAAGAGGAGGAGCGACTCCATCATGTGGACCCCAAGACCGCGCCGAGCTTCTACATAGATCGTACCAAAGACCACCTAGGTGGACGATCAGCTGTTTGTTAGGTTCTCTGGAGTAAAAAATAAATAGGCAAGCAGCAGAAGAGAACCATCTTATCTTATTTGTTTGTTTTATAATGCGCATGAAACCCCCCAAAGGGATATCCGAGCGCAGCAGAAACACATCGTCGGCAGAAGCCTAGAAGGAGTAGTTTCTTTTCTGTAACTCCAGTTCTGTAGTAGGGGTATCTCTGTTATAGTCATAATCTAGTGAATAGTCCCGCCCATGTGCGTGGACCCCGGAGCAATCAAAAATAATCTCTTACAGTGTCAAAAAATGCAGAAAAGCATAGACACTTAAGAGAAAATTTAAAGACATATAATGCAGCCCCCAACAGGCTACGCTGTCCAGTACTTCAGCTAGAAATTCCACCCAAAAATCCACAAAACAGCAAAGCCTGTCCAGATTTTCATTTTCTTCAGTACAAACCCCTCTGGGAGATAGAGAGGAAGACCTGGACAGACAAGCCCATAGGCTGCCATTATGTGTCTCAGAATAGGGTACTGTGCCTTTAAGAGAACTTTCCAGAACTTCACAGTATCCCAGAATGCCTTGCAGGTCTCTCTTACTTTCAGTTCTTTTTGAAGGCGTAAAAACGCCAGACCTGTAGCATTTCTCGCATGAATAACTCTCTCTCTCTCTCCACCGGGGAGGAGGGCGGGCGCTTATGACTATAACAGAGATACCCCTACTACAGAACTGGAGTTACAGAAAAGAAACTACTCCTTCTGTAGTAGGGGATCTCTGTGTATAGTCATAATCTAGTGAATAGAATGGCAAGCCCATCCCCACACCAAGCGGCGGTGGAGAAAAGAGAACCGACACCACTATTGCGCGAACAAATTCCGCAGCGAAGCCTGTCCCACCTGAGCATCTGCTCTGGCATCAGTATCCAGACAGTAATGCTTAGTAAAGGTATGAACCGACTTCCAAGTGGCGGCCTTGCAAATTTCTGCAATCGGCACATTACGGAGCAATGCTGTCGTGGCAGCTTTGCCCCTGGTGGAATGAGCCTTAGGCTTACCCCCTAAGGTCTTATTAGCTTTCTGATAACATAGTTGAATGCAGGACACAATCCACCTAGAAATGGACTGCTTAGAGGTCGCAAGACCCGTCCTGACCGATCCATAATTGATAAACAATTGGTCTGACCTACGAATACCTTTAGTCTTATCCAGGTAAAATTTCAGCACCCTCCTAACATCCAGGGAATGTAACGACCTTTCCGCTGGAGATGAAGGATCCTGAAAAAACGTAGGTAAAGTAATGGTTTGATTGACATGAAAGTCAGAAACAACCTTGGGAAGAAATTTAGGGTGAGTTCGCATAACAACCTTAGCAGCATGAAATACAGTATAAGGTTCATTACAACACAACGCCTGAATTTCACTCACCCTGCGGGCCGATGTAATGGCCACGAGGAACGCCGCCTTCCAGGACAGGTGCTGCAACGAAGCCTTATGAATAGGTTCAAAAGGCTCATTCATCAAACTGGACAGCACCACATTCAATTCCCATGAAGGCGATGGAAGCCTGACAGGAGGGAACACTTTCTTCAAGCCTTCCAAAAAGTCTTTGATCACAGGGATCTGAAAGAAGGAAGTCTGTGAAGGGCTTTTCCTGTAGGCAGTCAATGCAGCGAGATGAACCCTAATAGAATGAACATTAAGGCCAGATCGCGCCAAATGTAGCAGGTAAGGAAGGATGACATCTTCCTTGCACGTCGTAGGATCCAAGTTCTTGGACACACACCAGATACAAAACCTCTTCCACTTGTAAGCGTAGGACGTTCGAGTGGAAGGCCTCTTAGACTCCTTCAGTATGTCCATACAATCTTCAGGTAGATTCAAATGTCCATATTGCACTACCTCAGGAGCCATGCCGCCAAACTCAAGGACGAGAGGTTGGGGTGCACCATCTGCCCCCCGAACTTCGTGAGAAGGTCCGGCCTGCACGGCAACCGAATGTGCGGAAGGAGGGACCGGTGTAGAAGGTCCGTGAACCACCACTGTCTGGGCCATTCCGGGGCAATCAGGATCATCCGTGCCCTGGACCGGGACAGCTTGATGAGCACCGCTGGAATCAGGGGAATGGGCGGAAAAGCGTAAACAAAGCTGTTCGACCAGTTGATCCAGAGTGCATTCCCCAGCGTCCCTTGCTGGTAGTACCTGGAGGCGAAGTCTCTGCATTTGCTGTTTTCGGCGGCGGCGAACAGATCTATGTCTGGAGTCCCCCACCTTGCGAAGACTTCTCCTAGTACGTCGTCGTTTATGACCCACTCGTGGTTTTCCTGAATCAGCCTGCTCAGTGCGTCCGCCTGAACATTCTGCACACCTGGCAGATGAGTAGCCGTGATCGTCAATCCTCTTGCCAGAAGCCAGTGCCAGATCGCCTGCGCCTCCCGAGACAGGGTGCGCGATCTCGACCCCCCCTGCTTGTTGAGGTAATACATCGTGGTCGTATTGTCCGTCTGTACAAGCAGAGAGTTGGTCCGGAAGGACGGATGAAAGGCCTTCAGCGCCAAGTGAACAGCTCTGAGTTCCAGGAAATTGATGTGATACGTGGACTCCGTCTGAGACCACGTGCCTTGGATCTGTAAGTCTCCCGAATGCGCTCCCCAGCCCTGGAGAGAAGCATCCGTCACGATCGTCTGAGTAGGAATGTCCTTGTGGAAGGGAACCCCTCTGAGGAGATTCTCCGCCGAACACCACCACTTCAGAGACTGAAGAGCATGCAGCGACAGTCGAACCTTGTCGTCCCAGGATCCTTTCCTCTGATCCCACTGGTCCTCCAAGCACTCCTGCAGAGGTCTCATGTGCAGCCGTGCGTGTGGTGTCAGGAAGATACAAGAGGCCATCGATCCCAGTAGAGAAGACACCGTCCTCACTGTTGTAGATGGAGCGGTCATAAGAGCCTGAGCCTTCCGAAGGATCGATCTCCGTCGCTCCTCCGAAGGAGACACGCTTGCTGACAGCGTATTGATAGAGGCTCCCAAGTACTGGATGCACTGGACCGGGATCGGGACAGACTTGGACATGTTGATGTGCAACCCCAGCTTGTTCAAGAGAACGCACGTCTTCTGGAAGTCTGCCTGAGCTTCTGAGAAGGAGGAGGCCTTGATCAACCAATCGTCCAGGTACGGGTAGACAAACACCTTGCCTTTCCGCAGGTGTGCCGCTACCACTGCCATGCACTTCGAGAATGTCCTGGGTGCAGACTTCAGTCCGAAAGGCAGCACCGTGTACTGGTAATGATTGGTGCCGACTTGAAATCGCAGAAACTTCCTGTGCTTGTGCGCCATGGGCACGTGGAAGTACGCATCCTGTAGGTCTATGGCACAAAGCCAGTCCCCCTGTTGCAACTGAGGATAAATCTGATGCAACGACAGCATGCGAAACTTTTCTCTGCGAATCCATTTGTTTGCCTGCCGCAAGTCCAGAATGGGCCTGAACTCGTTCTTGTCCTTTTTGCGAACCAGAAAGAACCGGGAGTACAGACCTCTTCCTCTTTGAGACAGAGGTACGTCTTCTATCGCCCTTTTCCTTAACAGGATATCGGCCTCCGCCTGGAGCTCGCGCAGCTGATACTGCGAGCTGACCGGAGGGATCGCTGGAGGAGGGCTGATGAACCGAAGACTGTATCCATTGCAAACAATATTCAGCACCCACTTGTCCTGAGTAATTTTTCTCCACTCTGCCAGGAAAAATTGAACGCTTCCCCCCACCGGAGTGGGTAACGGATGACGGGGAAGTAACCGCTCAGGGTCGAGACCCGGCCGGGCCCTTGTTCGCGGTAGAGGGCTGCTGTCCACCTCTACCCCTCTGACGTTTTTGGAAAGGTCTCCGGAACTGCTGCTGTTGTTGCTGCTGCTGTTGTCCCGAAGACTGTCCTCTACCTTTCCCTTGCGCACCGAACCGCCGTTGGAACTGGCGGTATGGTTTCTTGTCCTTGGGCTTTTCCAATCCCACCGCCGTCAGGGTTTCTGCCTCGGCCTTCATCCGGGCCATCTCGTCATCTGCGTGTTTTCCGAAGAGCGTGTCCCCGGAAAACGGCAGGTTGGCCACACGTTGCTGCGCCTCGGGCTTGAGAGACGTGAGCCTGAGCCATGCATGGCGGCGCTGGTTGATACCGTGGCAGTAGCCATGCGCCGCCAACAAGGAAATATCCGCCGCGGCACTGATGGCCTGGTTCGAAACCAGCATCCCCTCCTTGACGATTTCCATAAAGTCCTCCTTCCTGTCGCGCGGCACAAGGTCCGCGAACTGTTCCATGGAATCCCAAAGCGCCCGGTCATATCGTCCTAGTAATGCCGAGTCGCTGGAGGCCTTCATCGTGGTGGAAGAGGTCCCGCATGCTTTCCGTCCCGCCGAATCAATCCAGCGGCTCTCCTTGTCCGGAGGCACTGTGGAGGACGGGGAGGTAGAGTGTTGTTTTCTGGCTGTCGTAACGATCACTGAGTCGGGGACTGGGTCCATCCTCAGGAAGGCAGGGTCAGAGTCCGGTGCCCTGTATTTCTTCAAAAGCCTAGAAGGGGCGGCCCTAACCACCGCAGGCGTAAGAAATAATTCTTGTGCCGGTTCAACCAGTCCCGGGACCAAGGGCAACAGAGGGCGAGACAGGCTCTTTTTGTGCAAAGTCTCGAATATCACAGACGTCGTAGGTGTAGGAGCCGTCACCGTGATACCCAACTTCGCGGCCCCCCTCAGGAGAACATCCTGGAATGTACCGATGTCATCGATAGGGGACACCCTAGTGTCCGGGGAATCGGACAGAGATGGGGAATAGGAGCGAGTCCTGGAAGATGTATCCGTCCTGGATCTATGCCTCCTATGGCGCCGTCTGGAACGAGTGGAGGACCTGCGCCTACTCCTCGATCGTTCTCTCCGTCTGGAGCGAGACTTCGACCTCCTGGGCTTCGGCCGGTCCACCGGTCTGTCCGGGGTGGCCGACTTGGGCTTACGCGGTTCTTTAGACTTAGGAGTCTTCTTGGGAGGGGTCGGAAGGTGAGGCAACGAGGCCGACTTTGGTGGAACCGGTGGAGGCTTCTCAGGTAGAGGAGGCAACGGAGGAGGTGTAGTCATCCTTGGACGCGGCCCTCTAGGCAACGGAGGGGGAGGTGTTATGGACTTCTTCGGAGTATAAACCTCCGAGTGCACCGATCCCGGTGACCCACCATCCCTCCTGGGCTGAGGGGAGCCCCCCACAGCCTCAGGGCGCTTAGTACGGGCGTCCGGCACCGATGACCGGTGTGCAGGAGTCGACCGCCAGTCCCTCGACGTCGAACGTCCCTTCGGCGTCGACCGTCTCTTCCTCTTCAGCGTCGAGCGACTCGCGTGTCTCGACGTCGATCCGGACCATCTCGACGACTATCTGTGTCTTGACGGCGACCGCTTGCGTCTCGACGGCGACCGCCTCGACGTCCTGTGGCGTCTCGACGTCGACCTCGACGACGATCTCCTTCGCCTCGACGGGGCACGCCTCCGTCTCGCCGGCGAGTGCTTCTGCGTCGACGGCGGGCTCGACGACGAGGATCCCCTCGACGACGATGAAGCCTTTCTGGAAGGCGATCGACGGTATTGCCTCGGCGGCGTGCGGCGACGCCGATCCTGTCGACGTCTGTCCTGTCTACGCCGATCGCTCGACGTCGACGACAGCGTCGACGACACCGTCTCCACGTCCGACGGCGGCCTATGTAGGTCCCTCGACGTCGACGTGCTCTCGACCCAGAGCCCTGGGGAGAAGGGGAGCTGGCCTTGGACTTCTCTCTCGACGTCTTGGAGGGTGCAACCGACCCAGACGGAGAATGGGGACGTGTGCTGGTCTTCCTGCCCCCGGGGAGCCCCCCAGGGGCCTCAGCATGGGCAGAAGAAGCCCCTCCAGACCCACCTTGTGTCTTCTGTCTCCTTTCTTCAAGTCCCTGAAGCCTGATTTTCTTCCTGTCTTTCAGGGTCCTGCCAGAGAACCCCTGGCAGATCTCACACTCTTCAGGGATGTGGGAAGAGGGAAGGCAGAGAATACAGACCTCATGGGGATCTGTCTTGGCCTTCTTCCTGGAGCACTCCGAGCATTTATCAAATAATGCAGGCATTATTTCGACCAAGGGGTGCCACAAGCCAAGAAGAAAGCTGTAATGTACAGATAAAGTACACAAAAAACGATTTTAGTGCAAAAACACCAACAAAACCCTTGAAAAGGGAGAGCTCAATGCTCCAGGGTCCTGCTAGCAGGAGCCGGAAAAAAGAACTGAAAGTAAGAGAGACCTGCAAGGCATTCTGGGATACTGTGAAGTTCTGGAAAGTTCTCTTAAAGGCACAGTACCCTATTCTGAGACACATAATGGCAGCCTATGGGCTTGTCTGTCCAGGTCTTCCTCTCTATCTCCCAGAGGGGTTTGTACTGAAGAAAATGAAAATCTGGACAGGCTTTGCTGTTTTGTGGATTTTTTGGTGGAATTTCTAGCTGAAGTACTGGACAGTGTAGCCTGTTGGGGGCTGCATTATATGTCTTTAAATTTTCTCTTAAGTGTCTATGCTTTTCTGCATTTTTTGACACTGTAAGAGATTATTTTTGATTGCTCCGGGGTCCACGCACATGGGCGGGACTATTCACTAGATTATGACTATACACAGAGATCCCCTACTACAGAAGTTAAAATTGTTACGTTTTTAATAATTTCCTAAAATTGTGGTGGGCAGTACATTCTCTTAGGGGAAGTTTATTCCAAAAATGGGGGTCTAGGAATGTGAATGCGTGGTCTCCTTAGTAGGTTTTCTTGAGGCGTGGAATGGTAGAGACTTGTTCATAGATCTTAAAGACCTTATTGGTTGATAGGGAATAGGTTTTTCCATCAAATAGCTGGGGCCCTTGCCATTATACACTTTGTGCACTAGGCAGCAGATTTTGAAGGGGATACACTTCCTCACAGGCAGTCAATGTGGTGCACGTAGTAAAGGGACTGAGGCAGATCTTGCTGGTAGATTGAGAATTAAATGAGCCGCTGTATTCTGAACCACCTGGAGTTTATCCAGGAGAGATTCATTGATCGCGGCCAGTAGAGCATTGCCATAGTCCAGGCGACTAATCACCAGCACCTGGACTAGGCTCTTGCGTACTGCCAGTCGGAGCATTGGAAAAACTCTACGTAGTAGCCTCATAACATGAAAGCAGGAGCCAGTGGTAGACAACACCTGGTCTTTCATGGTTAGGTTATGGTCAAGTTTTATGCCCAGATTCTTCACTGAAGATTTTGGAACAGGTGGTGATCCTAATTCGGGTGGCCACCACTCAGGGGACCACAACAACTGAGCGGCTCCGAAGAGCATGATTTCAGTTTTTACATTATTTAGCTGGAGACAATTTGCGGCCATCCAGGATGTGATAGTTTCATGCCTTTAGTAAAATGAGCTCTTGTCTCGGACGAATCTTTATCAAACGTTAGCAGAAGTTGAGTATCGTCCACATGTGAGGCAGGTATGAAACCATGGGCTCTTATGATGTTTGCAAGAGGAGCAAAATATATGTTAATCAGTTTGGGGCTCAGACAAGAGCCCTGGGGCACTCCTTTATTAATTGTCATGTTGCGTGACCAAAATGGTCCCAGGTGAATGGTCTATGTTTGGTTAGACAGAAAGTTTCTGAACCACTGTAGCACCTGGCCCTGGATGCCCATCTCTTCCAATCACTGTATCAATCTTTGATGAGATATTGTATCGAAGGCCGCAGGCAAGTCTAACAGCACAAGGACAGACGGTTGATTTTTGTCTTGCCTGCATCTAATGGGTCTGTAACAGCTAAGAGTGCAGTTTCAGTGCGGAGCATTGGTCTAAAACCTGACTGGGATGGATCTAGGATCCTGTTTGACTCAAGGTATTCCACCAGTTGTTTATTGAAAAACCTTTCTATTATTTTACTTGCCCATAGAAGAAGCGATATAGGGTGATAGTTAGAAACCTCTGTAGCAGGAAGGTTATTTTCTTCGCAATCGGAATGACCTGAGCAGCTTTTCACTCATCTGGAATTTTGCCAGTGCTCAATGAGAGATTCAGTAAGGAGCTAATAGACAAGGCCATATGATAGGATAGCGTGACTGCTTTCTTGGCTGGTATAAAATCCAGGGGAGAGCCTGATTTAACAGCTTTCAAAACGAGTTGAGCGGACTTCACATTAAAGGGGGCAAACTTCTCGAAGGTGCAAGTGCAAGTAAAAGACCAGAAAAGACCAGCGAGGAGGGGTAGCTATCATCCATAAAGACAACATGGCCATCACGGAAATAAACTCATTCGACTACAACTCATTCGAATGCCTCTCAACCAACATCAAGACCAAAGACAATGGCTCCTTACTGTGTCACCTTCTCTATCATCCTCCTGGTAAAAACTCAGAATTTGGAGAACAAATAGCCGACCTGATAGCTCAAGGTGCACTTGGCGATACCAACAATATAATTCTTGGTGACCTGAACCTACGGTGGAATGAGACCAACAACCTGCTAATCCTATCGCTATCCACTCTCCTCTGTGACAACAATCTAACCCAGTACTGCACAGAAGAGACACACTACAAAGGAGCCACCCTCAAGGCCATTATCACGCAAAGAAACAAAATCACTATCAATCACATACTTCCCGTTGACTGGTCAGACCACCACATGATCCTATTCCACATAAACCAACTTACTATCTCTCAACCCGAACTGCGAGACCCCTCCAAATGGCTGCGAAACCTCTCTGATGTTCCAATGGGAGTCCTCAAAGAAGAAATAAGCTCACTTCTCCCAGACAACACTAAACACATCTCTACTAATGACCTCACTGATTGTTACAATGCCAAGCTAATATCTATCCTCGATAAAGTAGCGCCCCTAAAACTCAAAAAGAGTAGAGCCATCCCATCCAGATTATGGTTCAACTCCGAACTCAACTCCGAAAGAAGATTACTAAGAGCCAAAGAAAGAAAGTGGAGAAATAACCCTTCTTCTATTCTTCGTGACCAACTCAAATCAGCGGGCAGGAAGTACAACAATCACATCAAAAACAAAAAATCCAGCTTTTTCTGCTCAGCACTGGACAGTGCCAAAAACAGACCCAAGGAGCTCTATAGCATCATCAGACAACAAACCTCCAAGCCCATACCCTCCTCTGTGCAGGCGTCCAAAGAACTATGCAACAAGTTCGCCAAATTTTTCAAGGACAAGATTACAAAAATCGAACTCTCACTGGACGACATCAACACACAGCACGCAAAGAGCAATGCGGCTGGGTCACCAGACCTTTCACTTGATCTCTCTCCTAGTCCCTCCCCGAATTCCTGGCTCAGTTTCCATCCTATCCAAGAAACTGAGATAATCACGCTGATCTCCACCTCCAAACCCTCAGCCCATGTCCTTGATCCCATTCCCCCCCTATTGACCAAAAAAATGAAGCACGCTCTAGCTCCGCTCTGGAGCACGATCATAAATAGCTCCCTGAAAAGCGGAGTGGTTCCTGACTGCCTCAAAATGGGTCAAGTCACACCCCTGTTGAAAAAACCTGGACTAGATGGGACAGATCTAAACAACTATAGACCTGTGTCGAACCTCCCCCTTCTCTCAAAAACACTCGAAAGATGCGTACTACATCAACTGACCGAGCACCAGGACAACATCAACCGCCTGGACCACCACCAGTCTGGCTTCAGAAAAGGCTTCAGCACAGAAACCGCGATTCTCAATATCATTGACGATATACATGGATCACTAGACACCGACCAATGCTGCCTCCTCATTCTCCTTGACCTCTCGGCAGCATTTGATACTGTTGATCACAAACTCCTCATAAGGACTCTCCAAGAAAGAGCTGGCCTTGGCGAGGTAGTCCTCAAATGGTTCTCCTCCTTCCTCCACAACCACACACAAAAAATAAAAATAAAAAACTTTACCTCCGACCTCCAGCAAGTCAACAGGGGAGTCCCTCAAGGCTCTGTGCTTTCACCGCAACTCTTTAATATCTACATGGAACCTCTTTCCAACCTACTCAGAAAAGCCAACATTCACTTCCATCTCTATGCTGATGATACCCAGATCTATCTGGAAACAACCTCTCTCAAAGACATACAAAGACTCAATGATGTCTTGAAAGATGTCCAACGTTGGCTCACAAGAAATCACTTGAAACTTAACCCTGACAAGACAGAGACACTCCTCATCTCAAATAAGGAAGACAACCCACAAATTGCCGAGTGGTTAAAGGCCATTGATGCATTTAATGGAAATCTGATTCTAGCGGACTCTGTCAAATCCCTAGGCATTACTCTCGATCCAAAACTGAATAGGACGAGACACATTAAGAATTAGGCCAAAAGCGCGTTCCTTAGCCTCAGACTACTGAACAAATTAAAACCCTACATTCCGCCCAATGTCCTCAAACAGGCCACCCAATCTCTGGTTCTGTCAAGACTGGACTATGGGAACGCAGTCTTCTCAGGAATTCTAAAATCACACTTGGCTCTCATCAAAACAACGCTACATGCGGCTGCTAGAATGATCACCGGTATCAAGAAATATGATCATATCTCCCCCGCACTCAAGGAACTGAAATGGCTCCCAGCAGAAATGCGGATTAACTTCAGAACAGCCTGCCTCACCCATAAAGCCCTTCACACCGGCAAACCAGATTACCTGGCAAAAACACTCATAAAAGCAGGTCAGTCCAGGAACCTAAGAAGCTCAAGCTCCCTTCTACTCATCACAGCTAAGACCAGAAAGAAAAAAACTGCTGACCGATCTTTCACCGGAAGCGCTCCCAGAATCTGGAATTCCATCCCCCCGCATATCAGAACCATTCCCTCTTATGTAGAATTCAAACGCCAACTCAAAAACCTGTTCCTCAACCGCTCCTTTGAAATGGATAGTGGGGAGCAATTAACAATGATTGAGCTTCGCTCCAGCTCTAAGACTCTGAAGATCGTTGAAGAAAAAAAGCCATGTACTACAATGTGTTGCTCTTTCATTTTTTCGCTCCTTTGTGGATATGTCTCCCCTCTATTCTATATCTGATGATTATCTGTGCTGTACATACTGTAAAGCGCTCCGATACCATGGGGTCTGGCTGGCGCTATAGAAAACTTCTTCAATAAACAAAAATAAAAAATAAAGTATTCTTTCTAACAACGTATGTAGGTTCCAAGTTGATGAGGTGTGTCAAGTTTGCAAGATTGTTACAGATTAAGTTTACGTATGTAAAGTAACGCACCCAGGCAAACAATATGACTACTGGCAAAGATTAAATGGTAAACATAATAAAATTGATGATTCACAACTGAATTAGCATATAAAGTACATTTTAATAACTTTCGTAATAAACGTCATGAATAAAATCATTGACTTAATGATAAAATACAATAAAAAAGATTTTTGGGCTCATTATCACATATACATAAATTTTGTGTAGAATATGATATAAGTGAGGGATGGTTTCCTGTTAACGCGTTAAGACACGTTGAAGGTGTCTTCCTCAGGACTTTACCATCATGATGCTGTAAATAAATGTACAATTTTTAAAATGTTGTCTTTATGCTAAACAGTTGGTTATTTTACATGAAGTTAGCCAGATTTTGAATGCCAGTAAATTCGTTCAAAATTCATGATACATCGCCTATTATTTGGTTCGACATGCTGATGTATATCGTGAGGACAAGCTTACAATTCCATTAGTACAAGAACAAAAACGGGCAGTTGAGTTTTCAGCAAATCTTTTACACATTTAAAACTTTTGAGTATCGTAGAGACATGCTGACAGTTTCATAATTACAACAGCAAAACCGAGCAATTACAATTTCAGCCAATCTTTTCCACAATTGAAACGTTTGATCGATCCGCTAACTACTACTTAAAGGGAATAGCCATTACCCCACTTTTTATGCTTATGCTCCCTATCTGGATAAATGCTATATAAAATGTTAGCTGTCCTTGCATCTAACATAAATGAAAGTAAATATAAGCATGTTTATTTCTCTTGTTTAAACGTTTCAATTGTACTAATGGCATTCAAAATCTGGCTAACTTCATGTAATATAACCAACTGTTTAGCATAAAGACACATTTTTTAAAACCAAAGACCAAAGAGCTGCAAGTTGTGCTGCTGAGGATACTGGTGCTGGTACTTGACTGCGGGTCACAGGGCTGGTACATTCCGCGTGTATTGCTGCCTGACTAACAGTGACTATATGGCCCTCTGACAGACCAATGGTGCTATGTGGCATTGATAGTAAGATAGTTGGAAGTGCCCCCCAGATACCTGTGTGTCGCTTTCTCACACAATGGTGAGCACAGATTAAGGCAGGTCTCCACCACGCTGATCGGCTACGGTGTACGCTGCACTTACACGTGGATCGCCGAGAGTTCCCCTGTTAGTTTTGTCCCAGCCAGCGATTGATCACACTAACACGGGTGTGCTGAGGCAGCTGCAACATGGGGAAGCCAGACAAACATCAGCCGCGACTCACGTTCGAGATGCGCAAGGCTGGTAAAACCCAGCATGCCTCGGACTCCGAACTAGACAGTGCAGACCGGCATCGACTACGCTGGAGAAGTCCTTAGCAGCTATACACATGAGCCTACAAGCCATCAATGATGATATGGAGTCTTTAAATGGGCGCATTGACAGTATTTCCACCAAACTCGACAAACCGTATCGGAGAAGCAGAGCAGCGAATCTCAAACGCAGAGGATGGCCTACAGAAGGTTGAGACAAAGACATCCGACATGGCACAACTATTAGCGGTCATTCAAGCTAAGACTGAAGACATTGAAGGCGCAACAATGTACGCATTTTGTGACTTCCGGAATCGACCAATGTTGGGCGCTTAGAAACATATGTCGAAAATCTATTCAGTGAGCTGTGCAGCGAAGACACGCTCTCCAGTATGTTTGTTGTCGAAAGGGCTCATCGCTCATTAACAACGCAGCCACCTCCGGGAGCACCATCCAGACCAATCAGTGCCCGCCTGCTCAATTACAGAAACAGGGACTCCATGCTAAAAGCTGCCAAGCAAAGAGGGAATGTCAACTATCAAGGCAATGCACTCTTTTTATCCGGATTTCACGGCGACGGTGCAAGCAGCACACAAGGAATTTCAGACGACCAAGTAACTTCTCTTTGCGGAAAAGATTCCCACGCCATGCTCTATCCGGCGCAACTTTGTATTGGAACTGAAGATAAGGCCAAGATTTTCACAAATCCTAAACGCGCACTGGATTACGCAAAAACGATGCGTCGCAAAAAGACACCATCCCCCGCCACCTCGGATATAGATGAATGGGGACAACACCATTGCACTCCTGAATAGGCACTGATGGCGGATTGGAGGTCTGTCCCCGGGGGCTCCGCCCCTCCTCGAGATCTAAAGACGACACCATGCTGGAACTATTATCACTACTCATTGCATTAAGACTGTACCATTGAAACATCTTGATGTTTTGGTATCCTTTGTATGTTGCGGACTTTCCGTTTTTTATGTGCCTTTACTTGCTCAGGTAATGGACTGCTGGATGAATGCCTTTATTATCAGACTGCAAAGTAGGTGTGAGTGCCTTATATGGACACTCTGTGGCCATTCCCCCCCTACGCACTGGGGAGGCTAACTGTGTTGCAACAGCCACCGAATGGGTAACCCCTACAATACTGTATTGTTGTTGTTTTTTGTGTTGGGGATCGCTAAGGTTGTTGGGTATGGCTTTCGCAAAGTTAGGGCGCTGAAGTGGGAGGGGGTGGGAAGGGTTTGTATTGTGTTTTTTAGCTTGGTTCGAAGTGATTAGACTAATGCATATGAGGAGGCTACGTTTCCCAGGGATTACTTGGTACTGACGTACCAGTTAGATCCGGCTATCCTTTCACGCTTTGTATAGTGATTGTCAGTTATCATCGGGAACCGAGATGTATGATATTGCAATGCAATGTGAGGTTCTTTGAAATAAGTATGTGTATGTGCTGCACTCTTGGATGTCTGCCCAGGCTCTACTTCTTGTTTATGATTCTTGTCCCTATTACACTGTTGCCTTAGACTATGCATGTTGATTATACCTGCTTGACGTGGAATGTAAGGGGGCTTAATACCCCAAGAAAAATTCACCAAGTGCTTGCCTATCTAGACAGGTTTGCAGGAAACTTATCTGACTAGGTCATCGAAGGCCAGAATTGCATTTAAGTGGTCTGGGTACAAATTAGCCTCTACATATCACAAACATTTCGAAGGGAGGGTCCAAGGGAAGGTTTAGAGACCGCCTACAATCATGTTCCCCACACAAGACTATGAATACACAAATAAATGATTGTGGGTCTAATGGAAAGCTAATGGGTGGTGCCTGACTGACCAAAAAGAATACAAATAAGGAAAGGAGTTATTCAATCTTAAAGCAGGGGATATCTCTACGGATGAGTAAATACCCATCAGTCTTCGATTGGTTCCACCCTGTTCATCATTTGGGACTCATCACACCAAGGAGAATAATCCTGCCACCACTCGATGTTCAGAGTGATGCTAGTCCTAGAATGTAATAAGGTGTGTTGCTAATAACCGTGAAGACTGAAAAAAGCAGTGCAAAGAAAGTGATTGTGGTGAAGGGATATAAAATTGGAGAAAATAGGAGAAAAGAACTTCATTGAATGTCCCCTATGTTTCCATCGCTAAAAAGTGCTAGAGAATAGTAGAGACACAAATATCTACTATTGTAATAAGTGTAATATGATCGACATCTTTCTTGCAGATTTGCGGGCCCGCCCAGGTATCCAGCTGCATTCCTCAGGACCGAATCTAGCTACTGCTCGTGCATCCCAATGTGATAGGTGAAAGGGGATGTTTTTACAATTAAATATATTAAAAGAGAAATAATTTTTTACATTACGTTCCTGTTAGTGGACCAGGTGTCCCCTTGACAGTTGTAGGAACTCCTTGCTGAAATGTAAACAAAATGGTATGACATACACAGACAGGCACAAACACCACATTAAGTAACAATTTTTTGGCTCAGAACATATACTAATGTTTTGAAGCAAGTGCGGATGTGTCAAATACATTTTCCAACAGAGTGCACCAAGCTGCTAACTCCCAAAAAGGAATTTCTGGTAACCCCGGCTTACCTTTTGGGATGGAGGTACGCTCTGCGCCTCATCTGGCTACAGCTCAGGTAAGTGGAGCCCTGCGCTGAAAATTAAAGCACATACAACACATAAAAGTGTCAGATCCAGCCAAATAACCAGTTTGTTTAAAAGTTATTCAGCGTTGTCTTACTCAGGTTTGAAAGTGCGTCTTTTTTTGTGCATTCACCCTCTTAAGATGTTATAATGTGTAATTACACCATTGTCATATAGTTCAAATAGTATCGTCTTCTGTAGTGTATAGACCGGCGCAATGCCCGCTTGACATAACCATCCACTGTAGTCTTAATCAGGGCTCATCTATTATGTGACCCACCTGTAGGCATGTAACATATGAGGGCTCGGTTAGTGTTGATCTCTTATAGTATGGTATAAGCAGACAGACTAAGTTCGGCTCTCTCGCTTTAATGTATGGGCAATATTAAATCAAGCGCAAGCCGCCAGTTGGCGTGTGACTTGTAAAGACTCGGCTAATATCCCTCAATATCGCCCACATATTAGAGCATGGGAGCCGAGTGGAGTCTGTCTGTTAACCATAAGAGAGGGATATTAGCCGAGTCTTTACAAGTCACACGCCAACTGGCGGCTTGCGCTTGATTTAAAATTGCCCACACATTAAAGCGAGAGAGACGAACTGAGTCTGTCTGCTTATACCATACTATAAGAGATAGACACTAATCAAATCCTCATATGTTACATGCCTACAGGTGGGTCACATAATAGATGAGCCCTGATTAAGACTACAGTGGGTGGTTATGTCAAGCGGGCATTGCGCTGGTCTATACACTGCAGAAGACGATACTATTTGAACTTGTCTAAATATTTGAGTTTGAGCCAATGAGTTTGTTATCATCACGCCATCCCTATATGACAATGGTGTAATTACACATTATAACATCTAAGAGGGCGAGTGCACACAAAAAAAGACGCACTTTCAAACCCGAGTAAGACAACACTGAATAACTTTTAAACGAACTGGTTATGTGGCTAGATCTGACACTTTTATGTGTTGTATGTGCTTTTAATTTTCAGCGCGGGGCTCCACTTACCTGAGCCGTAGCCAGGTGAGGCGCAGAGCGTACCTCCTTCCCAAAAGGTAAGCCGGGGTTACCAGAAATTTTTTTGGGGGAATTAGCAGCTTGGCGCACTCTGTTGGCATATGTATTTGACACATCCGCACTTGCTTCAAAACAATAGTATATGTTCTGAGCCAAAAAATTGTTACTTAATGTGGTGTTTGTGCCTGTCTGTGTATGTCATACCATTTTGTTTACATTTCAGCAAGGAGTTCCTACACCTGGTCCACTAACAGGAACGTAATGTAAAAAATGATTTCTCTTTTAATATATTTAATTGTAAAAACATCCCCTTTCACCTATCACATTGGGATGCACGAGTAGTAGCTAGATTCGCTCGTGAGGAATGCAGCTGGGTACCTGGGCGGGCCCGCAAATCTGCAAGAAACATGTCGACCATATTACACTTATTACAATAGTAGATATTTGTGTCTCTACTATTCTCTAGCACTTTTTAGCGTTGGAAACATAGGGGACATTTAATAAAGTTTTTTTCTCCTATTTTCTCAAATTTTATATCCCTTCACCGCAATCACTTTCTTCGCACTGCTTTTTTCAGTCTTCACGGTTATTAGCAACACAGCTTATTACATTCTAGGGCTACCATCACTCTGAACATCGAGTGGTGGCAGGATTATTCTCCTTGGTGTGAGGAGTCCCAAATGATGAACAGGGCGGAACCAATCTAAGATTGATGGATATTTACTCATCCGTAGAGATATCCCCTGCTTTAAGATTAAATAACTCTTTTCCTTTGTATTATTTTTGGTCGGTCAAGCACCACCCATTAGTTTTCCATTAGACCCACAATCATTTATTTGTGTATTCATACAAATTAGCCTCCTCATACTCCACATACGCGAGAGGGGTTCTTATGTTGTTTAAACGTGGTTTGTAATTTATGCCCCTTAAAACATATGCTGATGATGATGGACGGTGTGCTATGGTCCATGTGAAATTAGGACACATTCTTGTCACTGTCATTAATATATATGGCCCCGTATCAGATGAACCTCGCGTCTTTTTTCGCATGCTCACGGTGTTGTGCACTTGGCCGGAGAAGGCTTATCTATGTTGCGGCCGGCATACTGCGAGGCATTCGGGGCCAACTCTCCATCATCGAAAATACGTTAGCAGGCTTGGAACGTGACTATATGGCCGAACCCAACACTAACATCCTAGCGAGCATAAAAGAACAATTAATAGAATATGATACCATTGGGGAAACTGAAACCAGTTATCTATCGCGTCATCATACTGCAAGGGCATACGGTGAGGGAGGGCGCCCTGTTGGTCAATTAGCCGCTAAACTCAAATTCCAAACTGAACATTACACACCGCAGGGGATAGTTAAACAATTTAGATCTTGCTATTCGACTCTGTATACTTCACAGGAGAGGCACGGATGATGCAGCGCTGGATGACTACTTTGTTGATATACCTTGTGCCTGGCTCAGTCAACCAATAGGCGAAGAAGATATTAAAGCAGCGATTCGATCTTTATCAAACAAAACGGCACCGGTCCGGATGGGCTGGCAGCGGAATTTTAGAAAGAATACGCCGATCTTCTAACGCCCTACCTCTTAGAAGTGTATGCTGGGGGCGTGGCCAAGATGGCGACCGCGGCGGACGTGTGCTTAAGAGGCTCCCGAACCCGGCCCCGGTAAATGCCCGATCAGCAACGCTAGACCCCCCTCCAACGTCTACAGTGGGGGGGCCCCTGGCGCAGAAACCACAGTGCACCCCGGCTGGCCCGCGGGTTCCGAGCAGTGTGGGCCATGGGCTGAGGTGTGCCGGAGCTGAAAGGTGCAATCTGAGCCGCAGGAAGTGAGCGGGGGGCGGCGACCCGGCCCTCGAGGGCCCCTCGGCGGAGACGGACACAGCAGCATCCGAGGTGAGAGGCTCCCTGGGGCGGAGAACGCGCGCACTCTGAGGGCGCGAAAATCGAGGCCCGGTCCCAGGGGCCTACTCCCGGTGAAGCAGGGAGCGGGAAGAATAGCCGTTACCTCGGGCCGCCAGACGAGGACGCAGGGGGACCCCCCTGGAAGCGGGGCACAGAGGAGGACGACGAGGCGCATCAGATGAGCTGTGAGGGCAGGCACGGCCGGTCTGAGGCCCGGCAGGCGTAGTGAAAATCGAGGCCGGGGATTGGAGGCCTACTGCTTGAGGAATACCCAGCAGAGCCGGGAGAGTGTGGACGGCTGGCGCCAAACGAGACCGGAGTGCTGAGGCTCGAGGGCGGCACATAGAGTGGGCCTCTTGAGGCGGTCGAGCCTGCCCTCGCACAGCGTGGGGGCCCTGCTGCAGCTTCGAACTATCCTGGCAGCCTGGGAGAGCCCTGAAACACCCTTGCAGTAGAAGTGAGAGACCAGTGACGAGGGACGGCCTGCCCTTAGAGTGTAACTCGACCCTCGAGACCTAGTTGGAGGGAACCCCTCTTTGAAGCCCTGGACGGAAAGCAGCCTTTACGAGAGGGGTCCCCCTAGACACGTGGCACCTAGAATATTGCACAGGCGAGCCTCTCAGGAGCCCAGCGGTGGGCGGACTGACTCTGGATTGTGAGGGCCCTTTTTGAGTCCTGGTGCTTGGTGAACGCCGTCAGATATCCTGACTGACCCCCCAGCTGAGGAACCACTGCACAGGCGGCCCAGGTGAGGCTGGTGGGTCTGAGAGCTGGTGGTGGGGACGGCAGGGGGCAACCTTGAGCCATAGCGGGGGGCCTCTGGCGGCACGTGCCCGGCGGGCACCAACATGTCCGGGGGATCACGCAAGGGAGGACGCACCATCACAGACATGTTGACGAAGGGAGGACCTAAGGGGACCAAAAGCCCCTCAGGCCCCGCGGCGGCCACGGACTCGGTGAGGCGAGAAGACAAAGGGGCCCGATTACCAAGGTGTTCCTGGAATCCCTGTTCAACTCTCTACGGGAGGACTTCCAGACCCTAAAACAGGAAATGGCGGGAGAGTATCGGGAGCTTCGCCGCGACGTCGATGGACTGGGAGAAAGGGTGGCCGCTGTCGAAGAGGCTGATCATACGCGGAGTGAAGAAGTGGAGCAACTACAGCATAGGTGCTGCGCATGCAGGAACAGCAATTGGACTTACAGGCCCATGCGGAAGATTTCGAAAACCGCTCCCGGAGGAATAATATACGCGTCCGAGGTGTACCATCCAAGGCGGAGGGGGGCGACATCACCCTGTTCTTGCAGGGCCTGTTTCGGGACATTTTAGGAGAAGGGGAAGACTTTGTGATACGCATTGACAGGGCACACAGAGTGGGATTGGCAAGAAGGGCGCCCGCCACCACCCCCCGCCGGACATTTTGGCGTTCCTGACGAATTTCCCACTGAAGGACCGGATAATGCAGGAAGCGCGCCGAAAGCCCCCTCTACGCTATCGAGATCTTCAGATTGCGCTATATCAGGGCCTTTCCGCTATAACTTTACAAAAAAGGAGAGCATTCAAGGTGGTCACCTCGTTCCTCCACGAGAAGGGGGTCCCTTACTCTTGGGGTCACCCCTTCCGCCTGGTTTTCAAATGGACTGGCGCACTTCATCAGTTCCGATCTCTGACGGACGCGTGCACCCTGCTGGGGATAGAGTCGGAGGAGTCTCAGAGGGCCGGAGAGGATGCGGACAACCCCTTGCAGGAGAGACCCCCCCGCCCCTCGGGGGAGAGTTGGCAGAAAGTGTGGCGTCGACGAGCGCCCAGGCAGGCCCGTAGGCCAGACCCTGAGGCAGTGGCACAGGAGAAGGCGACAGCTATCAAGGAGGTGTCCAAGGATACTGCAACACAAGACTGAGTCTCTTCCTCATGCGCAATAGAAGGGAGGGACTATTTTGACTGTTGGGGGGTGGAGGGAGTTCTGGGGGGGGGGGATTCTGGTTGGGGTTAGGGAGAGCTCCTGGGGGGGGGGGGGGAGGGGGGGAAGTTTTGATTCAAGAGGAGCTCGGCTTTAGTGCAGGGTTCGTGGTAGAGAAGGGGGGGGTTCCAAGTTCCGGTGAGAATGGATGAGTATGGGGATGCAGGGGTGCAGGGATCTCCTGGGACGCAGCTTGAAGGTTTGAAGATTCCCTATGTCGGCGGCTGAGTTGTGCATCCTCACTTTAAATGTCCGAGGCTTGAATAACCCGGTAAAGCGCAGGGCAGTCTTGTCTCTCCTGGAGAATTCGAAGGCTGATATCTGCCTCCTACAGGCGACGCACTTACTGCCCAAAGATTGTCACAGGATGAAATCACGCCACTTCCCAACACAGTTTTTCTCTTCAGCACCCACGAAGACTGCAGGGGTTGCGATATTGGTGTCCCACCACTTTTGAGGTAAAGTTCTGCAGAGAAGAGTGGAGATAAAGGGGAGGCTGCTGTCCTATAGCTTCTCTATAGGTGAGGTCACTTACACAGCTAGTACAATTTATGCACCTAACGAGGGACAAGAAAAGTTTTTACACCAGGTTCTTGATGAGACCGCGGCGTCCCCAGACAGACATATGGTGACAGGGGGGGTCTTAATTTGGTCTTCGACAACCTACAGGACAGATCAGGGCAGCGCTTCTCGTAAACCGGCACTCTGTCGGAGGGGGGACACTGTAGATTGAGAGAGTTGGGGTTGAATGATCTGTGGCGAACCTTTCACCCGGGTACTAGGGATTACACATATTACTCCAATGCCCATAAAACTTATGCTCGGTTAGATTATATGCTGACCTCCACCTCACTCACGGCGCTGGCATCCCAGACAGACATAGGAGCAATGGTGCTGTCAGATCATGCGCCGCTCATGGCAGTGTTCTCCTTCCCGCCCCTTGCACGTCCCCCGCGTTGCTGGAGATTGCGCGGCACGCTATTACATCGGAAAGAGGTTATAGCTAAAATTAGAGGGGTCATAACTGAGTACATGACACACAATCAGCCTTCTGACACCTCACAGGCCACACACTGGGCGGCGCTCAAGGCGAGTTCATAGCGATATCGGCGGCGGAGAATGCGGAGCGGGCGCGAAAAAGAGAGGAGCTATCGGCGACTGTGCGCAAGCTAGAGTGGATACACCAGAGATCAGGGGCGCCGAGAATTTGGAGGCAGCTCCGTCTGGCGCGTCAGCGACTGGCGGCCCTCGACCAAGACCGCACCGAATACGCAGCTTTGAGGGTCCGTCATATGTACTACACAAGCGGGGACCGCTGCGCCGGCTGTAGGGCACTCGGGTAACGGTTTCAGCGGCACACTCAGCGAGAATTAATCACACAAACGGGCACAAAAGTTGTAGAGGATAGGGACATTGCGAACACCTTTAGCGACTTCTACGCGGCGTTATACGCCGGAGCCGATCTTAACCCCACGGATAGTGAAGCGCTCTTGCACGATACCGCGCTGCCCACTCTCTCGCCGGAACAGTCGGAGGCACTGGAGATCTGGAACAGGTAATGATAAGGGCAGGATTAGGTGCCAAATTGCAAAGGGCGGGATTAGGTGCCTAGTTGCAAAGTTCTGGGGGGATGTTATACAGTCCTTGCAGACTATATCCGGGAAACAATTGCAATGTATACCTGTGGTGTGTTTATTGAGTTATGTACCTAATGTTTAGGGCACAATGGGTACATTCTTAAGAGTCGCTTTATTATTAGCAAAACGACGAATAGCAATGACCTGGGAAAGCTCGTTGATCCCACGATGTGACCACTGGATAAAAGATACGGTTTACTGTAAAGAGACTCTTGAGCTGTAAGCAGAAGAATTACCATCATCTTCTAAACCCAAACACATTTGGGAACCGCTACGACAGTACTTACTGACAAACTCTCAGCAGGACTCCCCGATCACTCCATAAAGTAACATAGACGTATACTATCTAATCTCTATGCAATATCAGGTATATAATGTATATTAGCCCATTTTTTGTGTATCCGTGTAGTGATAGAATTGATCACTTCTAGTTGGTTGTGGTTGATGATATACCGCCACACAGTGGATTCCTGTACTAGCCCTGTTTGAAAATCAATAAACAGAATTAAAAAAAATTAAAAAACCCTTCATGGGCTTATGGTTGCCAGGAAATGTTCCACTTGAAGAAGAAAAAGGCTTTTACTCAGCCAATGCGCCTTCCCTAATGTGACAATGTCATATCTTTCTCTACGCAGAATTGGCCTTTCAAATAGAAAAAAAATGCAGAGCCTACGTGGGGCCCATTTCTACACAAAGAGGCTGTGCATCGAGGGATGTTTTCTCTCCACCAGTGAGGCCATCAAATTCCACGCAATAAGACAGTTCCATATTTTACCACTGAACAGAAGACCTTTGTACCAGGTGTTCCACTATTTCATGCATAAGCTATTGGAATCGCAGCGCTTGTGTGACTTAAAGTTGCCTTCTTGGCCACCAATAATTCTGCAAGGTGGTTTGGTGAGTTGTAGATCCTATGTGCTTCGGACCTGTATGCTGTCTTCTGTGAGAACGTTGATTTTTCAAAATGAAGCATCTTTTGCCCCAAAGACTTCGCTAAAATTTCATTTAAACGCGTATTATTCTTTTCATGCCCTCCAGCTCCCTCAGTGGATGAGGTCCACTTAAAATCAAGTGGACACTTGTCATCAAATGTATCTTTGCAGGAACATTGAACTCTGTTCCAAAGACTATCTCTGTTTTGAATGGCGTTGACTCGACTACCAATGTTAGGATGATAACTTTGTGTATAAAACATTATTACGCTTTTCAGGTGCAGAGTGTTAACGAAAGAACTGGTGAGGAAATGCAGCTGTGCAAGGGTAGGATGCGTATACTGTGCACATATCTTTGGTACTGGCATTGCAGAGCTTTTAGAAGCAGTTTCCATTCTCTACAATAGGAAAATGTATGGATTAGTAGTAACAAAGTCACACAAAAAGTAACTTTTTTCAAACTTTCATCCAAGAGCTTTTCCCTTTACTATGAAGTGTGTAGCAGGGATTCTCCTTTACCCTCACATTTTCAAATTGTTTTTCTAACTTTAGTTAGTCAAGGTTAGAATAGAAAAGCACCCAACGTTGCATGCAACTCATCAGATAACGGCAGTATTACATTCTCAGTTTATGCGGACATTGCAAATCTCTAGGATTCCATCATGAATTTCTTTTTTCATAAACTAAAGTGTTAATTCAAAGACTTTATTCACAATGTATCTTTGTTTTTATTCTTTGAAAGTGATCTTTCAAAGATTAAAAACAAATGCTGTAAAGCCTGCTGAGTCCTGAGTGCACTGCTGAATGGAATACAGAATGGGTGCACTCTCGAAGGCCTCCCAAACTGCTGTAAAAACATTAATGTGGCTAAAATAGAGAAATGCACTGCAGGAGTCTAATGGTGGAAAGGTTCTTGTTTTTTTAAACAAGTATGGAAGTTCCCTATTCATTGAATAAACAGACACACCATTCTTAGTATAATGAGTAAAAGTATTTGAAAGAAATTGATACAAACTTCGCTTATGTAATTTATTTTATATTTAAAAAATATTCAGATATAACGAGATATAACAATAAACCAAGCAACTGATACCTCCAATACGGAGAAAAATCTACATTAATAATACCTTTCATTTGATAGTCAAAAGTAAGCTCTTCACCAGCCTTGATTGGGCGGATGGAAAACAGCGCAATTCGAGGAAGACGAAGATCAAGATTTTCTATGAAGACATTAAATACCTGAAGGTTTGGGTCACACTGAAAAATAAAATGATAGTTTTATAAGTGAATTGCATGTTATATATTAAACGTTTAACACCTTTATATTCGATCCACTTCTCCACCTCCAAAACAAGAAACAACAGACCTTCATGCACCGAGTTAATCTCATTATTTATATTTGAATGCTATGCCACAGAGAAGCCATGAATAGTAACAAACAAAAAAAATAAGTGTAAGCATGAAAAACATGCACATTATGTGGTTTCAATGAGAAGCAGAAACTGTCAAGATTACATGGGCCTCAGAGTCATCTAGTGCGAAATTTGATGTTTCTAGGTCCTCATCCACACAGCACACAGAGGAAAACAATAGAGGGCGTACTGTACTGTGTCCTAACATTAGTACACAATTCATTCTCATGTTGCGATCAGGACAGAGGCTAACCAGGTTGCAATATATGCGGTTGGCAGAGTAATACAGTATTACCTCATTTGGAAGCACTAGGTGTTGTCCATGAGTGATAGAGGGGTTCTCTATTTGCATCACTGCACCCTAAGGACTGGGCTTATGAAGGCTAATTAAAAAAAGGATAGAATTATCTGCCCAGGCAGGAAGTAATGATTGGGATGGTAGGGCTCTAGGATTTAGATGAATTCCGATGTCACTTAAGGATCAGCTCTGTTTATTGCACACACATCCTTCAGTTAAATCACATTCTAACATGTAAAGATCTATGGAACTTTTCACACAAAAATATACACTCCTTGCCAGAGTATTTGCACACTAGATTCAGAGGTTTTCACCAACGTTTCATTACGACCTATTCCTAACAAATTTCCTTACTTTGCTCTTAGGTACACTCGGACAATAGAAGGTGGATTCAGATATCTTTTATCCAGGGTCCCTCAAAGTTCGAATTAAAGACATATGTAGGGTATCAATAGGTTTTTTGATTCCCACTCATGCAGAAAAGCAGAATTGGGGTTCCTGTTCTTTAGTGCCAGTCATAAACCTTGGGGTTATAGGTGAACTAAACACACATATATTCTAATTCTATACACCCTCTGACTATTTTGCTTGGTCTCGGAACATTGCAAAACAAAAACTTGGATGTTGCAAGACTTATCATGACATTTTTCAAATTTTTACAATTTCCTTACCTTCCCCACAAAGAAAAAGTTAAATAGGTACGTTTGACAAACAGAAGAGATTCAAGGCATATAGAGATTTTGGTTGTATGTTCCAACCACGCTATCCCCAACCATGCGAGGCTGAACAAGCGGTCTTAACATCGACCATTTCGGATAGCTACAAGGTCACATGCAGGGACCGGAACAACAAGCCAGGAGGGGGCATCGCTATCATCCACAGGAACACCATCACAATCTCAACCAACACCGAAGACACCATCAGCATGGCCGATCACCTACACTTCCAGATCCACGTCGATCACAACACCACCCTCAGAGGAATCCTCGTCTACAGCCCCCGGGACCCCGACCACAGTTCAGAGAATCCATCGCCGACATCATCAGCATGCACGCCCTCGCCTCCACAGACTACATCCTCCTCAGAGACCTGAATTTCCACCTTGAGAATACCAACGACAACAACTCCACAACAATGACCGACAACCTCATCAACCTCGGATTCAAACAACTCGTCACAACACCCATCCACACTGTCAGACACATGCTCGACCCCATCTTCTCCGCCAGCGACCATGTCACCTTCAGCCACACCACCGAACTCTACTGGACGGACCACCACTGCATCCACTTCTCCTTCAAACACACCACGCACAACAAACCGCAACGGACCCCATACCGCAACTGGAAAAAAGCAACTGAAGACCAACTTATCACCACACTCGCTCGAGACCCTCCAACCGAGCCCACACAGAACGACGGAGCAGCCCACAACCTCAGACAAAGGATCGACAACTGTGCCAACATCTTCGCCCTGATCAGGAAACCCTCCAACAGGCAAATCGACATAAGAATCATCTGGTTCAACGTCGACCTTCAGAACTCCAAGCACACCTGCAGAAGACTTGAGAGGCAATGACACAATGAACAGACACCAGACAACCACGCAGCTCTCATGAACGCCAGACGCAAACACCACCAACTCATCCAATCCGCCAAAAGAACCTCCTTCAAGGAACACATCGACAACAAAGCACACAACAGCAAAGAGCTCTTCAACATCGTGAAAGAGCTCGCCTCCCCAGCTCCAATGACATACCACCTTCACAAGAACTCTGCAACTCTCTGGCTACCTTCTTCCACCGCAAGATCGCAGACATCCACAACAGCTTCGACACCCAGACACCGACGACAGGCGCTGACCCCCCCCCCCCCGACCCAACACCCACTAAACACACTGATCTTCTGCTCTCCTGGAACATCAAAGACGAAGACACCATCCACTCTGACGCAACTTTCGACCCCAGCCGCCACCACATCTTCAACAAGGCAAGGCAAGCTCCATCATCGCACCCCAACTCCGAAAAATAATCAACAGCTCCTTCGACACCGCCACCTTCCCTGAGAGCTAGAAATATGCCGAGTTCAACGCCGTCCTCAAGAAGCCCAAGGCGGACCCAAGAACCTCAAGAATTTCCGACCCATCTCCCTGCTCCCGTTTCCGGCAAAAGTCATTGAGAAGACCGCCAACAGACAATTGACCCACTTCCTGGAGGAGAACAGCGTCCTGGACACCTCCCAATCCGGCTTCTGCAGCAACCACAGCACCGAAACCGCCCTCATTGCCGCCACTGACGACAACAGGTCTATACTGGACACAGAAACAGCGGCCCTCATGCTCCTGGACCTCTCGGCTACTTTAGATACTGTTTAGCACCACACCCTGCGCACACACCTCCACAACGCAGGGATCCGAGGCAAAATCCTGGACTCGATCCCCTCCTTCCTCACCGGCAGAACCCAGATGTTCTGCCTCCCCCCGGACTGATCCAAAGCCAAAATGATCACCTACGGCGTACCACTAGGATCATCGCTCAGCCAGACACTCTGCAACATCTACATGACACCGCTCGCCAACACCGTCAGAGCACACCACCTCAACATTGTCTCATACATCGATGACACCCAGTTGATCCTCTCCCTCACCAAGGACCCGAACACCACCAAATCCAACCTCCACAAGGGAATGAAGGCCGTCACAGATTGGATGAAGACCAGTCTCCTGAAACTGAACTTAGACAAGACAGCGGTCCTTTTCCTCGGCTCCACCACCTCCGTACGGGATGACTCCTGGTGGCCGACCACGCTGGGAGCTGCCCCGGCACCCACTAACCACACACACAATGTAGGGTTTATCCTGGACTCCACGCTCTCTATGACCCAGCAAGTCAACACTGTTTCCTCCTCCTGCTTCGACACCCTCCGAATACTCCGCAAGATCTACAGATGGATCCCCACCGAATCAAGGAGAAAGGTCATCCAAGCACTCGTCAGCAGAAGGCTGGACTAAGGCAAAGCCCTCTACGCAGGAACCACTGCTGCACTCCAGAAGAGACTCCAACGCATACAAAATGCCTCAGCTCGCCTCATCCTTGGACTCCAGCGCCACAGCCACATCACCACCCATCTTAGAGATCTGCACTGGCTCCTGGTCAACAAGAGGATCATCTTCAAACTCCTCACCCCTGCTCACAAAGCACTCCACAACGTGAGACCAGCATACCTCAACGAACGGCTGTCCTTCTACATCCCGAACCGCCAGCTTGGCTCCGCCGACCTCGCCCCCGTTGCACAAGTTACTACTTGTGTAACGATATATCTGTAAGAGAAATTAGTTAGTGATAGATTCCTTACCTTAGAATATCCCCAGGCGTCAGACTGGATCCGGAAATTTTTTGATTAGCAGTACCCATGCGCGTCGGTAGGCGTCGTCTGCAGCTCCGTGTCGTGATGACGTCGTCGGAGTACTTAGACGCCGCCTCCGCTCGCTGACGTCAGTTCTTATACACAGCTTTTCGGCGCCAGAAATGCAGAGCCATGATAAAAATCAACACTGGTGCCATGAAACTAGGGCCCTGAAAGGGGATGACCTTAACCCTAGATATCGGTTCGCAGAACGGGGAGGATGGGTGGGTCAGTAAGGAATCTATCACCAACTAATGTCTCTTACAGATATATCGTTACACAAGTAGTAACTTGTGCATCTGAAAGAGACACGTTAGTGATAGATTCCTTACCTTAGAATAGATACCCCAGTAATACCAACCCCGGTGGTGGGTCTGCGAACCAATATTCACACCAGAAAGTCCTGGAGGACGGAACGGCCAAAGAAGCCATCCCTCCGGACTTGGCTGTCCAGGCAGTAGTGCCTTGCGAACGTGTGCAGCGAGGCCCACGTAGCTGCCTGAGAAATGTCCTGCAAGGGGACTCCTCGGCCCAGGGCAGTAGTAATCGCCGTGGCCCGAGTGGAATGGGCCCTCAGCCCAACAGGAGGTTCCTTTTTAGCCAAAGAGTAGGACGCTTGGATGCACAATACGATCCACCGAGAGATGGTTAGTTTGTGCACCGCCCGTCCTTTCTTAGCACCCACGTAACCAACAAAGAGTTGGTCATCCACCCGGAACTGGCGTGTGCGATACAGATAGTATGAGAGTGCACGTTTTGGGTCCAGACGGTGGAGCCTCTCTTCCTCTTTCGAGGGATGCAGAGGCGGAAAGAAGGTGGGCAAAGTGATGGACTGCCAGATGTGGAAGGCTATGACTATCTTGGGCAGGAAAGAGGGTTTTGTCCGCAACACAACCTTGTCCAGATGGACAGAAAGGGAAAGGAGGCTTCGAGTAAAGAGCCTGGAGCTCACTCACCCTCCTGGCAGAGGTGATGGCAACCAGGAAAGCAGTCTTAAGTGTAAGAAGACGGAGAGGACAGTTATGAAGCGGATCATAGGGAGCGCACATCAGGTAAGTTAGAACCAGGTTCAACTCCCACTGGGGCATCACGAAGGGGACAGGAGGGAACATATGAATGATGCCCTTCAAGAATCTGATAACAATCGGGGACTTGAACAGAGAAGGCTGATCAGGTAGCCTTAAGAAGGCGGAAAGGGCAGAAAGGTAGCCCTTGATAGTGCCCAGAGCAGAGCCCTGCTGGGCAAGAGAAAGAAAGAAGAGGAGAACCTCAGAAAGAGGGGCAGAGAGTGGATCCACAGCCTTTGCTGTGCACCATGCCACAAATCTGTTCCACCTGCAGGCGTATACCAACTTTGTGGAGGCACGCCTGGCTGCCAGAATCACATTACAAACTTCAGGAGACAAGTCAAATGGCCTCAACTGTCGCCGCTCAATCTCCAAGCATGGAGGTGGAGACTGGACAGGTTCGGGTGGAGGACCGTCCCCTGCTGCTGCAACAGAAGGTCCTCCTGAAGAGGCAGACGAATCGGGGGAATCGACAGACATGCGGAGTAGCTCTGGATACCAATATCTTCGTGCCCAGTCCGGAGTCACAAGGATAACCTGGGCCCGGTCGCCCCTGATCTTCAGCACTCTGGGCAGAGGTGGTATAGGCAGAAAGGCGTACAACAGACCGCAACTCCACTCGCGACAAAAAGCGTGTCCGAGCGAGTGCTGCCTTGGAAATTCCAACGCGCAGAACTGATGACATTGCGTGTTCTCTTCTGTGGCGAATAGATCTAACCAAGGCTCTCCCCCCACTGCTGAAAGAGGCCTTGCGATCCCCGTCCGAGTTCAGACGCCATTCGTGATCCATCATGCACCGACGGCTGAGTTCGTCCACACTGGCGTTCAGGGAACCTGTCAGGTGTTGAACCAATAGGGTCACGCCCTGATGTTCCAGCCACTGCCAGAGGCGCAGAGCCTCCTGACATAGGGTCCACGACCCCACCTCGCCCTGTTTGTTGCAGTACCACATGGCGGTGGTGTTGTCCATGAACCCTGCACTACACTCCCCCGGACAGAGGGGAGGAATGCCTTCAGTGCAAGCCGGATCGCCCGCAGCTCCAGAAGGTTGATGTGGAGCTGGGACTCTGATCTCCGCCTCTCCCATGTGGCCCACCAAGCCCTGGAGGGAAGCGTCCGTCACAACTATGTGCTCCGGTTGGGGTACGGAGACAGATCTGCCGCTGACCCAATCGCGGTCTGTGAGCCACCACTGCAACTGTCTTGCAGTGCCCTCCGAGATCAAGACGTGCTCGGACAAGTTGCCCTGATGAGGGCCTACTGAAACTACAGGTCCCACTGCAGGGCCCGCATCTGCCACCGGGCGTGATGCACCAGAAGGATGCAGCCCCAGAAGCCGCAGCATCAACCTGACCGAGATCCGGGACAAAAAGGCTGAAAGATCGGAATCAGAGCCTGAATATCCCGAACCCGCTGTTCGGGAGGATAAACCCGAAACTGCGCCAAATCTAGAACCGCTCCGATGAAGAGGAGCTTCTGAGAGGGACACAGGTGTGACTTCGGCACATTGATGGAGAACCCCAGCAGGTGCAGGAGGTCGGCCGTAGTCTGGAGGTGGCTGACGACTGTCTGGGGCAAGCCTGCCTTCAACAACCAGTCGTCGAGGTAGGGGAAGACTGAAACCCCTAACATGCGCAGATGAGCTGCGACAACTGCCATCACTTTCGTGAACACCAGTGGGAGCTGGTAAGGCCGAAGGGGAGCACGGTAAACTGAAAGTGCTCGTGGCCTACCGCGAACCGCAGGTATCGCCGGTGGGCCAGCAGGACGGGGATGTGAAAATAAGCGTCCTGCAAGTCCAACGCTACCATCCAGTCTCCAGGGTCTAGGGCAGCTAAGACCTGAGCCAATGTCAGCATCTTGAACTTCTCCTTCCAGAGGAAGCCATTGACGTTCCATAGGTCCAAGATAAGGCGTAGGCCCCCTTTGCCCTTCTTGGTTACCAGAAAGTAGTGGGAGTAACAACCACCCCTACTTCTGGCCCCGGAACGCGTGCGATGGCCCCCTTGGCCAAGAGGGCTGTAACTTCCTCCTGCACAGGTTTCAAGTGATCCCCCGACACGTGATGCCATGGCTGGAGGAGACGTCTCAAAGGGGAGGGAGTAGCCCCTTTGGACGATTTGCAGCACCTACCTGTCCGATGTGACAGTGCGCCAGTGGTGGTGGTGATGGCGAACCCTGCCCCCCACTGGCGTCACATGGGCCTGAAAGCTCGGACTAGGAGGGTTTTGAGGCGGATGCTGCAGAGGTGGGTGTAGACTAGGCTTGCCGTTGTCCTCGACCGCCGCCACAGCAGTTCCCTCGTCCGCCACCACGCTGGGTGGTAGTCTGCGGCCCCTGGCTTGCTGGACGTGTGGGGCGCCCCTTCCTTGGCCACGAAAGGAGCGAAAGGCAGCCTGTTGCTGGTGCGGGCCAAGAGGCCCAAGGACTTGGCCGTAGCCCTGGAGTCCTTAAAGCGCTCAAGCGCATGGTCTGCCTTGTCGCCAAAGAGGCGACGGCCATCGAACGGCATGTCCATAAGTGTGTTTTGGACATCAGCCGAGAAGTTGGCGGACCTCAACCAGGCGTGGCGACGAATCGCCACCGTCGTTGCCATCACTCTGCCCAGCGAGTCAGTAGTGTCCAGCCCACACCGGATGGAATAACGAGCTGCATCTCGACCCTCCACAAGGGCTTGGCCGAGTTTAGCCCAGACCTCCACTGGGCATTCTGGCAGCATGTCCGCGACCGTATCACACAGAGTGGGTGTAGCCTAAGAGGCACGCGGTGTTGACTGACCACAATCCTAAACTCTGGGAGGAGAATACTTTCTTCCCGTATTGCTCGTACCTCTTGGATTCCCGATCGGGGGGAGCCTCCCGGAATGCGTTTTGGGAATCAGAGGCCTGGATAACCAGGCTCTCGGTGTGGGGTGGGCAGACAAAAAGCAAGGGTCGCCCGGAGCCGGGCGGTGGCGCCTGGCCACGTTCCTATCCACAGGCTGACCTGTGGCGGGCTTGGACCAAGTGCCCAGAAGAACGTCTGATAAGGCCTCATGAAAAGGCAGCAGAGGCTCGGCCGAGCTTGACTGCGGTTTAAGGACCTCAGTGAGTAGGTTAGTCCTCACGGCCGCGACAGGTAGCTCAAGGCCCAAGGCCTTGGCCACCCTCATCAGCACCACGCTGTAAGCAGACCCTTCCTCCGTAGCCACGCTAGGAGGGGAGACAAAACCAGTGTCGGGCGAAGTGTCCAGACCACTGGCTTCCCCAAGCTCTCCTGTCCAGTCCGCAGAAGACTGACACTCTCGTGTCAGAGAGTCCTCAGACCCCTCCCAATCCTCCTCGTCACCCATCGGCTGGTACTGAGGCTCAAGGGATGGGGCCGGGTCATAGAAATAGAAATCTCCAAACGGCGTGGGATACGGCGCCGAGCTGACGCCGGACCCGAATCGAGGGTAGGACCAGGGATGGCTTCGTCCTGGGACGGCGCCGGGGGCGGCACCCTTGGGGCCGGCGCCAGCGAGGTCGTGAGGTCGACCGGCTGCGACCCAGATCCGGATCTAGTGGGGCCCTGTGGCGTCAGGACCGTAGTCGCCGCCGGCGCCGGAGCCGAAGCACCCGGCCCGCTGGGGGACCCAGTCGGGCCGCTTGGCCTGAAGGCGCCGCAGAACCAGACGGAGGAGTTAGCGACCTCATGGCCGAGAGGAAGGCCTTGATCTCCTCCGGCGTCGCGTGCTGCCCAGGGACCGGCGGGTATGGAGCAGGCCACGATGCCCGTGGCTCCGGCGGAGCCGTGTGGGCGGTGTCGCCCGAACTACCGGCCGCATCGCGCGAGCGTCGGGGGGAGTCAGAAGAGCAATGTTGCCTCTTCGACCTCTTGTGCCTCTTACCTGAGGACTTCGAGCCCGAAGACCGATGACGACTCCTGGAACTGTGGTGACTTCGGCCTCGCGACCGGTCCCTCGACCTTCTTTCGGACCAGGACCTCGAGCGGAGCGGGTGGCGGACTGCCGAAGCGCGAGTCGCTTACGGGAGCGCTCCTGTCTAGCTTTAGACATCAGGGCCCAGCAGTCAGAGCAGGACTTGTCGTCATGGTCCGAGCCTTGACAGTGCAGGCACCGGCGATGGGGGTCGGTAACCGACATCAGTCGGTTGCAGTCGGCGCAGGGCTTGAACCCGGGCATCCCTAATGGCACCGTCGGAGTCGAGAGACTTCGAAAGTAGATCAAAAGGATCGTAAAAAGTTAGTAAAAAACTTGACTTGGGTACAACTTTTTCCGGATCTGCGCTTTCTGGCGCGGAAAAAAGAACTGACATCCGCCGCGCGGTGGCGACGTCTAAGTACTCCGACGTCATCACGGCGCCCAACACGCCGACGACACCTACTGATGCGCATGGGTACTGCTAAACAAAAAAATTCTGGATCTAGTCTGACGCCTGGGGATATTTTAAGGTAAGGAATCTATCACTAACGTGTCTCTTTCAGATCCACGCATCCGCCAAACGACCACATGCGGAAAACCCTTCCCCCACCTCGCCCCAAAGACCTGGAACACCCGCCCCACCCACCTGCGTCAGACCCAGGACCTGCTGACCTTCAGGAGACTCCTCAAGACCTGGCTGTTTGACCAGTAGCTGCCACCCATCAGCGCCTTGAGACCCTCAAGTGAGAGTAGTGCGCTCTACAAATGCTTGATTGATTGATTGACCGCGTCTTAACCACGCATGCTTTTACCACACATGCCCTTACAACCAATTTGGTTGTAATGACATACTTGCTAAAGGTATATGTGTGGTTAAGGTTCTGCCCTAGCCCCAATCTATGCCCTAAAACCTAACCACCTGCACTGACTTACGACCCCAGCCCTATAAACACCCCAGCACCCTTGCCCTGAATCCTAAAAGCGATCCCCTGCCCTAAATATGAAGCCCCTGCCCTAAAACAAACCCAGCCCCGCTGCGCCCTGAGCCCTGAAATTTAGCCACCATATTTGAATTTGAGCCGCCCCTAAGCCGCCCCCACCCTAAGCCTTAAAACCTTCACCCTATAACTAAAAAAACAACCTTGCCCCCGCCATATGACAGGCTCTCACTCGCTAACCCCCAACCTTAAGCCCTTAGTCCTTCACCCCAGAACTGGAGCCTGACCCCCTCTCTGCCCTGAGCCCTAAAATCTTCACCCTCTAACTAAAAACACCCAAGCCCCCGCCCTAAGCCCTAAAACTGCCTCCAGCCGCAACCCCCCACCCTAAGCCGTACAAAAGTACCCTATCCCTCAACCCAACAATTCAGCCCCACATCTTGAGCTCTAAAAACGGCCTCCCAGTAAAAAAAAAAAAGTTTAAAAAGTCGTACTCACCACGCTCGTCGTCCTGGCAGGAACTCACTTCCAAGCCTCTGCCCAGATCTCCTCCGCCCGTGGGGCAAAGCGCTAACTACCATGGACGTCTAAACCACGCATATGCGTGGTAAATGCATAAGCGTGGTTTAGACGTCAGAGCAGGACCAGGTTCGATTTAAACATGACTGCTCAGTCTGGAGTTACACAGTGGGAAAAAAATTGGAATGCAGTCCAGAGTAATTCAGGCATTCCAGAACTATACACAAAGGTACAAAACCATTTTTAACGGTCTATGAACAGGTTTAGGATCCTACAAAAGCTGCCATTGGAACGCGGATACCTTCTGCGAGACGTCAGCTATCGGCGAGACCTTCCTATTGACCCCCGAATGAGCTGAGGAGACAGCATCCGCTTCCTGTGTTTTGCGTGCTACCTGGAGTTTTCTGGTGTAGCTGCTGTTGAACCAGGATACAACACGTGACCTATACTGCGTGGCTTCCTGAAGAAGGCTTTCTGCCGAAAAGCGCATAGAGGACAAAAATAAACTATCTATTGCCCACCTCTTGAGAACCATATCAATAATCAGTCCTGCTTAAAAAGGAAATGTGATCTATTAACCCCTTCCGTGCAAAAGTAATTCACCTGCTGTGCTGGGGGGCGAGGGGTGCGCACAGAGCCCTAGTGCTCATGACGAGCTCAGCTTGTCATGAGGCACAGTGCTCGTGTGCTCATGACGAGCTGAGCTCGTCATGACCACACCCGCTTCCGTGGAACGCTCAGCACAGCAGGGGAATTATCCCCGCATGCGAGCGTTCCACGGCTCATGACTAGCTCAGCTCGTCATGAGCACCGCAGCACCGTGCCTCATGACGAGCTGAGCTAGTCAAGAGCACGGAAGAGGTTAGTCTAGCCCAGTTTAGATGTACCATACACTATATGAATTAATTGTGACTATGAGATGAATTTGGAAAACTAAACCATCCTGTGTGTTTTTGTTTTGATGTATGCTTTGGACGGTACATGAGAGTGTAAGGTTGGAATAATCATGATATGTCATGTTTTGAAGTAATTTTGAAGTTATTTATCAATTTTTTTCACATAAATTGAATATAACAATTTTTGAATAATAATACAACCATTTTGACATATGTTAAGATATTCTTTTTGCATTAGGACACATTATGTCGATTTCTCATCCAAAAATTTCTTTATGCATGTGCAATTTTGGGACCAAAATAACTGCTCTAGCACACCAACCTGCTTCATGGAATTTAGCCAAACGTGGTCTCGTTTACACTCTAATGAATGTAATGTTATGTTATGTTATGTTAAATCTGCTTGTATAGCGCATGGCTACCCCAGCAATGGGGCGTCCCAGCGCTGCGGACAGACCTAAATACCAGACAACACAACAGGGAGATTAAATGGAGGAAAACAGCCAAGTTTTAATTTGTTTGCGAAACAGAAAGTGGTTAGAAGTGGCCCGAACCGTAAGTGGGATCGAGTTCCACAGTTTCGGCGCCAGATACCTAAAAGCGCGACCGCCTGCTCTGCATCTATGGATCTTGGTCATGCGTGCCAAAGATAGATCAGCCGATCTGAGGGCACGCGTAGGGACATAGAAGGAGCAGAGTCCCTGCAGGGTTTTTGGACCAGTGCCATACAGGATTTTATGGGTGAGACATAGGCTCTTAAACTGGATACGTTGTTTAATCGGCAACCAGTGTAGCCGGTGAAGAATAGGCGAAATATGGCATCTTTTTGGCAGCCCAAACAGAATGCGAGCTGCAGCATTCTGAGCTCTCTGCAACCTATGTATCACTGCCTGACTAGAACCCAGCATCCAAACATTGCAGTAGTCTAGATGGGATAAGACTAAAGCCTGGATTATAATCTGACGGACACAAGGCTCAAAGAAGCCAAGAATAGGTCTCAGAGAGCGTAGGCGACCATAACAGTTGCCTGCCACTCTCTTAGCGTGGATTTCCATGGAGAGTGAATTGTCTAACATCACGCCCAGATTTTTGACAACCTCTTTGGGAGCGGGAGGACTGCCCAGAGTTGGCGGCCACCAGTGTTCATCCCATTTCTGAGTATCTTTCCCTACCAGAAGTATCTCAGTTTTAGCAGAGTTAAGCTGGAGATAGTTCTGTGCTAGTCAGTTTGATATGGCTAAGATATCTTCCTGGAACTTCGCTTGGTCAGCCCCTATGTCTTTGGAAAAGGTGAAAATGAGTTGTGTATCGTCCGCATAAGATTGTAATTTGATGTTCCGATCTCGAGCCAACATGGCCAAGGGGCGGACGTACACATTAAACAGTGTGGGGCTGAGCGCGGAGCCCTGCGGGACTCCACACTCCAGGGGATGTATGCTGGATGAGTACGGCGGGGCATGCACTTGGAAGGAGCGGTCGGATAGAAACGACGCGAACCATTCCAAGGCGCTCTCCCTAATTCCGATCTCCCACAGTCTTGCAAGCAAGATCTTGTGGGAGACCGTATCAAAGGCCGTACTCAAATCCAGTAGAACCAGGGCCGATGTCATGCCCTGGTCCTGCCCCTCCCTCAGATGTTCTGTGACGGCTAACAGAGCAGACTCTGTGCTATGCCCAGCACGAAATCCATTCTGAGATTCAGCCAAAACTCCATTCGACTCCAAATATGTAGTTAGAATGTAGTTTACATGGGCCTCCATCACCTTGGAAAGGTAGGGAAGCAAGGAGATGGGTCTGTAGCTGTCCCGTCTGGTGGAGTCTAATGACGGATTTTTTAACAGGGGAACCACTTTAGCATGTTTCCAGGATGAAGGAATGATGGCCGACTGAAGTGCGTTGTTAATTAACTTCAGTCCTTCCCGCAGAATAGGATCCTGGAATAGTCTGAACAGTTCTGGCTTAACAGGATCTTCCGGGGAGCCTGACTTTATTTTTTTTTATCAGGGAGTCCATCTCCGTTTGCTCGATAAGTGGTAGGTATTGTAGTGCACAAGGCATGTCAGCAGGACCCTCCAAATTGGGATGTACAATGGGTCCCTCTGACATTAGGGATTTATAGATCCCTTTGACTTTGTCTACAAAGAAACAGGCCAGCTCTTCACATTGTGTATCAGATACAATGAGATTACCAGGACCCTCCGGAGTTTTGGTCAGATCCTTTACTAGGGAAAAAATGGTTTTGGAGCGGTTAGTACTGGAGTTGATCAGATTTGTGTAATATTCAGCTTTTGATCGTTTTATGAGTTTATGGTATGCTTTAGTAGCTGCTCTGAAATTGGTTTTAGCTAGGTGGTCGTAAGACCTCCTCCATAAACGCTCCAGTTGTTTGCATTGTTTTTTCTTTATTGTAAGAGCCTCGGAATACCATGGATGAGTTTGGCCCCGTCTAGGCCTGATGCATTTCATAGGAATGAAATGATTCAGAGATTCCTCTATCCACTCTCTATAGGCTGTGTCAGCCTTATCTAGATTGCTCGGCCAAATAGGGCACGAAGTCTGGAGTCTGGCTGCAAACTCTATGTTGTCGAGTTTGTTCCAGGGCCGTCTTCGCAGCAGAGGTGGGGGCTTTTCCCTGCTTCTAACTGGTATCTGAATTGAGATGAAAACCGGGAAATGATCCGTCCAACTCAGGGGGCTGGGAGTGGAGACAGAGGCTTCCTGGATGTTCGTGAACACCGGGTCCAATAAATGGCCTGCCATGTGTGAAGGCCCCTCGACCTGCTGGTTGAGCTGGCACGCCTCAATGTCTCCCAGAAACCTCAGTATGGTGGGAGATTCTCGACATTCAAGATGAAGGTTAAGGTCCCCTAAAACACTGAAGTTTGCTGGTTGTAAGGCCAGCGCAGTGATATTTGCCACCAGCGACTCTTGAAAAGCGCTGGCTGGTCCGGGGGGGGCGGTAGATCAATATCCCCGTAAGGGTAAAAGTATCAGAAACCCGTACCTTAAATTCCGCACTCTCACAATTAGTTATGTTTGTAGGTTTAAGGGTACAGGAATAGTTTTCTCTAAAGATCACTGCTATGCCACCTCCTCTACCTTTAGGTCTATTCTGGAAACATATAAGGTACCCCGGGGGAAGCGCCATGTTGGAAATGGCAGTGGTATCATTGGTTAACCATGTTTCAGTCAGGAAAAGGAGGTCAGGGGAGTGGTCTTCGAGAAACTCATGGACATCCTCATGGTGTTGTACTAGTGATCTACAGTTAAGGCTCACCAGGCGTTGTTTTGTAATGAACTTCGCTGTCGGCTGAGCTGGAACTAGTAGCTGATTAGTCTCCGTGGCCTTAAAGCCACATTGATTGCATGACAGGCAGAGAGAGCCTGGATGCCATAGGTGGGCGTGCATCTAGCCTGTGTACCAATAGCGATCAATTGCTCGCGAGTATAGGGGGCCATTCGATAACTGACAGCCAGGGGTTGGGGCAACAGGCGACGGTCAGGCGCGGACGGGCGCAGACGGGCTCGCCTTTGGCGAGCCTTCGGCGACCCGCCGCGCGTGTCCGCTGCGCGAGTGTCAGTGATTCATGTGGAGAGGTGTGGCTCACTGGTTAGAGGCGGCAGACCCGAGTGCCGAGAACGGCCCGGGACCAGGGTTCGATTCCCGACGCGGCAGGGTCTTGGACCAGGATCAGCGGACTGATAATTCTCGCATCGGTGCCTACTCCGACCAGGGATCACACTCGGCAACTCTGGGCATTAGCTTGCCTCATCTCCACAACGGCCCCACACAAACGCCGGGGATGCCTGGTTTCACCTTGGAGACCCCCAGGAGGGACTATCTCACAGGGAAAGCCAGGACGGGTTCCCCAGCGGTCTATAGCGCTACGAGGTCTCCGGGTAGCAGTGCGCTTTACAAGACACAACAATTTACAATTCATCCTAAATAGGCACCGGTCCCGCCTATGGCGGAAGAGTGACGCCCTTGGGGGCCGGGCCAGAGGTCGAAAACGCCCTCCACTCAAGCGGCACAAGCCGTGGTGGACCGAGGCGGTGACCAGTGAAGCACCAACAGATTTTACGTGCAGGTTCGCTGAGTAACTTTGATTAGTGGCTTGCAGTAGCCCCTCGAGAGTCATATGCTTTAAGGTCAATAGTGTCAACTAGTTTTTCACTGGGGGAGGAGCTTCGCGGGCAACCAAGATGGCCGCGTAAGCTCGGAGCTCCGTGGACCGTCCGACCCACTGCAAATATCCTGCCTGAAATCCTGATCCACGTTGGTGGAATTGTATTGGTGGTGGTCTGCTGAGGCGGGAACTGCAATCGGCTTCCAAATCGGGGGTTCCTGTGCAGAGTTGCGTCGAGCTGGACTCCGCTCCGTGACGGTGCCATTGTCCCTCCGGACTTCGCCACTTCGCATGATCGGACTGCGTAGTGACCGCCTGCTGCCCTCAGTGGTGGAGTGACTGTGTCCCTGCTTGTGCCTTCTACACCCTGGTCTTGTCTCCCTGGCCCTACCTGCCTTCCGGCTGTGGACCCGGACTTGTGGGCATCTTGCCTTTGTTCTCTCGTACCCATCATGGCGGGCAGAGGCGACCCGGACAGGGCATCGAACAAGGGTGGCCGGGGCAAGTCGCAAACGCAGCAGAATCGCATCGAGCGCTATGTGAACCTCAAATCACCGCCTACATCGGGGGCCGTTTCTAAAGGGCCCCCACTGATGAGCCCGCCGGATGGATCGGACCCCACCCTCGTAGACATCATGGGTGCCATCACGAGTCTCCGGGCCGACGTGCAACAACAGTACGACACCCTAAACCACAAGGTAGACTCTATGGCCGTTGATATTACCCTTATAAGGGCCGACTTGGGCAAGACCAACGAGCGTGTGAAGGCGCTTGATATCAAGACCTCCAGCCTAACCTCCGATGTTTCCGAGTTACAGACTGAGGTCCGCAATCTGCGGATGACCACTGATCTATTCTCGAGGCGGCTGGAGGACTTTGAGGGGCGAGCCAGGCGGCAGAACGTCCGCATTGTTGGTGTACCGGAGGGGTCCGAAAATGCTGCGACAGACCTGTTTGTGGAGGACTTGGTTAAAACCTATTTGGCACCCTCTGGCCTGAGCAACTTTTTCTCGGTGGAACGTGCCCACCGGGTACCGGGTGGCCCGCCGAAGACGGGGGCGGCGCCGCGGACGATTGTGGCGCGCCTCCTCAACTTCAGGGACCGAGACGCGATCCTGCAAGCTTCCAGATCGCATGGGCCACTCCAATACCAGAATGCGGAGGTGCACTTCTATCCGGACTTCACCAGGTTGGTACAGCGCCAACGCCTAAGCTACGCGGGAGTGAAGAGGCGCCTCAGGGACTTGGGTTTCAGATACTCAATGATGTTCCCCGCGAAACTACGTGTTGAACATAAGGGACGTGCCCTTTCCTTTGACTTTCCTGAAAACGTCAGTGAATGGTTGGACACAGTCTCGCCACGTCGGGATGAACAAGAGGATGAAGCTGGGGGCGCCTCGGGCGGAGCGGAACAGCGAGACTGAGTAAGGGGTTGGTGCCACCCCTGCCTCGAATGACTGCCGGAGCTGGTACTCGTTACAGAACTGACTCTCCTTCGCTTACATGGTGGGTGGCGGGACGCATTCATGGAGATTCCTTACTCCTCTGGGTCTTTCGTAGATTAGTTAATGGGGCGACAGGCACACTGCTGGTTGGGGGGGCTTTTTAGTCTGATGCAGGGGTGCAGGGTGGGGGGTATGTTGGGAAGAGTTATCTTGTTTGCTGGTTTTTCTTTTCTTTCTTTTGTGTGGCAATGGGTCATTTATCCTCCTGAACTGTGTTTGCTGCGGATGTCTTGTGGGACTGGGTGGGGCGGGCTGCGGGGTGATGGGGGGTAGAAAGCTACGAATTCTCAGTTGGAATGTTAACGGGTTGGGTGACCGAGTTAAAAGAGGGGTGGTGATACAACTGATCAAACGTCACATGCCTGATATTGTCCTCCTTCAAGAGACACACTTGGTGGGAAATACATGTAAAGCTTTAAACCGCAAAGGCTACAAAATGGTGGCGCATTCGGGGTTCTCTTCCGGTTCCCGGGGGGCGGGTATCCTCATGCGCGCGTCCCTTCCCCTAGAGATAGATGTCACCTTGACTGACGACAGGGGGCGTTACGCTGCCGTGGCTGGTAGATGGGAAGGGCGTTCCCTCACGTTGTTTTCTGTATACGTCCCCCCGGGGCTTCAATCCAGTACCTTTCAGGACCTTGGTAGTGCCATCTTGTCTATGCCGGCTGGCCTGTTAATAGTGGGGGGTGACTTTAACTCGGTTTGCTCCGGTCTGCTTGATCGCCAACCGCCCCGGGACCTACGTAACCCACAGAGGTGGTTGTCCTCCTTTCTTGAGTCTATGGGCCTGGTGGACGGCTGGCGTCTTCTACATCCTACGCTCCGTCAATTTTCCTTCCTCTCGGGTGCACATGGGAGTCTTTCCCGCATTGATTATGTCCTCACACTGGCATCGCACGCATCGGCCGTTTCCGAAGCCCGCTTCTTAGCGCGGGGCATTTCTGATCACTCCCCGTTATGGGTCTCCTTTGACTTTGGTGTGGTCTTGTCGGAGCGACCGGCCACGATCAATCCGTGGTATTTCCGTAACATCAAGACCCGCTCCCTCCTGGCCAAAGCCATTGACCTTTATTTTTCTGAAAACGTGGGCTCGGTTGGGTCGGCCGTTACGTTGTGGGAGGCCTTTAAGACGGTGCTCCGAGGTGAGGCCCAGGCGCTCATCGCGGAGGCCCGCCGGACTAGGGATTCCGACTTGCTGAATGTTGAGCAAGAGGTCCTGTGTCTCGAGTCCCAGCTGGGGCCCGAGCCAGACCCCTCTATCTTGCAAACCTCTCGCTGAAGCAAGCGGAGTACCACGATTTGGCCACGAATGCCGCACTCACTCTGGCCAGAGAACAGCAGGGCCGTGTGTATGATGTGGGCGACAAGGCTGGGAAGTTGCTGGCTTGGTTGGACAGGAGGGAGATGGCCAGTCGCGTGATGCCTGAACTCTTGGGTGACGACGGAGTGGTCCTTACGGACCCAAGTGCCATTGTCGACTCATTCGCTAGTTACTTTCGGGGAGTCTATGAGTCTGCTTCGGATTTTTCTGAGGCGGACTCGTCGGCTTTCCTTTCGGATATTGAACTTCCCTGCCTTTCCGAGGACGAGAGAGCGGACTTGGATAGGGAGATCACCGCTGACGAGATTGCTTTGGCGATCCGCTCCTTACGGACCGGTAAGGCCTCTGGGCCTAACGGCATCCCGGTTGAACTGTATAAAATCCGTCCGGACGTGGTGTCTCCGCACCTGCGGAAAATGTTCCTGGAATCCTTTGAGAGGGGCTGTCTCCCCCTGGATCAGCGACTGGCTACCATTGTGGTCATCCACAAGGAGGGTAAACCACGTGACGTCTGCCGATCGTACCGGCCTATCTCTCTCCTTAACGTGGAACCCAAGGTCCTCGCCAAGTTGCTCGCCAACCGGCTGATTGGTGTCATTGGTGACCTTGTACACCCTGACCAGTCGGGATTCATCCCTCACCGGAACACCGCACTCAATCTACGCCGCCTTCATGGTGTCATGGCTAGAGCCCACACCCTCGAAGAGCCAGCTGTCCTCGCGTCCCTTGACGCCACGATGGCTTTCGATTCTCTCGAGTGGCCATACCTCTGGGCAGTGCTGTCCAAACTCGGATTTGGGCCGATCTTTGTGAGCTGGGTGAAGCTACTGTATGCTGACCCGATGGCTAATGTCACGGTCAACGGCCGCCTGTCGACGCCATTCCCCTTACATCGGGGTACTAGACAGGGTTGTCCCCTGTCGCCCCTTTTGTTCGCCTTGGCCCTTGAACCGCTCGCAGCCTTACTGCGTGGGCATCCTGACCTGCACGGTATTACTTGGGCCCCTGGTTTTGAAGACAGGGTATCCTTGTATGCCGATGACATCTTGCTTTATTTGACTTCCCCCTGCAGGTCCCTCATCGTGGCCTGTGATGTACTTAGACTCTTCGGACGGTACTCTGGTCTGATTATAAACTGGGCCAAGTCGTCCCTATATGTCCTTAAAGGGGATACTCCACGACTTCCCAGGGGCTGCAGCATTCAGATTGCCGCACGTGGCTTCAAGTACTTGGGAATTTACATCTCTGGTAACCCCAAGTTGCGATACGACCTCAACTTACTCCCTCCTCTCCAGCGCCTACAGCGTGATGTGGACAGCTGGCGTAAGCTCCCGCTTTCCCTCCTTGGCCGTGCCGCACTGTTTAAGATGGTGTCCCTGCCCAGGTTCTTGTACGCCCTGCAGAACGCCCAAGACCCGGTCCCGGCGCGCTACTTTCGAGATCTTGAAGGCCTCCTGCGGACCCTTCTCTGGGATGGTCGACCCCGTGTTGCCATCCACAAACTCACGCTTCCATGGTACGATGGTGGCATCGCCCTCCCGGACGTGCGCCGCTACTACTGGTCCTCTCAACTTGCTGCCCTCAACCACGGGTTCTATGGCCCTGTGGGTAGTCCCGGCTATGCCATGGATAGATGGCTGTTGGGCGACGGCAACTACTATCGGGCCCTATACTCGAAGTCCTTCGACCGGCGGTTGACGGGCCCTACACGGACGGCGGTCCACACTTGGCGGGCGATCACTAAGGCGCAAGGTTGGCAAGGCAGACTCACTAGGTTCACTCCCCTCTTTGATTCGGACATCCTGGGTAGACTGTGGCACACCAAGGGGTTTGATAAATGGGACCTCATCGGCATCAGCAGAGTTGAAGACATGCTTTCCAGGGGCTCGATTAAGACCTTCCCCCAGCTCCAAACAGAATACCAACTGGGTGCGACTGAGTTTTTCCGTTACGCCCAACTGCGACACGCGCTGCTCTCGGCCTCGCCGCCGGACGGCGATATTCCTGAGAGCTCCCCCCTGGAGGACAGGATACTGGATGGGCACATGCCAGACAGCGCGATCTCACTTTCATACAAAAAATTGATCAACGTGCGCACAGATCTCCTCCTTAGCTTGCGGGACCAGTGGGTGGCGGATGGCCTTGAACTTGATGATGAAGATTGGCAAAGCGCGATTTCCTCCCCTAAGGAGGTTGCAATCTCCTCCCGTCTTCGCCTCGTGCAATTCAAGATCTTGCACCGGGTGTATATGACGGGGCCCCGATTGATGCGCATGGGATTTTCGCCTGACGGTCTCTGCCGTAGAGGCTGCGGAGCCCTCGCCACTTTCTTGCACATCCTTTGGGAATGCCCCGTGATAGCCTCCTACTGGAGGAGGGTGCACCGAGTCATGGAGGAGGTTACTGGCGTGGTTGTCCACGCGGAAGCTCGTAGATGCCTTCTGAACGTATGGGAGCCTTCTGACCATAGCGCTGCACAGACTAGGTGGGTGACCCTTGGGAACATGGTGGCCAAAAGGGACATTGCTCAGAAGTGGGGTGCGTCCACGGCCCCCCTGGTGGTACAGTGGAAAGCCAACATGGACTGGTGCATGTTCCGGGAGAAGACAGTCTATGTGGCAAGAGGGAGACCTCAAACTTGGAATAAAGTTTGGGGGGCATGGAATGAATACAGGGGAGACGTGTGTTTGCCACCTGAATCAGTCAACCTGCAAGATCATATGTCACCCTGACCTGTAACGCCAACTGAGCTCTGATGTACTGCATTCTCCTGGTTCTCCCCCCCCCCTCCTTCCCATTCTGACATCTTCTCCTTGCTGTTCACTTCCCTGCCTTTCCCCCCCTGCCCGTCCCTGACGCCCTGCTTCACACTGACTCTATTGCCATTTTTCGCGCCCTCGGGCGCCCTTTTGTTGAACTTTCATCTTAATATAAAAATAACCTTCGATGATTATGTCTAGATCTTTTTGCACTATTTCTCTCCTACTACCCATGCTGCCTTGCCTCCGGGATGTCAGGCTAAATAGCTGTGTGCTCTGTTTTGAATAAAGGTTTTCAAAAATTAAAAAAAAAAAACTAGTTTTTCACTATCACTGAATACATTTTGAATGTAGTGCACCTCTGGCTGTATTGTTTGAAAATGTTTTCAGTATCCCTGTCTGGCCTTTCACATCCTATGACTGCTACTACATCTGGAACAGACACCTGTCCTAGTCCTGCACCTGGACTGCTGGTCTATAAAAGACTCTAGATGTCCAAAGATTTTTTGTGGGCACAAATGGGTTTTAAACCTATTTGTGCCGGCACAAAACCTGTGGCCCATGTACTAATCCTATTATGCGAGTTGCAAAATAATTTGCAACTCGCAAAATAGGATTAGCGACTCGCTATTAGGAGGGGGCATTCTAAGGGCGTCCCATCCTAATATCGACCCCTTAGGCTATGTAAGAATGTTTTGCAACCGCAATTGCAGTCGCAAAACACTTGCAGTTTACCACCCTTCTCATAAGGGTGGTAAAGCACTCGCACACTGGAAGGGTTCCCCAAGGGACCCCTTCCTCTTTGTGAATTCATGAGCAAATATTTTTTAAAGGCAGGGACTGGGACCACTGCCTGCCCTTAAAAAATGAAACTGAAAAGTTTCATTTCTATTTTCTAAATGCAGCCCGTTTTCCTTGAAAGAAAACGGGCTTTATTGAAGAAAAAAAACTGCTTTATTTAAAAGCAGTCCCAGACATGGTGGTCTGCTGACCCCGGCAGACCACCATCCCTGGGAGTGCCAGCCATTCCCAATGGGGTTGCAAATTGCAACAGCCTCTTTAATATGCATGAGGCATGCAATTTGCGACCCCATTCGGAATTGCAAACAGATTCTCAGACACTGTTGTGCATCCCAATTAGCAGGTCACAAATGCAACGCAATTTGCGACTCCCTAATTGGCGGGTCCTACATCTGGCCCACAGTGTCTCCGCTATCCACACTGTGGTAAGCCATATAATAGCAAGTGTTGAGGGTAGAATGATCTATCCTCGAGGCTGAGCGCAAAATCAACTTGGAAACATCAAGGTTTCTTATCCATCGTTCATCAATTTATTTATCCAATTCCAAATTTTCAACAGAATATTAATTCATCAAGTGTTAACATCGTTTCTTTGTGTGCATAATGAGGCTCTTATGTCACAATGTTGATGTTAAAATATCCTTGCTACTTCACCCGGCGCCTGAACAGGGATGTTAACACTTGATGAATTAATATTCTGTTGAAAATTTGGAATTGGATAAATAAATTGATGAACGATGGATAAGAAACCTTGATGTTTCCAAGTTGATTTTGCGCTCAGCCTCGAGGATAGATCATTCTACCCTCAACACTTGCTATTGATTTTGAAAGGCACGACCTGACTTCGTGCGACGACCAGAGCGCAGAGGTGAAACTGTGATAAACTTTTTGCTTTCGAAACAGGTGAATTACGAGTGCACAGGGATTACATACTTTTTCAGTAAGCCATATAATGCCATTTCTATTTGTAGCACTGCCTGTTCATTTGTCATAGTGAAACCACTTCTGGATGAACAAAAGCAGTTCCACTCGGTAAGCTCATCATTTTTCATCTCTACAAGACCGACCTACCGATTCAGCTCACTCATGATTCTATCATCCCTAACGACTGAAGCTACTGCTCCACTTGGTGTCTTACTCTACTCTATGTGACCTCCTTATTTGTTTGTTTCTGCCTTGACTTGATAGAAGTGCAGAAGCTTGTGCAGACTCCTAGAGTTTCGAGCCATATGAGTAGGACTCATGAAAATCTATGGAATAAAGAAGTGAACATCTTGTATTCAGTATAGTGTTCTTCAACCCGTATAAAAATTATTGGAGAATGTAGGATGCCTAAGGCTCATCAAACAATGTTTTTGGTATGGCTAGTTGCTTGTATACGGTTACACATGTCCACAGGGTCATAACTAGAGTGTTACTATTTTGTTGTGCATTTTTATTTATTACTAGCAGCCCGCCCCAGCGTTGCCTGGGGTAGAAGGGGGCTGGGGGCTGCATTTCAGGTTTGCGTGCTCTCCCGCCCAGGCCCCCGCCCGCCACGACATTGTCTGTGTCCCGGACAATGTTGTGGCGGGCGGGGGCTGGGGCGGGAGAGCACGCAAACCTGAAATGCTGGCTTTCCCTACACCCGCCTGCCCTGACATTCCCCAGCAGCCCGTGCCCCGCCCCCCCGCCCCGACCCTGGCTGCCCCGGATTCTTACCTTGCCTCTGCTGCTCACACCGCCGGTCCATATTTCTCCGCTAACACCGCCGGTCCATATTTCTCCGCTCCGCTGCTCTGCCACTCACCACCTGTCCGCCGCCGCTCCTCCCCGCGCCATATCCGCCTCTCCACTCCGCCGCTGGCCTCACTTCACCGCTCCTCCCCTGCGCGCCTTGTCCGCCGCTCCTGGGACGCTGCTCCTCCCCTGCTCCTGACGTGAAGACGCACAGTCGCGGCCGGCGCTACTTTGGGGGAACTACTTTTTGTAAAAATGTAACTTTTTATATAACAATTATTTAATTTTTTTTTAAAGCCTATGACCATCTAAACACCCTGCCGATTTCAACGGTGTATCGGGTGTGTAGATTGGCGCTGTGGTTCCCGAGTTTACCTTGCCTAAAGGTGCAAGTTCTCTCTTTATAATAGTAGTATAGATTCACTTACATTAGTTTGCATAAACTATACTCCTGCTTCAAGGTTAGTTTGTTGCTATCCTTGGGTACTTACAGGCCAAGGGAGCAGTACCAACTGGGTTCTTCAAGGGGCCATTTTCTTCATTTTCTTATCTTATAAGTGAGGCATTGCATGAAGTAGGGAACTTTCATGTAGTACCAAACAATCCTAGGTGATGTTTCAGGGCCTTATCTTGCTTTCCTCTCTGCAGCACCAGAGATTCTAATCTCTCAATCACCTCTCTGGCCCCTTGCAAGGGTTGACAATGTCATTTGCAACTGTTCTCTGAATTATTATGGGAGTGTTGTGCTATCTCCAAGCACCAGTGCAAGTGACATCACCTCTGCCTCTTGTGGTGTGCCACTTTAGTTCTCTATCCACTTCACATCTTTTTGGAAGTCCCTTAGGTTTATACTCAAAGAACAAGTTATTTCCCTTCAGTAATTCTCCTTCTGGTGGATCTCTATCTAACCGTAGATTCTTCACCTTTAGAATATCCCCATGCACCAGCTTAGATCTGATAGATTTTTTCAGCATAGCGCCAGTAGGTGGCATCATACAGCTCCACATAGAATGGCTTCACCATAGATTTGATGACTGGAGCTGCATATAGGTGCCACCCAGACGCGCTGGTGCTAGTTGATTCCTGGACATCGTCTGCACCCTCTGACGTGGAACCCAAAAACAAATGTTCATGCCACTGCAGATCTCTAATTTGGGACCTTTTTGTTATAAATGAGTCCACTCTACAGAATGAGGAGACAGAAGATCAGTGAGGAGTCTACAGTAAAATAAAGTATCCACCAGAAAGAATTACCACAGGCCAATAACTTTGTTCTTCTAACGCATACTTCTAACCTCAGATTCCACACCTTCAGAATAGATACAAATTTAATAACTCCCGGTGGAGGGTCTGTAGAATCAGACCAAAAAAGTCCTGTAGAATAGAATGGCCAAAATACCCATTCTGTCGGACCTAGCTATCAAGGCAATAGTGCTTTGTGAATGTGTGCAATGACGCCCACACTGCAGTCTAACAAATATCCAGGACAGTCACTCCACGTTCTAGCGCATGGATAGCAGCCTTGGCCTAGGTGGAATGGGTCCTCAACTCTTCCGGAGGTTTCGGTTTGGCCATTGTGAAGCAGACCTTGATGTAGAGGACTATACATCTAGACAAAGTCTGTTCTCCGCCGCCTTGCCTTTTTTGCCCTGGAAACCCTACAAAGAACAATGATCTTTGGTATGATAAATGTAAAAACTGACTGCTCTTTTGGTGTCCAAGCGATGAAATCTCTTTTCTTCTTTCAAGGGGTCTGGTGGGGCATAAAACATTGGAAGAGAGATAGATTGCAGACATGAAAGGAAGTCACAACATTCGGAAGAAAGGTTGTCCTAGTCCTCGGCACCAATTTGTCTGAAAAGAAGGTCGCGAAAGGCAGCTACACTGACAGATCTAGAAGCTCACTCATGTGACAAGCTGAGGTTATCACGATGGGAAAGGATCAGGAGATGCGTAGAACAGCTGTGTGAAGGCTCAAATGGAGTACACATAAGAAAAGCAAGGACCAAATTAGGGTCCCACTGTGGTATCATAAAACGTTTATGAGGAAACATGGACCAAACGTTTGAGAAAAGGCATCACAATAGGTGATTTGAAATGGGATGGTTGGTCCGGTAAAAGTAAAAAGGCTGAAATGGCCGACAACTAACTTTTAATAGTGTCCACTGCAAGTCCTTGATGGGCCAAAGACAAAAGAAACAGTAACACGTCCAAGAGTTTAGCTTGCAATGGGTGTGTTACGAATGCCACAACAAGGTTTAAACTTGTCCCATTTTCCATGGTAAACAGATCTTGTGAAAGGATGCACGGTTGCCAGGAAAACATCCACTACTTCTGGAAGCCGATTGAAGGCAGTCCACTGCTGCTGCTCAATCTCTGTGCTTGGAGGTGTATGCTGCGCAGGCCTGGGTGAAAAACCCTGTCCTGCTGCTGCAACAGAAGATCCAGCCAAGGGCATCTAGATTGGAGGAAAGATGCTTATACCCAGAAGTTCCCCTTAGTACGTGATCCAGTCCCAATCCGGAGCTGTAGGGATGATTTGGGTCCATTCGCTCTTCATCTTCTTCAGAACTTAGGAGGAGAGGTATCAGCAGGAAGGCATACAGGAAGGAATGTTGTGCTCCACTCTAGGCAGAATGCATCTCAGAGTGTTTTGGAAACTCCAACAAAAGTGTGGACATTGCACCTTCTTGGTGGAGCCAAAGAAATAGAGCCTGGGTTCTCCCCATTTCTGAAAAACACCCTGCACCATGTCCAAATGGAGCTGCCATTCATGATCTGCTATGTGTCATTGGCTGAGCTTTCCAACCTGGAATTCAAAGATCTTGCAAGGTGATGTATGATCAGTGAGACACCCTGATGATTCCATCAAGACCAGAGTGCAGGGTCTCCTGGCACAGAGCCCAGGACCACATCCCGCTCTGCTTGTTGCATTATGACATGGCTGTTGTGCTGTCTGTGAGGACCTGAACAAGCTTCCCCTTGATGTATAGCAGGAAGGCTTGTAATGCCAAGTAAATGGGCTGCAACACAAGCAGGTTGATGTGGAGGATGGGCTCTCCAGGAGACCAGAGTCCTCTGATCTCCACCTCCACCAGATGACCTCCCCAACCCAGCAGTGGTGCTGTTTCTCGAATCGTATTTCCTTAAAAAAGATGAGGCGTTTGGCAAAACAGTAACAATTTATTGAATTAAATAGTTCTGCCAGGAGAACAGTTACAGGCACTAGGTCTGAGGACTGTTGCATTGAGTTTGAGGTTTCTTTATATGCAATATTACAACAGCAATAAAAGGTTTCCAGGGTACCTTACATGGTGAGAAATACTGGTTGCTGCCTTTAGGGTCATAAATTAATGGTCAAAGATTATTACATGCAAGTCTTGACCTATGTGGACTCAGTGTGGCCAGTGGTGAATGTTTCCAAATGTCCGGCATGGGGAGTGCGTCATCACTACGTGTGCTAGGCCCTGATTGGCTATGTGTTCCCAACTCATGTGGCATCTGACTTTATGGTGTTATTAGGAGCATGTAGCCCCACCAGCTATGTGTGCTTTATTGGGGCAATCTCCCCTAACCGTTGTAATGTAGCTGCACCCATCTGTGAAATTGATCAAGAGTTTCCTGCCCGAGTGTTCACCTGCCAGTTATGCATCCTCCCACCTGTGACCCAGCAATTAGTAATCCTGGGCGTAGGTCGCAGGGCCTGTCTAACTACGTACATGCATGACGTGGTAGAGGTGCAGCTTAGAACAATTGATTCTATTATTAAGGAGGATAGTTCATTTTTGTTGACAAATGCAGATATCCATATTAACAATGATTCTGTCACAACCATTAGCATCTAATGGGTATGGGAAAGGGGTCTGCCGCTGGTTTAATTAGGGTTGAGGAGCCACCATAGCTAATCTTCTGCATTCTCCTTAGATACCAGGATGACGTCAGACAGGATCCTTTGGTGCTGGGCCATCTGAGATGAAAGATTCCATGACTTCAGGTCCCTCTGAAGTTAGAGACAGCATGTGCCACTTGGCATGGTTGGTGAACAGAAGGCAGGAGACCAGCAGGCCAAGAAGCTTCAGAGTTAACCTCACTGAGACCCAGTATAGAGGCTAAAGAATCAATCATATTACAAATGTCCAGCGGTCGTTGTTCCGGAGATAAGACTAGAACATACACCATATTAAGGATGGTTCTAATTAAAGGGTGCCTCTGCAAAGGAGTCACGTGTGATTTTGGCAGGTTAATAGTGAACCCCATGGATGTGAGAAGGTTTGTAGTCATCTGGAGGTAGTCGGCAACTGACTATGGGGAGCTACCTTCAACATCTAGTTGTCAAAGTAGGGAAAACTTGTACTACGACATCAAAAGGTATGCTGTGACCACTGCCATCACGTCATGGAAACCTGAGGTGGACTGGTGAGGCTGAAAGAGAGAAGGGCAAACTGAAAATACTTGTGACCCACCTCAAAACACAGGTGGAGACTATGAGCAAGCAGGATAGGGCTATGGAAATTGGTGTCCTGAAGGTCCAACATTACCATTCAGTCTCCTGAATCAGAGACAGACAGAACCTGGCCCAGAGTGAGCATCTTCAATTTATTCATCCACAGAAGAAGTTGAAGGGTTGAAGATATAAAATCCGACAAAGGCCTCTGCCCTTTTTTGCACTAGGAATAACGGGAGTAACACCAAGTTCAGATCCATCTCTGAAGTTGGGACTCCCTCTATGGCTCCTTTTTCTAAAAGAGCCTGGGCTTCTTGCCACAAAATGGACAAATGTTGCTCCGAAAGATGTTATGAAGTGGGTGGAATAGGAGGCGAATGAAAAGAAATGGCAGGGCCTTGTTTGACTATCTGAAAGATCCACCTCTTGGATGTTATGACTTGCCACTTGTGGAGAGTGAGTGATCCTGCCTCCCTCATGATGGCTGTGTGACTCTGAGGACAATCTTAAGATTCTTGGAGGCTATTGGAGGGGCTGGGACCTGGGACGTCCATTGCCCCTGCTGTTCTGGACCATCTGCCGTATCCCATACCATGACCCACAAAGGACTGGGATGTGGGGGCATGGGTCACAAACACAAAAACAATACCAAATCCCTATTTCCTGAGTCACATGAACACCTTGCTAAAGCTCATGCTTCAGCAACTAATAATTAAGGAAGTTCTGCATCGCTCAACTGCGGATGCCATGGGAAGACAAGAGAGTGAGAAATTATATTCTTGTTCATGTATTTGCAAGAGCTTCTCAAGCTTCTCAAGGTGGCATATGCAGTGGGAAGGGTGCACAGTCTAACATGTCATCAATGTACCATGTAAAAGTGGTTACAAGTATAATGAATGCACATCTCCCGTGCCAGAGAACTGAAATATTGGGTATATTTCCAATGCTAGACAAGTTTATACCTATCTGTTTAGAGTTTTCTGTTAGACATCTTGCTGGAGTTCCAGGAGCTCCCATATCAACACAGCTGAATAAAACTTTGGTCTCAAAAGAATAATCCTACTCATGAATTTTATTTAAGGTACGGGCATTGACAGTTCTTGTGGAGAAACGTGGGCACGCCATTGGCACTTATCGTCGTCAGATCTGCTGCAGACAAGCTATGATGAATCTGGCAGAAGCGGAAGGCAAAGCATGCAGAGAGACAGTCCTTAAATATTCTGACCTCTGCTTGCAGGCCCATCTTAGCTACCTTAGTGTCACATGTGTAACCCTAGCAGTTCTTTGAAAGTGACTACAGGAGGAGGGCAGGTGACCAGGATTTAAAGGTTAACACAAGTATAAATAGTTAGATTCAATCAAGTTGCTTGTGAGAGGTGATAGTCGTGCCATGTTTCGCTCCCTTTCCCATCACCATGGAGTGAATGCAAAAAAGACAGACTTTTTCTTTCACCAGAGTGTTTGTTTTCCTTCAGAGGAAGGGCAGTTCCCATCCAAGAGTATAAGCGAGTCAACTGAAGGGGAAGGCCCTTCCAGCTATGAAAGCCTATTAGACATCGTCGACAACTGTGATCAAGAACCTTTTTTTTGTCTTATTTTTATTAGGTTATGCAAAACAATACAGGGGAATCAGTATATATTAGTACCCAGAAACATCTCCAGTACAAACCGAAAACAAAGTACAAACAAAGCAGTGAAGGACTGGGTTTTTCTTAGACCCAGCGGTGCCAGGGGACAACACCTGAAACCTTCATGGGTAACCTGTTCCGGCGTACAAATGACAGAGACACGGGACACTTCCTTCGGCGTCAAAGATTCGGGGTTTATTACTGCAGGGAACACAGAAGTCACAAGAAGTACAACACGTGTAAGTTCTGGGAGACTGCTTCGAATTGCTACTGTGGGTCGCTCCTTTTATACACATTTCTCTCATAGGTTAACATGATACACAAAGGTTTACAACTTGGTTCCCATAATAAACGCCAGAAAGGGTTGCCTTCATGTATTCAGGGCCCGGAACATAAGTACGGAAACATTTGGTGGTTCCCAACTGTAAAAACCCATCTTCCCACCATTAGTACATTCCAATTGGCAGTAAACAGATCGAAGAAGGAACAGAAGCAGGTGCAGAGGAGGGCAGAAACAGTGGGGAGATCGGAAAGGGTGTATAAGGGGTGGTGTCGGGAAACACGAGTTGCAAGCATCAAAGGGACGTGCCTAATGAGATGCACGGCTGAGACAATAGACCGGCACGGCAAGATGAGCCTCGAGCGGGGCCATCTGCCTTACAGTATCATCCCCCTCATCATAAAGACACTTTCAAAGGAAACGTGTCTTCCGCAAGGGTCTTGGGAATCACAGGGTCGCGAAGCGGACAGCGTCCATTCGCTGGCTACTTGAGGGCAAGAGACAAAATGGATGCCGTATCTAAGATGGAACCCGTGGGTACAGATATAGAAACCCACGAAACAGACGAACGGTTTAGGTTAGCACAGCGAAACTGCGTACACCCACTAAACTCGTCATTTGCGGTTCATAGATACCAGACTCGACCATATTCGTGCGAGTCAAAAACGCCACTTACGATCGTCACAGAACTTCAGACGCTCCTTTTGCCCTCATGTAGGCAAGCACTAGTCAGAATCATATTCTATATTCATCAGACCATCTAGATGTTGCTGTAGCATAATTCTATCCATCTGAGCTCCTTTGGTAACAGGCGGCTGTCTCATACACGTCGTAGCACAGAGGCCACATAAGGCAGGACCACACTGCACACAAAGGCAACACGTGAACAGAAACGCTACGACAACCCCGATGATCATCAGAATCTTCCAACCCCAAGTCGACATTAGGCCCCAAAACCACCCAAGTAGCGTCCAATCCCCTACGTCCACGTGTATGGACTCAGAGATCTTATGCAACTTTGAGATGGCTTGATAGACAGTCGGAGCGTTATCTGGAATGAAAATACAGCAGCTCGAATGGATCACCTTACATACTCCACCTCGATCTGCTAAAACAACGTCTAAAACCATACGGTTTTGTAACGTCATAAGCCTATCCGCCTGAAGTTCTGCGGTGATATTACCAAGGGCACTGGCAGTGATATTAGCTGTCGATTCCACCACTCGAGTCAACTGTCTCAGGTTCCTACTATTGACCATAGGCCCCCAAAACGGAAAGAAACCCTTGAAAAAGTCTCCTGCCTCTTGACCGGCAGTGTCCTCTTCGCTAATCACGCCCCTCACAACTCTAGTCTTGTGATAGTCAGCATCTACGGTGAACGTCGGAGGCAACAAATTTGCGATATAACATGTGCCCGCAAAGTCGGAGGGCAACCACGTATATGCACGATCATGACAGACAAAGTACGTACCCTTGGCAGTCAGAAACACAGGGGACGAGAGCATTGGCAAGACGTACGTCTCGGAGCAAGCACTCTCTCCAAGATGAGCTCTCGGTCTTCGGCCACGACCTTTTAGACAGAAATTACCAAGGTGGGGTACGATCCATATCGGAGACGAGCTTCTGAGCTGTCTTTCACCCACGAGCGCACTATACTCAGCCTCACTCAGGTCCCTATAGGCTCGCACCTCTTCCTCTGGGATGAGCGACGGCTCATAGATATCCCTATCTAAATCAGCGATCGCTATAGCCAAAGGTTTGTGATACGGACCAGGACCAAAGTGGGAAGGACGTGGCTCTCGATTGGGGTAGGAATCGAGTGCGCTTCGAAACATTGTTTGAAATGCTCGAGCTGAACCCTGGGCACTATAAGAAAGGACCAGATATGGAATTCCCTTATCCGTGGTATGCGGCATTAACCCACACACCCAACAATTAGTAGTATTAACCACTAACTGATGCTGATGAAGGAGCTGAATAAAGGAATTATTTCTGAATTCTGCACGTCTAGCCTGCTCGTGGAGGTAGTTTTAGGTTCAGGAGAAGGGGTAGGTGAGGCAGAAGGCAAAAACGTCAATATCAGGTAATACACCCCACCCACCAATAATGAAGAAACAGTTAAAAACAGTAGGAACATTTGGATAATGAAGCATTTTGTTCGAGTAATTTGTTGCAGTTTGAATATTTGCGCCTGAGCTTTTTCCAAGTCCACAAGCTTTGCAAATGCCATCCCCTAAAACCGTCCGCAACGTTTCTTGACGCACTTCGTTCTGTGTAGCAATAGTCAATCCCTAGGAGTTCCCAGGAACCGACGGCCTTTGACCTAGTGTCAAGACCTACTAACCAGAAGGAAGTACACGCGCGGCCCTACGGTACACCTGGATGCAAGATATCTTAATTCACAAATATGTACAAAGTCTTTCAGCGGTGAAAGCAAAAACACAGAGGTGGAAAAAACTCAATATTTACAAAAATCACAGTTATACGAGTGTTTTAGACTGATCGTGGCAATGGGGTAGCGTAGATGTCGAGGAATAAAAGCAAATTTTATTTGTCCTTGGTATTAGATCGCAAAAAGTATCGGCTCTTTCCAGGACGTGTCTGTTCGTCAAACAATGGATCCGATGAGGGAACAGAGTTCTGTTGATCAGTCAATTGTTCAGATCTTGAGCTTTGCGGTGACAAATGTTCAACAATGTCGTTCTGCTGCACTGAGGATTCTCCAACAGGTTCGGCGTCGCTAAAAGGTACGAAGGTCTGCAATCTTTCCGTTTCAGATGAAGCAATGCCCTTCCTCACCCACGAGTCCGCCGGTAAAGGTATAGGTACCTTTTTGGTGTGGGTGGCATGCACCCAGTTCTTCCGGCCTTCCAAACGGACAGCAGTTCTCGTGGCAAGGAGGACCTGGAAGGCTCCAGTAAAACGAGGCTCGAGGTTTCTTTTCCTTCCAAAGTTCCTCGTCACCACCCAGTCTCCGGGCTGGAGCTGGTGGCCTGGACCCTCCGTCTGCGTCGGCAGTGCTTCAAAGACCTGTTGGTGAATTAACCTCAGTTTAGCAGTCAGAGCATGAAGATAATCGATCAACATTGGATATTCAAGATCAGAAAACACACTCGGTCTAGGGACCCCCCAAACATTCGCAGGACGGCCGAACACTATTTCATAGGGACTGAGCCCTACTCAGGAGTGTACAGTCGCCCTTGTTGACAACAGAGCAGGAGGCAAAGCGTCAGGCCACGACAGACCAGTCGTAGCTTGAATCTTCGCTAGTTTGAGTTTAAGGGTGCCATTATACCCTTCAACCAAACCTGCTGACTGGGGATGATTGGCGCTATGGAATTTTTGAGTAATTCCAAGGCCCTTACACACACTCTTCATCACACTCCCTATAAACTCACTTCCGTTATCAGACCATACAATCCGTGGCATTCCATACCAAGGAAAGTATTCCTTCAGTAGGATTTTCGCAGTGGACAGAGCTGTATTGTCTTTGAGAGGGTAGGCTTCGATCCATCGGGAGAATGCGCAAACCACAACTAAAACGTATTTCAGGTTATTGCATCGCTCCATATGAATGAAGTCTAGCTGAATCACTTCAAAGGGACATGAAGGGGGAGCAAAATGGCCAGGAGGTGTAGGGGTTCCCTTACCAGGATTGTACATCATACATATCATGCAATTCTTCACCAATCTCTCAGCACATTTAGTGATACCATCATTCTTCCACACAGGGGACAACAACTTACAAATACCTTTCGCGCTAATATGTGCTAACCCGTGTGCCATCGTCACAACAGCTAGCACACACGCATCTGGCAACATCCATCTCTTATGCTCCGATAAATCAACCCAACAACCATTCGCATCCAACTTTCCCGTACTCTCTTTCCACTTCGTCTTTTCAGTCTCGGTGGCCTTGTTCTGTATCGTTCTCACACTCTCGATGGTATCCTCGCACATACTAGTCTCTGTAGGCCACCTAACCGAACTCGTCACATACATCCTAGTGCTGAGGTTCCGGGCAGTCTCCTTAGCAGTCTCATCTGCAAACGCATTACCACGACCAACATCATCCGTCACCTTACGATGCGCACTACATTTAACAATCGCCACCTGCTTAGGTAACGTAAGTGCATCCAAAAGATCATTCACAAGCTGTCCATGTTGAATCTTAGTGCCATGCAATGTCATAAAACCTCTCTCTCTCCACAATCGTCCAAAACTATGTGCGACGCCAAAAGCGTATTGGTTGTCGGTAAACACATTCACCCGTTTCCCTTTCGACAACACACACGCTCTAGTCAAAGCGATCAGTTCTGCAGCTTGGGCAGAGTTCTGATTCAATCTCGCAGCTTCCACAACAGTATTCAAAGTTACCACAGCATACGCAGTCGTCACATCACCATTCGGCAATTTAAAACATGAACCATCCACATACAAGGTCCCATCGGGATCTTCCAAAGGAGTGTTTTTAAGGTCCACACAACCTTTTGTTTCCTCCTCAGTCCGTAAGTAACAGTCATGAGGGGTTACTTCATCTGACTCCATGCTAATGGGCAACAAAGTCGCCGGGTTCAGGACATTACAATGTTTTATCTGAATATGACTTGCCAAAAGCGTCAACTCGTACCCAGACAACCTTGCACTCGTCAAGTGCTGAGTTTTCGTACGATTTAAGAGAGTGTCAACTGCATGCGGAACCATCACCGTAAGCATATTATCCATGACCAATCCTGCTGATTGTCGGATGGACACCGCAGCTGCCGCTGTTGCTCTCAAACAACTCGGCAATGCTCTAGCTACTGGGTCCAAGGTCGAGGAAAAATATGCACATGGACGCTGCTTACCACCAAAAGGTTGCGTCAAAACACTTAACGCACAACCTTCTCTCTCGTGAACGTATAGTGTAAACGGCTTACTGTAGTCAGGGGTCCCTAACACAGGAGCCGAACACAATGCGTCACGCAGTTCAGAAAAACTTTTCTGACATTCCTCCGTCCATGGTAAAGGAGTTGGAACATCCTTGCATGTAAGAGCTACCAATGGTTTCGCTAACAATGAAAAATTCGGAATCCATTGCCTGTAGTATGACGTGATACCTAAAAAGGCACGCACATCTCTCTGAGTTGTTGGCACAGTCATTCGGGCAATCGCTGCAATTCTCTCTGGGGTCAACCTTCTTCCCTCCTTTGACAATAAGTGACCTAGATAGGTTACTTCTTGACAACAATATTGAAGTTTAGAAGGAGACACCTTGTGATGTAAGTCACAAAGATGTTGCAACAACGACACTGTAGCAGTTTTGCAAATGTCCTGAGTGTATGCAGCCACCAATAAGTCATCAACATATTGGATCAAGGCTGCACCAGCCGGCAACACAAACGCATCTAGTTGGCCCTTCAAGGCTTGACTGTATATCGATGGACTTTCACAGTAGCCCTGAGGAGCACGTTTAAACCGGAAGCTGCGACCACCAAGAGAGAAACCGAAAAGGTCTCTGCTTTCCTCAGCAATCGGGATGCTGAAGAACGCATTCTTCAGATCGATCACTGAAAACCAAGATGCCGAGGCTGGAATCAGAGTCAGTAGCGCCGTGATGTCGGGCACAACAGGGAACTGAGGAATCACAATTTTATTTACCTCCCGTAAATCGATAACAAAACGATAAACAGGTGGTTTCGAAGGATCAGTATGTTTCAGAATGGGCAGTACAGGACTGTTGCACACGTTTCCCCGAGTCTCCTCAATAACATCTTTTTCAATCAGGTCGTAGATAATAGCTAACAATGCTCGTTCACCATCAAGGGAGATACGATACTGGGGAATACGTGGCAACCGCACATTAGATTTCGGGTGAACAACATAAGGGGAGATGTCAAGCAGGCCCACGTCGTTGGGACCTGTTGCCCACAAAGATGCAGGAAGAGAACTCAATTCCGGTGAAAGCTTATCGAGAGACAAGTACATTGGAGAGATAACTCTCTCACCCAAAGTAAGCTTCACTCCCGCAGGAGAACAATACAAAGTCGCATACAGACGTTTTAACAAATCCAGGCCCAAAATATTTTCACCACATCCAGTGGTCAAAATCAGCGGAGCTTTGAGCTCACGCGGCCCAATTGTAAGAGGCAAAGGGCGGGGAACCGGATTGCTAACAGGGGCGCCAGAGAATCCAACGGAAACATTTGTTAAGCCAGACAAAGGTGCGCCAGGGAGTTTCGAATGCATTATGGAACTTTTCGCTGCACCAGTGTCCAACAGAAAAGGCTCAATGACGCCTGAGGTGGCAACTGCGACGTAAGGCCCTCTCTGATCAACCGAACTGATACTACTCCCTCTCCTTGTCTATGGCTGTCCTAGTAATTGCCGTCGTCAGCATCCTGATCGACGTAATAATCATCCACATTGTACTGAGCAGATCGCCCTTGTGACGATCCACGCTGATCAAAACAATTATTGGAGTCAGAAGTGTCAGTGGAACGATCGTTCTGAGCACCGCGACCTCTACCACGCGATGTCTGTTGAGAACCACCACGACCTCCTCTAGACGAATTACCACTATTACGCTCATTGAGAACTGGACAATCGAATTTCAAATGACCCTCCTGTCTACAATAGGCACACTGATTGTACCCCAACGAAGATCTCTGTGAAGAGGAATCATTTCGTGATTGTGACCTATTAGACTGAGACTGCGATCGATTACGCTGTTGCGAGTCATTCTGATTCGAACGCGGAGGATACGCCTGTTGCAACAACACTTTAGTTTTAAGCTCTTTCGTTTTCTTGTCAGCACGATCGTTCTCCTCTTTCTCCCTATTCTCATAATATTGAGCCGTAGCCAATATTTGAGCAGAAGTAGAAACAGCCCACGCACTTTCAGAATTTCGTAATTTATTGCTTAAGTCAGGCAGTAAATTGGAAACAAACTTGTCCACAAACAACCTCTAACCACCTTCGGTACCCATGTCTTGACCACTGTGGTCAATGAAAGCCTCCTCAAATCTCGTAAAGAAATCAGAGACGCTCTCATCCTTCTTTTGTTTGGAAGCGGACAGTTTGTCCCAATTTACCTTCATGGCTGGCATAAGCGTTTTCATCAGAGCGATAATTCTCTGAGGCAAAGCCGTAATGAGCTGTTCAGGTTTAGCCCCACCAATTTGTCGTGTGTCTGCCGCTACAAGAGCAGCCCAATCACCACCTAATTCAGCCGCATGGTTTTCTTGACGAATCTTTGCCCATACCGGTTGCGGTACGACATTGCCAAACAGCATATCAATATCGGCAAGATTCATTATCGTAGCGTCTACGAGCTGCGATAATTCTTTATAATACCCTGCAGGATTTTTGCGGGGGTCAGGCAAAGATTGCTTCACCTGTAGAACTTCTGATCGTTTCCACGGGAGATGAATCCATACTCTCTGGAAATGCGGCAAGATCGGTGGAGCAGCGCCAGGGTTACCTGGCATCCACACTGGTGGAACTTCGCGCATGGGATACTGACCAGGCGCTGCTGGCGGTCCTTCGATGTCTTCTACAAACAATGCCCGAGGCATTATAGAAGGACGAAAAGATAACAACTGCTCAACAGCGCGTCGAACATTTGAATCGACTATCATTCCGCTCGAAAACTGGAGCTGCAGATTAGTCAAAGCGGTCAACACATCGTCCGATGCATCTGCCGATATTTGGTCACGTAAAACTTTACACATTTCTTCGAAAACGTATCTTTGTGTCGGTATATTGAATTGACAGAACGTATCAAGCACTGCGCGTGGAGGATTTCTAAGAGGGTATTTCATCCAAGCCATCGCCATATTATACAGCGCAGCACGTTCCCTATTACCGGGAAGCTGACTACGTCTTTGAGGACCGTCCGAACCAGCGGACTCAAGAATAGGTCCAAGAGAATTGAAAAAGTTAGCAGCAACAGAAGGGGTACGACGTCGAATAGATGGAGAGGTATAACATAGGGGATTAACAAGAGAAACAGACGAAACAGCAGGAGTAAGTAGAACAGGAGCAGCAGCGGGAGCAGGAGTATGAGGAAGTACAAGCGGTGGAGCAGTAGGAACAGCAGTAGGCAAGGGAACGGGAACAGTCGGAAGAACGGGTACAGGTTGAGGAACAGGTTGAGGAACAGGTTGAGGAACAGGCACAGGGGGAACAACAGGAGCTGCGGTACCCTGTGCGTACGGAGGTGGCGATTTCAAAAGATAGGACATTAGAGAGTCCTCAACTGATTCCTCCTTCTTATCCGACTCCGTTGGCAAAGCGGGGTAACATTTATCTATAGACATACGCTGAAGCCTATTGAAAACTTCCTTTTCCTTTTCCTCCTTATCTCGCTGAAACTGTTCTGCTTTTTTTACTATAGTAGCAACTCCATCTCTCTGATTGCGTTTTGTCTGTCTGATTTCTTTCTGTTTGGCTTCTTTGCGCCATAACCGAAAGGCATCAAACATGGCCGGCCTTGATTTTTTCATAAACAATTTAGCCTCGAGGTTATCTAAAATCGGGGTCTCGAAACTACCATGAGGTGGCCAACTAAGGACACCGTCCTTTCTAGTGTAACGAATCCAATATTCATTAAAGGTAATCGGACCCAACCCATGCTTGCTATATAATTCGTAAGTTGGAGTTCCGACCGGAGGTATCGGACACGGGTCCTCCAATCGGGAATCCGCACCACAACGACCAAAACAACTGAACAAAGTACTACGGCCAGGCATCTTGCACACTAGCCGAGTTTCACAAACTTCAAGGGTTACGGGATTTACCAAGTCCCCGCAAAGAGCAAAAACCCTCGGTTTTTGGTGACTGCAGACGTCAAATATCACAACAAAGAACCAAGTACTAAGAACCACAAATGCAATGGAACCATGCAACAACTAAGCACCCACAACTAAGGACTATGGGAGCGACCCACAAATACTTAACTCAAAGATCGATGGCGTCACCAGGAAGGCCCGTCAATCGTCTCGCTGTACCAAGGTCTACGCCAGGCGCCAAAACAGGTCTACAGTCAGGGCAGCAGTCCGTCGCAGCCGTCAGGAGGCGGGAATCTTCGCGGGAAAAGTCGTCGGGCCACTTATTTCAACAACAGGATCGATGAAGCGGGGTGCACCTTCCCTCGGAGATTTCACACGAAGTTCCTCACGATCGTCGGGCTTGGACCGGTACCACTGATGCAGCCCCACGTTGGGCGCCAACTGAAGGACTGGGTTTTTCTTAGACCCAGCGGTGCCAGGGGACAACACCTAAAACCTTCGTGGGTAACCTGTTCCGGCGTACAAATGACAGAGACACGGGACACTTCCTTCGGCGTCAAAGATTCGGGGTTTATTACTGCAGGGAACACAGAAGTCACAAGAAGTACAACACGTGTAAGTTCTGGGAGACTGCTTCAAATTGCTACTGTGGGTCGCTCCTTTTATACACATTTCTCTCATAGGTTAACATGATACACAAAGGTTTACAACTTGGTTCCCATAATAAACGCCAGAAGGGGTTGCCTTCATGTATTCAGGGCCCGGAACATAAGTACGGAAACATTTGGTGGTTCCCAACTGTAAAAACCCATCTTCCCACCATTAGTACATTCCAATTGGCAGTAAACAGATCGAAGAAGGAGCAGAAGCAGGTGCAGAGGAAGACAGAAACAGTGGGGAGATCGGAAAGGGTGTAAAAGGGGTGGTGTCGGGAAACACGAGTTGCAAGCATCAAAGGGACGTGCCTAATGAGATGCACGGCTGAGACAATAGACCGGCACGGCAAGATGAGCCTCGAGCGGGGCCATCTGCCTTACAGTATCATCCCCCTCATCATAAAGACACTTTCAAAGGAAACGTGTCTTCCGCAAGGGTCTTGGGAATCCCAGGGTCGCGAAGCGGACAGCGTCCGTTCGCTGGCTACTTGAGGGCAAGAGACAAAATGGATGCCGTATCTAAGATGGAACCCGTGGGTACAGATATAGAAACCCACGAAACAGACGAACGGTTTAGGTTAGCACAGCGAAACTGCATACACCCACTAAACTCGTCATTTGCGGTTCATAGATACCAGACTCGACCATATTCGTGCAAGTCAAAAACGCCACTTACGATCGTCACGGAACCTCAGCAGACTAACAATTCCCATAATACTGATAAGTACAACTGGCACAACAGGTGCCATAGAGGCACATTTCAAGCAGGTTATAGATCAACAATGCAGCACGGTGTCCCCAGGGGTCACCTGATAGCACAGGTCCTGATCAGTCCTGAATGATAAAATCAGTCTAGCTATAGTTTACGGCACGTTGCAGCTGGCATGAACCCGCCCTATTGGCCCACCGGGTCGTGTCATATAAGATATTGCCTGAGCGGGGCCACTATGTCATTGGGTCTTGCTTGTGGAATCTGAATGGCAGCGAAGTCTGTGTTCATTCCACCTCGCCCCCACATACAGCATCCTTGAGCCAGTGCACAGACTTAGGGAGCAAGGCTTTCATGCACATTTTCAGAAGGCAGTGATTCGAAAACATTATCAGGACAGCCACTGGCTTACACCCTGCCCTGGGTACATCCTTGACATAATCCAGTAGCAATACTCTGGGGCTGCAGTCAACTGCGAAGGCAATAATGTTGCCCATAACATGCGCTGTCTCAGCTCAGTACAGCGCCATCGGCTGGCATTCCCATGCTGGTTGGAAGAAACCTGAAGGCTCAGCTTGACATCAATCTTGATCTATTATGGGAAGCAGAGGAGCAGTATAATTGGTTTAGAAATGTTAAATGGAGGAGCTTTTGATGGTAGTTTATGGAAACCTTTTTTATTTGCATGCAGTAGTATTTCCAGACCTTGGGTTGGATCAGATTCCCACTTCTCAAATGCCCGATTAGGGAGTACATGTTGACCGGGAACAAACATCTGATGTAACCTAGAACCCCATCTTTCACCCCCAGAATCTCAGATCATCTGTGTGAATGGGGTAAACGTATCCGGTTCATCAGGGAACGATATGCATCTCAAACTAACAGCATGCCTGATTCTAAGGTCTAACTCTGTCTCCGGCGGCCAGGAGGGGGGGGGGGGGGGGTCGGGTAGCTCCTGCTTTCTTCCGGGGCATACCGGCCGGGCTGCCCACCCCGTCAGCATGATTAAATGCTTTGATTAAGGTAGACAAATCAATCCAGAGCAGTCAGTGTCTAGACCTCCCCATATTGCAGGACTGGAACTTTATGGCCACATATAGTTGCTCAAGAGTCTAAAATTAATTTACAGCCCAGATGTTGCAAGCCTATTTTGAACCCCTCAGTCTAACATTGGTGTATGCCTGAATTATCAAAAAGGGGGTTATCAGGAGGGTGTATCAGTAAACACGGTTTGGCTTAGCCATGGTCCATATGGACGAATTGGTACAGCGAACCGTGTGGACTAAATGCATCGGTCTGGGTATTTGTAACATATTCATTCATTTCCTTTATTTCGATTCATAAAAAACCTTCAAAGGTAACAATATACAAACATATATATATTAAAAAACAGTGATAAACTCTTGGCAAAGATATAAGAAATTTAAGATGTCCATAAAAGGCATTTTTTCCAACAGAAATGTTCTTGGTCTTCATGTGATATATAGCTGTGAGAAATTTGCCAATTGAAAAAAAGACAACTGGTTCAATCGGGTTTGTTCTACATATTCTCACTGCTGTGATTTGGTCGTCGGGCCCATCATTTTGCACAGTGGTCTAATCCAGCGTGTACGTTGCTTTGTGTATGCCATGCAAAAGAACATGTAGAATGGACTCTATGTCCTCACATTCCATGGGGCACATATTTGATCTGCCTAACCCCTTCTTTCCAAGACAGGTGAAGGAAGCTATCGGTAATGTGCCCATTCTAAACTTAATAAAAAGTGCTTGTGTAAACGGGGTTCTAAACATATTTAAATACAATTCAAAATCGAAGCCACATTTAAATAAAAGGAAACCATTGGTCTGTAACATATCATTAGGGTGTAGGTTTCCAACCGTTATTTGATCTTTTCCTATAGGCAAGTGGGGCACTCTACACCGTGAGCTGAACCAATACACTGCATAATGGGACTGGACTGTGTGATAGTATCTCTCAAGGTGGACTCCACCCCTGTCATACGGACGCGTCAGAACCCACCACGGAGTTTGGGATCTCGTATCCCTCCCCCCAAAACAAGCTGATGAGAAGTAATTTAACCTTATTAAAAGAGGAGAGACTTAGAGGAATCAGTAGGTTATTAAATAAGTACACAATCTTAGGTAGCGCAAGTAATTTTAATAAGATCCACTCTGCCGGTTATGGACAGATGCTGCGATATCCAGCGCTCCACCTGGTCACTGAGTCTATCTAGCGGCGGACCACAGTTGTCCTGCAGAGTCTACTGTTTGCTCTGATTAATAAAAAATAATAAAATGGCAGACTAATGTCTCCCAGTAGCACAAAAGGTAGGCAGTCATAGTTGAACCGAAGCATCAGTAAAAGAAAACATCTCAGACTTTCTCCAAATAATACAGATTCCCGATAGAACCCAGAAGTACATTATTTCTGCACTATTGGGAGGGAGGTTATTATCCAGGTTTTTGACCAAGAGCAACATATCCTCTGCATACAATGATAGCAGAATCTGCTTCTCTGAGAATGTAATACCATGGTACAGATGAGGCAATTGCTCCACTTGGCATAGGGATCTATGGCAAGAGCAAATAGTAGGAGATAGGGGAACAGCCCTGTCTAGTATCCCTATAGATTCAAAAGAAATGCGAGGTACGCCCCTTAATTCTAATCCTAGCAGTAGGGTTTGTATATAGGAGATTTATGAGCCCCACAAGATTATGGCTGATCCCCAGTCTGTGCAAGACAGGAAATATATATGGCCATTATAGAAAAATAAATGCGCTCTCCATATATAGGAACACAGAGACGGCATTAATCTTTGGTTGGATACTATGAAAAAGGGTGAGCAGGCATGGGCGTCCGCAGGGGGGAGGGGGGCAAGGTGTGGGGTAGGGGAAGATTCCAGAGTGGCTGGCCACCAGGAGTCGTCCAAGGCTGACTGGGTGGGTTCCAGGATGAGTACTTCGGTCTTGTCCAAGTTGAGCTTAAGGAAGCTGTCTTTAATCCAGGCAGCAACGGACTTCATTCCACTGTAGACGTTGGTTCTGGCGGTTGTGGGTTTACTGGTGAGGGAGAGGATCAGCTGGGTGTCGTCTGTGTAGGAGACAATGTTGAGTCCGTGGATTACGATGATGGCTGCGAGGGGGGCCACGTAGACGTTGAGAAGGGTGGGGCTCAGGGAGGAACCCTGGAGTGCTCCACAGCTGATCTCTGTGGGTTCTGAGAGGAACGGTGGTAGTCTGACTCACTGGGTCCAGCCAGTGAGGAAGGAGTGGATCCAGTCCAAAGCCTTGTTGTGGATGCCGGCATCGTGGAGTCTTCTGATTAGGATGTGATGGGAGATGTTGTCGAAGGCGGCAGAGAGGTCTAGTAGGATGACGGCTACAGTCTCGCCCAGGTCGAGGAGGGAGCGGATGTCTGTGGTGGCAAGGAGTACAGTCACTGTGCTGTGGTTGATTTGGAAGCCAAATTGGGAGGTGTCCAGGACCGGTTTCACTTCGATGAACTTGGAGAGTTGGGAGTTGATGGCCTTCTCTATGACCTTGGCTGGGAAGGGGAGGAGTGAGATCGGTCTGAAGTTCTTGAGGTCTGTCGGGTCTGACGACGGCTTCTTCAGCAGGGGGTTGATCTTGGCGTGTTTCCAGGTGTCGGGGAAAGTGGCAATTTGATTTTTATAAATCTTTTTATTAATTTAACATTAAAGTCACATACATTTCCCAGTTGCCATTTTGAATGGTTGTACAATGCTGCATCATCGTAGGTAAGGAGAAAATGATTACAAACATAATACCCCAACATCACATTCTTCCAGTCTTTGCATTTCCAGCTCCACTAATGGGGATATACATAGGTTGCCAAAGTAAACATTCCATTTGCCCCATTTTCTATCCCATTTCTTCGGACACCTACACCACTTGAATACTTCCATTTCTGCAATCATCCATTTGTCTATTTCTTTCACCCACCCTCGGGAAGAAGGTGCATCTGCCACCCCCATCCCTTCGCAATCTAACGATTGATAAGGGTGTAGCCCAATGTAGTCACTTGTTCTACTTCGGTGAGGTCAGTTAGCTCCCAAATACTAAGAATACCTAGTCTCAGTGTGAGGGTGACTTACTTTCCTAGGGCATTCTGAATATGGGTTGTGGCGCCCTCCCATATGTATGGTACTACCGGACATTCCCAGATCGTATGATGAAAAATGGCAGCGTGTTGACAGCCCTGGAGGCACATTGGATCCAGTCTGGCGCCTATCTTCGCTAGAGTTACCCCGGTTAAGTATGACCTATGTAAAATTTTGAGCTGAGTCAATCTGAAACGGAGAGTGATTGCTTAGTGCTGTCTGCCAGTCCTTATTGTTAATGGGTCCTTGGTCTCTCTGCCATTGCTCTAGTGATTTGTGAAACGTGTCAGGTAGGTTATTGCACAGCTTTTTGTATGTCAGCTATATAGCTTTTGAATGTAGCGGTCTGTCTAGTAATCGGTCTTCCAGTGGTGAAGCCTCTGGTATGTCCGTGAGATCGGGTAGTGTTGTGGTGAGGGCGTGTCTAATTTGTAGGTATCGGAACATTTCACCATTGGACATTCCGTATTTCACCCTGAGCTCTTCAAACTTGAGAATCAGACCCTTTTTAATCAAATCTCCAATATTGGAGATTCCTATGAGATCCCATTTGTCAAAGCCAGGTTGATGACATAAGTGTCCCAGTCTCTGAGTATACCATAGGGGCATGGCTTTTGTGAGGACATGTGACCAACCCGGACAGGAGTTCGCTTGATGCCAGATCGTCACCGTGTGAGATGTGGGCCCAAAATATCTCTTCTTGTTAATTTTTGAATAAAGTGCCCCTAAATATCCTTCTCGTCCCGTGTGGTATCTGTCTAGAAGATAACCTAGATCTATGGGGAAGCAATAGAGCCATTGATTAACTACTACTTATTGAGACCCCCAGTAATAAAGTCTAAGGTCCGGGAGGGCAATGCCTCCATCGTACCACCCTTTCGTCATTTTTTTCATTGCAATACGAGGAGACCCACCATCCCACAACAGCGTTCGAATGAAGGTGGCAGTTTTGTTGGAGCAGTTCATGGTGTGGCGAAGCTGAGGGGCGATGGTGGCAGCTGCTCTGGGGAAGATGTGGAACGGGCAGGGATCTGCCAGGGAACCTGTGTGGATGCTCTTCATGGTCTTGAGCATGTCCTCTGTTGTAAGCAGGGTCCGGCAGAGCACCGTCTGTTGGGGTGCAGCTTAGTTGTGTGCAATGGTGGCGGGCATGGTGGCTGTGTCTAGGCTGTTAAAACTGTTGTAGATCTTCCTGATCTTGTGGTGGAAGAAGGTGCTGAGTTGGTTGCAAAGGTCTTGGGAGGGGAGCACGTCTGATGTCTCGCTGTTGAGCCTGCTGAACTCCTTGACGATGGTGAAAAGTTCTTTGCTGTTGTGAGCGTTGGCGTTGATTCCGTCTTGGAGAGTTTTTTTTGTGGTTTTCAGGAGGAGGTGGTGCGCGTTGACGGAGGATTTGAAGGTGCAGGAGCTTCAGGGGTTTTGTTGTGCCTCCATCTCTTCTCGAAGTGCTGCAGGTGTGTCTGGACTCGTGGAGGGTGGGAGTGAACCAGCTGGCCTTCTTGGATTGCTGTTTGCCTGGTCTTTTGAGGGGTGCTAGGATGTCAACACAGTTGGAGATCCACTGCTGGTGCTTGCGTGCTGCTATGTTTGCATCCGTGGGCAGAGTGGTTGTGCTGAGGGAGTTGACGAGAAGTTATTCGGGGGCCTTGATCAAGCTGCAACAGGGGGCGGGGGGGTGCAATGATGGCAGTGGTGTACAGTGGGCGTGGTGAAGGCAAGATGTACACAATGATGGTCGGTACAGGAGAGTTCGGGAATGTGGCTGTAGTGATGTTATCGCTGGCGGAGAAGACTGGGTCGAGTGTGTATCTAGCTGTGTGGGTCAGTGCAGTGACCAGCTGCTTGAGTCTGCTGTTGACGAAGTTCTCCAGGAGGTAGGTGATTTTCTTGTCACTGGGGTTGTCCCGGTGGAAGTTGATGTCTCTGTGTTGGATGCAGTCGGTGGATGCGTGAGCCTGGAGTGCAATGAGGTCTACGATGGCTTTGGTGATGGGAGAGGTCAGGCCAGGGGCCATGTAGATGAGGGTGCAGTGGAGGGAGGCATCTGGGTTGGTCCAGATCTAGAAGTGGAGGTGCTCCACGATTGCCGTTGCGTGGTCAGTCGAGGTGTACTTTTGTGGATGATGGTGATGCCTCCTCCTGGGTGGCTGGGTCAGTCCTCGTGGGTGATATTGTAGCCGTCAGCGATGGCGATGTCTGTCAAAGTAAAGAATATTGCAACTCCTCTTGCATATCTACTGTGTGTTGTAAAGTATTTGCACTGACCTCATCTGCCCATAAAGAAGCCAGCGTCACACTGACCTATGCGAACCTCCTAAAGCAGGGATGTCTCAATACCGCGCATTTCGAGGTATGCTAATTTAGATTTTTACTTTTTCAGACTGTCCAACCTCAGCACATTCCGAGTTATAATCTTGGTGACCCTATAAGGACCACTCATAACGAAATAGCATATGGTACTCTATTAATCGTGGTTCTCCTAGCATTGTGGCGCAGCAATAAGGAATGTGAAATAATGGGAATAGCATAGCATTATTACCTCCACAACAATTTCCGCAACTAGCCCCACCACCCCCTCCCACACTAATAACACTCAACTATCAGTCAAATCCCCATCAACATACCAACACAACAATTATACTAAGATCACGCTACTTGAATAGAGGGTAGCAATTGCCAACATTGTGGCACAGCAATAATGAATGTTAAATAATGGGAATAGTTTATAGCATTATTACCTCCACAACAACTTCCCCAACTAGCCCCGCCACCCCTTCCCACACTGATAACCCACAACTATCAGTGAAATCCCCATCAACATACCAACACAACAATTATAACATCACGCTACATGAACAGAGGGTAGCAATTGCCAACCATCCCCATGGAAAACCATGTTTTGGCTGTGAACTTGCCCAACAAGATCGGGGAACCGGGGACCTGAAGTCACAGCTAAATATTCCTATCTTGAATATCATCCGTTGCTCCAGCTGTAGGTTGTTGCATGCTGAAGTATACAAAACATTCGTGGATGGGATGCTTGAATTAATCTCAGCCACAGGTAACCACACAAGGGCTGCATCCCTGTTCCTTGTTATTTTGCACAACATATCACCTCAGTTTGGACCCAGTTATATGCAAATCAGTTGTGACCCTTCTCCAGTGGGAAAAGTTCAGTCCGAACTGCCAGGTAAGGTCCTCCCTGAACCGCAACGCAGGCAATCCAGGACCGGTTTTGCCCTAGTTAGGGCTCACCAGCCATGTATTGCTTGGTTCCAGTGGCAAAGTGAGACCAGGACCAACATCCCAACTGACTGGCTGGTCTGACAGTTCATCTCTGTGCCCGCACAGAGAGAACAGGTGCTCCTAATTTGAGCCCATCCAGAGGACACCACAAACAAGTGGCCTGCAGCGCCACAGGGGGAAGGGCAACCACCACAAAGCAGGAATCCTCCAAGCGAAAGACCCACCTGGGCAGCACTGCTCACTGGACATCGCTGGTTCCAAGTCCTCGCTCAGTGGGTGGTCCTAAGGCCCCCCTTCACTAGCTGTCCAGTGGCAATGGGCAGCTTTAGCAAACCCAATCAGCAGCAAAGAGTCTAAACAGAGGGTATCGGCTAAACAGTGTGAAATCTGACAGAGGAAGAAGAGTTCCACTACTATGCAGCCATCTTGGATGGCGGCTTACCATGTTTCTGGGATTGAGAACCTTACCGTTACCTAGATAACTCACAAGCAGAGGAAATTGACAAACTATGCCAGATTTCTCCTTAAGAGGTTGAGAGTGCGAAGGTGCATTAGAGTGGGTGGTTCCCCTCTGGGTGTGAATGAAGGAATATTTTAGGACGGGTGGATCCCTTCCAGGTGTATGAGTAGCAAGTTCACCCAAAGTCATGGGCAAGTCTACCAGTAAAGGTAGATTAGATGAGGCATAACCGCCCCTCTACCACCAAAGGGACTGCCAGTTCCAGTGTCAAAGATAGCAAGAAGCAAACCCCCAGTAAAAAAGAGAGAAAATTCTGGGAAGGCATTTATAAAGGTCTGCATTTTAGCACCATGACAGGAAGATAAAAGAATAGGACAATTTTAGAAAAAAACATTTCATACGAGAAACAACTGTAATATTAGATTGAGTAATAAAAGAGATCAAAGAAAAATAACAGGGAGGAAAGACAAAACACCTTATTGACGAAAGAAAAGAAAAAAACCCATGCAAGCCCTAAGCAGTTCAATATATTTATATATGAAGATTTTTTCTACTTTGTAATTTGTTTTTATTAAGGTTTCATATATCACCATTCGTAGATATAGCAGTTGATAACAGGATATAAAAGATGTCAAGACATAGTAAATTTACATCAGAATTGATAATTAACATTTCCCAGTACTTACAAGTTAGGGCATATGTATTTGTCTCAGTATTATTGCCAATTGAAGAAAACAAAAGTTTGTAGACATTAGTTCAAGGCTAGTTAATTGAAATGAATTAGCAGCATATAGCGTGCAGTGGTTGAAGTTGGGTGGTTTACATAAACTAACTATAAAGGAACAGAGGAGGCGGAGCTAGCTTGCGACCAGCATGTCCGCTTAAGCAGTGTGCTCTATAGGTCTGCCACACTATCCGACTACTATCCTGCAGCCGCCATACCCTGTTTCTGCCGACACTGAGCTGGCAACTATCTGAGCCCTTTCTGTGGCCCCTGACAGAAAGAGGGAGCCTCCTGCCTGACCCCCTGGCGCCGAAATCGGAGACCGGTGCGAGGGCAGACAGAGCTTCTGGGCGTGAGGAGGGAGGTCTCCATTTCTCCTTCGGCCCGGGGGGCGGCAGCGGCTCACGGCAGTGCCCCTGCTGCGGAGGCGAGAACGGACACGCTTTCCTGTGCCTCGGCGCTGGTGCTCTGCCTGGGTAGCTGTGTGCTGCTGGATCAGGCGCTGCCCGCCCCATGAGGGTGAGAGAGACGTCACATGGAGGCTGCGGCGAGAGCGGCGTGAGCAGGAGATCCGGACTGGAGAGCAGGAGCTCGGCCGCCTGGTGACTGGCGGAGAGACGCGGCAGTGCTCGTCTTTAGGACCCTGTGGAGGAGGGCGTTCCGATTCCCCCTTAGGTTCATGAGGCTGCCCCAGAATGCAGGGGAGGGCGGCCCTGGTGCTGAGGGCTGCTCCTGCACGATGACACACGCCACCTGCTACGTGCTTTGCAGGCCAGACTGGGAGGTGAAAACTCTGAGGCCTGCCTCCCCAGAGAGGATTGCACCTTGTTAACACTGGAGGTGGGACATAGTCCCTGGAGTCTTTGATGAAAATGATTGTACTACCCAGTTTCCTATTCTTCTTCACGAATATCCCTATGGTCCGACCCAAACATTTCTTCCAGCACCCACAGTCGCTAATGATCCGACTGGCGTGGGCGGGCAAGCAACCCTGCGTGGCTTGGAAAAAATTGACGGTCCCGTACGGGATGGGAGGCCTGAGTGCCCCGGATCTCGATCTATATTATAGGGTCGCACAGTGCTCCCATGCATAACATTGGATACATGGCCCTATCGATCTCCCACACATACGGATTGAAACCATTGTAGCCAACCCCAAACCGCTGCCAGCCCTTCTGTTCTCGCCCCGCGACAGGTCGGACAGCCCAGATAGACGACCCTCGGCATCAGCAAGGGTAGTAGAGTCGATACTACTGAGGTATGACATGTGCGACGTCTAGCACCACGGGCATCCACGACAGGACGGCTTCACACACTACTCTGCGCAACACAATATCCATACCAGACTAGATTATTGGTTTGCCTCCAGACTCTTACGTCAGTAAGTCCGTGCATGCACGATCCTACCACGCACCTACTCTGACCATTCCCCATTGCTGATCTCGCTTGCTTCCCCTACCCCTAAGATGCGCCTGCCCCCGTTCTTGTGGCGCTTTCCACCATACTCTTCCTGACACTGCATTTAAGGAGGAATTGGCCCTATCCATAGAGACGTACTTTGAGGTGAATGTAGGGTCGGTGGACTCCTTACAGATCGTCTGGGAAGCATTTAAGGTCTATATCAGGGGGGTTACTATCTCGAAGCACTCGGGAGTTCTCAAGTCGATACGTACTAGGTTGGCGACTTTGGAGCGCAAGTAAAAAGAACTAGAATCCGCCCGTGAGACGGGCCATGATACTGCTCTTAACAAGGAGCCGACGCGGACACTTCGTGACTATCACGAGGAGGCAGATGTCGAGTTAAAGCATCTCGGGGAAATATGCCACTGCTAGAACGTATGGGGAAGGGGAGAGACCAGAGAGGGTCCTTTCCGCAGATAGTCAAACGCAGGGATAAAACTGCTATACCAACTATGGAATCGGCGCAGGGGGAAACTCCACTCACGGAGACACAGGTGGCGGAGAAGTTCAGAGAATACTATGCAGATCATTACTCTTCGCGTGGATCTGTCCAAGAGGTACGTACTCTTGATTACTTCTCTCATATAGAACTACCATGGTGTCCAACCTGCACCGCGAGTTCCTAATGCGACCGATTGAGCGTGAGGAGATCATTTGGGCTCTCTCAGAAATGAGGGCTGGGAGTGCCTCTGGAAGTGATGGCCTCACTGTAGCCTTTTATAAGGCATTCCAAGACATTTTACTCCCGCACCCACTCACATTATTTGAGGACATGTGTACCTCTGGAACCATGCCCCAGACTATGTGGGAGGCGATCCTGGTTGCCATACTTAAGCCGGGAACCCCCGAACGACTTTGCGTTGTACAGGCCGTTATCCCTTATGAACGTGGACACGAAGATACTTGCAAATCACATTAGCCCTCTGGTGACCACCCTGGTTACCCCAGGACAGGCTGGCTTCTGACCTACAACTTGAGAACGGTATTCGCGGCTATGCAGCGCACACGCCCGGAGGTCCTTGCAATCACGTTCTTTTTTGACATGGAAAAAGCCTTCGACTCTGTTGAATGGCCCTTCATGAGACATGTCCTGAGCCTTATTGGGGTTGGAACGGTGTTCCTTCAACTATTGGCGACACTGTACCATGAGCCTTCTGCCCGCATTCGGATCGGTTCTCTGGTCACTGATCCCATACGAATCCACAGGGGCACAAGACAAGGATGTCCCCTATCTCCGATCCTGTATGCCATGACTGCTGAACAATTAGCTTGCGCCCTGCGGAAATATCACGGACATCGGGGCATACGATTTCCGAAATATTGCCTCATCGTCTCTACGTATGTAGATGACACCCTCCTATATGTTAGAGACCCGGAGAACAACCTCTCACCCGGGCTACGCGAGGTGGTACTGTTCGGCTCCCTCTCTGGTGTAAAAGTTAATTGGGGTAAGTCTACCATGTCCCCCCTCCCCCGCCCCCCCCCGACGCCTACCACGGTTTGGTTTGAGCCGGAATATCAGTTACAATGGACCACTGATCCGGTAAGATATCTAGGTATCCGACTCCATACTGACTCTGAATTAGTTATGAGGGACAACTATGGAGTTGCTATTTCTAAATTAGAAGACAACGTGAACAGCTGGATTCGCCTTCCGCTCGCTGATGGGTAGAGTATCTTTGATGAAAATGATTGTACTACCCAGTTTCCTATTCTCCTTCACGAATATCCCTATGGTCCTACCCAAACATTTCTTCCAGCGCCCGCAGTCGCTAATGATCCGACTGGCGTGGGTGGGCAAGCAACCCTGCATGGCTTGGAAAAAATTGACGCTCCCGTATGGGATGGGAGGCCTGAGTGCCCCGGATCTCGATCTATATTATAGGGTCGCACAGTGCTCCCATGCATAACATTGGATACATGGCCCTACCGATCTCCCACACATACGGATTGAAACCATTGTAGCCAACCCCAAACCGCTGCCAGCCCTTCTGTTCTCGCCCTGCGACAGACACACAGGTATACTAGATTCTCTTACCTCGGTCACCTATGCGTGGCACTGTATGCTCGACGCGCTAGCTGGTAACTTATTGTATTCCCCATTGGCTCTCCTTGACTGGTGCCACTGGCTGGCGCCATGTAGAGACAATGGAGTTATTGCTGCACTACGGACATTGAATGTGCATACTATGGGGATCTTTTTGAGGAAGGTGATGCCGCGCTTCAGGGGACATTATCGAGGGAGTGGAGTCACCCTCAGCGTTGGCGCAGTTACAACTGCACAGAACGAGGCATGCTCTACGGGAAATGCTTAGAGAGGACATGGCGAAGCCCCCAGAGGTCATCGCTCTGACAGTTGTTATCAAGGCACAGTCTCCTTCCAAGCTGGTGTCTAGACTCTACCGCGCAACATTGGCCACTAGTGGCCGCGCATACACTAAGCCGCGCCTGGCATGGCAACAAGACCTGCAAATAGAGTTGCCAGATGATAAATGGCGGTACTGCTGCCTTCGCACTAAAAGGATATTTCTTAACGGACGTTCTAGATCAGTTCACTATAAATTTATAAATAGGGTGTACTATACGCCGGAGCGACTGCACCGCTATGGCCTACGCGAGAGCCCGCAATGTGACAGATGCGGCACGCAGGTTGCTGTTTTCTACACGTTGCGTGGTCCTGCCCTGGAATCGCCCGTTTTTGGGAGGAGGTCCTCCGCGAGGTAAATTATGTGACGGATATGACGCTAACCCCGGACCCTCTCTTAGCTGTACTGGGCTACTCCAAACCACTTCCCAAGTCCCATAGGGGTCTGGTGGATATGGCTTTTCTCCTTGCTAAAAGATGCAGAGCTCTCTGCTGGATGCGCGGTCTGAGCACTACATTGACACAATGGTCTAGGGATCTGCTGTTTTGCAGTACACAAACAGAAAATTACAGTGAGCTACTACCCCCTTGCAACAGGCCCAAGAATTTCTGGTCCCTATACCTGTCCAAGAGAAGCACGCCAGAGGCACCTGACAGTTCTGACACTGATTCCCAGACAATGACTACTCCCACTGAAATTGGCCACAACACGTAGCTGCCCCCCTAAGTAACCCTGGACCGCTGTCTCTCTCGTTTCTTCATAACTTGAGCGCTGGCTAGGTCACCGCAAGAGATGATGATACGCCACAGAGGGCAAACTTGAATTCTATTGTTGTCAGTTGTTAATACTCTCTTATTGTGTCAAGCTTATATCGAGAGGTGCTGCTGTGAAACTCTTGGAAACGATTCATGTGTATAAGCCCTCTCTGTGTAATGCTGTTTTGTCTTTGGTTATTATGCTGTAAAATTACCAATAAGAATATTTAAAAACATTTTAAAAAACTATAAAGGAACAGAACACCGACTTACGAGAACTAAGAAGGTTGTAGAGATACTCAGAAGATAAGAGTTAGCTGGAGTTAAAGAGGTATTCTAAGAAACAAAGCCCCTGAGAGCCTACGGGTGGGGTGTGTACAGTTGCCGCCGGTCGATGGTATGCGGGCAGATAAGGTTACTATTGAACTATTAGATCAGATAGGGGAATGCAGGGTAGAGGGGGCTTAAGCAGACACGTTGAGGCAGTGAGGGTATGGGGGTCTGTTAGGAGAAGGGGTCCCCTCATTTCAGGGTGACACGAGAGATAGACACTCTTCGTCCCATTTGCTGGCTATGTGGTTCTGTGGAGACCGCAGCCCTTTTCTCTGTTGGATTGCGTACCATTTGCTGGTGAAGGCACGCTTCCGAGACTTTATATATTATTACCAGGTGTATCTTGGTTGTCAGAGCTTTAATATCCAACGGTAACAAGGGCGTGTACCCCACACCCAAAAGAAAACAAGCATTTACAATGCAATAGGTCTCGAAATGACATTGTTTTGAGCTATTGGCAATGAAAATGTTATTCTTTTTTTTTCCCCTTCGTGAAGCATTAATCAAGTAATGGCGTTGTAAATGACAATGTCTTTTACCCCCTGTTGACCTCCGCAAAGTCACTTCTAGAATATTTGACTCTACTTTAAACCCAGATAGTCCTTACCGAGGACAAGGGGTAGTAGCTGAGGTGGGTGACGGTGCCGAGTGCTAGATTCAGGCCCTGTAGACCTGCTTACTCATGTTGCACTCTTAAGCAGTGGCTTAGCTGGGGTGGGGTGGGGTGGAATGAGCCACCATGCATGCACAGAAAAGGATCCTTGTAGCTCTGGACCGGTTTGGGAGGAAAATGCAGCCATCATTGGGGGGCAATGGGACCTTCGCCGCATCGATGTCTGGTGCACTGCACCACCTGGACTACTTACGCCATGAATTTAAGCAGCCTGCATACATTAACAACTTTCACAGAACTCGTAGAATTATAAAAGTATCTGGAACCTTTACATGGTGTAGGTTTCCAAGAGTAAACAGGTGTGACCATTTATGCACGCTGTTGAAAAAGTAATGAGTTACAATGGGGTATACCCTAAGAACTCTCTGACCTGGGTCAGTTAAAGTAGGTACAGTCGTAATGGTCAGAGTCTATAGATTCAATAACACAACCAATGTGATATATACATACAATTATTTAGGAAGCAAAAGATTGCTCAGTCCAAAGTGTGCTTCACTTTTTATTCATTACTTAAGCACATAGTTGCTTAAGTACTCAATTCAAGTCATTGAGTACCCGGATTGTATTGAGTGTCTCTTAATTCAAACATCAAAAATACAGTATTCAATTGCTTCATTGAATCACACAATAGCCTTAAAGCATAATTCACATTCGATGTCGAATTTATCAAAAGAGAGCAGCACAGTGAATTTCAAATCATCATATTTCAACACGCTCAAAGTGATAGAAAAGGGGAAGTTAGATGGGATAGGTGTGATGGGAAAGAAGTGAGGACTAGGTAAAGGTGGTTGTGACCTTAAAACAATCACAGTGCTATAAAATACATCCTTTACAGTCTAAATTAAGATCTGCAGTTCCAATAAACTCTTAAGCATAGGATCCGTTTTGCTCTGTTAGTTATTCCTATGCGTAGAGAACATGTAAAGTTTGGTCTACGTTTCGACCCCCTGATTGGCGGGAAAGTTAAATCCTCAGGCTGGGGTCTTCTTCAGGACAAGGAGAAACAGGAGCGCTTATTTGTAAGGCCGTGAAGCACACTTTGGACTGAGCAATCTTTTGCTTCCTAAATAATTGTATGTATATATCACATTGGTTGTGTTATTGAATCTATAGACTCTGACCATTACGACTGTACCTTCTTGTTGAAAAAGTAATGACATATATGGCACGCCAGCTTGATTCCATTGCTGTTCAGGGCGTACACTTCTCAAGCAGCACCCTACCAAATAGAAATAATGACAATACTAATTTTATTATATAGATTTGCATGACAACATGCGTATTACAGATCATAATTTTAAACTTTACATGGGTGACTAGATTTCAAAAACAGAACGCTGGGACATTACACAAACAAAGAAGTGGAACTACACTTTTACATCGAACTATGGGCACAAAAAACGCATTTGACAGTACTCTCAACATAGAAAACAGAGAAAATGAGGCATAAAGTAAATGCAAAACTTCCATATATAGTATCACCTGTGTTAATTAAATTGATTTCTTTATTCTGTCAGGCTTCTCTGGAAACTGGCCTGTGTGCTAAATTTATTGGGAACGAAAGTGAAAAACTGGAACTGTCCCTACTCATCTTCTATGACTGGCAACCTAAAGCTTGCCCGCACAGAAAGTGCTTTAGGTTAACGATGACATCACAAACATTCTGCAAGACTAAACCGAAGGAGGAGAACGGCACCTAGACATGAAGATAAACAGTATCCTGCAAGAGATAGCCCACATCACATTCAAGCACCAACTGGCCCACGCTACTCTTGTTCAACAGTAAATGTGTAGATGTTGTGTTGATACCATCCCGTTGATAGTAAGAGTCACCCAACAGAGAGGCGTAACAAGAGCAACATGTACTCCACAGACCCATGGAAACCATCCCGCTCCACCCTCAACCTACATCTGGCGGAATTTAAATGAATATCGATCTTCACTGATCAAAAGTAACAATGTTCATGGTAACAACACAGCTCCTCTTACTCTAGGTCACACACTTATGACAAAAGAAAGACTTATTCGAAAGGACCTTGACAAAGACAGTCTTCGCCTACCAACCAAACTACATGCCTGTTAAACTCTTGAATAAAAAATAATGTGAAATCAGCCTTCAAGATGGTGAGCCCACTAAGGCGACTGGATAGTGGACATTTTTGAAAGGTGATATTGTTGTGTGGCGTTTTACGCTCCGAGTGTATTTTCCCAATTCATGCCCTTATATAGGTACAATTCATATTGCCCTTACATAGGCACAATTCATATTGCCCTTATATAGGCATAGAAATCAAGCCCTTTTTTAGGCATAGCCCATGCTACCCAAATACAGGCATGGCTACTTCCACCGGTACCAAACGTCACAACGACTTCTTGGAAAACCAGCTTAAGCAGTCAGGGACTTCCCCTTGCTTGAATATTGATTTGTCCAAGAACTCAGTTACTTTACAAAGAACAACTATTCCCTCGGGGTCCTTCCTGACGCTCATATGCCTGACTTTACGTCAAACTATGGCATTCCTAAACAACTTCAAGGTATAAATATACGTTCACTTGCTCTAGCAAGATACAGTGGTTTGGAGCAGTTGGAAGACCTACTTGCCCGACGCAACTCGCTACAGCAAGTGCAGAAGAAAGACGACTCTCCAGCTGACGCACTGATCAGGAAGCTGCCCTTCTCCTGCCGAGAATCCAGCTCCAGTGTTTCCGGCTCCCCTTGCGGGGTGTTGGGAAATCGAGTCCTGAGACAGAGATACTAGACCTCCTTCATTCTAACAAGGTATGGAGCCGATTAGAACCGAGAGAAACTTTTGGTAGATTCTTGGCAAAAACTAAACCTATGCTACACAATACTTACTTCTTCCCTTGTACTAGACTTCGGCTAGGTACATTGGGGTAGGCGTATTTTAGAAGCACCAGTTGAGTAGTTTAGTCAATGTTATTTATGTATGTATTTTTATATGGCTTAGAAACCATGCAATGCTCTTACAGTATTATTTCATATTACTGTTTACGCTGTACGCATTATACTTTGCAGTCTGCATAACGATTGTAGCAGTTCACCTCTCTAAAATGAGAAAGAAGACTGTTCAATAAACCTTTTTATTGAAAACGCAAGTCTCACTATTTCTCTGCAACTCTGTAGAAACGAAGCATGCACGATTGACTGTGAAATACTTATCTATTGTTTCCGCGACAGAGATATATTCTTATTCTTGGGAAACAAGGTTGTTATGTTTATGCGGTTGTCAGAAACTAATCCTTTCTTGTGTATTCGAGAAAGTTTCTAGTGACCTTTGAGTTAGCTGGCACACACACAATTAAGTTTCGTATATTCGATAGAGACCTAGTTGACCTCAGTCCTACGTCAAATCTATATGATATATTATTCCAATGCGCAGAGCCTATTGGGAATATAGGAACTACACTACATGGCGCCCAATGTTTAGTAAGGCACTTATTTAACGCTAGATACTAAAGTAACTCAGTCATGCTTTTCTCAGAGACCCCTTTTTCCGTAATACTCCAATAGACGTCTGGAGTGGGTAAAGGGATAATATCCGCCATAACTGAGTAGGACCAAAATCCTATGTATTCGTATTTGGTTTTTCAACGTTGAAGGATTCAGTGATCTAAAATATTGTGCACCTTATCTTTGTTTCCTTGAAACTTGCTTTAAAAACTTTCAGTCAACAAAATGTCCCTCGATAATAATACAGATGCCGGTGGAGCTACAGGCGATGACGCCGTACATACAGAAACCGACGAGGATGCCATATGCATTCCAGAGAATTTAAGGAAAGCCATCACTATAAAACTCATAAGCAAATGGGCTATCAGCAAGAAGTGGTAGGGTAGTTTTTGTGAATGAATATCATCAGACAGAGTTATTCTAGTCATGGATAGTCTTCCCTGAAGCAGATTCAAGAACAAAAGTGTTTCACTTCTACAAAGAAAATGAACCACCAGAGGAATACATTCCATTCGAGGATATTAAAATTCCGCTAACATACCAAGAGCATGCGCTCTGGTTTAAAGACGTTCTAAAACATATAAATCACATTACCAGGCTCGGTACACTAGGTAGACCAGGAGCAACATGGCCGGTATTAGCCAACTATACACCACATTCTGCCATTGAAGAAATGTCAGATGCAGAACTATTAGTTCAACTCAAAGAGCTAATCAAAATCTATAGACAATTGGTTCAATATGTCATGCTGACTTTCACGGTCCAAACGGCAATAAGGGTTCCACAACACACCCCTTACCAGGGGAACATAAATAAAATTACACCACAGACTCTACATTCAGTCGTTGGTAAATTACCCGCAAAACGGGAACAAATTCCATTCTGGATAGCTAAAAAAATTACTCAAATAGAGGCAGTATTTTTTTTACCAATGGCGATCGCACCACACCTGGAGGAATGCGACACTTGGGGTACAGTGCTGCAATCTACACTAAAACACATGGTGTTCCGTCTATGGCGGTAATACCAGACGTCCTGAAACAAACAATCAAAATGAATACGGGGCAGAGCCTGCTCTAAATCCAGGTATAAAATTGCTGAAAGATTTCAAACAGGTCTCAACAATAATATTAGCTAATATCAAAGGTGAAGCAGCATCTGTGGTGATCCCCCAAAAGCTAAGAGAATTTGATGTAACTGAGTAACCACATGAACTGCCCAGAATAATTGAAAAATCCTATGAAGAATCAGGCAGAGACAGCTTAGGTGGTAAACCTGATAAACCCCAACTGTCAGAAAGTCCTGACAAGGTCTTTAATAAAAACACTCCTACTCCTCCTAAAAAGAAGTGGGAGAACACTAAACAAACTTCTAAAGAGAAGCGTTCTCAATCCCGAGGTAGGTCTCCTTTGAAAGGAGCCCTCTGAAAGGAAGCATAACCTCACAAATAGTGAACATTTGAGAAAACCGGATAGATATCAAGATACTGATAAACGTTCCTCTCGTACCTTTCAGACTTCCTCACAGAAATCCAAAAGAAGAGGACGGTCAGAACATAAGGAAGAACATGTTAAGTCCAAAGACGATCAACACGTTCAGAAAAATAAGAAAACTCAATTCACCAAAAAGAAAGTAGCAGGTCTAAAAATCAGACATGCCGAGGATCTTGAGGACACAACTCAAGAACGGGGAATGGGCTCAAACAATGTAGGACAGCGCAGCAGAAGTCACCATAGTTCGCAAGAACTTGAAGGATCATCTGGAGACAGTGGACTTGAATGAGTACATCCAAGTTGAAACTGCAGCTACCAGGGTTAGTGTCCCACATAAGTTATATACAGTAACACTCCGGATGGAGGGGGACATAACTAGAAAAATAAGAGCACTCTTTTGGGAGCGACTCTCTTAAGGTTATGACATTCTTCTAGGTGAACAAGACTGGCCACCTGAATTTGTCAGGGAGTGCCCACATGGTGAAAAAATCATTATGCCAGCTTTCTTGAAAACGACATTCCAATTCATTTAAAATATACATATGCCAGGAAATGGGCAGTAGCACAGGTTCCTGCATTATTATATAAAAATCATGTAGGATGGGATGAGGATTTTCCTCACCGTAAAATCCAGTTGAAAAATCAACCGACTGCACAAAGGCAGTATCCAGTTAAGCAAGAAGCTAAAAAACAAGTCAGGGAGATATTACATCAACTTGAATACCAAAGGGTGATTGAAACATGCACCTCGTCAATGAACAATCCTTTGTTTCCTGTCTCCAAACCAGACAATACATATCGTCTAGTATTGGATTACAGACATCTAAACTCTTGTTGCAAAACTTTTGCAGTACAAAATGCACGTAGTGCAGCACTAATGAATACCATTGTGCATAAAAAATACAAAACCACATTAGATATTTCTAACGGTTTCTTCTGTCAAAACATTGCACCAGAAAGTAGGTACTTGATCGCTTTCTCAATTATGGGGACACTGGGTCAATTCTGTTGTCTCCCCCAGGGATTCAAGAATAGTCCAGGGTTATTTTCAGCCAGAGTAACAGAGTTACTACAAACTTATGATGATGAGCCATTATCATATGTTGATGACATCTATCCAACAGACGATGACTTGGCTAGGCACTTGAACAGGGTGAACACCATAATATTGGGCTTCGCCTCTTAAGGGTACAAATTCAATTTTAAGAAATCACGAATTGCCCATTAAACGTCAGTTTTTTAAAGATATGAGCTTTCAAGTGAAGGCAAAAGCCTGGCAGCAAACTTTCTAGAGAAATGTGCGCTGCTCCAACCTCCAAAAACGCTGAAAAACTTAGTCGATTCTAGGTTTCCTGAATTTCGGAAGAACTTCCATTTTAAACTACGCAGAAAGGGTTAAACCTCTCTACGAATTAATCAAACCTGATTTCAGAACAGTTAATTGGACTCAAAAACACACAGAAATGTTGAGTTCATTGCAAACAGACATGTTAGCAACGAAACATTTACAAACGCGTAAACGAACGCAACTTAGTGATCAGAATCATTCCAGGACAATGTGGATATACCTACTTAACCTTTAATGAAGGAGAAAAAGTACCAATAGCTTACAAATCACATTTGTACACACAAGCAGAAATGAAATTCAATTCAACAGAAAAAATTCTGACAGCGGTTTAGTAGCAAGAGAGCCCTCGCACAGGGTAAGCGCATAATGGTCGTTACTCCGGTACCTGCCTTAGAGGCAGTGACAAAAGCGAGCATTCCGAATGCTTAAGCTTTACATCCAAGATGGATACAATGGGTTAATTATCTTGCTGCAACAGACGTTGAATACGTTTTTGACCCTTATTTGAAAACACAAGCATTTCTACAATATGAACAAGAATGTCCTCTGCCTACTGAAATTCTGCCTCTAGAACAGTATGAATGTATAATTTATACAGACGGATCAGCCCAACCCGCTACAGGGGGTAAACAAGCTTATAGTGCTGCGTGCGCGATTGTTAAAAGGCGCTGGTGTGATGGAAAATTCCGACCAATGGTCACTAAAACGCAATCTCTAGGAGATTGTACTTCTAGTGTGTGATTCGAATTATTGTGTTCAATCTTACAATGAATACTTGCAACACTGGATTCAAAACGGTTACAAAGATGCAAAAGATGGCACAATCAAGCATAAATTGCTTTGTGAACAAGTATTTCAGTTACGACAAGAACTACAAAAGGCTCACGTAATACATACACTGAGTCATAAACAAGATGGCTTCACGTTGCAGGGAATTCATTGGCTGATGTAGCCGCCAAGGCAGCTGTGCAAACGGCTTCCGTAGCTGCAATCACTTGTTCAAAAATGAAAATAGACAGCGAAATAATGCAAGCTGTCAATGCTTTAAGCAAAGACAGTGGTAAAACATTACCAAAAGGCTTTCCACTCAAATACTCATATATAACTGATGCAAATAATGTTCAGTTTGCTCGAATCCCTGAAGTGGGAGATAGAGTAATTCCAAACATGGAACATAGATTAGGACTAATTTTAGCAGCACATGAAGGGCTCGCTTCTGCACACGCAGGTGTTTCCGCGACAGTATCATTATTAAAACAGAGATACTGGTGGCCGCGCATGAGGAAACAAACCAGGAACTATGTTTTGGAATGTGAAATCTGCCAAAAGGTGAAAGTCTCTACAGTGAAACGTCCAGCGCAGACACCCCGGTTAATTTCAGATAAACCATTAGCTTGCGTTTACTTGGATCACTGCGGTCCCTTACAGAGGGATGGTAAAAAGAAATATATCATGGTCACAGTGGATTCGTGCTCAAGATTTATTTAGATGTGGCCTCAGCGCTCGGCTGATGCACGAACTGTTATAAAAGATTTGCGAGTCTTTATCGGCACATATGCAGACGGCACACTACATTCTGACCATGGTTCTGCGTTTAGCTGTCGAGCTTACAAAGAGGCCATGGACAAATTGGGTGTTGCATTGCGGTAGTCTAGTCTATTCCATCCGGAAGGAAATTCGGTAGTGGAGAGAAAAAACCGGGACATAAAGCAATCTATAACAGCTAGGGTATTAGGCTCGGTGATGGGTGGGTCAAACATCTAATAAGTGTCCAACGTAGTCTTAATAATCTGCCAAGAAGTTCTCTATGGGGAATCACTCCATATGAAATCCTTTTGGGAACAAGAATGATTCTTTCGAATCTTGATTGTCAGACTTCAGTGGTAGAACAAAAACCCTTTGATATCAAAGATCGTTTGGCTGCTTTGCAGGACTTAAATGAAATAAGGAAAAGCCAAAGTAACGTGTTCCTGAAGCCAACAACCACTGAAGAGAAACAAACTGTCCCAGCAAGACCAGTCTGGATTCCAAAGATTTGGGCTCTAGTCAGAGAAAATATCACAGGCAAGAAGGAATTTGGGCCTTCTCACAGACAAACAGTACCTGTCCTAGCAATCCACGGATCAAGAACAGTATTACTGCCGCCCTTTGCTGGTAAAAAGGAGAACAAGTTTGTGTCCATCGACCTGGTAAAACCACATCATGTGGCCGATCATTAGCAGTAGGCTAAGTGGACTCCAAAGATGTAGCAGACACCCTAATCTTGCTACTATCCAAGAGGTTCAAACTGGGAGACTAATCACCTTTGAAGAATCTGCAGTGCGAAAAGAAGGACTATGCAACAAAGCAATGGAACCTGTACCTCTTGAGACCCAAATAACAGTTCGCCAAGAAACGTCTGTCTACAATGAAATAGCATCTGACTATACAAATGTAATAAGTGATCAAGTGGTTCCAGGGATTTCAACAAATCCTGATTCAATCCCTACAATTGACAGACCTGCCTCTGGCTATTTCATTAACTTTGATACGTTTTCCGAGGATCCTGCGAACCTGAAAAAGAACTTTTAAAGAACAAGCAATAGACCTTTTTCATCAGCTGGAAAAGACTTCTGGTTTCACCATGGATTGAACTTTGGATTGTGTTGGGTGTACTTTTTCTTTTACTTTGGTTGACTCTTAGTAATAACTTTGGGAATGCTGATAAATGGAAGATCTGTTAAAAAGGACACAGCACGTAAGAACATCAACTTACTCCTCAAGCCACACAAATCATCTCATCGTGAACAAAGAGACTTGTCATCAGTGAACATCAGAGCCGTTCCTATACCTGGTGGTATAGCTTGGGACAGAACTGATTATGAAATTTTCGGTCCGGCGGAGCTGTTGAAGATTCCACACCAGTTCAAGATTTCCTTGAATTACTTTGTTTCATCTAGTACCGTTTCTGATGATTGGACTTCGAGACTGTTAATAACATGATGTCAGACTTAGAAATGTCTGCTGTATTTACAAATCATGAATACTTAGATGGTTAATCAGATTATGAACAAATGTATTGTTATAATCCCTATGGTCATCATTTCTTGCACAAATCTGCAAATCCTAGAAATGTATTGAAATATAACCAATGGGAACATTGTCCAACGCCAACTAAGGGTAGCTCAAAAATATTTTATGGCGAGGGGGCGTGGCTAGCAGCCGATGATGGCGGCAGCCTAAAAGGAGAGCTCCGTGATTAAGGCGGCTCCCAGGTCAATCCGCACATCTATCCGGCAATAAAACTACCCAGGCGGGAAGGCAGCGAAGCCTAGGACCAGGCGGCGGCAGCTCGAATTCGCCGGACCTCAATCCGAGGTCAGGAACACCAGTCAGTGCCAGTGCTCCGAGCGGGCCTGTGGGCGACCTCCGGACCGGGAGGCACAGTGCGCGGCTCGCCGACAGGAAGTGACTTGAGCCAGGCAGCCATCCGCCGGAAACACCCGACCACGGAGAACGCCGGGGTAAACAGAGGCCGAGCCTTCCAGCATCCGTCATCGGACAGAGGAGAGTCGATCTGCCGTCGGGTGGCTCAGCTGAGGTGAGGGGAACGCTCGTTGAGGACGGGCTCCGGCGCCCGGAGCGACGACGGGGGGAGCTGACGCCGCCATCTTTAGCAGCGGCGGCCAGAGCGCAAAGTCCGGCAGCGGCGGAACCGCGCTGCCTTAGTGTCTGCACGGCGGCCCCCCCCCTGGCCGATCGGAGAGCCTGGCAAAGTGCAACGGACCCGAGGGCATCCCCGCCCAGGACCCAACAGAGCATCGGCGCGGGGCTCCCGTCCTCGCAGCGGAAGGACCTATCTGGGGACGGCCCGGGGCCCCCCCCGTCACCGTCAGGGGGCCGAACACGAGTCAGGGTCGCTGTAAGCGGTGCAAGAAGGGGACAAAGAGAATCCTGCAGGGCGGCGACATTCGGTTGCGCGCCCCGTCAATAAATCCGTGACCAGGCAGGCCACCACATAACAGAGGCCCGTCCAGATCCGCAAACTCACTGAGACACCTCACGGGGGCCACACCTACCCTCATAACCACAGCGTGGGCCCAGGGAAGAACCCCAGTAGCTGGCAGAGGAAGATAGCTTGGCCCAGGCGAATCCAGGATGGCTGGCAAGGGGCATAAAGGCGGAGCAACGCAATCACGCCTGGAACGCTTTGCTTATGACAAGCCCGGCTCTCCCACTCCCTCACAGGACGCCAAAACACAGGCGAGCAAGACAGCCGAAGTGACCGGGGGCAAGAAAGCGACCATTGATGACGTCATGCGGGCCCTCACGCAGGTACAGGCCACGGTGGGGTCGATCTCGGCCGAGATCACACTTATAAGGGCGGACTTCCATAAAATGGCAGAGAAAGTGAACAATATGGAGGTTGTGACCAAGTCCCTGGTCGAGGACGTCTCGGAACTCCAGATTAGTGTGGAACGCATCTCGAGGGAGAACAAAGAACTACGCGACAAGCTCGATGATCAAGAAGGGCGCTCGAGACGGAACAACATCCGTATTATTGGTGTGCCAGAATCGGAAGACACGAGGGCGATGGACCTATACGTGGAGAGATTGATCAAAGACACTCTGAAGCCCAAAGGACTCTCCGCCTTTTTCACAGTAGAAAGGGCGCATCGGGTACCGGGGGGACGCCACAAGACAGGAGCTAACCCCAGACCGATCATAGCAAGGCTCTTCAATTTCAGGGATCGGGACGCCATCCTACAGGCGGCAAGGAACTCGCCCCCGATTAAGATCCAGAACGCGACGCTGGCATTCTTTCCTGATTACACGGCCGAGGTGGCGCGGAGGAGGCGGACCTTTTTTGAAGTCAAAAAAGAACTCAGAGCCAGGGAAATCCCATACTCGATGCTCTTCCCGGCCAAGCTTCGGGTCGTAGCGGACAACAAGACTTGGTTTTTTGAATCACCGGAGGTGGCGCAGGATTGGCTGGAGGGCTGGAGAGCAGCGGGCCCTCGTCGCTCAAATAGACAGAACAAACACCGTACAGCTGGCTCCCGACAGGGCTCACAGGCCAACGACGAGGATCTAGAGATACATTCCCCTTTATCCGACCATCAGGAGGACAAGGCAGATGGGGATCAGTAAGTCACAGCCATGGTCCGACTGACCGGAACATGAGATGGACAGGCAACGCCGCCTTGGACACTGGGCGGAAAGGCCTCCGCAGCTGAAGAAGGGGGCCGCTGACCACGGAGGACCTTCACCCCAGCGAGCAAGTACGATGTTATGGGGAGG